>NC_056054.1:187686908-188311908 GCF_016772045.2 Ovis aries | reverse complement strand
CTACAGGCGTGGAAAAGATATCTCTGCTTAATATTTCTAGTTACAGAAGAGCAATTTTAGGAGTTTCAGGACATGAACATTTTGGGGGAAGGAGGCAGCAGGCAATCGCTTGTCTGAGAGGCTTTAAAAACACATATTATCATAAAATCCTCCCAGGAGAAACCATCGGTTCAGGCTGTCTGTCTTTTCACGGCTATGGGCACAGGAGCCACCACCTCCGGACACTGGGCCCGCCTCCCCTCCTCCTTCTTCTTCCAGCTGATGACACCAGCACTTTCTATCCCAAAAATGTTGATGCCCAGTGCCTTAACTCGAAACACCCTTCATCTGAAAGGCCCATTTGGTTATCTCATGATGATCACACATGATCCCTCCTCCGGAAAGTATAAATGGCATCATTTCCTTCTGAGCTAATAACAAGCATCAAGAGTCAATGATTTTAAATGAAAAGGGAAGGGAGTCAGAGGAAGATAAAAGGTACGTTTTATCTTCTCAAGATAAAACGAACATTCTCCCTCCATCTACAAAAAAGCACTGCTTGCTGCACAGGCCATTTGAAATGTGACAAAGAAGTTCTTGCCCATCCCAGTGGGAAGGCGCAGTCAACCAAGTAAGGCATACATGCGCACATGATAAAAACATAGGCACCCATGGACAGAGGCACCTTTAGGTCATGTGTGCACATGATAAAAACACAGGCAGCCATGGACAAAGAGGCACCTTTAGGTCACATGTGCACATGATAAAAACATAGGTACCCGTGGACAGAAGCACCTTTAGGTCACATGTGCACATGATAAAAACAGGTATCCATGGACAAAAAGGCACCTTTAGGTCATGTGTGTGCATGATAAAAACACAGGCACTCAGGGACAAAGAGGCACCTTTAGGTCATGTATGCACATGATAAAAACATAGGTGAGTGAGTGAGTGAGTGAAATCGCTCAGTCATGTCCGACTCTTTGCGAGCCCATGGACTGTAGCCTACCAGGCTCCTCTGTCCATGGGATTTTCCAGGCAATAGTCCTGGAGTGGATTGCCATTTCCTTCTCCAGGGGATCTTCCCAACCCAGGGATCGAACCCAGGTCTCCCACATTGTAGACAGACACTTTACCATCTGAGCCACCAGGGAAGTCCAAAAACATAGGTACCCATGGACAAAAAGGCACCTTTAGGTCACGTGTGCACATGATAAAAACATAGGTACCCGTGGACAGAGGCACCTTTAGGTCACATGTGCACATGATAAAAACATAGGTACCCGTGGACAAAGAGGCACCTTTAGGTCATGTGTGTGTGTGATAAACACACAGGCACCCATGGACAAAAAGGCACCTTTAGGTCTTGTGGGACAGGCTTCGAAGGGAAGAGGTTCAGGGTTGTATGCAGACTAGACTTGAGAACCACCCTTCCACCCCCCACCCCAGCCAAACCCAGAAACTGAACTTGTTCAAAATTAACACAGTGACCCAGAATTGTAAAGACCTGACTCAAGTCTCTGAAAATCCAACCCAAACCTCTCAAATATTTTTAAACAACAACAAGAAAAAAAGCAAACACAAAATCCACCTTAGAAATAATGCCAAAAAACACAAAGGCAACAACCACATTACATAATGAGAAAGAAACATTTAAATGTCCCTATAAGGAAAATGTACACGTTAAAATACATTATATAAGGCAGTGGAGAACAGAAGAAGTCCCAGGCAGCTAATCTCCTGTTGTTTCCATCTCGGAGCTCGGAAGGGAAACCAAATGTCAAGGCCTGGCCCCTTGGAGGTTCCACAGTATCCCTACTTCTCAGTTCCTCAGTCATCTCTGCTGGAGGACCCTGGTTGGGGGGAAGCTTCCAAAGCCCATCAGAATTGACATGGAAAAATTACCTTTTCATTGTCAATGTGGACAACATCTTTGGCTCCAGGATCTTCCTCCCACAGTGGGGGCCCTTTCGGATCCTTCAGAAAGGCCACTATTGACTGAGGAAAAGGAGAGAGAAGGGAAAACTCATTTTAGCCAGGAAAAGAGGAAGTGAGGGGATCAGGAACCTGCCCCATCCCCTACCTGGAGACTATAGTGCCTGAAAGTGGAAGCACGCAGCCTGTGGGCAAATGACTGGGGTGTGCCATGCCATCACCCACTGGCAGCACTGCTAAGCGCCCCAAAAACGCACCCCATATGACACTCACTCTGGTCCACTGACACCTACGATGCTTCTTCAGGGACAAGAGAGAGGAAGTTCGAGACAACTAGCTGGCTTATTCAAAACAGAGGCACGTGCTTCTAATAAATTCTCTTCCAGAAAGTCTCCCTGATCAGTTTGAATAAAGGTCTCCAGTCCTGGGCAAGGTAAGATACTTACACATTCACACAGCCATTAAAACTGTCAATGGCATAAGCAAGTTAATCACACCTGCTTGTAACCTGCCTGGTATTTCATGATCTAAACTGGTTTGGGAGTGCATTAAATCCTCACCATCCTCTCTGGGATGCAGGTGG
The DNA here is from genome assembly GCF_016772045.2 of Ovis aries. Classification (NCBI taxonomy): domain Eukaryota; kingdom Metazoa; phylum Chordata; class Mammalia; order Artiodactyla; family Bovidae; genus Ovis; species Ovis aries. The sequence goes on along the minus strand of NC_056054.1, from coordinate 188,309,411 downwards.
GAAGTCCCCCAAGGCAGGGTGCTCATAACTGTGGCCTCCTGGTTGCTGGACTTCTCTCCTTAGAGACACTTTTCTAGACGGACCAAGACCTTCAGGATAAAGGGCTTAACTAGCCTTTGTCTTGTGGACAACTGACTCAGCTCTCTGCTCCCCTTGGGCAGGACACACATGGAGCAGGAATGTGGGGGGGTTTTGGGGGGACAAATCCCTCCGCTCCCCTCCCCACCAGCCACACGACGGAAGCTGCATTCCCTTGGCTTTCAAACAGTCATCTGAGAAATGCCGCTCAAAGCCTGTGAGAGCCAGGACCGGGTACCAGAAACCAGCTGAGCCTCTATCCCTCCAACCCTGGAGAGGTGGCCTCCTTGTCATCAGACGAGCCCTCAGTGTTCTGCAACTGGATGCAAGATTCCGTGACATCTGCCTGCTTTGAGCATGCTCCTGTGAGCAGATGATGAGCTGGGTGTGCCACCTGTGTGCTGGGGAGGGAGGGAGGTCTGTGGTGAGGATGGAAAAACCCCTGAGTGAGGCAGTGAATCCAGCCCCCTACCAGTCGCACACAGAGGACCTGGGAGGCTCACTATTTCTTAGAAATTCCTTTTTGGAAAGAGCTCTATGGGCGAGTGGGAGACAGCCAGGACTTCGCAGAATTTCATTCAGATAGTGGTCCCTGTCTGTCCAAACAGAGCTATGAAACGCCTGCTGGCAAGAGAAGATGGCTGTTCCTACCAGGCAGAGGCGGATCAGCCTTCTCTCAGCACCTTGTCAAAGCTTCACTGGGATGATAACAGCCAAAGTGAGGCCAGCAGGGCTGCCCTGAAGCCACACTCAACCACAGCCACAGGGCACGCCCACGAGCCATGTGATTAAGATGCTTATGGGAGCCCACCCGCTTGCTGTTCCAGAAAGCTTGGCGCAGATGCTATCAACTTAGGGTGCACCATGGACCTCAACAGTCTGTGCAGCCCGAGACTCATGGGAAAACACTCCCTCCAATGTATGTATGCACACAGTGTCTAGGGATAAGGCCCACAGCTTCCAGGAGATTCTCAGTAGGATAGGAACTCAAAGTAGGTAGGAACTACTGCCCTGGGGCGGGGGGTGGCACTCCTGGCCTGTGCCAGCACCAGCCGAGTTAAAGTACTAGCACTCCACCCCTGCCTCGGCATCAAGGCCCCTTCTGAACCGTACAAGGGGACAGCAACAACAGCCAGACTGTGCACCGACCCTGCCGAGGGACTCCTCCATCTTTCCAGAGATAGAAGCTCAGGAGAAACCCTGAAGGGAAAACGGACCTGAGACCAAGGAGGGCTTCGCTCACGGCTGCTCCCCCTGAGAAGCTGGAGCTGTTGGGCAGCCACGGGGCGCTCCACCATCACACACGCCTACTCGAGAGAACGCCAGGGACTCCTCCCCAGTCCTTGATGTTCCCATGGGCTTCGGGGACCCTGGGACCAAGGATGCCCTCTGCCTACCTAAGACCTTGACCCTGTACCATGCTCAGCCACTTCTCCATCTCCTTGATGCCAAGATCACAGGCAGGATGGGAGCGAGCAGATCCCATATACTTGGTCTTTGTGAGAAGGTGGACAGAAGCCAGGACTCGGCCTCCCCGACCCAGGCAGGTCCAGACCACCTACCTGGGTGTCTCTCCTGCCACTGCAGTTCTGAGAAGCTGCTATTCCCTGCTCCTCAAGACCAGGACAGACTCCTCAGAGGGCCAGCTAAATATACACTGAACACAACCTCCAGACACAAAACAAAAAGCCCCACCACCTCTATCAGCAATGCCCCCACACCACCCAGCTTCCACATCTGAGGAGCATGTGTTACCACTTCAGCTGACATCTTAACACAGAATAAGAGGGGTTAAGCAACTCTAGTTGGTAGAATTATCTCTAAGTATCTAAGTGGGTGTTAAGATGATGAGTAATCAGGCTGAGTCTGTATTAGGTAAAAGCTATGGCAACTTAAAAAAAATAAGAGTTAATGGATAAACAAGAAATGACCAGGGAGGTAGGGGGAGAGAGGCAGAGGGAGAAGGGCATGGACAGCCACACAAACAGATGGACAGACAGAAAAGAATGGAAGGAAACAGATGGAAAGAGAGAGACAAAGAGAAAGGAGCCCAGGCTCTAATGCAGTCTAAGCAGGAGAATCAGAGAGGGTGGGTTCAACATATGCTGCGACAGAAGGAACACATGGCCCTAGCCAGGGCAGGGGAGGCCACCTGGACCAGAGCAGGAGAAGAATGATCTGAGGAAGGGAACACGGAGGAGGAGAACCAAGGGCAGTGGAAGGACTCGGACCCCAGAGAACTGCCAGGGGAGACAGGACAGCACCTGCAGGGCAGAGAATCTCCATTCTTATTTTCACTGACGCTTTTCTATCTTTTTTGAATCAGATTTGTAGCCGAGAATGGCTCAGTGACGTGGGCATCTCATCTGGACCAAGCTGCTGCCCTGCCCGGGAACTGCAGGCTGTGCTAGCCTGGGCACCGCTGGCCCCCTCAGGCCTATGGGCAGCCCCCAGGGACATGACTGCAGAGGTGAAGGAGGGCTCTGGACCACAGCGGAAGGGAGACTCTGGCCTCTGCAGAGGAGGGATGATGTCAGACGTCTCACTGGACAGAGTGATGTCAGATGTCTCTCTCACTGAAAGAGTCACAAACTGTCTACAAAGCGGCAGGTCATCCCCACTGGTTTCACAGCTACAAACTTCTCCAGGCATTCTGCTGACCTATGCTCTACAGATGAGACTCCCTCAGATCATTCGGACAGGCATTTGTGCACTCTGCCCTTCCTCCTCTGCTGAGAACAAGGCAGGGAAATTTACCTTAAACGTCACAGCTCGGTTATATTCAGTATGAAATGCACCATCTCTGTGAAAACAGGAGAAAAAGGTGTTAACTTTAGGATTGGTTATGAAGACATGGGCTTCCCAGGTGGTGCTAGTGGTAAAGAAGCTGCCTGCAGGAGACAGAGAGACTTGGGTTCGATCCCTGGGCAGGGAAGATTCCCCGGAGGAGGACATGGCAACCCACTCCAGTATTCTCGCTTGGAGAATCCCATGGACAGAGGAGCTTGGTGGGCTATGGTCCATAGCATCACAAAAAGTCAGATACGACTGAAACGACTTGTCACGCACTCACGTGAAGACACTTAACCTTTTGGTTTCCTGCAGAATCTTAGTAAGATTCAGCTGCTGAACACAGCTCAAGTTTGTTTTTAAGAAATAATTGTAAACACAAAAAAAAATCATTCTGAAATAAAATTAATCTCACTAAAAACTGCGGTTTGCAGAGAATACCAATGAAAGCTTTCAGCATTTATTTGAAAATTGGAAAAGTCTATGTGTACTTACTGGTAATGGAATAATTCAACCTTTTTGTCCTCCGCACTCAGGTCAACTTTCATCTTCTTGCACAATTTTCTACTTTCTGCGTCACTGAAAGACACAAATGTTGGGGGAAAGACACTTGTTACCTAAAGTCCTCGTGAAGGTTTTTGATAGAGGAAAATCTGCTGGTGGCCTAAGAGTAAAGGAGATAACTTGGGATTCTCAACAGCAAGTGAGGCCCTCACTACAAATGAGTTCTCAGAGAACTGGAGGAAGGAGGGAAACCAGCAGGATCGGGACTGATCTGGAAAGACAGAGGCAAGCAGATGGGGAAGACATATCACTGCCTGTAAGGGGCCATCTGGCGGATCTGGACAAAGTAAGTTCCCTAAAAGCTTAGTGGGCAGGTGGTACATTGTAAGAAAAACCAGCTCAGGGGAGTGGTTCCCAATCCTGGCTGCTCATTAGAATCACCTAGGGGAAGTTTTCAAACATACTGATTCCCTGACCCTCTCGCAGACCATGACTCAGAAGCTCCACCTGTAGCCCCAGCGAGTTTTTCGTTTTTTAACCTCTGACATGCGGCATGTGCCACCACCAGACCAGGGTAGGAGAGAAATGTTCATTGATGTGGAAGGAGTTACAAAATCTGATCAGGTATTGATAAAAGCCAGAGAGAGAACGGCGAAAGGTTCAGTGAGGTGCTGGCGTCTGCAGGATCACACTCCTGCAGCTCTTCTAACAAGCAGCGTCGGCCGGGTGCCATCCACTATTCCCCAAGTGCTTATGCATGACCCCTCTAATCTTGCTTCCCGTTCTGTTAGACCTCTGATCTCAAAATGTGGTCCCTGGACCAGCAGTATCAGCACAGCCCAGGAGCCTGTCAGAAGTGCAAATTCTCAGCCCCCTCCCAGACCTACTCAATCAAAACACCCAGCGGGTCCTCATGCAACCGTGTTTTAAGGAGGCTCACAGGTGATCTGATGCCTGCTGCCACCCTGCCTGGCTCTCCCTCATCTCTCCAACCCCTCTCCCACCCCCATGAGGCTTGGTTTCCCCTGTGCCCTGCACCAGCCCCCTCATAGACCTCACCTGCTCTCGCAGCCTCCCTATGACCTCACCACACTCAGCCAAGTCTTCCCAACTTCCAACCAGAGGCAACCAGCTACCCCACTCATACAGCCCTGCTCCTTATGCCAGGACCCTCTCCCCACATCTCAGTGGACTCAGTGAGGGTCTCTCAGCACCCCCACCCTGCACCAATCCCAGCCGACTACACTGCATGAGAAACTTTGTTCTACCTGGTATGACCACCACCTAAGGGAAGTCCTGTCAGCTCCCACCTGTTCACCTTTGACAGCCATCAGCTTCACACAGCTGTGCACCAGCCCTGGAGCAGATGGACTAATTACACCATTCAGCTCAATTCTAAAAGCCACACTCACAATGGACAGGCAACACTATGGAACCTCATTTCAAGTGTGAATATGCAATTTGCAATTCAAGAAGCATGTCTTACTGGCCAGGTGCGTGGGTTGGATAGGGTGTGTCACTCTCAGGGACCCCCCTAAACCTCCAGACCATCCGTCCCTATGCAGTCCTACTTGTAGCGGCCATCACTGTAGCCCCTGCAGCTTCCAGCCACAACCCCGCTCCAGCACACAGCGAACTCAAGAAACGCACACTGATCTCAGGAAGGAAGGCTAATGACGCGGCCAGGGCTGCTCCCCCAGGGAGGTGAGGACCTTTTAAGATAGGGAGTCCAGAGAGGACAGATAAGCTGGGGTGCGGAGGGGACCCAGAAGGGCCAAGAGGTGCATCCAGGGGCCCTGTCAGGTGCAGCCACGAAGCCACGCACCCACTGACGGTGGTGATTACCGTCTAGTTTGCCCGTCCCACACGTGCTCTGTGGTGAAGCCACATGGACAGGCAGCAGGGTCTGTTTGACAACTGAGTCTGAGGCGCCCTTTCTGTGCCCCAAGGAAGACGAGAGGGCTCAACTGGGATGTTTACAACCATTCCCTTGGCACTTTCCCTGTCTGGCTTTGTTCTGCTTCATGCAACCATTTCTGGGACCACCGACTGTCCACTCAAACATAACAACAAATAGCAGCTATGGCAGAAACCAGGTCCAGGTGCCCGCGGCACCCTTGCCCTACGCTGGCATCCAGCAGGGGCACCCAGACTGCAAGGCAGCCTCATACCAGCACTCTCCTCGTGGAGCCTGGCTGGCAGCCTCTTCCTATGATTTTATGAAGCAGAGAAAGGAGAGACGGGGCCTAGTCTTTGCTACCCCAACCCCGGCCAGCTGTGCGGAAAAAGCCTACCCCTTGGAAAAAAGCCTTGCTGTCCCGGGGAACCCAGGCCAGGCTTAGCAGCTGGGTGGAGCTGGGGGGTGGGCATGGGAGTTCCTCACAGGCATGCCCAGCCCCGCCCACAGCCAGCCTATGACCCGATGACTGTCCAGCAACCACAACTCCATCTTGGCCACAGGATCCCTCAGGCTGACTCTGCAACCCTCTCCTCTCCTCTGCTCCACACACCACCGCCGCCCCTGTTCCCCCAACCGCACATGCACACGCACACGCACGCACGCACGCACACTCGCGCGCGCACGCGCGCGCACATGCGCAGGCACCCAGCGCAGTGGGTGGGGAGCCGGCTTCCCAACCTCTCTGAGCACCTCTATTCTCAGATCCCAGTGCCTCAGCCCGCCTCATCTGGCACTGCCGCCGCCCTTCCCCACTGGCTCTCTGCCCTTCCCCCAATACGTCCACTGACTGTCACCCCCATCAGAAAGGTTTGCTCCACCAAGCCGATGGCTTTGTTTTGTTCATGGCTGGTTCCCCAGGGTTACAGCGGCTGCCGGCACATAGCAGGCGCTCTATAAATAGCCTGAGCGAGTGAGTGAGTGATGCTGGCTGTCGTGCTGGGATGAGGCGCTCATGGCTGGCTCTCTGGGCTCTGCCTACTGAGCTCCAGGAATCCTGCCAGGTGACAGTTCCTGACAGTGCACTCTCATATCGGCACCCCCACTTCCTACGATTCTGACTCTCAGAGTGTGTATGTGTGTGTGTGTGCGCATATGCACTAACTGTGCAGTACACTAAAAGTCGTACGAGTTCAAGAAGGGGGTAAATTACCCAAGCTCAGGGACTTAAAAGGATCTGGGTTGATAGATTTCGCAGTTAATTGTGCGCCGCCCTTCCCTAGCCAATGACTAATGCTCTGGCGGGGAAGGAGACAAAGGCAGACAGCAGGGAATGAGCTGCTTTGCTGGGATGAGAGGGAGGGGACAACCACAGAAAGTGGCTGGCCTTGCAAAGGTCTTCACCTGTCATTCCCCAGACTGTCCTGCAGGAACCAGCCTTCTCTGCTGGCGCCTCACCGTCTTCTGCCTGATTACTGGTTACTCACCCCCTGACCTGCCACATCCCCTCTTCTCCCGCCTCCCTGGACTCTGCTCTACAGAGAATGTGGAGGAAGATCACTGAGGCCTTTTCACACTTCCCTCCCCATCCCCAGCCCAGACAGACAGCCCAGTGTTTTTGTTCGACTTTGTTGTGAGTCGCTGGCCAGCAGTGCAGAGAGTGGCTGCAGGTACACAGTGCTGTGCTAACTAATCTGCACGTGCAATGAGGATCATTCAAGAGACCCACCAGAGATACAAGGTGAGAGGGTGAGAGCAGAAGAGAGAAGGTGCTGGAGGCTCAGAAAGTGGTACCAGACTTACAGAAGTCGCAGCCTAAGCAGGAAACCCTCCTGCAGTGGCCGCAGCTGCAGCGACTGGGCATCTAGGTCTGGCTCTGCCACTAGCCAGCCTGTGACCTCCAGTAGGACCCTGGTTCCCCAGCTGCAAAATGCAGAGTTGTCACACAAGCTGGACAGAGCTTTCCATCCCTCTACGGGATCAAGTATCACTAAAACACCAAGGCAGGCTGCTTGTATCCTGACGGACAAACCAGGAGCCAGAAGCCAGGACAGATGGTGGAGATTCAAAAAAAGATCTGAACCTCCATCATCTCTCTCCTAACTCATGACCAGATCCTCGCTTGGCCAGGCAACAACCTTACATCCACTCAAACCCTGGGCAGCCTCCTGCAGCAGGCAGAAAACAGATTATAAGGACCCCCAGCCTGTCTTGGACACTGTGTGCCCTTGGCCCACTCAGCCTTCCTGGGGTCCGTTTCCCTACCAAAGAAGAGACCCCATCCACTGGGTCTGACACGGCAGGATTCTGAGCAGATGTACCTGTGACCCTGAGGGTGGGAAGGAGAGGAAAGGTGGGACATGTTCCTCCCTTCAGAGACATGAAGAAAATGAGAGATGAGCGAGTGAGCAAGAAACAGCATCAGAGTGACTTGTGGAGGACAACATGGAAGGAAGGGGTTGGCGGACAAAGCTGGGAGGCAGAAAACAGCCCTGGAAGAGCTGGGCCTCCAGTTTGCCAGGACCTGGGGGCCTGGTCATTAGCCCTGCTGACAACAGGACTCCCACAGCAGGATCCTCCCAGGTCTGCCTGTCCTCCTGGGTACGACCTCAAGAAGGCACCTGATCGAGTATGAATCACCCAGCAGAGCTCGTAAGAGAGACAGGATGCAAGAAAGAGGAGTGTACCATCCCATCCTCCACCTGCTTCCCCAGCCCAGCAGTTCTGGAGGGGACATAGCACCCTCAGGAGAGCATGGCAGCATGCCAGGAGGTGTCTGAAGCTACAACAGAAGCACGACAACCTCTTCTGGAAGCCCACTTTATATCCCATGGTAATTCAACATGCTTACATGTAAAGGAGCAAATAATTTCTGGAAGAAAACATGGGCTTCAAAATATGTCATGCCTGCCCTGGCGGGCCCCCCATCTCGGATCTGGGAAGCCAGTGCTGCTCCTGGGGAAAGACAGCAGATAGGAGAATGAGAGCGGGGAAGAAGGGAAATGCTGTAACATAATGGCCTTAACCCTCGCGAGAAGAAAGCAGCAAGCACCCCATAAGGCTGCCTCGGCCCAGTGAGAATCAGCCCCTGGAATTAGCACGCTGGGCACAGGTCCTGCCTGCTGGCTCCAGCTTCGCTGCCCAGACAGCAGCACTCCGAGCCAAGGCTGAGCCCGATGCCAGGCTGCAGAGCACGCAGGGAATACCAACTCCCTCACACACAACCCACTTAAGAGCTGAACAAGTACCACCAGCCAACCCGAGTGTGGCTGCCGAGATCTGAGCCAGGAGGTAGAGTGAGGGGAAGGGAGAGCTGACAGGTCCCTGGACGGAGGCCAGAAAGCCTACAGACACCTCAGAGCAACAAGTTACGGGCCTGGGACCTGGGAGAAAACCGGCAGAGAAGGGTGTGTGTGGCTGTGGGTGTGCAGGCAGGGGTAGGGAGGAAAGAGCCTGAAATGCAAGGAAAAGAGAAGAAATATCCACATAGAGAAGAGAGGAGGGAAAAGACCAAAAGAATGGGCAGGGACCAGAGACAGGAAGAGGCAAGAGAAACCATCAGAGGAGGAGAGGGGAGAGAGGCTGAGAGGGAAGGACAGGAGGGATGTCAGAGGCAGACACCTAGGGTGGGGAGAGACATGAAGACCAGAAGCCTCCCACACACTTACATGAATACACGGGCCTTCATGTGCATACATACAGGCACCTATGTGTACGCACATAAGAGCCTGGTAGCTTCCAGAATGTTCTCAACCAGGCTATGTAGGGATGAGAGCAGCTTGGAAGATTCAACTCCACGTTTCACACAAGAGCAGACTGAAGCCCAGAGATGGGCAGTGACTTGCCAAAGGTCACACAGCTATTCGTTGTCAGAGCCTAGGCTCAAAGCCAGGGCTCAAACCTGCAGTCCTACAAGTCTCACAGCACCCCACAGTTCTTAAGGGTCCAAACAGAACAGCCCGTGCACTGCGGCTGACTCATCTCTCTTCAGAGGCATCCTCACAATGACCAACGGGTCCTCACCCAAGGAAAAGCTCTTGAAGACAAATACATCATCTCCCCCCCTCCAGCTTCTTGATGCCCTACCAACCTGGCCCAGATGAAAAATAAGGAGAGTAGAACGGGATCTCAGATTTAAATTCTATTCTACAAAGAACTTTCATTTACCTGATCCTCACCATGGACCCAGAAAGAAAGCAGAGTATGTATTACTATCCCATTTTACAGATGAGTAAACAGATTCAGGGTAAGCGACTTGGTCAGGGTCACTGGGCTAGTAAGCAGCTGAGCTGACCCTTCAGCCAGGGGCTGTGTCATTACTGCACACACTCCACAGACTCCCCACCCTGGAGCACTGTCTTCTCTTCCCCGGATGCCCCCTGGCCCCCTCACCTGCCTTCTAAAGGAGGAACGCAGAGGGGCCATCATCCCACCCCAAGTCCCAGCATTCCCATTCTGCCTCCATCCCTTCGCTGGCAAGGTGGGACGCAGAGGTGGGGAACCGCACGCAGCAGGGCCCACGCACGGGCAGCCATGCTCCAGCTGTTCACCTGCGGTCCCCCGCTCACATGCCTGCAGAGCAGTGGAGAGCACTCGCCAGGGCATTTCTGCCCTTCCATCTGCCCACCCCAGGGGCATCTCATTCAGACTCAAGAACACAGCTGAGTGCTGTTAGGGCGACGGTTGAGAGCTGTCATCACAGGGCTTGGAAAGAACACACTGGGTTCCCCTAATGATTTATGGGGCACGTTCGGAAATCCCGGAGCAGGAGCAGCTGAGCAGAAGGGGTTCTCCAGCTCACATCCGTGGGGATCTCCCTGTGTGATGGTGATCCGTGCCCTGCCACCCAGCGTGGCCTGCACAGACCAGAGTTCCCAGTTCTATCCCTGTGGTTGTTCTGGGGAAGATTTAGTTGTATCCTACTTCTGATATTCTGGCTTCCAACATCATCCATTATAGCTCCATAATCTACCTACTTATCTAAACTTTTAAAAGCTACTTAATATTTCAGCTTATGCCTCCTCTTACGAGGCATGAGTTGAGTAGCAATTATGTGAACAGTCAACCCTTTGTCTTCAGGTTACCTCTTTAAAGTCGTAAGTTGCCCCCTAGATCTTCATCTTAGAACATCAAGTCACAGGATTCTCTCTCCCAGTGGCACTTTTTATTGATTCCAGACATTATGTCTCCAAATGAGCCCCCAGTTCTCTTCTTAGTCTGTCTTTACACACTAAGCCAGCCCCACACAGTCCTGCCTGTCCAGGGAGCAAGGCAGGACTGTCCCCTCCAGACCCATCGGCCAGACAACCCGCGGGGCCACACCACAGGGAGCTGCCTGCAGGGAAGGCCAGGGCACGTGACAGACCTGGTCCTCTGAAGGTGTGCCCCAAGTCTGAACTCAACCTCCTCTGTGAAGTTTTCTTCAGCCTTTCTAGGCAGAATGAATGAAGTGACTGTAAGCACCTGCCTAGATGTCTGCGGCCTCCTTGCACACTGCAATCCTCAAAGACACTACTAGCCAGGTCTGTGCCTCAAAGCACAGAGTAAGTGCTCACGTGAATGGACCCAGGTGGATGGGGTCCATCCACCTAAACCAAGCTCTTCTGCCCACTTCTGCCACCTACAAGCCTGGGAAGAACTCCCTGTGATGAGGCTCCACTGGCTTGGTATGGACATTCCAGAGCACCCTATCTCCTCTAACGGGCTCTATCACTTTGCCAGTCACACAGAGCAGTCCTGGTAAAACACAGGAGACAGAGACACACCTGGGAGACAAGAACACTTCCAGACCCACTCTGAACTAGAAGTAACCAACAACTGAAATCTCGTCAACTGTTTAGTGAGCCGTCTGGTCCATTAAACTGGTGTTTGAATCAATTGGGAGGTGTGAGGCCAGACAGGCATGCGCGCACGCACACACACACAGACACACACAGACAGACAGACAGACACACACACACACACTACAGCAAACACTGCTTGACGAAGACTTCTTCTGGTCTCATTCAGTGCTTTGTCTAAATATGACTCTCTATCAGTTCTCTCCAATGACAGGCAGGACCCGCTTGAGGCTACCAACTTATAAAACAGTTGTGTCCCAGAAGTTTATTTGCAAAACAGCCACTGAGAACTTAGGTTGAAGAGGGAGAAGACTGCACTGGAGTGGAGCCCCTAGCAGCTCATGGAATCCACAGAGTGGGAAAGGGTTTGTGACTCAGGCAAGGACAGAGATATTAAAGGTTACATAGACGCTTATGGGCCATGCAGGAGAAGAATTGCCACTTTCCCAGGAGAGTCCCACCTTGTCCCCATACTAACAAAACTGTAGTACTACCTGTGATCCTCTCCCTTGCTCTTCCCAAACTCACGTTCCCAATAAACCCCAAGTCCAGGTGAGGACCCAGCGGCCCTGGGAACACCTCCTGTCCTCGATCAGAAGGACATGTAAATGCTGGTGTCCACCCAGTGCAGTGCCTTGCAGGCAGACAGTGCTCAACAAACGTGCAAAGAACAAACCTATTCTTCCCGACCTTTTCCGTATGTTTCACTGTCTATGTGTCTTTGCTCTGTTTTTGCCAATCTATGCCCAATTGGGAACTAATTATGTGACAAGAGGTGTGTGTATATAAATCCCAGCAGCAAAAGTGCTGAATGTGGAGAGATGTGGCAATTATCCCTAATGAGGAGAAGGAAAGGAAGCCGAGAACACCACGGACTTAAAACTCCCAAACGGAGAAGGATCTGAGCAGTTTAAAGCGCCCCCTTTGCCACACTCAGAAGGGGCCTCCTGTGGGCTGGCGTGTGGTTCTGCCCCCGTGATACTGACACAGAGTCTCTGGGAGGAGGCGGGGCAGCAGGAGAAGCAGCTCACAGCCTTGTCATCGGGACAGGTTGGGATAGGGACACAGGCCAGAGCAAAGAGCTGCGAGGACGCAGCCACCTCTCCAGGGCTGACCCGTGTGACGGAGCCTCCTCGGAAGCCAGGGCAACAGATAGGCCTGCCAGCTGACTCCCCAGTTGTGCCCTGTGGGCCCTGGAGACCCCCGTGAAGGGCCTGGGCTGCGGGTAAGGCACACAGTTCTCAACGTAGACTCCCCCCATAAGCAAGCCCACCAAGTGGCCCTGAAAACCATCTTGCCTCTTTGGGCATCAAGGCTCCTTCTGCCACTCTCTGAGAAGACAAAAATCAAGTGCATGACAACGGAGTGACAAGTAAAAGTACTATGTAAAAGGGAAGAAGAGGGGTGGGGAAAGACAGGAGGGGGAGCCACACCTACCCTTCTCCAGCCCATAGCGGTCCTGCAGCATCACTGGGGGGTTTCGGGGGAGGGCGTGCTTCAGCAGTTGTCTCTCCATCATACCTCCTCTCCCAGAATATCAATCAGGAACAATTCCCACCCCACCCACCAGAGCCCACCCCTCGCCCTCCAGCCACCATGTCCCAGGTTCCCAGGATCATACCCACAGTCCACCCAGCAGATGGTGCCTTGTCCTTTCACTGCCTGGGCTACAGTAGACAATAACTTGAGGTGACTTTCAGCTGCAGCTTCTGTAAAATAAATAAATAAATAAACACCTGCACCCGAGCACACTGTCCCCACCGCTGCCATCTCGCCTCGGGCAAGGAAGGACGGAGGCCAGTCCTAGAGGCGAGGTTCTTAGCACCAGCTAGAATACACCCCTGTGGGCAATGGTTCTAACTGAGGACCATCCAGCTCTTCTCAGAAAGCCCCGCTCCCGCCACTCTCACAGACACAGAACCCCTCACCCCTCCTTCAAGCCACGCCTCACACCTCACTCTGCCAAGTCTCTAAGATAGATCCTCAACTTGCTGTAGAATCTCTGACTCATTAGCTTTCTGGGACATATTTTGAAAATTCTGTAACCAAACAATTACAGTTCTATAACTAAGCAGGCAACGAGTCTGCTGGTTCCACGCTTGCCTGTCCTGGTGCCCAACCTGGGAACTGACAAGGGCAGGGACCAGACCCTTTCCTTCACCTGAGCGCCGCACACTCACCTAGGGGCTCTGCACAACACAGTGATTAAATGAGGTTTACTTGTGACTCTGGTGTCTGATGGACCCACACTAACTCCTCGCACAGCCTGTTTCCCCAGCCCGGCAGTAGCCCGGGGTGGTCAGCTGCAGACCACGGACTACGCCTCAGGGCCAGGCGGAGTGAGCGCGAGAAAGGACGAGGTGTTGGGGCAGAGCCCCTGGAAACTACGGTAGGGGGGCAGGCTCTTAGACATGGAGCCCCTGTGTCCAGGATCGCCACGCCACCAGCCTGCGGCGCTCCACTGCCTGGTGGCTGTGGCCCGGCTGTCACGCTCCCCCATTGTCCCTGTCAGCTAGCTCCCTGGAAAGGGCCCTCATGCAGACACGGTGGGGACAGCAGGCTGCCGCCCTCACCCGCCAGAAACTGCATGATATGTTCCAAAGCCAAGCAGAAATGATATCTGAATTATTTGCCTCCTCAGATCTCCTTTTCTAGTGTGGATAATGGAAGCTGTTTGTGAACACAAAGCCTGCTGAGCCTTTTATGCAGTGAACAGAAAACATCCTTCAAGAGCCCTGCACAGAGCCACCCACAGAGGCCCTCCCTGAAACCCCCAGGCCAATGGCGGGGCGGGGGGGCGGGGGGCGGCGAGGTGGGAAAGGTCGTCCTCACCCTTCAGACTGGGATCAGGAGGCAGGGGAGGGAAACTTGAGTAGAGCACATAAAGCCTCGTCCCTAAGCCTGCCTTTCAGCCATGGAAAGGGAGGCACTGGCTGGGACGAGGAGGGGAGAGAACCCAGTGCTCCTGAAGCCATGGGAGGCCCTCAGTGTCAGGATAGGCCTGGGCCGGAGGCAGGAAGGTAAAATGACCACTGGGGTCCAAGCCCAGAGATCCAGACCAGGGAGGAGCCAGGTGCACAGGGCTGCTGAGAGCTCCACTGCCAAGAGGCAGGGACAGAGGCTGGGCCAGGGCAGAAGAGAAAACAAGAGTGCTCCCAGCCCCGCAAGCCCTGGGCTAGATACCTCATCTTCCCACTCTCTACTCTCCGCATCCTTTCCTAGTGGCTGAGCCTCCCGTCACTGCAGACTTTGCACATTCTTCCTGCCTCCAACAGAGGAGGCCAGGCAAAAAAAGGGGACAGAGGGACCTGCCCTAGCGTCCACCACCTGGTGGACCTCAGGCGAGGCAGCTCCAAACTCCTCACTCGTAAACTGGACATCACCTGACAACCTGCACTGCCTCCTCATGCTGCTGCTGCTAAGTCGCTTCAGTCGTGTCTGACTCTGTGCGATCCCACAGACGGCAGCCCACCAGGCTGCCCCGTCCCTGGGATTCTCCAGGCAAGAACACTGGAGTGGGTTGCCATTTCCTTCTCCAATGCGTGAAAGTGAAAAGTGAAAGTGAAGTTGCTCAGTTGTGTCCTACCCTCAGCGACCCCATGGACTGCAGCCCACTAGGCTCCTCCGTCCCTGGGATTTCCAGGCAAGAGTACTGGAGTGGGGTGCCATTGCCTTCTCCGCCTCCCTCACGGCAAGGCAGCAAATAAGAGTGTGTCTCAGAAGTTCCTTGCAGAGCCCTTCTAAGAAGGTGAGCTTATGTGAAGGGGTGTGCCCGGGGAAGAAAGTGAGCGTGTTCCTGGGTGGGCTGATGACCCCCCAGCTCCAGGGGCACCCGAGGATGTTGAGACATGCTTGTTCAGGGCCCTGGAGCCTAGGCCTCAGGAGCAACTCTTACTGTCCCCTGCCTCAGTTTCCCCCTATTCCCAACAGAAAAACAACCCCTGGTAGTGTGTGCCAGGCCCTTAGAAGGGCCAGCACATGCCGGGTGTGTGGAGGACACAGGCCTCAGGAGGGACACGCATCCAGAAGATCCATCAGCACCACCACCTCCCTGCCCCTGCCCCGGGCTGGGTGTCGAGGATGAGCTGCTGAAAGAGCTGTGCCGGAACTGGCCCCGACTACTGGCTACTGCTTCTCTGGGGCACAGGAAACTTGGCATCCTTGAGGGCAGCAAGAACACTTAACTCTGCTGGAACAGCATCAAGTCAGATGTTCAAAGTCGCAGCCAAGAGCTGAGCAAACCTCTCCGTCTGTGATGCCCTCTCCAGCCTCAAGGTCAGAAGAAGCAAACCGCTATTTCCACCCCACACTGAGCACAGAGCCCACACTGAGCACGGAGCCCACTCCAAACTCAGTCTCCTGTTCTGACCCCAGAGCGAGACAGACTGGGGCCAGGCAAGGCCAGGACTGCCAGCCTGGGTGTGTGTCCCCATGCCTGGGGCAATTCGGCTGGCGACGGGCTGGCCCAGTCAGTCAGTTAATCCACAGCTCCGGTGAAGTGTGGCCTGGTGGGGCTGGCCTGCTGTCCAGCAGCCAGAGAGTCCATCCTGGGTGGTCACTGTCCTCTGGCCTCCTTCACACACATTTTGTCTCCTTCCTGAGGCTCTGAGGGACTCCAGGCGGCTTTTCCTAAGGAAGCCTGGTAAAAGGGAACTGAAATAACCTCTTAGGGAGCACTAATGCCTCTTTGTCAGGACCCTCGGTGAGCAGTTTTCAGTCCTGGGGTCTCTGCCTCCCACCCCTGCCCCCTCTCCTTCCTATCCCACTGCATCCCTGACCATGGCCCCAAGGCCAGGAGAGGCACTCACCAGATTTGGAGTAAAGCACCAGTACATTATTCCGGGTCCTGAGAAGTTTTTTCAAGTCCTTGGGGTCAGAGATTCTCTCGATGAGTGAGGAGAACTTTGCGGAGGACAGCCACGTCGGCAGGACCACCTGGGGACCAAGAAGCCAAGGACCATGAATCCCGAGTGCCAGCCGGCCTGAGGACAAGAAGCACCCCCAGATGCATTGCCCCTAGGCACAGCTGACTGGGGAGGGATAAGGTACACCCCTCCTCTCAACCCGACACCTGCCTTCTGCCTCATCCCCTCTCCAAACCCCAGGCAGCACTAGTGGTAAAGAAGCCGCCTGCCAATGCAGGAGACGTGGGTTCCACCCCTGGGTCAGGAAGATCCCCTGGAGGAGGGCATGGCAAGCCACTCCAGTATTCTTGCCTGGAGAATCCCATGGAAAGAGGAGCCTGGAGCACCACATTCCATAGGGTCACAAAGCATGGGACACAACTAAAACAACTTAGCACTCACACACACACTCTCCAAGTAGCACCCCTCCCACAGGGACTCTTCCAGCCCATCCCAGTCACCAGCTCACCCTTCCTCTCGTGCACTTTTTGTATGAGGCCATACGGGCTGCATGAGTGCATAAGCATGCTGCATGGACGTTCCTGCCACCCTTTCAATCAAGACCTCTCTGGGAGGTCAAGGTCTGGACCCTACCCTGCCCTCAAATGTCACACAGTGGAGCAATGTGAAAACTCCATTCCGCCTAGAAGCACCAAAGCCCCAAATCCACAGAGAAGTATGATCACCTCTTAATGAGATCCCATTCAGGATGGGAATGAATGGGTGGGTGAGGGGTTCTCCACTTTCCCCACTTAGCCAATGTCTAAGGAGACCAGCCAAAAGAAACAAGCCAATGCTGCCACAGAAAACCCTGAACACCTTGGGCCCTGGAAGTGCCAGGCACTGCTGCAGCATGAGAGGTGGTCTGGAAGCAGGAGCAGGGAAGGGGAGGCTGTTAAATGTCTGAACTGAACTGTGACACAGCAGAGCCCCTCACCCACACAGCCGGCCAACACACCCCTGCACAGCCAACAAAGAATACCGCGGTTAACACCTGGAGCGACAGAATAAGAAACGCTCCGCCAGGAGACACCAGGCAGGGTGCAGACAAACTGAACCTTGAGATCACCCATCTTCTCTAGGCCTCTACCCCCTCAGCACCTTCCCCTCTCTCTTTCAGAATGTTGCAAACCTACTCCCCGCAAGAGGGTTATGGAGGAATGTGGTAAGAAGAGGCAACTACAGATTATCCAATGCACTTGATCTTATAGATCAGTTAGTTTGACCAAAGTTGCATAGCTAATAAGAAGCAGGGCCAGCATCTGAACCCCTGTCTCTCTATACGACCCCAGGTCCTCTTAGGCCACTGCCTCTTTGTAGCCAGAAGTCTTGCATTGAGTCTGAGCTCTACTCAATAGCTAAGATGCCCAGGTAACATCACTCAACCTTCTACAGACTTAGTGCTTCGCATCTGATGCAGAGATAATGATACCTCCCCTCGTGGGACAGCTGTGAGGATGAAAGGGGGTAACTTATCGAACATGCCTTATAAATCATACAGCACTCTAACAGTATCAGTTACTGTAATATATAATATAAATTTCCATCTCAGCAGCGTGGAAGGCAGAAATGTGCCATACTCTAGTGTTCCTAAATATAATCTGCCACTGAATGCAATTTAACCTTCTCCACAGAGTAAAACCATCAGAAGGAACTGTCCAGGAATGATTTTTCCTTTATTCTGCCCTGGCAGGATGTGTGCAATGCCTGAGGACCCCCCCGCCTCCATACAGCAGCTTTGAGAGTGCACCAAAAAGTCCATTCCACCTTATTATTACATGTTATTCCGGAAAGGTCCATAACAAAATGCACATGGTTAAAGGGAAAAAAGAAAAGAATCTGTTGGAAAAACATGTTGATGCTGCTGTTTTTAATCCTCAAATAACCTGGGTAGTCAATAGAAACAACTGCCCTTGCCCAGTGCCTCAGGACTCTGACCCGCAGATCAGCATTCCTGAGAGGCACCTGCATTTCTGGACTGGGGGGTCAGGAAAGGGGAAGGGATGGCGGACCCTGTGCCCACCTGCCCAGGCAGCTCAGCAGCATTCAGCTGGACTAAGTGACAACAAAGCGTCCACAGCAGAAACCACAAGAGCACCAAGTCTCAAGGCTTATCCACCGCTTCCTTCCTAGAAAGCCCAGTGAATCCCTCAGGTCACCTAACGATTACATTCTAACCAACAGCTACTCTCAGAGTACACAAACCACCAAAGCCTCTGCCCCCGTGTTCACCCTCACACAGCAGACAGCTTCAGGTCTCCCAGAAATACACTGAGGCTGGGGCTTAAACGCAGCACTGTCTGCAGCCAGCCTGGTTAAGAACTCTTTATGGAGGGTCCACCTCCTCCTCACCTTGCCCCATCCCTACTCCACTCCCTAAACTAGGAGCACCTGCCCCCTGAAAGCCCTGAGGGTATGTTTGTCCAACACAAGAAACATGGCACACACGACTGCCACACTCTTGACCTTTGCAGAGGTCCTCCCTGGGAGCATGTTACAAGGGGCGTCCGTGACAGCTCCTGGGAGACCCAGAGGGAGCATGGAAACCAGACAGACCCAGGGCAGTCAGGGAGGGTCTGGGCTGGAGAGTGGTAGGAGAGGGCCAGTGGGGCCAGTCCAGGGTGGGCGGGGTGGGACCTTGAAAGCCTGGCTCGAAAGCCCCATCTGGCTGTGATCTCAGACTGGGCAGTCGCCAGAAGGCTGGAGGTGAAGGGACTCCCCAGGGGGCCAACCAAGTAAAGAGAAATGGTTCAATCCACAAGGCTTGAGATAAAAACAACAGAACTCAATGACTATTCATCTGTAAGCAAGGGAGGAAGAGTAGAAGCCAAAATGACCCAAATGGAACAAGCATCAAAAGTGCAAGAATGGAGAAGCAGAGGAGGCTTTTGTCTCTATTGAGGAAGGTGACAATAAGCTTAGGCACAGATACGTGGACAAGATACCCCACCGAGGTGTCCTCCAGACTGGAGAGTGAGACTCAGTGAAGTCTCAGAGGTCAGGGTCCAGAGGGAGAAGTAAGGAGGAGGAGGAGGGACCAGGAGAAAGGTTGGGAAGAAGGCAGGAAGTACCACATCAAGGCAGACCAGGGAGGAGACACACAGGCAAAGGCCGGGCCAAGTGCAGTGGGAGGCCAGGCTGCAGAGAGAAGCACACACATGCCAGAGGAGCACAGGCAGCCGCAGGGTGGGGAGAAGGGTGGGCTGTCTCCACCGAAGGTGGGGGGCCGCATGGACGTTTGTAGGCACAGGAGAGGCAGGATTTGCCAGGAGAGGATTTGAAATAAAGGGAACAAGAGGAAAACAGTCAGGATAGGTAGATCCAGGGGTAATCAGGGGACTTGGTGTGCAAAGAGCTCAGATGCTCACTTTAGTATCTCTGAGGAGGGTAAGAGGCCCCTATATATGGCCTCAGACAGACCCTCACCTTAGCAAGCAACCACAGGGACAGGCAGGAGCACGGCCCTTTCCTCCCTCCTTTAAATGCAAGGGGACTCTCCTCCAGCCACGTAGCATTCTCCTTTCTCCTCTGCTTCAGTCTATCCCAACCTTTCCAGCATGTACACTCTTTCCCTGCGTTAAGATGCAGCTCCAGGGAGCCCTGGATAGCCCTGCCAAGAGCCTTCCTGCAGACTTCACAAGTCACAACCCACAAACCTTGATAACAATAACTAAGGCGAAAATAACAGTGTTAGTGATGCACAAACTCTGTTTTGTCAAGCCCTCAGAGGGGGACAGGGCAATGCGTGCGGAGGAAGCCAGCCACCTTCTGAGCCAGCCATGGAGCTGTTCCTGGGTTTGGCAGGCAGGCAGGCAGGCTCTTTACATCCTAAGTCTTTCACTTTGGAGGAAGAAGAGAAAAAAATCCCCTTCTGTTGCCTGTGCAAACTCCTTCTGACTTTCCCCCAATAATTGCTTTCTTTCTGCTCGCCAACCCCAGCCTTCACAGTATTTCCATCAGGGCTGAACTACTCCACTGGCTGGGCTGAGACCCATAAATCCTCCCCTGGGTGCAGGGCAGAACACACCTGGGAAGGACATGCCCTTCTTCTACTGCTGGGGAACACAGGCCCCAAAATCCTCACCCCCACCCTCTACTACAGGGGAGGCAATGGGGTCGAGGACATTGGTTTCTCCCCTCACCTTCTGAATAGGTGTCTGCCCATTTTAGGGCCTGCCGGACACAGGGGCCTCCAGCCAAGAAGCTCGCTCTCCTCCCTCTGTGGTCTCACCACCCCCAAGACACATGGGAAGAGCACTGTGTCTGGAGTCAGACAAACCTGGGCTCAAATCCAGGCACTGTCATTTACAGGAGGATGATCTGAGGGGTTACGAGTGTCACTTCCCTACCTATAAAGGGGAGAAGATAATACTGACACCTGCCTTGCAGTGTTGGCTGAGGATCAAACAAGGGGGTTAAACTACACAGAGAACCTAACGTTATGCTTGGCACACAGCACACAAGCCTTGTACTATTAGTGAGACAAATCACAGGCAGAGCAAGGACAACCGGAGACCCAGCACCACCTTTTCCTCTTCAGGGCCCTGCCTGCAATCAGGCAGGACAGCACATCCAAGCAGGAAGAAACGTGCACGTACACAGATCCAGCGTCAGCAGCAAGAATAACCACCCGTCTACACAGCGAACCAGACCCACAGGCTACACAGCACCATGGAGGATGGTCCTTCCTGGCTTTGTGCCCATCTGCCCCTCTGGGACAAGTGGGCACTAGCCTCATCCTACAGATGAAGAAACTGAAGCTCAGAGAGATTGACTTACTTACCAAGGTCACACAGTAGGTCAAGTCACAGAGCTCGGGCCTCCCAGGTCCTGGCCAGAGGTAGTGGCTTACCTCTACCCCACAAGCTCCCTAGACTCACAGCACCTCAAGTGGACCCTTCCCAGAAGCACCTGCTTCCCGCGGTTGGGGGAAATCAAATCAGCCAGGAAAAGCCAAAATCTTCCAGAATGGGCAAGGAGGGTCCCAGCAGGGATTTACACCAACTCTCTACTTCCTGCAAGCCCAGAACACCTGCTGTCGGCCACCCTTCTTAAGACCCTGGGGCAGTCAGCCCAGATCTGCGGTTCATCAGAGGTGTGTGCAGAATCTGGGCTCCCTTCCGCCTCCTCTCATTCTCTCTAACATACTGCATCACAACTTCCGCTCTCTTCACTTAACCTCACCCACCAGACTAGACACAGAGTCATGCAATTCTGGAAGATAACAGGATCAGGCCTTGCCACATTACACCCTCAGCTTTAAAAAGCTCCGGATCTCTGGGGTACATGCCAGCACCCTCACATTCTCTATAGCCCAGGAGGCTGTCTGTTATTACAGATTTACCATTCAATGCAGATCATGAAGCCAGAGGTATTCAATTATGTAAAAGCAACTTGCTAAAGGAAGAAGAGTTGAGGACAGAAGTTTAACATTTAGGAAAAAGGGTGGAGGTGGGACTTGACCTTCTTTTTGTTCTGTCACCTGGAAAAAAGATAGCCTTCTTATGTTTGGAGCTGTGAAGAAACTGGTTTAATTTAGTGTAGCCCACATCTCACTCAAAATAGTTTTGAAATGTCAGAATCTAAGTCTAGACTCTTAGAAAGCTGGTGGTAAAGGGATCCAGGAATAAGGTTAAAAACAGATGACCTGAACCCCAGTTCAGAGAACCCCAGCTGGCTGAGTATTTGAGAGCTAGAGGTTTGGTAGAAAGAGTCAGAGACCCAAGTTTTGTGCTGGTTTTGATATTTACTGCCTGTGTGGCTTTGGACAAGCCATGCCTCCTTCTCTGTGTCTTTCTCTGTAAAATGAAGGGGTTGAAAGTGATTTCCAAAGTCCTTTACAATTATGCTGCTGCTGCTGCTAAGTCACTTCAGTCGTGTCCGACTCTGTGCGACCCCATGGACGGCAGCCCACCAGGCTCCCCCGTCCCTGGGATTCTCCAGGCAAGAACACTGGAGTGGGTTGCCATTTCCTTCTCCAATGCATGAAAGTGAAAAGTGAAAGTGAAGTCGCTCAGTCGTGTCCGACTCTTAGCGACCCCATGGGCTGGAGCCCACCAGGCTCCTCCATCCACGGGATTTTCCAGGCAAGAGTGCTGGAGTGGGGTGCCGTTTACATTTACGATATTCTGCAAACTTCATCTAGTGACCACCACCAGAGAAGTACAGTGAGGTAATCACAGCTCAAGAGGAAACTGCTGAGTTGCCTTGGGCATGTGGCCACCCACATTAAAAGTCAAACCTTTCAGTCTTCCCTGCATCAAGTATGGCCCTGTGGCTAAATTCCAGCCCCAAGAATGTAAACCAAAGTGTTATGCAGCAACTTTTAGGAAGTGTCCCTAACAGACAGTCTAAGAGTTTTCTTACTCCCTTCCTCCTTTCTGCTCCCTAGAATCTGGAAAGATGGCTGGAACTCAAGCAGCCACCTTGAGACAATGAGGTGGAAGGACTTGCTAAAGATGTAGAGTTTTCAAAATAGAAGGCACCTGGGACTATGATACCACAGAGGAATATGCTGGCCCTTGAACACCCCTTTCCAGACTTCTGTGTGAGTGGAATAAAGGCACTCTTTATTCTTTGAGGCACTATCATTCTGGGTTTTCTGGCACACATCCAAATAGATCTTGAGTGCCTCCTGAAACTTTAACTAGAAAGAAATATTAACAACTACTCCAGTTGGGATATTTCAAAGCATCTAAAGCATCGAGTCATGCATTATACTTTAGATCAACTGCTACAAGGAAGGAGACAGACTATCAAGGGTTTGATTTACTGTGCTCCTCCTAATTACTCAAGTTTCACTGTGCCTATTCCCATCCCAACTATCTTGGTCACCTGGTGATGGCTACCCCACAAATGAAAGAAAAACCAATAACTCTTCAGTTTCCCCACAACCTCAGCCCTTTACTATTAATAGAGACCACTGCAGGAGACCAACAGGCCAGGACATCCCTCAGAGTTGAGCTGGGCTGGTTGGTTTCCAGATAGAAGACTCCTCTCGACATTTCTCCATGCCGTCTCCAGCCTCCAGAGCCAAGAACTCAAAATCTCCTGAGGCTGCTCAGCACGCTGGAGTCCGGAAGGCTGTGGAAACTAAACGTGTTAATGCACAGAAGTCCATGTCCTACCATTTCATCTTGGATGGCTCCAGTCATTAGAAAGTTCAAATCCCTCCCCCTCCCAAGCCATTCTGCCAGCCTACCACACTCTGAAGACAGCAAACACATTCACTCTTAGGATTCTGCAGGTGAAATTCCCCAATCCTCATGTGCCCCCAAGCCCCTCAATGTCCTGAATGGTCTGCCCTAGACACACCCATGCTCCCAGTTCCCAGAGCTAGTCCAAGGCCAGGAGTGGGGTGGCAGAGCCTGAAGGGAGTAACATGCCATATTACACTATAATTTACTTTTGGAAATAAATATCTATGCTTTCATAATTCTAAATACAGGAAATTAATCTCAACACAAATTTTGATTTTGGGATCACAGTTTTAAAAAAAAAGTTGAGAAACACCATTAGTGAATCTCTTAAAATATGACACCCAACTGTCATATAGTGCTGGCAAAGACTTAAGCCAGTACAATTCTTTTGAAAAGCTATTTGGCACAATTAATCAAGTATCTTAAAAGCATTTCTGCTCCTCCACGTGGTAATTCCACTTTTGAGAATGTGTCTCAAGGAAATTCACAGAGATTCTGACACATATGTGACTCACTCATTCCTACTCATAAGAGTCAAAAATTGTAAACAACTTGAACATCCAACATCGGGGGAACCGTTTCTTAGAATAAACCACTTGACAGGAGGAAACAGGAATTTAAGTGATGTTTTCAAAGATTGTGCAGTGAAAAGATATTTGTTTTAATGTTAAGTTTTTAAAACAGAATTTAAAATGTACATGGTATGATTACAACTATACAGCCAATTATGCTAAGAAAATGACCGGAAGAAAAAGAAATTCACCAAAGTAAGGCTTTGCCCTTGAATAGATTTTATTCTTCTCCTTTGTGTATTTTTCTAACCATAATAGGCATGCCTGATACAAATACTTTTTTAAAATTACCATCATTTGGCTACCATCATGGAAACAATTAGCAATCTCCAAGTATTTCTCCACTACAAGAAAACGCAACTTTAGAGAAATCTGGCAGAAACCTCAACTAAGGGACCAATGTTAACACCACCAGGAATGGGTCAAATGAACATATGTTTCCTGACAGACAGTACTGAAGGGAGGGAGACATCATCCAAAACAAAATTGAGGGACACTCTTCAAAAATGCCAAGGTGCCCGAAGACAAAGACAGAGAGTGGCCCAGATTAAAGGAGATTAAAGAGATGTGACAATTAACTTCAAATTCCAACATGTGATTCTGGATCAAGTCCTAAGCCAAGAGCTACCTTCCTGATTTTGACTGTTGTTCTCTGGTTATATAAGAGAATGTCCTTACCTCTTAAGAAACAATAAAGTGTTTATGGGACAAAGGAGAAAAGTGTCTGTAAACTTTATATATGCAGAGGGAGAGTATGATAAATGTGATAAAGTGTTAATATTTGTGGAATCGAGTGAAAGGAAGATGGAAATCCTTTATACTCTTCTTGCAGCTCTTCTCTCTCTCAAAATTAGAGTTAGGGAAAAAACACCTAAAATAAGAGAAAAAAGAAAAAGAGAGAGATGCCCAGATGCCCAGAATACAATCAAATACTGCCCCTCCTCTTTCACAGGCCTCCTGATACCCTCGACCATCTATCCAGCGTTCACTGGCACCTTCCCAAGCAAGAGCAGTGCTTCTCTTCCCCTCTTCACTTTGAGCGGACTGACTGCTGGCTCCTCTGTTCACCTGACGCTGTGTAGTTTTTAATAAGAACTATTCTGCAGAATCTGCAGAGAACTCTGCATGCAACGCATACCTAGAATGGCTCTGACGAGAGAGAAAAAGAGAGCCAGAGAGAAA
Source organism: Ovis aries (assembly GCF_016772045.2). Taxonomy (NCBI): domain Eukaryota; kingdom Metazoa; phylum Chordata; class Mammalia; order Artiodactyla; family Bovidae; genus Ovis; species Ovis aries. Next base: position 188,284,445 of record NC_056054.1, on the reverse strand, counting down.
TGTTCATTTTTAAAGACAGGTAATTTATGCTCCTTAAATGGACAAATTGGAAGCATCTGTTACCAATCACCATGGCTAAATACCCTCTTCACAAGGAGCTAAGGCCTGACCTCAAACCAAGTTTGAAGATTTCACCACTGATACTTCCCAGTGTTCAAAAGTCCACCACCCAGCAGCCTTTGAAATAAAAATGAACACTGCCTGGATGGCACGTGCGTGTGTGTGTGTGGGAGACAGAAGCTTGGCCCTTGGAATGTGGACCCCTGACTAGCTGCAGCTGAGGAGCTAAATGCGCTAAAGAAAGCAAGGGAAACTGGAAAGCGCTCAGCTGGGATGGAACCCAACCCAAGAGAGGACTCTTTAATCCCGAGAGGACTCTTTAATCCCAACACCGAAGGTCTGGGGACGAGGCCATGATCACTGCAAGAGCTGTGAGTTTAGAGTGTTCATGTGTGCCCAGGAGCCAGCAAAACTGCTCACATGACTGTCCCAGCTCATTCTCTTGATAAGTGAACTAAGTAGGTACTTTCATTATACCTAGTCTATAGATATGGAAGCCAAGATGAAGAGTTAGAAACTTGCTCAACATTACCCAGCAAGTAGGTAAAAGAGCTCTGACTTGGACCCAAGGTGAAGTGGGAAGACCAAGAGCCACACACATCTCACCACTTGCTCCCATGAATGCAAAGCCAGGGTATGTCTTATATTTTGCTTCCTTTAAAAACCACACCTTTGACGTGGGCTCCACAGGTTTCCCACCCATTTTCCGTGGCACAAACGTGGCTGTCAACAAGGAACAATTCGGGGGCAGGACGACTGATCCAAGAGCTTATAAAAACAGGGTTTTTTTATCCTGAAATTGCAACTGCAGTGCATTTAACCAGGACTTAAGTCCCTAAAGCTTTTAATGTTGTGGAAAACCTCTTCAAGAGCCAAGAGGGCTCTGGGCTGCTGCCAGCCTGGTGTGCCAGGCCTGCTAACGAGGAAGAGCTGGAGGAGGAAGCAGAGAAGTAGGCAGCAGGGCCTGAGGAAGAGCAGGTGAATTCCCACTCCGGAAATCCAACCCTGTCTCAAAGCTCCATTAATTGAAAAGAAAATAACAATTCAAGGGCTCATGACCCATGAGATACATCTGTGCTTTGATATACAGTATCTCATTCAATCCCCTAAAGCTGAGAGTTGAAATCAGTATTTTCTATCCCTCAGGCCTTAACCCAAGAGCAGAGTTATAAAATCGCCTCAGTGGGTTACCACCAGCATTTTTTTAAATAACAGTAAAAAGGAACCATCAGTGTGTACATTGGTAGCAAGACCAATTCAGTGAGAAATCTGCATCTGTTATGTTCATATATAGATATATGTACTTGGTTATAAATGTGAAATGCAAAACTGTTCTTGCAGGAATTGCAGTAAAAATGTTTGAAAACCTGCTGTAAACAATCGGTGTGGGAGGTGTACTATCCCTACTTTAGAGATATGAAAACTGAGGTTCAAAGAAGTAAAGACACTCAACTTAGGTGAAGCCTAAAGCAGCAGAACCGGGACTCAGAGGTCTTCCAGGCACAGATCACAAGCTCTTGTCTTTGCCTGTCAATGCACACACCTCCCACTGGTGTGCCTCAAGCTCTCTCCACTCCCCAGAGCTCCACCCAAACAAGACCCGAGAGGCCAGAAAGTCGGCTTCCCCTTCCAATCTAGCTACTGAGCACAACCAACTGGAAAGAGCTTCAAGGACAGCGGGAGCCAGCTCTTCTCTGCTACCTGTTGTGCACAATTCCCTCATTGCCCACAGAAAAAAGCAAAAACGGCACACGCTCCAGCCGAGTGAGTCTCACAATGTCACTGGTGTATGTGGCTCTTATCATGGGCAGAAGTTGTCATGCCACTCGGCCCAAAGAGGCAACTCTGGCTGGCAAGATACTGTCCACCACGTAAAATTAATGTCAGCTTGTAAACGTCACTGGTTTGTAGCTGCACAACAGCAGTAAGTAAAAGCTTCCTGGAAAGATAGATTCCTGGGCCTCATCCTTGAAGAAAATCATCTTGTGGATCTGGAGAGCCCAAGAATCCGTTTTTACACATACCTCTTTAAGGCGGTCGGAGTCACAGCTGGGTTGGAAGGCCACTAACCCATTTTTCAAAAACCTCCTCTCTGGACCCCATACCACTCCCCACTCCTTCACAGCCAGAATTTTCCACCTCCCTCCTCCCCGTCTAAGCAGTCCTTAGCATCCTCAGATCTGCCCCCACCACCAAAGAGGCTTCTGGTGAAGGTTTGGCAATGACCTCCATGTGGCTGACCCGACGGGCACCTCCACTTCTCCTTTTGCTCAGCCCCGGCACAACACACTTGGGCTCCCTTCCACCTCTCCCACAACCCTTACTGTCTTCTTTGTAAATCCACTGCCACCATCCTGCAAATCCAGAAGTTCCGCAGGGGGCTCACTCAGTCCATCTTCTCTACCTGCCCTATGCCGTGCCCTGGGGTACCCCACCTGAGCCGCACCCCTACATTAACATCCCCATCCAGACCTCCCTTCTGAGTGCCACAGCCTCACATCCTGCTCACTCCATGGCTCTTCAACAGGGATCCAGCATAATTTTCAAATTTAAAAGCCCGATTTTCATGCAAAGATTGAACATATTTCAAAGTGTTATCAACTCAATAAGGGGCCCACTAAAATGACAAAGCTAGGTCAAAAGAGGATGTAAGAAAGAAAAAGAAAAGGTTAATAAAAATATTTTTTTAAGAAGTTATAGGGAATTCCCTGGTGGTCCAGTGGTTAGGACTCTAAACATTCACTATTGGGGGAACTAGGATCCTGTAAGCCCACAGCCAAATTCTTTAAAAAAAGATGTTATAAGAAACTTAAATGTGATCGATGAAAAAAAGTATGATATGATTGCTAAATGAGATAACAAGCCAGTTAATATTCTGAAGAATCTCTCTTCCCTAACAGAAATCATCTGCATCCTGTCTAAGTTTACAGAGTATGGGTCCTAAGGAATAAAAAACACAGTGACAATCCCTAAAACACTGGATGCCCCTGAGGTGGGCTTCCTAGACAATGCTCCAGCGTGACAGTAGAAAGTCACGGAATCATATTTAATTTCCAAGCTTGAGGATAATTTTTCTTACACTGGGGTCTGTGAATTTGGATAAGATCTTTATTTTCACTAATTTCACTGAAATTTAGTCTTCCCTTTATTAGGAATGTAGGTAACCAATCACAGTAGCACTGACAATGTCCGTGACTTCGTCACCAATAGAAATCACATCTTCTCAGCACAAGAGGATTGCTGCAGACATCTACGCTCATCACTACTTACAATTTACAGAAATTATCAACTCTGTCACTAGATCTTCCTACATGATGCATTAAAAAAAAATACATACTATTTTGTCACAATTTGTTAAAATATTTTGATAACTATTTCAATATCATGGGTTTCTTCTATAATCCTATGCATACTGTTTTATACATTTAAAAACATTTTTTTGAGAAAGGGTCCATAAGTCTTCAGAGAGGCCTTTTCTGACGCCCTGCAACAGGGTAGGGACCCTTGTTGCTCTAACCACTTTATCTCCCTCCTTCTAGCACTTCCTACTTGAATTAAATAATAAATTAGTGGCCTCTCACCAGGCAATGGGAGGAGGGGATGGTATCCATCCTTTTTATCAGTTTGTCCCCAGTGCCTTGGCACAGTATGTCTGGCTCATAAAAGAGTCTCATGAGGTATCTGTTAAAAACAAAAAAAGATCTGTGGAATGAATGAACATGATATATGTAATATGCAAATGGTGGTCCATGTTCCTTTGAAATAAGGAGCATGTACAACACCCTGCCCAGGACCCAGCCAGGTCAGACTCCTTGGTGACAGCAAACCTGCTTGTTCCTCGGGAGTCTGCCCTACTTGGCCCTAGAGCAGAGCTTTCCAGCCAAGCCCACGACTTGGCTCAGAAGCTATATCACCCTTATGTTTAAGCCCCAGCGTAAGCCCTTGACCTCGATCTCCATTAATACCTTCCAAGGCAAGGATTAAAGGATCTGCTCACAAATTAAAGACATCTGCTCATGCCAAGGGGTTAGAGGAATGGTGGGATTCTTTGCAGTGATGGATGCTCTACTCCTGCCCCGGCCAGCTGTGAGGAGCAGGAAACCCTGAAGCCGGGCACAGGCTCATGACCAGGCCATCTGGGCACAGAGCACACATCCAAGCTGGGGGCTCAGTATGATCTCAGGGAATAAAAAGATGCAAAAAGGCTATTCCAACCCCACATCCCCACCCCTCACCACATAACTGCAAAGCTCATTATTTAGAAGTGATTGTAAACTGGTGAATGGAATGAGGCCCTGATGGACATTACCTAGGGAGTAACGGGGACAGTTACCTAGAGCCCTGCAGGGAGGGTGATGAGAAGGGCGAGGAGGGTGGTCAGTGAGAGCCTGGCTGCAGCCCTGCCTCCTGTATTCAGGCCATCAGGGAGCTAAAGAACAAGGATCACGGACACCCCAGGTAAATGACTGGTGCTGCTATTTCAGAAAACAGCACCTGCCAAGGAGGCTGCTCAGTCAGATGACCCATTCATCTGTTCTATGCCCTCCCCTTCCAGGCCATGCCCATCAATGGTCTCTCTCTCCCCACTCTCTCTCAACTTACCCATCCCTCTCTTGAAGTAACAGTACTCAACCAGCTTATCTTACCCAGCTTGTGTGGGACACGGAACTACACAGACGTGAGATATACCGCAATACTTTGCAAGCCCTCTACAGTGTACCAGGTGTTTTATGATTCTCGTCGACAGGTCAAATGGGAAGCCACAGACTCAGGTCAGTGCTGCAAGATGGGCAAGGCACAGTGCTCCTTCTCTCTCCTGCCAAGATGCCAGGTGTGGGGGAAACGAAAGGAGGGCAAGAAGACCACCAAAGTCTGGTGATGCAGAAGAACTTAGGCTCTCCTACACCCTGGGGGTCACTCTCTGGTCCACTGTCAGCCTCCCAAATCTACTACAACCACCAAGGGAAACACAAGAGCCTCACAGAACAAAACCACAAAGCTGGGGCAAACCCTCCAGGGAGGCAGTGTGGTTGGTATCTCCAGTCTCAAGAGAGGATCCACTTTCAGAAAAAAGGGGAAAAGCAGAGCACTGAAACTCTTAGCCCTTCTGTGTACACACACCCACACCTCCAACCCATCAGGAGTCTCTGAAGGGCCCAGTGCAGAGGGGCAAGGAGTCATCGGGACCTCGGCTCCAGCGACCCATGATGCAAGAATCCAAGAATCATGGTACAGCCCCCTACCCACGGCTCACAGCCTCCACTCACAGCCCCTCTGGCCCTTCACTGGCTTCCTGGCACCCATTCTCCAACCACCTGAGGTGCCTGCCGGCTCCTATTTATTGGGTGTGCCCATGTGCCATTCACGATGCTGGGTGCTCCCTGTATTATTTCTGATCCTTTCAACTCTGCACAATGGGTATTATCACCACTGCTGACAACAAGAAAATAGGCAGGGCCCAAGGTCACACAGCTCCTGAGTGTGGCTAAAAGCTCATATTCTTTCCATAACATCACACTGGACTTCATCTTGTAGATAACAGAGAAGAAAGTAAGAGGAAGAAAGTGTTGTTTTGGGAAAATTAATCTAGTCTCTCCCGCTCCAACCCAACCCTGCACTGTGGCCTCACTGTTCTTGTTATTAAAAAAAGCAACTTTCATCATGTCTCTCCATTGTCTACAGATTTGAGTCCTGAAAGCTTTGCCAGGCATCTAAGGTTTTTTTTTTTACTGGATTCACTTTTCTAGTCTTATTTCCCCAGCCCCAGACTCAAATCCTTCTGTCCATCTAGCATCGTCCATTGCTCCTCATTGCCTACAATTCTGTCTTGGATTCCCTGCCTGCAACACTGATTCCTTTCAGCAAATATGGACCAGGGATGACTGCATGTCAGGTTTGGGCAAGGTGCCAGCACCCAGAGGATCCCCACTGTCACAGAGCTCAGGGTCTGCCCTCCTTGTGAGGCATAAGCTAGGGCCCTTCTCTGGTCGCTGGGTGCCCCAGAGGCTGACTCTGGACAGGATCCACAGCACCCTGTTTGCCACTCATAAGGCACCTGGCCATCCCCCCAACTCAGGTGCCAGTTCTGTTTCAACACTTCCTCTGCAAAGTGCTTATTTCTGTGGGAAAAGTGCACTCCAGGTTCCAAGCAGTATTATAACTGGCAATTAGGCCCCCAGGCCAGCCCACAAGAGCCTATTAAATATATAATGGTGTAGAACCTAAATATATATATACTAAAAGCTCTGCAGAAGAGACGGGGCAAACACCTGCTGCTCCCTGCACCTCTGCCCCCTGTCCCACCAGGTTCTGAGCTTCATGCCACCCTCAGGGACAGAGGCCTGGGCAGTGGCGTGGGTGGAAGGAAGCAGGTGGGAGCTGGATGACATAGATGGAGTGGGAAGAATGTCCATCTGTAATTCAGGAGCCTGGCTCTCACACCGCCTTGTCTTTACAAACTAGGCGGCCTCACGTGGGTGAGTCCCTTCTCTCTCAAAGCCTCATTTTTCTCTTATAAAATCAGAGAATTTTGAATTAGGTCAATAGTTCTCAGACTTCTGAAGCTCACAGAGTAGCAGGATATATTTTAAAATATAATTTAAATATATATTTTAAAATATGTTTAAAATATATTATGTATATAACATACATATCTGAATTTAGATTTTTATCAATCGAAGCCTTTTAAAAAAAATTCACAATACAGTATCACTGCTTTCATCTTTTTTTCCAAAAGGACACTCTAAGCCACTCCCCCAGCACCGTCTCAATATGGATACCATGCCAGAGAAATTAAGTTTTTTAACTGGAAATACTCAGAATCATGAAAAAAAAAAAAAATTCACCGTTGTTATTTTTCCCATTTGTCTATGAACCTGTGAAAAGGTCATCACAGGCCCACTCCAGGCCTCAGCCTGACACTGAGACGCTTGAGCAGGGTGAGGTTGCGTTCTCCCAAGTTCTGGATGGAGACTATAGGACAGTCAGCATGGACGGCCTGAGGAAGGGCTGACTGCAGGGGGAAGCTAAATGGGGCAGCATGAAGGGCCAGGCAGCTGCAGGGGTGGGGGACAGGACAGCCTGGCCCCCCCAGCTGCAGGCCCGAGGCACAGACACCCAGACTGGAAGGGCTAGGACCAACTTGTCCAAGTGTTGACTGCACCTCTTTCCACATCACAGTGTTGGAAGACTGGGAGTCCCCAAAGAAACATTTTTTTTTTAAGTTCCTTTACTAACTTCTGATTAAAAGCTAATGCACATTCATTAAATTCACGAAAACTTGGGAAATATAAAAAAAAACCATAAACAAAAAAATAAGCAAAAGTCACCCACAGCTCCACCTTCCAGAGCAATCACTGTTGACATTTGGATGTTCGGCTAATCCCTCGCCTCTGTAGCTAGCTTCAGCCACCCTGGGATTCCGTTTTGTATCCTGCTTTTCCCCTAATTATCATATACAAGTACTTTTTCATGTCCTTAGGTAGTCCTCATAAGCATTATAAAATATTTTGAAAATAAATCCAGCATTCTAGTAAATACATACATCCTTTATAAACATCACTTTCCATGGTATGGGTAGGGCTACAAGTCATTTAAGCATGTTGCTATTGTTAAGCATGAAAGCCACTTGCATATTTTTGCTACTGTAAAAAACAGGATGTGTGTACATCACTGTCCATGAATCTCTGTAGACTCCTTCACACTTCTTTGCGTTTCTTGGGTCACAGCCCAGGGCCCTGCACATATCAGCTCTCAGTAAATACTGAGTGAACAAAGAAACTCAATCAAGTCCCAGGAGCTGGGGAACCCTTATCACATGGACACAGTTTATGTTTACAGAGGCCCATCCTGGTGTCCGGGCTTCCTCAGTGGTAAAGAATCTGCCTACAATGCGGGAGCCACAGGAGACATGGGTTTGATCCCTGGGTTGGGAAGATCTCCTGGAGGAAGGCACAGCAATCCGCTCCAGTAATCTTGCCTGGAGAATCCCATGGACAGAGGAGCCTGGCAGGCTACAGTCCATAGGGTCGCAAAGACTTGGACACACTTGAACCAACTTAGCATAGCATGGCACCCTGGTGTCCACTCACCACTTGTCACTGACTCTACACCTCAGTCTCACACCTGCTAAGCCAATCTTGGGCTTGGGGAAAGGAGAAAATGCCAGTTTCTTGCTGATGACTCCCAGGTTCTAGTGCTCTCAGCAAACCTACCCACTCTCCACACCTCCCGTGGAGGGCATCAGCAGATCTCAGCTGCCTAGATGACTCCCACACTCGCTCCTGACAGCTCAACGCACCTCTCAGGAAAGTCGTGGCTGACCTTCCCTCTAAATTAATGCACAGCTCTCCTTCAGTGGTGCTCCCAGACCTTCGAGTGTGGGTATTCACTCCTCTGTCTTTATTTGCCCACAAGACTGACTTCCCTGCCCAACTCAGGGCAACACGGGAGGGCAGAAATGTGTATTTTGCCCTCCATCCCAAATCCAACCCAGTGCCAGCCAATAAATGAATGTTTGCTGAATGAAACTTCTTTCTGGTCAGAGTCCCAAGTCTTTCATTTTCACAAGAGGGAAAAGAAAGGGGAAGAAGAAAGTAGACCTCCTAAAACAGACTGAGTTCAAACACCTTTCCGGGGTGGCACTGGAGACGGCCCCCTCTGCACAGTCCAGCAGCCCTGCCTGGCCCAGAGACCACCCAGGCCAACTGGCTGAGGGAACAGAATGAAAACAGCATCAGACAAGCCTAAACAGACCTGGGCAAGTGACACTGCTCCTCCAGCCCCGCTTCCGAAAGGGAGAAACAGATCTAGAGGGGCAGGGGCAGCTTCCTTTTCTACCCACTTTCAGACAACCAGAAACTACGGGGCCACTCCTCACTGGTGATCCCAGAAGAGCACAGTATTGAGAGCTGGAAGTGTTTAAAACAACTCAATCCACACTCCATTTTTTCTCCTCACTCGTTGTCCAGCATCCTTGCCACACCCAAAAGAAAAAAAAAACAAAACTGGAAAATCCAGGTTGGAAAGAGTGCCAGCAGCAGGAGTCTCTCTTCAGGAGCTTCAGGAAAAGGAGCCAAAGCTGTCCTATAATCAGGGAGACCAGAAACTACGAGAGAGGTATGGAAGGAGACCCTATCACACACCCACGGGAACACCAGGGCCAACCCCGGGCCCTTGGGGCTGTGGACACACCCATTCCGACCTCTCTCCGCGATGCCCTGAGGTACACTCTCCACCCTCAACCCCAAGGGTAGCAAATTGCTCCGGAGATCCCACACTCCCATAACCCTGGCCCGTCCCTCCTCCCCTCTTGTAGGGTTTCGAAATTTAGAGCTTCCTCCTCCGATTTGTCATCCGATCATCCTGGCAACCGTGCGGGGGGTGGAGGGAGAGTGGTATCTAAAGCGTCCCCATTTCACGGATGAGGAGACTAAGTCACCTACATTAAAATGATAGGCCGCATCACAAGCCAGAAAGTGGCTGAGGTTCCAGCCAGCCTCAGCTGGGTAAAAGAACAGAACTCCCCGCCCCGGCGACCCCACCCGGCCCAGCCAAGTCTGGCCAGCGGGGGCTGCTCGGGAGGGCAGTCCACGTGGTGGCCGGCAGTTTCCTGGCTGCTCAGGGCCAAAACCAAGAACTAGGTGGTCCTAAAACAAGGTTTTAGGCAGTGCAGGTGCCAAACATCCCCTTCCTACCCCAAACTCACACAGGTGCAGGGCCCCGAGTCTGGGGCGCAGTGCCCCCGCAAGCCACCGGCTTTCCGCCCTAGCCCATGGCCGCGCCCTGACCTGCACCCCCATAAAGTCTTGTCCACCGCTCAAGCCCCCAGCCAGCGATCTCCCAGCGCCCCCGGGTTCCCCTACCCCGGGCTCCTTTCGACCTTTGAGCGCCGAAGCACTCCGCAGGGAGGGCACGGCGACCGCCCCGCCGCCTCCCGCAGAGCCACCGGGTCCCCGCCTGTCCAGCACGCATGCCTCCACCCAGGCGACCGGAGGCATCATCTCCCCGCAAGCCCCGGGAGCAGGGAGCTTGGACCTGCACGCCGGGCGCACGTGCCTTCCCGGCCCGAACCCCAGCGCCACAGCCTCACCCAGACCGCCAGCGGCAGGAGCAGCCACGCCGGCACGACCCGCGCCATCCCTGCTGCCGCTGCCCCCAGCCGGCTCCGGTCCCCACTCGGGCTCCCGCGACCGCAGCTTCGCCGGGTGCAACCGCCGCCGCCACTTCCCAATTGCTCCCCGCCTCCGAGTTCCCGGTGCCACGTCTGCCAAAGCATGCGCACCACGCTGGGAGAGCCTGCCCGGGAGAAGTGCGTGCTGGGAGTTGTAGTTTGCAGCACGGCTGAACTTGGCCCCCTGGCCAGGTAGAATCAAGAGCCTAGTGCGGTATGGTTAAGGTCAGAGTAAGGGAAGGCAGTTAGTTAATTTGGGGGGTTTACTCTGTGCCTAGAACTTTAGAAAAAGCATGTCCTTCGGCTCACAGAGAAAAATTTTATTTTCCCCACTTTGAGGATGAAGAGGTGGCCCAGAGAACTTCAGTCATTTGATCCAGATTACACAGCCTGCAAATGGCACAGTCCAGTTCTGCTTGTGGAGGCCGGAAAAGCCCTCATCCCTGCCTCCCACCTACTGTTCCTTTTCTGCATTCAAGAAACTTTTATTGACCTGTTGAAAAACAATTTGACATTTCCTCAGAAAGTTGGATACAGATTACCATATAAGCCAATAACCACATTCCTGGGCATGTACCCCAAAGACTTGAAAACAGGCATCCAAACAACTACTGTTACACAAATGCTCACTGCAGTGTTGTTCCAATAACCAAGAGGTGGAAACAACCCAGGTGTCCACTGAGAGATAAATGGGTAAACAAAATGGGATATATTCATACAGTGGGATATTATTCCATCATTAAAAGTAATGAGCTACTGATGCATGCTACAATGTGGATGAAGCTCGAAACTATTATGCTGAGGAAGAAACAAAAGTATGCCTATTGTATGATTACATTTTTATGAACCATCCAGAAACAGGCAAATTCAGAGGCACAGAAAGTAGATTAGTGGTTTCCTGGGGCTGAAACGAGGAGGGATTGGCGAGTGACTGTTCACTGGGTGCAGGATCTCCTTGGCGGGTGATGAAGATGTTTTGAAGCAAGACATAAGCGATGGTTGCACAACCCTGTGAATGTACTAAAAGCCACTGAATTGTACACTTTAAAATGGTTATTTTTTATGTTTTGTGAATTTTATCTCAATAAAAAAAACCTTTATCGAACCGATTCATGTGCTAAAACATTCATGCATGGCATCAGTTATTCATTCAAGAATGTTTATTAAACACCTACTATATTCTGAGGCTTGAGATGGACAAGGATGTACAATCTAGGATTGATAGGTTATAGCTGAAAGAGCTTTTCATACTGTCTGGAGGTCCCAAGTTCAATGCCTAGAAGTCGTCCTTGATCCATCTTCACTTCTCAACAGGCCCATTCAACCCATCACCACGTCATGTCAGCTCTACTGCCAAAATATTGGATTGGCAAAAAAGTCTGTTCAAGTTTTCTATAAGATGTTACAGAAAAAATCCAAACAAACTTCTTGGCCAGCTCAATATCTCTCTTCTGCCACCTCCCAAGTCTAAGTTACTGACATTTCACCCCATGCGAGGGTAAGGCTGCTCCTTCCATTTGCCTGTTCCTTCCTCCCTATACCCCCTACAATATAGTTGTTAATGTCAGTTGGATTTTGTTTGCCATTTCCTTGAAACCCTCCAATGGTTTCCCATTGCCCATAAAATGAAATCCAAACACTTCCGCATGAGCTGTGAGCCGTGAATGGTCTGGGCCTGACCTCTAGACTTCATCTACTGTCTCTCCTCTATGTTGTCTACTTGGCTCCAGTTACACAAACCATTATTTCCTGCACATTCCCGGCCATCAGAGCTGTTCCTACTTCAAGGCTAGTACTTTTCCTGCCTTAACACTTTCCCTGGCCCTTGGTCCAGCTGCCACCTTCTCATCCCTTCAGGGCTCGCCTCTATGTAAGAGAAAGGCCCTTGGAGCAACCCATTTAAAGGAGATTTTACCCTCTCCACCCCAACCCCTTATTCTCTAACTCAGCTTCCATTGTTTCTTTGCTAGCACTTGCCGCATTCTGCAATTACTTCTTTAGCTGGTATGTTCATTTTCTGTTGCTACAAATGGAATATAAGTTTCACATCTCCCTTGTTAACCACTTAACTTCAGAGCCTAGCCTAGGACCTGAGCCTCAGGTGGTTTTTGGAATTCTTTTTGATGAGTAACTGAATGATTGAATGAAGTAACATGTTGGAGAATTTCAGAAATTCCCGAAGCAAGCTGGGACAGGGCTTCCTCTGCCTGCTCTGCATCTTCAAGCTCATGATCTACAAATGATGATGGGAGCGTAAATTGGTTTGACCACTTTGGACAATGGTGCATGTACAAAACCATACCAAGATGTTCATAGCAGCTTTATTCATAGCAGCTTGTTGGGGACTGAATTTTATTCTTTCTCCACCACTTCCCCGCCCCACCCCCGCCCCGACCCCGCCAGGTTCATATATTGAAGTCCTACTCCCAGTACCTTAGAATGTGACTCTATTTGGAGATAAGGCCTTAAAAAGTAGTAAAGTTGAATGAAGTCATTGGGGTGAGCCCTAATCCAACATGGCTGGTGTCCTTATGAAAAGACAAAGGAAAGGAAAGATTGTGTGAAGACACAAAAGGAAGGCGGCCAGCTACAAGCCAAGGAGTGAGGTCCTCAGGTGAAACCCACCCTGATGATACTTTGACCTTGGACTTCTAGCCTCCAGAACTGTGAGAAACTAAATTTCTGTTAAGTAACCCTAACAAACTAATATAGGGGCAAACTGAAAACTACCCAAACGTCCTTGAAAAGAAACGTAGATAAGTAAATGATACTCTATTCGCAACAGCGACAACAAAAGAACAAAGTACAGATATCCACAGCACCATAGATGAATCTCCAAACCCTGATGTTGAGCAAAAGTAGCCAGGCATGAAAAAGCACATGCTGTATGATTCCATTTATCTGAAATTCAAGAACAAGCAAGCACAATCTCTGGTGGTAGAAGGAAACAGGGTTCGCAGGGTCGGGGGAGGGAGGGGAGAATGAGAGATCAACTGGGAAAAAATATGAGCAAACCTCTGGGTGCTAGGAATGTTCTAGATTTTGATTAAATGACTGTTATGTGGCAGTCTACATATGTGAAGACTAATTTATTAATTGAGCTATATGCTAAGATTTGCATACGTTGTGCTGTGCTTAGTTGCTTACTAGTGTCTGACTCTTTTCGACCCTGTGGACTGTAGCCCACCAGGCTCCTCTGTCCATCAGGATTCTCCAGGCAAGAATACCAGAGTGTGTTGCCATGCCCTCTTCCAGGGGATCTTCCCAACCCAGGGATCGAACCCAGGTCTCCCACATCGCAGTCAGATTCTTTACCGTCTGAGACACCAGGGAATATTGGAGTGGGTAACCCAGCCCTTCTCCAGAGAAACTTCCTGACTCAGGAATCTAACCGGTGTCTCCAGCCTTACAGGCAGATTCTTTACTAGCTAAGTTATCAGGGAAGCCCTTGTACACTTTACTATATGTAAATCATATCTTGATTTTTTAAAACTTCAAAAAACGAAGGGTAGAATGAATCAGCTAATCTTCAGAATCCCTTGTATCTCCTGAGTCCAAGACTAGCTAAAAGCTCCTGGGTCCAGAGGAGGGCTGAACTCTGTAGCGATGTGACTGCCAAAAGGGAAAGAGTCCAGGAGAGGAAGGAAGGAAGGAAGCCACGCGCCTGTGAGCCGGAGAACCAGAGGGCAGGGGACTGAGAGGGAAAAATAAAAACTGCCAAGAAAACAAGCCATTTCATCCTGCAATCGAAACACGCTAAAATGAGATTTATGTCCCTTCTGGGAATGTTTAACAATTCTAAGCTTCGCTCTCCTTGAAATATTAGGAGAATAGCGCAGGGCAAGTGCTGTCCCTCCTCCATTACAGCCCTCAATGGAAACCATCCATTCTCCAGCAGCAGCCCCACGGGGCCAGCCAGAGAAACTTCTCATCCTGAGGTTTATTGTGAATTGTGCCGCCACCTGATATTTGTGTAGCCAGTTCCTCTCCATCATCTGGGCTGAGATGAAGACTAGCACAAAGACCATTTTCTGGCATTTAAGTATGGATGAGAATTGGCCAGAACAAAATAGAAGGAATGCTGAGTCAAAGAAGCCAGACACAAAAGAGTATATTCTTTTGCATAATTCCACTTATATGAGCTATAAGAAAGGCAAAAGTTCTGTTTTGTTATAAGTCAGAATTGTGGTTACCTTTGAGGGAAGGATGTGGGTAGTCACTGGAAGGGGTCTCTTGTGATTCTGGGGTTCTGTTACTCCATCTGAGTACAGGGTACCTGAGTATGTTCACTTTGTAAAACTTCATCACACACTTTCATAGGTTATGCAATCCTTTAAGTTATATTTGAATAAGAAGTTCATAGGTTAAAAAAAAAAGAGGAGAAATGAGATGGAGGGAAAAAGAAGTCAGCACTGCATAGGGATGGTGGAAGGAGGGGGAAAGTCTAAAGATGAGATAGCTGGGAGATCATTAGTAATCCGTACACCTGGGTGAGAAGCTAGTCCTAGCAGAACACCCCATGCTCACGAGCATTTGCCTCTGCTCATTGAGAGATGTCACGCCACCTGCACCACCACCCCCGCCATTTTGGCTGATACCCACCCATCTTGGGTAACCCCTCCTCCAAGAGCTTCCCCTGACACTCATCATTCTCCCACCAACACGCCCAGCAGTCTGGGGCCTGTGTCCCTTCTCTGTGCTCCCACTATTTCCCATGTGGAGTGAGGTCCTTAAGAACACGGACTGGGATGCATTACAGAGACAGGAAGTAGAACAGTAGCTTCCAGGAGATGAGAGGAGAGGGGACCTAGCACTTAGTGTTGAATAGTTACTGAACTTCAGTGCTGTGCTCAATAATTAAGTCAAGTCCAACTCTTTGCAACCTCAGGGACTGTAGCCCATCAGGCTCCTCTGTCCATGAGATTTCCCAGGCAAAAATATTGGAGTGAGTTGCTTTTTCCTTCTCCAGGGTATCTTCCTGACCCAGGGATCAAACCCACATCTCCAGCATGGGCAGGCAGATTTCTTTACCACTGAGCCACCAGGGAAGCCCAGAATTTCATTGGACTGATGAAAAGGTTTTGGAGATGGATAGTGGTTGCTCTACAATATGAATGCACTTAATAGCATTGAATTGTAGACTTTAAAATGGTTTAAAGTGGAGGATAGATTTTTCAACAAATGGTGTTGAGAAAATGGACATCTACACACAAAAGATTGAAGTTGGACCCTTACCTTGAATCATATACAAGAATTAACTCAAATGGGTCACAGACCTGAACATAAGAGCCAAAACTATAAAATGCTTTAGAAGAAAATACCAGTGGAAAGCTTCATGACTTTGGATTTAGCAATGATTTCTTGGATATGAAACCAAAAGCACAAACAACAAAAGTAAAAATAGGTAAATTGGACTACATCAAAATTAAAAACATCCGTGCATCAAAGGTCACAATTAACAGAGTAAAAAGGAAACCCACAGAATGGGAAAGAATATTTGCAAATCATATATTGAAATAAAAGGCACAAAAGTAAACCAAAACAGAGGCCACAGTTTGAATATAACCAGAGACCTAATGCTCATAGTCACATGTAAGTGTCCTGATTTTCCCAAAAAACTGACCCTGACCTTAAACAAAGCTTAAGCATTCTTCATGTCAATGTGATCTTATGGCTTCCTAGCCAATTACCTACAAATAAGCAAGCTTATGCAATGAAAAGAAATGTGAATTTCTAAGAACCAGTCACAACTAAAAACAAGGTATTCCTCATTCATGCTTCACAAACTGAGCTGCAACTGGTGAAAACAAGCTTCTGAGGTCTCTCTGTTCTTTAACAGTTTATTTCTCGCTCAATAAAATATTCATATCCAGTAAAGCTGTCTGTATATTTTTTGACAGGGGTAGATATCCAGAATGTATAAAAAACTCCTTCACCTCAACAGTAACAACAAAAACCAACCTGATTTAAGAATGGGCAAAGAGCTTCGGTAGTTCTCCAAAGAAGATATACAAATGGCCAACAAGCATATGAAAAGATGCTCAACATTACCAATCAATAGGGAAATGCAAACTAAAACCACAATGAGCTACTACCTCACATCCATTCAGTTCAGTTCAGTTCAGTCGCTCAGTCATGTCCAACTCTTTGCAAACCCATGAATCGCAGCACGCCAGGCCTCCCTGTCCATCACCAACTCCTGGAGTTCACTCAGACTCACGTCCATCAAGTCAGTGACGCCATCCAGCCATCTCATCCTCTGTCGTCCCCTTCTCCTGCCCCCAATCCCTCCCAGAATCAGTCTTTTCCAACGAGTCAACTCTTCGCATGAGGTAGCCAAAGTATTGGAGTTTCAGCTTCAGCATCAGTCCTTCCAAAGAATTCCCAGGGCTGATCTCCTTTAGAATGGACTGGTTGGATCTCCTTGCAGTCCAAGGGACTCTCAAGAGTCTTCTCCAACACCACAGTTCAAAAGCATCAAATCTTCAGCGCTCGGCTTTCTTCACAGTCCAACTCTCACATCCATGCATGACCACTGGAAAAACCATAACCTTGACTAGACGGACCTTAGTTGGCAAAGTAATGTCTCTGCTTTTGACTATGCTATCTAGGTTGGTCATAACTTTCCCTCCAAGGAGTAAGCATCTTTTAATTTCATAGCTGCAATCACCATCTACAGTGATTTTGGAGCCCCCCAAAATAAAGTCTGACACTGTTTCCACTGTTTCCCCATCTATTTCCCATGAAGTGATGGGACCAGATGCCATGATCTTAATTTTCTGAACGTTGAGCTTTAAGCCAACTTTTTCACTCTCCACTTTCACTTTCATCAAGAGGCTTTTTAGTTCCTCTTCACTTTCTGCCATAAGGGTTACAAGCAAACCCTCAAAAAACAAGTGTCATCAAGAATGCGGAAAAGACCTAAAAGAACTTCAGAGATCTGGGTTAGAGTATGTCCTTCTGAACGGGGTATAGAAGGGACAGCTTAGGGGTCTGCCCCTTGTTTCTGTGGCAGACCTGGAAAGAGTGTCCTTGGCTATTGAATAATAACTAGTAACTCATTATTGGATATTGATTGAACATAGGCTCATTGCAGGGCCTCCCTCTGATATTTCGTTTAAAAAAGTATCATGTTGAAAGACCAGTCCTCAAGCTAGTAAGAGTACTTCCTGCTTGTCCTCTCTGGCATTGATCCTCAGTTCTTCCCACGGTCTCACCCCCAACCCCTTCCTCCTCCCTGTCCTGACTCCAGCCAGCAGGATGTTTAAACCTGAGGTCCCCCCAAGCCGACCCCTCGGCCTTCACTTAGAACAGTCATCTTCCCTGTGTGACTGGGTTCCCTCTAAGCCCCTAGCACTCTACCCAGCCATGTCCCCCTGGCCTGAACCCCAGGGTGAAACCACAGCAGCCTGATGTTGTGCTTTGCACTTCTTTGTACTGGTCAGGTCTCCTAGACCATGTCCCTGATGTCTCTGTATGTTTTTCACCTTTTTTTTTTTCCTCAGGACTTAGTTCTCTAACTGGCTTCAACTACAGGGCCCCAGGCTTGAGCTCATTAAAAAAAAAAATGACTTGCTAAAACTAAATCCAGAGTTGACCTTAGATGATCCGTTTTCTTCCTTAGCAACAGCGTTCACCTTACTAAAGACCAAGCTTGTATCTAAGGCCAAGTGTCAAAAGCCAGGATGTCCTCACATCCACTATCTGGTGGGTTCATTCTTCTGTTGATAGTTACACTTACAAATCAACACCTTGCCCACATGTGATAAGAAACCCAACACCTTCCTCCACCATACACCTCTGGAGAGTCCCTAGAACCATCCCGGATGGGTTTCCAGGATGAGAGCTCTGGTATCTGGCTCCCACTGAAGCATGTAAACTCACTTTGGTTTCTCTCCACCTGGTGCTGACACAAACATGCTGCAGCCACCCTTGCCTTTGATTGTCCAAGGCAAGCACAAGGATACAGCCGAGTTTTATTGAAGGATTTATTGATTACGAAGGAGCATTACATTATCAGGCAACTACTAGGCAATACCATAAACAGCAAATGACCTAAATGGAATATATAATAAAAGCTCACTGCACACTCCATCCCAAGGAGCTCCTTGCTGGCTAAGGCTTCTCAGAGCCCCTGCCCACACCCACACTGTGCATCACCTGTCTTGGGTTTCTGGCACTGAGCTCCTGAAACTCTTGGAATTCCCTGAGTGGTGACAAAAGTGCCTTTTGTCATCCATAAGAGCCTCTGTGGACCTCACAAGAGTTTATGCTAATGAGTGACTCAGGGTGGGCCCCCTAGAAAGCGTCTAAATAGAACAGAACCCATCAGTAAAAGGGCTTCCCAGGTGTCACGTGGTAAAGAACTCACTTGCCAATACAGGAGACATAAGAGACATGGGTTCAACCCCTGAGTTGGGAAGATCCCCTGGAGAAAGGAATGGCAATCCACTCTAGTATTATTGCCTGGAGAATCCCATGGACAAAGGAGCCTGGCAGTCTGCAGTCCATGGGGTCACAAAGAGTTGGACACGACTGAGCAACTAACACTTTCACTTTCATCAGTAGAAAGACAAAACACCTGATTACAGAGTGGGAAATTACAGCCCCTAACCCAAACCTCCAGGGAGAGGTAGTGAGCTGGAGCTGCTGCTGCTGCTGCTGCGTCACTTCAGTCGTGTCCGACTCTGTGCGACCCCATAGATGGCAGCCCACCAGGCTCCCCCGTCCCTGGGATTCTCCAGGCAAGAACACTGGAGTGGGTTGCCATTTCCTTCTCCAATGCATGAAAGTGAAAAGTGAAAGTGAAGTCGCTCAGTCGTGTCCAGCTCCTAGCGACCCCATGGACTGCAGCCTACCAGGCTCCTCTGTCCATGGGATTTTCCAGGCAAGAGTACTGGAGTGGGTTGCCATTGCCTTCTCTGAGTGAGCTGGAGACTGAGATATAAAAACTCTTGAACAATAATATTTCCATGTTGGTGAACACATTGATGTGCTGGGAGGATGATGCACGTGGAGAAGAGCATGGAAGCTCTGTGCCCTCAGAAATACTTTGCCCATTAGGCTGTAACAGAGTGGAATCCTCAGATATGCAGATGACACCACCCTTATGGCAGAAAGTGAAGAGGGACTAAAAAGCCTCTTGATGAAAGTGAAAGTGGAGAGTGAAAAAGTTGGGTTAAACTCAACACTCAGAAAACGAAGATCATGGCATCCGGTCCCATCACTTCATGGGAAATAGATAGGGAAACAGTGGAAACAGTGTCAGACTTTATTTTGGGGGGCTCCAAAATCACTGCAGATGGTGACTGCAGCCATGAAATTAAAAGACGCTTACTCCTTGGAAGAAAAGTTATAACCAACCTAGATAGCATAGTCAAAAGCAGAGACATTACTTTGCCAACTAAGGTCCGTCTAGTCAAGGTTATGGTTTTTCCAGTAGTCATGTATGGATGTGAGAGTTGGACTGAGAAGAAGGCTGAGAGCCGAAGAATAGATGCTTTTGAACTGTGGTGTTGGAGAAGACTCTTGAGAGTCCCTTGGACTGCAAGGAGATCCAACCAGTCCGTTCTGAAGGAGATCAGCCCTGGGATTTCTTTGGAAGGACTGATGCTAAAGCTGAAACTCCAATACTTTGGCCACCTCGTGTGAAGAGTTGACTCATTGGAAAAGACTCTGATGCTGGGAGGGATTGGGGGCAGGAGGAGAAGGGGACGACAGAGGATGAGATGGCTGGATGGCGTCACTGACTTGATGGACGTGAGTCTGAGTGAACTCCAGGAGTTGGTGATGGACAGGGAGGCCTGGCGTGCTGCGATTCATGGGTTTGCAAAGAGTTGGACATGACTGAGCGACTGAACTGAACTGAACTGAACTGAACTGAAGCTTAAGTACAGTGTTTCCCGCATCCTGTGAGTCATTCTAGTGAATTATCAGGCCTGAGGGTGATTGTGGGAACCCCCAAATATGTAGTCAGACAGACAGAATTGTGGGTCTCCCAGGGACTCCATTTCTAGCTGACATCCAAAGTGGAGCAAGGGAGTGAGCCCTTAACCTACGGGGGTTCATGTTAAATCCAAGAGTTGGTGTCAGAATTGAATTATAGGATACCCATTAGAGAATCAGACAGGAGTCCTTCTGTGATGGGCATTGTCTTCTGAGATGTGTGTGTTTGGAAGATCTACAACTATGTAGGTCTTGGTGGGAGTCAAGATTCTGCCTCATATTAGAGGAGTCCCAAAGGCTGTGTTGCAGGCAGAATATGGGCAGGTGTTCCAAATCAGCCAGTCAGCTGCTTAGGCCAGAGTGACTATGTCTCTGGAGCAAATGCTACATAAATGCAGGGAATGTTTACAAGAGGAGGACCCATGCTTGGGCAGCAGGTCACACACCCTTAACCAGTTGTTCTTTGGTGTGACCTTGGCTGAGTATCTTGCTTCCAGCCTGATTTTCAAGTCTGATCCTCTACCTGTCCTATAATGGTTATTGTTTAAAAGCACATCCACAGAGTTTTGATACTCCTCTCTCCAAGAGCTGGGGCTCACTGCCCCCTGCCCCTGAGGATGGGCTAGACTTAGTGACTCTCTTCTCCTGAACAGAATATGGTGGAAGTGACAGCGTATGACTTGCAAGACCAGGTCATGAAAGGCACGGCAGCTTCCTCCTGACACTCTCGTTTGGATCCCTCACTGTGGGGGAGGCCAGCTCCAATGCCATAAGGACATTCCGATAGTCTCGTGGAAAAAACTCACATATCAGTACAGGGGATAAGAGTCTCCTATCAATAATTAATGAAGTACTGAGCTTTCCTGCCAATATCCAAACAAGCAAGCCATCTTGAAAGCAGCTCCCCAGCCCCAGTCAAACTTCAGATGATGGAAGCCCCACTTGATGTCTTGACTAACAAGCCTGAACCTTCCTGCTGAACTGCTCCCAAATGCCTGACCCACAGAAACTAGGAGATAATAAATGTGCATGGTTTTTAGCCTCTAGTTTTACGGGATAATTTGTTACAGAGCATCAGTAGCTATTACACTTCTGGATTCTGTGAGCCACCAAAAAGCCTTCCAATGGTTTCTTTTTCTACATAAATTATCCAGTTTCTGCTTACAATCAAGAGCCTCTACTGGTACTTATGTACATCTTCCTTGACCTCTGACCCACGGCCCCAGGCTCACGCCCTCCCCTTTTATCAAGCAGAGCAGTTCAGACTCGGGTTACTCGTGTCACCAGCCTAGCCAGGTACATCCGGGAGCTTTCACTTCCTCACTCAAGCAGGCTGTCCAAACATCTTCTTAGCTGCAAAATCAGTCTCACCGCTCCTTGAGAAGGCAAACGCAGCTGCAGACCACAGGGGCACTAAATTGCTTCTAGCTTGTCCTCTCCCGCAAGCCTTGCCGCCTGCCTTTTCCCCTCATTATCCGCTCCTGGCTCCCTTACCAACATGATTCCTGTGGTCTTGTCCTTTCTGGAAACTGTCAGTTTCCTCAGCTTTGCCCATGCTGCGTGTCTGCCATATCCCTCTTGAGTGCTCTCTCCCTATTTTCATTCTCTCACTTCCTGTCAGGCACCCACTGCCTTTTCTTCCTCTTGCTCTCCTTCAGCCGCCTTGCCGTCTCTGCTCTACAGCCAGCTACTCTCCCGAACACCAGGACGTGTTTCTTTCTGTATAGTTACTCTAATTAGCTCTGTCACTGGTACATTGGCTCAGGGCTGATGTGTGAGAGCCACTTAGCTCCTCTCCTGCCTGCCTCCTTCCATTTGTGGTATCCTCCTCCCTTCTTGAAACCAGTCTCCAATCCCCAGTCCTCCTTGACAGGTCCATCTCCTTTACTGCCCATGTTCTCAGTTGCTGAGTTCAACCACATCCTTTGCCTCGGCATCCCTCACATCTCTCTCTAGTCACTCAGGCTCTATACACCACTCAGACTGGCCTTTTGCAGTAACATCCCTCTTTATTATCCCCGCTGCTTCCCATCCATGTTCCCCCAAGTAATCTCTCCTACATACAGCCTCCAGGGCAATATTTCCTCAGGAACAGTCCTTGTCCTATCACCGCTTCACTTAGAAACTTTCTATTATAGTCAACAGTATCAAGTCCCAACTGCATGTGAATTATTTATGATTCTTTGCATAAAACCTAGTGGAACCAACATGTGCCAGTTTAAACTGAAAATGAGATTTGATGACATAGCTACGGGTGGGATCTCACAGAACTCATGGGCAGAAATGCAGCCAAGCCTCAGACCTAGAAAACTCTCAGGACTCCATGGTGTTTTCTGACAATGCCTTCTCTGCCTTTTTTAGCATCTGCCCCTCCATCTCCCCTACAGACTCCAGCTCTCTGGTGCTCAGTCACTTGCAGAAGATGCCTGCCTCACAGGAACCAAGGTTTCTTCTTACTGACACCACTCAAGAGACCACTCCCCAGGGGAAGGGAGTCTTTTGGTCCCAGTTTCCAGTTCGCAGGTATGCTAGTGAAAAATCTTCTGCTTGCAAATGATGGACACCCAACATAACTAATCGTGGCAAAAATGTCATTTATAGGCTTTGATAAACAAGCTTTGGGAAGGGTGGGCTTGTGCGAGGCCTGCTGGGTAGGAGATTACAGAGACTGGATGTCATTTCTCTCTCTATTTCCCAACTCTGCCCGCGAGTGTCCTTTTCTTGAGGTAGATCTATTCTACCTGGTATCCACATGTTAAAGGACACTAGTGACACCTGTTTAATCTTGCCACCTGAGAAGACTGGCTCTTTTCCACAAATTCAAATTTAAGAAAAATTCTTAGAGTGGACTTGAACTGATCCAGCTTGGAGCATGACTCCATTCATGGGTTGGGTGAGAGGGGCACTAGATAAGGGTAGAGGAGAAAGCACAGACTTTGGAGTAAGACTGCCTGGGTTTAAATCCTGGCTCTGTTACTTATTAGCTGTGTGACTCTTCGTAACTAACCTCTCTGTGCCTCGGTTTCTTTGTCTATAAAATAGGAATAACAATAGGATCCATCTCATAGATTGCTGCTAAGATTAAATTCAGAGTGCTTAGAGTAATGCCTACCACATGGTAAGACTCTAAGTGTCAGCAATGATGATAATGATGGTGATAATTATGACAACAACCACTTCAAGGGAGGATGAGAGGAGACACATTCTTCTTGAACCATATGCTTGAGACAGGAGGAGAAGTTCAACCAAAGGAGTGTGTGTTGATTTTCTAGGGCTGCTGTAACAAAGTCCTGCAGACTGGGTAGCTTAGGATGGAAGTTAATTGTGTCAGCTCTAGAGTGTAGAATCTGAAGTCAACACGTGGGCAGGGTGGTTGCTTCTTGGGCTGGGGTGGAGAATCTGTTCCAGGCTTCCCTCCTCACTTTTGGTAACCTTAGACGTTCCTTGGTTTGTAGATGTCGGTTCTCTTGCGTCTTCATATCTTTCCTCTGTATGAATCTGTCTCTGTGCTTCATTTCCTCCTCGTATAAGGACACCAGTGTTTTAGATTGGGGCCCATGCCAGTGACCTCATCTGAATCATCTGCAGAGACTCTGTTTTCAAATAAGGTCACAGTCACAGGTCTTGGGGGTTAGGACGTCAGCATTATTTGTAGGCGGGGGAGCGGGAACACACATGACAGTGGTTTAGTCACTCAGTCGTGTCTGACTCTTGAGACCCCCATGGACTGTAGCCCGCCAGGCTCCTCTGTCCATGGGATTCTCCAGGCAAGAATACTGGGGTGCATTGCCATGCCCTCCTCCAGGGGATCTTCCCAACCCAGGGATTGAACCTAGGCCTTCTGCACTGCAGGCAGTTTCTTTACCGATTGAGCAACCAGGGAAGCCCAACAATACTGGAGCGTGTAGTCTATCCCTTCTCCAGGGGATCTTCTCGACCCAAGAATTGAACCAGGATCTCCTGCATTGCAGGCAGATTCTTTACCATCTGAGCTACCAGGGAAGCCCATATAATTCAAGTCATAACAGAGGTGGGACAATGCTGGGGCAGACCAACATAAAGGTCCCCTCTGCTTCCAGCTCCCAGGACCAAACATTCTGATCAGCCCAGCTGGGGCCAGCGACTTATACCTAGTGCTGTCAGTAGTGTCTGGAGGGGACAGCAGGGACAAGGAGTCACACTGCACAAAGTGATCACGGACATGCCTCAGAGAAAGGGCTGGGAGATTGGCTCACCTGCTGGACACACGTCTCAGGTGTTGTCCACTCCAGGGTGCAGAGTGCCAGTCACTGGGAGATTCCTGGAGATGAGCAAGAAGATGTTTACACTAGAGCAAGGGAGAAGGTCCCCTACAAAAGCACTAATGGCAGGTACTACAGAATAAGTGCTCCAGTGGGAGCGCAAACAAGGCATCATGAGAACGTGAGGGAGGACTGAGAAGTCCCCCATTAGAAAGAGAATGGAGGTGGGGAGAGCAAAAAGAGCCTCTCTGGAGGAGTGAGAGTTGAGCTCCTCTTAGGAGAGGAAAATTGGGATGAGTGAAGAAAATGTAAAGGTGAGAGAGGAAGAAGAAATCAGAGAATAGTGGGGAAGAAACCTACTGTGTCTGGGCAGTCAAGTGAAAAAAGAGACGAGATATCAAACAGTTACTGAGAGTAACTGGGCCCCCAATTGCTTTATGCACTCCGAGGACGTAACCTCTGCTGTCTTCACCACGCTCTCGGTAGATCACCATCACTCCTGTCTTCTGGTTGGTTTGTGTGTTTTTAAGACTTTCTCTCGTTCAGTGGGTGCGGGCCAGTCTTCACGGCAGAGCTTGGCCTTCTCATCGTGGTGGTTCCTCCTGCGGCAGAGCACGGGCGTCAGTGGTTGCGGCACACTGGCTTAGTTGCTCTGTGGCATCTCCCCTGACCAGGAACTGAACCCGTGTCCCCTGCACTGGCAGGCCGAGTCTCAACCCCTGGACCATCAGGGAAGCCCACTACCACTTCTGTCTTACAGGTAAGGTTCAGTCACTTGTCCAGGTCAGATAGCCAGGAGAAGGGAGGGCTCGGGGTCTTATGTCTCGACTCCTATGGAAGATTAGATTGGAAAGTCGGTTAGGCACAGAACATGGCTAGTTTTGCCAAGGAGTCTGGAGTTTATTCTGGCAGGAATGAGGAGCTAATGAGGAATTGTAGACAGAGGATGACTTGCCCCAGTCTTTTTTCAGGATGACAGCTCTATGGCAGCGTGGAGGATGCTGAGGAGCTGAGAAACCAACACAGGCCATCTCCCGCCCCACGGGGGAGGAGAAGAATTAACTAGTCATTCTTTTGTATAATACAGTACCAGGAGTTCCAGGGACTGTTTGCTGGCTCATTCGTTTTAATTTAAGTTTTAGTGAGGCATAACTTACATACCAAAAAGTGTACAAATCCTAAGGGTGGCTGGATTGATTGTTCATCTGATGAGCACATCTCACCGATTGATTCTTCATATAACAGTTCTGCATCCTTCCCCACCAAAGCTATCCCAGAAACCATCACTCTAACTACTCCATCCTGCAGCAGGAAATCTCCTACTGCCTGACTAAGATTCAGTACATTCTGCTGGAGAACTGTGCAGCCCTTGGAAAGTGGTCTAGGCTGTGGCGGAGCTGGAAGACTCTGAGTCTCCCTGCCCAGGGGGCCTGGCTCCCCTCATCGTCAGTGTAGCTTCAGACAAGCTCCCTTATCTCTGTTGGGCTCAGAGTCTCTGTAAAATGGAGTCATTAATGGTTAGCTTCTTTTGTAATTTATAGAATTTCTATAAATTCTTCTATAATTTACGGAAATTTATTAAATTGATGCAATATAATGACATTATATAAGGTCCATCTAATTTATAGGATGTATAAAATTAATAAATTGATTAATAAAATGGAATAAATATTGACCATCACCATCTTTGTTGGTGTCCTTTCCATCTTACTTTGATATATATTCATAGAGGAGTTTTTATACAACCAGCTGGCAAGTTACTACAGAGGACACAGAGGGGAGGAACTGCACCTCCCACCACCCCAAGCACTCCAGATGGGGTAGGGAGAGGTGAGAAGGTACAGTGCAGAAGCCAGGTACACAAGTGACCTTTACAAGATTCTCTCTTAGGTGTGGTGGTTTATGGAACTCTGATGGAATCTGTAAGCTATCCTCTCCCCACCACCCTCCCTCTCTCCCTCTTGATTCCCCTGGAATCAAGGCCCAGACTCAGCTGGTGCTTGGATGGAGTTGGACTGCTTGTGGCTCCCTAAAGTGCTACCTGTAAGCTCCATGGTGCATGTCACATTTTCAGTTCTCAATGACTCTATTTCCTTCTTTCCCCACAAACACTTCCAGCAAGTTCACCCTTAGACTGGCTGTCTCCTCCGCTCAACCCACACCCAGGGAGGCAGAAGAACTGTAACAGTGAGACTCCAGGAGAGGACCCTGGCCGCCTCTTTGGCCTCATCTCTGCCATTGGTCTCCTGGCACGTGAGCTCCCCAGCTCTTCTTGATCTCCCGTCTCCTCAGGGAGCTGGGTTCTAGGGCACTGAGGCCCCTACTCTGGGCTCCACTACGTACAGGGTGGGAGCAGGGGAAGCCACAGCCAGTGGAAATTAATGGTTTCTGGGACATCAGAATCCTGCACCTCTGGGATTTAATTCTGAAGTGTGGAAATGGAAAAAGGTTACTGGGGTTAGAGTCTTGCAGTCCGGAGCCCTGGACATCAGTCCACTTCTTGACAGGTCCTGATGCTTTGACTATCTCTTTCCTTTGGTGAGCTTCAGTTTCCTTTTCTATAAAATGGGAATAATACTGACCCAACTCATCCCAAAATGGATAGTGGTAGCACTTTTAAAAGTGTCATGGGCTGTGAGGAATGTACGAGATAATTATTCTTCCTATTATTGTTTCTCTTTCGTGCCACTTTGCCGTTGGAAAACCTTATAATATTTTTTAAAAATAAAATTAAAAACAATACATTCTTGAGGCACACAATACAAGCAGTAGAGAAGGGCCTAAGGTAAATAGTTCAAGTAGCCCTCATTCTCCCTACCGCAAGGCCCCAATCTCACCCTGCTCCGGCCACTACGACCATTCATTTCTTCTGTATCTGAGACACCTGGGGGCACATGCAAGTGACTATGCAGGCAATGGGTTCCTTTTATCTCCAAATCAGAACATATAGTACATCTCTTCTGTACCTGGCTTTTTTCCTTTAGTATTTTGAAGACCTTTGTATTTAGCATGAATATACTCTTTAATGGTTACATGATACTCCACACTATACTATGTGTTTACCGATCCCTTAAAGTTAGACATTCAGGATTCCCATCCATTTAAGGTACTTAAGTTGGCTGATGAAGACTCTACAATTGTCCCTAACACTGTGCTCTTCTGAGTTTCCTCCTCATTGGAATTCTGGGCCTCCAAAGTCAGGGCTTGTGGAAGCCGAATGCAGCCAGGCACATCCGGCCGCAGGATGGGAGGAGCAGTGAGAGACTTATCGCACTGTGGGTTGAGGTCTCCCTGGGGGCACAGGAAGCAGAGAAGGAAGTAGGTCTGGAGACATCACTCAGGGTCATTGCCTCTGTTGACCTCTTCAGCCTCCCTGCCTATCTCTGGGTCCAAGAAAGAAAGTTCTCTCTCCTATTAGAAGCACCTAATACAGTCTCCAAGCTGAATCACGCCCCAGGTCAATTCAACTAGAATCTTTGAGGACTGGCCCAGGACATTCAGTTTGATAACTATTTTGGGTGATTCCACTGTGCAGCCACAAAAACTACAGTCTGGAGATAAACACGGCACAACAAACATGAGGGCCTTTACTTTCTTCCTCTTGTTTCAACCCTGTGAGATTAGGATTATCCCACACCATCAGCCTAGAATGCATTTATCCAGCATGTATTTATGATGTATACAGGAAGTGGTTCTTCATTTCCTGCTAAGTTTTTCTTTGATCACTGTTTTGATTCATTCAAAATTGCTTATGTAAATTGGTTAAGAAGCTTTCAGCAGGCAATTTGGCAATACATATCAGAAACCATAAAACTGTTAAAAATCATTGGCATACTTATTCTACTTTTGGAATCCATCCTAGAGAAATAACATAAATATAGGGGGAAGCTACATGCATAAGATGTTCATTGCAGCATTATTTATATTAATGGAAAACTGGAGAAACCTAAATGTCCAGTGTACGGTTATGGGTAAGTTAATTGTGGTACAATTATCTGCTAGACTATTAAATAATCATTAAAATTATGGCTAAGAAGACAGAGCAGTAACTTGGAAAGTGCTCGTACTGTAATGTTAAATGAAAACACAGGATATAAGTGTGTGGATACACTTTGATCCCATGCAGAGAAAACTAAATGTAAAAGAAAAAATTAGAAAAGAACAAAATGTTAGCATAGACTGTGTTAGGATGATGGGAATAATTTTCCCTACTTTCCAAGTTTTTACAGTATGGTTACATTGCTGCTGCTGCTGCTGCTAAGTCGCTTCAGTCGTGTCCGACTCTGTGCGACCCCATAGATAGCAGCCCACCAGGCTCCGCTGTCCCTGGGATTCTCCAGGCAAGAACACTGGAGTGGGTTGTCATTTCCTTCTCCAATGCATGAAAGTGAAAAGTGAAAGTGGAGTCGCTCAGTCTTGCCCAACTCTTAGTGACCCCATGGACTGCAGCCTACCAGGCTCCTTCATCCATGGGATTTTCCAGGCAAGAGTACTGGAGTGGGTTGCCATTGCCTTCTCAGACATTGCTACTTAGACAGAAACAATTGCTACTTAGACAGAAACAAATAGCAAGAGAATTCTGCCTTATGTATTTATTCGTGTCTGTCTGAAACTCCACCTACCATGCTGAGGCCAACATCCAGTGATTCACCCAACACAAAAGTGTGATAATTGTGGAAAAGAAATCAGAGGATCTTATTTTTAGCTCTTGCCCCAGTTTCATAGTTTGATCTTGAGCACATCATTCCTCCTTTCTGAAGCTCAGTTTCCTCACCTGTGAAACAAGACTCAACTAGAAGGATGCTCAGAAACTTCCGGTTCTGAAACGTGATGATCATGATATTGATGACCATTAAGACAATGCTAATGAACCCCAAGTGCATTCAATAGCATTAAATGGCAGATTAAGAGGCAGAAAAGTATCTCCTTGAAAGGTCTGCAGGCAGGCTGCCTTTGTTCCTTGTTTCCACATGCAGAATTGCTCCCCTTCCCTGCCTCATATTAAAATCCTGAAAGCATAACTGAATAAATGAAAGGCAAATCACACACTGCTTTTCAGTATTTGGTGATTTTTCTCCACATCGTTCACATGGAGCCCTGATGACTTGTAAATGTAAGCGCCTCTGGAATACACAGGAGAGCGCGTGGAGCCAAACAGGAAGCCCTGTTCCACCCCCACCCCTGACTTTTCATCTTGATAAAGTGATTTTCCTCAACAGGCAAAGGACAGAGAGCCATAAATCACGACAACACAGCTCCCTGGGGTCACGGAGCCCTCTGCTTGGAAGAGACACCTCTCCTATGATGTGGATGCACCAGCCTGGGGCTACGGAATAACAGGGGGAAAGGTCTGGGGTTGTTAAAAGCAGAATCTTTCTGATGGGAAGGGAAATTGAAACCCCAGGATTTAAAGAGAGCAATAAAGGTGATGATGGGAAACGTGAGGCCCATGGATACACATCAAGGCTTGACTCGTGGCAGGAGGGAATCCGCTCTTGGGATTAGTACATTTTCCACATGACTAACATTTAACTGTCCAAGAGCCAGGATTGACTTTTAACTCCATTAAGACGCTTCTCCATCTTCTTAATTGTCTGTGCAGAACATACTTTAGCCTTTTTCTAACAACACAAGGAAATGGAACCAGGAATTATATACTTTTGGGGTGATTATTTGTGAATGCCTGTATTTCCCACTAGACCATGTAGAACATGCCTAGCCCAGAGCAGGCACTCAAGACATATTTGTTGAATGAGTAAGAACCCCTTGCTGTATAATATGCTATATTATGAGGAACTCTATTGGTCATAAGCATCAGAAAATGACTCTTGCTAAGCTCAGCAAAAAAATGGAAGTGATCAGGTGAATTTATGCGGTCTCTAATTGGAGTCTGGGTACTAGGCAATCACTGAGACTAAGCTGGAGCCCTGGGGGATCAGGAGGCCCAGGGAAATTTCCTTCTTCTCTCTGCTTATCTTTGGGCTTCTGCTTTCTTGTTCTCTCTCACTGATGACCATCGTTTTCTGCTCTGCAGAACAGGGCTTTCATCTTCGAGTTTATAGGTCTTCAGTTTCAGAAAGAAAATAGCCTTGCTCTCTTTGGTTGATTCAGTTCCTAAACTCCTGGGGATAGGACTCCAGTTGGTCCAGTTTGGTTGGTGTGTGTCTCAGACCCATAGGATAACTACCCTGGAAACTTTCTAGGTGGAGTTGCAGGGATCCCCAGATAAAGGAGTAGGATCCACAAACAATAAGCACATTTGCATTATTTCCATTAATCTTTCCAATAGCTTTAAGGTGGATAAGCCTGTTATCTGTACTTTTTAAGTGAAAAAATTAATGTTGATAAAAGATATGGAATTTGCCCAAGGCCACACAGCTAGGGAGAGGTGGAGACTGGAGGCAGGGGTGGTGGGAGCTGGATGCCTTCAAAGCCTGGGCGTCCCTACATGCCATGCGATCTCTTGTCAGCCTCCCAAACCACAGCCGTCAGTTTGCAAGGAGGTATTTGTGGAAGACAGGATGGCCCATAGAGATGAATGGTCACTGACCCTGGGAAACGCCCTGCAGAGTGCTCTCTTGGAAAGGCCACAAAGTCAGCTTGCTTTTTGGCTATTTGTTTCTCTCTCATAATCCTAGCTAGGTGCAGGTTGTATCCAGCCTGCTCTTGGGGGCAACATACTGCAAGTTGTTTTTCTGCAAAATTAATTAGCAAATCAAAGGTCAGAGCTGCCTTCTCCCCAGCAATTGCTCAGGCCTCTAAAATAGCTTTTTCTTCTTCACTGTGGCCGTTGTGTCTTTTAACCCTGCTGCAGCATGGTAACTGTATCGGTTATTTCTGCATTTCTACCATCATCAGTTAGACTGGGACCCACAGTGCCTTCCTCACATGTGGGAGCTCTGTGATTGGATGTGAAGGAAGATTGATTATCTTTCGCCATTGCCAAGAGATGGTGCAGAAGTGTTTAGACACCAGTTTATTCAAAACATCACTATTATCATCCTCCTCTTCATCAGGTGATACTTTTCTCCAAATATGCCACTGATCTCAATTTCCTCAAGTTCTTTTTAATGTTTGACTTTCAACAGACTCTTAGGCACAAGCAATATGAAAGCCATATCTTTAATATTGTCACAAGGCTGAAGAAATCCTCTATAGTGCCTCCAAGTTAGAGCAGCTTGCTCATGACATTTATTTTTTAATAGTACTTCATATTCATAACATCCCCCTGGTCCATAGGTCAGATCAGGGAAGTAACATGGGCGGGGAGAGGGTGACAGGAAGGGTAGAAAGTCAGTAAAAATATCAGACAATAACCTCAGGGAGCGTTTTATAATTATCTAGTAATAAGATAGCTTTACTTACCTAGGGAGTTCTGTGGTTCTCAAGTAAGCTTATCAAGCTTCAGAAGGATGTTAATACTGTAAAAAAAAGAAAAGAAACAGGTCCAAAATGGAGGCCCTTGGGCTAAGCCCTTGTCACCACATCAGTGAAGGTCGCTCAGTCATGTCCGACTCTTTGTGACCCCATGGACTATACAGTCCATGGAATTCTCCAGGCCAGAATACTGGAGTGGGTAGCCTTTCCCTTCTCCAGGGGATCTTCCTGACCCTGCATTGCAGGCAGATTCTTTACCAGCTGAGCCACAAAGGAAGCCCATCGCCAAATCAGGACAATACCTAATCTAATCACAGTTTCACCCTTTCCCAGGAATTTCCTGGAATTTCCCTGTCAGCACCAGTGAGGCAATGCACCTAATAGATCCTTCTATCCCTAGAGAAATGTGACATTGCTTGAAATAGTTCTTTTTTTGTTTGTGACTTCCTTGTCCCAACCCCTCTCTACCTTTAAAATCTTTTCCTTTTCTATAGCTTTTTGGAGCTCCTTTGTATTTCCAGGTGGGATGCTGCTGATTCATGAATCACAGAGTAAAGACAATTAAAAATTTAAAATTTACTCCATTGAGTTTTTTTTAAACAAAAATTTGGCATCAGCAAAGTGAAC
The DNA here is from genome assembly GCF_016772045.2 of Ovis aries. Lineage (NCBI taxonomy): Eukaryota > Metazoa > Chordata > Mammalia > Artiodactyla > Bovidae > Ovis > Ovis aries. The sequence goes on along the minus strand of NC_056054.1, from coordinate 188,252,024 downwards.
ATCTGACAGCATTTAGAAATAAGGCATGATGCCCTTGAACTTCTTTTTGAGGTCCCTGTCTTTTCTGCCATTTCTGAGAGCCAGGGTTAAGTTCCTCTTGGGTCTGAGCTCTACTCTTTGCATTGAGCTCCTGATCTAACTGGTTTTCCTTTGCAGAATAGGTCAGCTTGAGCTGGTAGACAGTTGTACCCTAAGCCTACACTCTACCATTTATTTTGGACCACAACTTCCGGGTTTTTGAGTAGAAACCCCAGCCCTTAATTCTGCCCCCAAGATCCACATAGGAACACCATAGTTGCACTTTCCACTTAAACCCCACTCACAATGTATAGATAGGATCCTGAAAGAAGTGGCAGAAGTTGGCTAAGGATAAGAATTCTGACCAGAGTCAGCTCTCCTGAAACACTGTCTGTACAACCTGCTAAAGAAAATAACTGATAAAGAGAAAAATAAAATCTCTTCTGCACCCTCTTTGGGGATGCCTTGGTAGTCCAAGGGGTTATTTAATACTGCTAGAAATACTTACTGTTTATCCCGGGTGAAAACTGAAAAGATATCTAAAAGATTTTTAAGTAGCTCTGTAGTCAGAGGCTGATATTGAGAGTCTGATAAGATTTTTTTTAAAGGCCTCCTCCACTAAGGTAAAATGAAACTATGTACTTATAGGAAAAGAAAAACCTTTTAAAGCCCTTGTAAAAAGATTTATGAATGGATCTTCTTATGATGTCATTTAAGTTACAAATCCTGGAGGAATTGAAAGCAACAGTTGTTACCTTACAAATATTTACAAAATAGAAATACAGCTCTAGAAGCAATCCAAAGTTCACCTGTTCTTTGTCAGCAATTCCCAACCTCCCCTATTTATCTTTAAAGGCTTGTAACTTTCACTCTTTCCTGTACCTCTGAGATGTAAATATTAAAGCACACATTTCAGAAGGTAACTCTTATTTTTAAAAAGGGAGTGGTCATTTGAAACTTAGTTTTAGTTATCTGAGCTGGTAGCCTTAACTTATTCCACTACCAGGCAAACAACTTAGATTATCTAATCTTAGACTGTAACTAACAACTTATTTTGTAACTAATAAAATAAGAACTATACGGTTTCTGTTTGCATGGACTGTATGTTCATATGTGTCTATATGTATGTATTGTGCTGCTGCTGCTGCTGCTAAGTCGCTTCAGTCGTGTCCGACTCTGTGCAACCCCACAGACGGCAGCCCACCAGGCTCCCCCATCCCTGGGATTCTCCAGGCAAGAACACTTGGAGTGGGTTGCCATTTCCTTCTCCAATGCAGGTATGGTATTTTCTACCTTTAAATGGTATTGCCAAAATTAATTTGTAAAAGAGCTCTATTTAAAGGCTTAAAAGAATTAAAAACTTATATAAGTTAAATTTTCAGAAATAGAAACCATTTCAGGTTTATGTGATCTGGGAAATATTAAAGCTTAAGTTTGTGGTTGTTCAGTCACTAAGTCATGACTCTGCAACTCTATGGACTGCAGCAAGCCAGACACCTCTTAGTTTAATTTTTTTAAAAGGCAATCTTTAGAGTTATTGACATTAAGTATAATACTTTTATTCTACTTGGGCTTAACAAAGATCAACTGAGTTCATGTTATCTCTTACAAAATTTGTCAGCAAGAAAAAGGACTTGGGATGATGACTGACATTGTCCTAATGTCTAATGAACTTTTTGGTGGGTAGTTGAAACATAATCGTTCAAAACAACTAAATTAAATAGGTGTAAGTAGTATAAAAAGTTTTTAGGTGGGATTTTTAAACAGTTTCCCTAATCATTTGGGTAACCTGAGACCTTAAAATTTTGGTAAATTAAATGATAGATGATAATTCAATACCTAGATAATTTCCAGATAAGATGAAATACTCAAACATTTGTTACTGAACCAAGTTTATGCATTTTTTGCTTCCTTTTACAGAGAAACTAAGACATATTTCGATCTATTAATAAACATGTTTTGTGCTACACTGAAAAATTTACTATGAGAAAGCATGCATTTTAGAAATCATAAAAAGTATTTACAAGTGTTCCAATCCACAGAAAGCTAGTATAAGAGTTCACAATCGTTCAAAATTATAAAAGCTTTGTGGAGAAAGAAATCTTTGGAAAGAAATTTTTAATCTGGTCAATCTGGGTAAGATTAACTGAGTTTAATTAAATAATCTTAAAATCAAAAGAAAGCTGGTACAAAGTTAAATTTGATTTTCTCTCTTGTGAAAAAAAACAAAGTTTTCTTAAACTGTTGGGGTGCTCTTTTTCTCTATCTTCTAAGTAATCTACCTAGAAAACAAGATTTTGTGTCTTGTCAAAATAAGTTCCTGTGTCTTTATCATCAGGTTTTTGAAAAGAAAGCTGAGTCTTCTAAATTAAAAGAGTTAAGTTGTTCTTTTAAAAACAATAACAACAACTATTGTGTGCATTTGCCTTTGAGGTCTTTGTCTCTATGATTAAACGAATAACTAAATACTGTCTCATAGTGACCTGTGATCTTATTTGACCAAGCATTTTAAAGCTTTCAATATTTTTGACAAACTTCCCCAAGTCAAATTCTAAGTGAAATCTTTTTTGACCTCAACTAATTTAGGGGTTTTCTAGAGGGCCCCATAAAGTGTGCATGAGTGCTAAGTCTGATTCTTTACGATTCTCTGGACTGTAGCTTGACAGGCCCCTCTCGTCATGGGATTCTCCAGGCACCAATGCTGGGGTGGGTTGCCATGCCCTCCTCCAGGAAATCTTCCCAACCCAGGGACTGAACCCTAGACTCTCACATCTCCTGCACTGGCGGGCAGAGTCTTTACCATCAGTGCCACCTGGGAAGACCCCAGAGAGCCCCAAAACATCTCAAAAGATGTGTTTCTTTCCTTATAAAGAAGATGCTAAACTTATTCGACAATTTGAATTGAGCTTTTTTAATCTGTTAAATTACATTGGAAGTATTGTCAAATAAGATGTAATACTAAGCCTTCTTCATGTTGTATGTGTGTAGATATATGTTGCGGATGTTCCCGACATTATATAAAATTCCAAAAGTCTGATATGACCTGGTATGGTGTTATCATCATAAGCCCAGTTACCATCTTAAGGTGTTATAGGAACAATCAAATGTCATCAATTCCATTATGATAAGCTCTCATTAGATCTTTAACAATGAACATTTCTAAAAGCCTTTTGTCATTTGCAGGTAGTTATTGTTTTACCCTGATGCCTTTTTAAAAGCATTCCTTCAAAAGCACTTCATGGAAATTCAAGGAAAGGACTTTTGACAAGTACAAGTTTCTGATAAATTTAAGATCATAAAACAGAGCTGGGTAGAAATTACAGAATTGATGGGAAAAATGGATTCAAGCAGAACAATAATTAATACCATGGGATTGAATAAACTGAGGGGGATTATCATAATTTTTAATGATCATAAGTTTTGCTTGAAACATTGCTGATTTTTTTCAGTTTTATTTTTCCCGATTTAAGGAAACCTTTTGCTCTTTAAGCTTAGCAGCAGTTTGATAAGCTATATCTTTATGAACAATGATAAAACATTTACTACTCTTCCCTTAGTGATCTCTCCAAAATTCAAAAACTTTGAAGTATTTTTTTTTCATGGCAACAGTTATTTGTATAAATTCAATTAAAATTTTTTGCCTGAAATAATCCTTTTCTTAATTTATGACTTCCTTGTCCCACCTCCTCTCTTACATTAAAAACTTTTCCTTTTCTGTAGCTCTTTGGAACTTTTTTTCTATTTGCTAGACGGGATGCTGCCTGCTTCATGAATCACTGAATAAAGCAAATTAGAAAAAATTTACATGGTTGAATTCTATTTTTTAATGGTACCAGTCAGGAAAAGATTTGCGAGCAATCTTTGCCATATATTTAAAAGATCCAGTCTGTGACATTTAAAAAAAGATATGGCAAATTCCCCAAATAAGAGGCTTTGGAAAAACAGAAAACAACTCAAAATGATTGAAACGTAAGAGGTTTAACAAGAAGGCTAGAGGTAAGGTAGTTTCAGGATTGGTCAGTTACTTGGCTTAACATCATCGATGATCCAAATTCCATCTTTCCTTTCTGCTATCCTAAAGTATACTAGTTATCTTTCCTCGTGGTCACAAGATAGCTGCACTCTCCAGGCATCACAACGTTATACACTGCCCTTCAGAGGCAGAAAGGGGCAACTTCTTTCTTGTGCCTCTGTGTAAGACTAAGAAATTTCTCTTGGAATATTCTACTCAGAAAATGGATACAAACATCTCACTGGACAGAAATTCAGTCACGTGTCCTTTCAGAGTCAGACACTAGCAAATACACAGAATCATTCTGAATGACTAAGGCTGTCTCTGGGCTGGGGTTAGGTGACCTATCCCTAAAATACATGACTGCCTGATATCTAAACCAAAGTGGAGGTAAAGGGATGGCTATTGGTCAGGACACCAACACCGTCTACTAGAGGGGTCAACACACATTTCTTGGCTTTAATCTGTTAAACCCCAGGACATTTGATTCACTGACACCTAATGGGAGAGAGATCACTAAGGCTTACACAATAAACTGGTTTCAGAAACACTATAAAACTGCTCAAGAGAGACAGAATTCTGAAAAGAGTTCCTTGGAAAAGCCACAAAGTTGGTCTACAGCTTCACGACAAAGGGATTACTTTTCACTAATTTGGTATAGCCTTCTAATTCTGTGTCTCATTTTGAAATGCTAAAGCAGCCTCTCAGAAAACACTTGACTCCATCAACCACACTGGCTCATTCAAATCCATTCGCCATTTCAGTAGGCAATGGGCCAAAGACAGGATGACTATATGATACACAAAATCATCAATAAAAAGTTTATCAATATCTACTTATATGCCTGGCTATCTACATACCTACCTACCCACCTGCCTGCCACCTTTTATAACTGTCCACATTCCAGCACAGCTGAGACATGCTCTGTGACATGTTCATTAGAGGAACTTGGGAACCCTTCATAAGATGACTCCTGTCACATCACCAGCTCTGTTCTGGCACATGTGGTTTCCCTCCAATTTGACACTTAGGGTTTTTTCCATTGCAAGCAGCGGAAACTGGCAATGGCTAATTTATGCGGAAAGGAATTTATTTGACAGACGTGGGGAAGCTCATAGACTCAAGGGGAGTTCCAGAGATCGGGATAGAGGAACTAATCACAGTTGCTGGGATAAATTAACTTCAGCATGGCAGGTCTGTTCTCAAGGTCCAAGAATCTGGAAAGTCCAGTTGGCTTAGCTTGGATACATTCCATTCTCAGGCAGAGGAAGTGGGCACCTTGATTAACATGTCTGTTAAAAATTTAGCATGGGAAAGGAGTCGGTCCCCACAGAGAAATCAGGGTGCTGCTACTGGAGGGGGCTGGAAAGAGGACAGGCAAATGCAGTCAACCACAGCACTAGCTGAGCACTGCTAGAAAACAAGACACAATCAGTAAACAGGATTCATCAGCTGTAATGATGAAACAATTTTTTTTCTGCTTCCCATGTCTCATTAAACTTCCTTAGTGATGGAAATCTACTTCCTGTGATGGAATGTACAAATTTTACTCACTTTAAAATAATAAAACAGCCTCTGATCACTTTAAGATGCAAAGACAACCTTAAATTAGGTAATAGAATGGCAATTCTATTAGCACTTTAATATTAATTCAAAGATAAGACTTCCCCCATTCACCCAATCAGGACCAGTTCAAGCAAGCTGCCTGCCTTTGGCAATGAGAGTGGTCAGCCTATTTTCTCACTACCTGCTGCTTCTCATCCCTTTGTGGTTGCAGCAGGAGAAGAAGGAATGGGAAGGAGGAAAAGACAGTTTTTCCTTAAATGGACTGTCCTAAGATCGCTTTACGTTCTCAATTCAGTTCAGTCACTCAGTCGAGTCCGACTCTTTGTGACCCCATGGACTACAGCATGCCAGGCTTCCTTGTCCATCACCAACTTCCAGAGTTTACTCAAACTCATGTCCATTGAGTCGGTGATGCCATTCAACCATCTCATCCTCTATCGTCCCCTTCTCCTCCTGCCTTCAATCCTCCCCAGCATCAGGGTCTCTTCAGATGAGTCAGTTCTTCACATCAGGTGGCCAAAGTGTTGGAGTTTCCGCTTCAGCATCAGTCCTTCCAATGAATATTCAGGACTGATTTCCTTTAGGATGGACTGGTTGGATCTGCTTGACGTTCAAGGGACTCTCAAGAATCTTCTCCAACACCACAGTTCAAAAGCATCAATTCTTCAGCGCTCAGCTTTCTTTATAGTCCAACTCTCACATCCATACATGACTACAGGAAAAAACCATAGCTTTGACTAGACAGACCTTTGTTGGCAAAGTAATGTCTCTGCTTTTTAATATGTTGTCTAGATTGGTTGTAACTTTTCTTCCAAGGAGCAAGTGTCTTTTAATTTCATGGCTACAGTCACCATCTACAATGATTTTGGAGCCCCTGAAAATAGTCTGCCATTGTTTCCATTGTTTCCCCATGTATTTGCCATGAAGTGATGGGACCAGATGCCATGATCTTAGTTTTCTGAATGTTGACTTTTAAGCCAACTTTTTCACTCTCTTCTTTCACTTTAATCAAGAGACTCTTTAGTTTTTCTTCACTTTCTTAGAAGAAATGGAGGAGCCATTATAGTCAACAAAAGAGTCTGAAATGCAGTACTTGTATGCAATCTCAAAAACGACAGAATGATTTCTGTTCATTTCCAAGGCAAACCATTCAGTGCCACAGTAATCCAAGTCTATGCCACAACCAGTAATGTTGAAAAAGCTGAAGTTGAATCGTTCTATGAAGATCTACAAGACCTTCTAGAACTAACACCCAAAAAGATGTCCTTTTCATTATAGGGGACTGGGATGCAAAAGTAGGAAGCCAAGAAATACCTGGAGTAACAGGCAACTTTGGCCTTGGAGTACAGAATGAAGCAGGGCAAAGGCTAATAGAGTTTTGCCAAGAGAATGCACTGGTCATAGAAAACACCCTCTTCCAACAACACAAGAGAAGACTCTACACATGGACCTCACCAGATGGTCAACACCAAAATCAGATTGATTGTATTCTTTGCAGCCAAAGATGGAGAAGCTCTATACAGTCAGCAAAAACAAGACTGGGAGCTGACTACAGCTCAGATCTGAACTCCTTATTGTCAAATTCAGACTTAAATTGAAGAAAGTAGGGAAAACCACTAGAACATTCAGATATGACCTAAATCAAATCCCTTACAATTATACAGTGGAAGTGACAAACAGATTCAAGGGATTAGATCTGATAGACAGAGTGCCTGAAGAACTATGGATGGAGGTTCATGACATTGTATAGGAGGCAGGGTGTGCAGGAGGCAGGGGTCAAGACCATCCCCAAGAAAAAGAAATGCAATAAGGCAAAATGTCTGTCTGAGGAGGCCTTACAAAGAGCTGAGAAAAGAAGAGAAGCAAAAGGCAAAGAAGGAAAGGAAAGATATACCCATTTGAATGCAGAGTTCCAAAGAATATCAGGGAGAGATAAGAAAGCCTTCCTTGATGATCAATGCAAAGAAATAGAGGAAGACAATAGAATGGGAAAGACTAGAGATCTCTTCAAGAAAATTAGAGATACCAACATTTCATGCAAAGATGGGCACAATAAAGGACAGAAATGGTACGGAACAGAATGGTACGGAATGCTACCTAACAGAAGCAAAAGATACTAAGAAGAGGTGGCAAGAATACACAGAAGAAATATACAAAAAAGATCTTCATGATCCAGATAACCATGATGGAAGAAGTATACAAAAAAATCTTCATTACCCAGATAACCACGATGGTGTGATCACTCACCTAGAACCAGACATCCTGGAATGCAAAGTCAAGTGGGCCTTAGGAAGCATCACTATGAACAAAGCTAGTGGAGGTGATGAGCTCCAGTTCCAGCTCAATTCCAGTTGAGCTCTTTCAAATCCTAAAAGATGATGCTGTGAAAGTGCTGCACTCAATCTGCAAGAAATTTGGAAACTCAGCAGTGGCCACAGGACTGGAAAAGGTCAGTTTTCATTCCAATCCCAAAGAAAGGCAATGCCAAAGAATGTTCAATCTATCACACAATTGCATTCGTCTCACATACTACCAGTCGGAGAAGGCAATGGCACCCTACTCCTGTACTCTTGCCTGGAAAATCCCATGGACAGAGGAGCCTGGTGGGCTGCAGTCAATGGGGTCACTGAGAGTTGGACATGACTCAGTGACTTCACTTTCACTTTTCACTTTCATGCATTGAAGAAGGAAATGGCAACCCACTCCAGTGTTCTTGCCTGGAGAATCCCAGGGATGGCGGAGCCTGGTGGGATGCCATCTATGGGGTCGCACAGAGTCAGGCACGACTGAAGCAACTTAGCAGCAGCAGCAGCACATACTACCAACCCGAAGTAATGCTCAAAATACTCCAAGCCAGGCTTCAACATTTCATGAACTTCCAGATGTTCAAGCTGGATTTAGAAAAGGCAGAGGAACCAGAGATCAAATTGCCAATATCCGTTGGATCATAGAAAAAGCAAGAGCATTTCAGAAAAACATCTACTTCTGCTTTATTGACTACACTAAAGCCTTTGACTATGTGGATCACAACAAAGTGTGGAAAATTCTTCAAGAGAGGGGAATACCAGACCACCTGACCTGCCTTCTGAGAAACCTGTATGCAGGTCAGGAAGCAACAGTTAGAACTGGACATGGAACAACAGACTGGTTCCAAATCAGGAAAGGAGTATGTCAAGGCTGTATATTGTCACCCTGCTTATTTAACTTTTATGCAGAGTACATCATGAGAAATCCTGGCTGAATGAAGCAGAAGCTGGAATCAAGATTGCTGGGAGAAATATCAATAACCTCAGGTATGCAGATGACACCACACTAACGGCAGAAAGTGTTCTCATAGCGCAACAAATATTTAAAGTGGACTCTCTTGTGGTTACTTTCATATACTCTTTAAGACATCCCTGCTGGGTCTCTTTGCAGCTTTCCTCCTTTGCTATCAGTCTTCCAGGCAGCCAACACAACCTCTTGCCCTCTAGGTTCATGGGAGCTGCTACCAGTCTGCTGTGCTCCCTTCCTCCAACTGTAGGGCCCCATATCTCATTTTCTGAGTGGTCCTGTTGAATGCCCCATCACCAGGCTTGAGTTGAGGAATGGCCGCGGGCATCCTACTCGTCATGGTGTGTGTGTGTGTGTGATTTTCAGCACACTTCTCTCCAAAGAAATTCTCTTAATCCTTTCCTGTCCAGTCATCATCCTCCCAATTTCTTTTATATCTTCATCAAATGTGAAGAATTCATGATTACAAATAACTTCTTAAAAATAATCTTTGCCAGCAGGTGATAATGGTATCTCGTTTTTATTTCCATTTCTTTATTAGTGAAAGTGAAAGTCTCTCAGTTGTGTCTGATTCATTGCCACCCCATGGACGATACAGTCCATGGGATTTTCCAGGCCAGAATACTGGAGTGGGTAGCGGTTCCCCTCCTCTGCTTCTTCTCAGAAGCAGGGGATCTTCTGAACCCAGGGAAGGGATTGAACCCAGGTTTCCCACACTGCAGGCAGATTCTTTACCATCTGGGCTACCAGGGAAGCCCAAACTATTAGTAAGCATACCCATTTTTCATATTCTGTATGATGTGTCTAATAACAGAAATAATTAATGTGGGGGTCCTCCCATGAACCAGCTGCATCACTTATGCTAACTCATTTAATCCTTGCATAGACCCTATGCAGTAGGTGATATTATCCCCATTTGGCAGATGAGACACAGAACGGTGGGTTAACCTGCCCAAGGTCACGCTGCCGGTGGATCTGGCTCTGGCGTGCTTCTGCCTGGCTTCCCCCCACATTTGCTGCTCTGTTCATCCTGCTCTGCATCCTGACCTTTTTCTTATTATTTCTCTCCTCATCCCTCTTCTCACAGTCTTCATTTTTCCAAGGAGCATTTTGACCTTTCCAGCTGTCGTCAACCTGTTCAGTTCAGTCCAACACGTGTAGAATGAACAATTAGCACATGTCAAACACCGTCTTAGGGAATGAGAGATGAAAACAATCCAGTGTGACTAGAAGCAGTCATCTAATACGGGAATCACAAGTACTTATGTGCAGCTCATCATGGTTTCCAAGCACACTCGTGACTCTCTCCACAGTTCTTGGTCTTAAAGAGGTTAAATGACTTGTCCACGTTCATACAATTCAGAAGTGATGGGAGAGAGGAAAATACTGGGGTGTCTAGCATACAAATCAACCTGTCTCAGTGAGAGCTCTTTAGATCTTTTCTACTTTTACAGATGTCATTGCCATTTCATGTCCAGGGACTATTTGTCATTAGAAATAGCTTTCATCTCCGTATGGGGGTTGTTTCCGAAGCTTAGAGCTCCTGGAAGGATGCTCTGTGGTTAATTGAGGTACTACTATGGTGACAGTGACAAAAAAAAACAAAAAACCAAGTACAAATTTCATAAGCACAGACTAGGCTGTGCAAACATTTAACTATGTTTTCTTACAACTCAAGTTCATTTTTGACCCCAAACTCCTATTCTACTTGATGCAACGGATGTATTCTAGTCACTTTTGAGTAAATTCAGTAAGATTCAGTGCTTCTTAGCCATGTCTTTAGAATACTTAGTCAATTCAAGATGATTTTCCGTTTCTGCTTGGGGATGGCATTGAGTTCATGGAGGAACATGGGACCCTGCAGATGATCCCCACATCCAGCAACGGGGTTGTGAGGTAGAAACCAGTGTCTGCAGCTTCTACGGGCCTCATAGTTAGGCTGGCTGGGGTAATACTTAGCTCTCCTTTGAATGGAGACTTCACGGGTCTGGTGCAGGGGGTCCCTAAGCTGTGGTCACCTCCCCATCAGAGTCACTTTGGGGACAGTCCGGACCACATCCTTCTGATACCTGTCCCCTCAGCCTATGGAGACACCCCTCCCAGTGCAGAGGCTCAGTCTGGCTCTCTGTCTCAGCTAATATGTCCCATTCCTAGGGTCTACATGTGCTCTCTTGTGTCATTTCCAAGGTTTAGAAAATATAGGAGGCTTTCTCTTCCTTTGCCTTGAGGCCAGAATGAGATGGCCCCACTCCAGTACTCTTGCCTGGAAAATCCCATGGACAGAGGAGCCTGGTGGGCTGCAGCCCATGGGGTCTCCAAGAGTCGGACACGACTGAGCGACTTCACTTTGACTTTTCACTTTCACGCATTGGAGAAGGAAATGGCAACCCACTCCAGTGTTCTTGCCTGGAGAATCCCAGGGATGGCGGAGCCTGGTGGGATGCCATCTATGGGGTCGCACAGAGTCGGGCACGACTGAAGCAACTTAGCAGCAGCAGCAGCAGCAGCAGCAGAATGAGATGGAGAAGAAGGAAAGAGAGGAGGAGAAAAGAACACAGTAGTTAACAGTTCAAATATCATTCTGTCGCATCTGTATGAATTGCCTCCTTCAAAGCACTATGAGTTTTCATTTCCAAGTTCAAGTCTACCAACGTATCTCTTCTAACCAGGTTTCTACTTAGAATGATAAATGATGAAAGAAACACCAAGCATGTCTCCCCTCACCCAGAAACTCTCACAAATATATCTCTTTGTGTCCCCTCACCTGTTACATTCATCCGCTGACAACCATTTCTGCCCTCCTCTCACCCCCTACCTCTCAACCGCACCCCACCCCCACTACCTGTCACCGGACCCTGCCCCTGGGACCTGTGACTCTGCTCCCACAGACAATCGCACCCACCTTCACTTTTTACTCTGTTTTTTAACCACGTGTGCTCAGCCAGCTGATAGATGTTTTTTCTTTTCTCTTTTTTTTCTTATATGTTTGTTTTCTAACTTTTTTTTTTTAACCTGCCTCCAATCCTCTTTGAAAACAGATAAGGTCTAAAGTAAAACTGTAATAAATAAAATCCTTGCAGCCCTTTTAAGGTTCAGTGAGCAGAACTGCCCACATTATGCCACATACACCATAATTTTCCTGACTCCAAATTGCTTTCATTTTGAATCAATTTCTTTGTGTGAAGCCTTTGATGTTTTCCCTCCTTCTGAGTCAGTGATCCTAGTTAGGCAAAAGAAAGAAAAGGCAAAATGGTGTTGAGTAATCTCTGATATCCCAGCCTCTATGCTGGACACATTTATCTACATTATCTCATTGCCCGCATCCTAGATCTATAGGGTCCTAACTGCAGCCAGAGCCATCTTTACCCTGTGGTTCAGGAAAGCCCATCTGGAAGTTGCAGGGAGGATGAGATGGATAAGGATGCAAGGACTGGTTTGAGGCTCCTGGGGAAAAAAATAATTTTCTAAGTTTGAAGAGAGAATCCACTGGAAGAGAGAAATTTGCCCACTGGTCGTTCAACAAATTCTTACCAAGCATCTGAAATGTACCCAATACTGTGCTAGATGCCAAGGATACAACGATGGCCAGTCCAAGGGCAACGAGCTAGTTTTAGAGAAAAGGGCCGATTCTTTTAAAAATATATTTATTTATTTTGATGTGCAGGGCTTCATTACTGCATGCAGGCTTTCTCTATTTGTGGCAAGCAAGGGCTTCTCTCTAGTTGTGATGCATGGACTTCTCATTGCAGTGGCTTCTCTTGGGAACACAGGCTGTAGGCACTTGGGCTTCAGTAGTTGTGGCTTGCAGGCTTTAGAGCAGGGGCTCAGTGATTGTGGTACAGGGGCTTGGTTGCCTCAAGGCAGCTGGGATCTTCCCTGACCCAGGATTGAACTGGTATTCCTTGCATTGCAAGGTGAATCCTTAACCACTGAATCACCAGGGAAGCCCAAGAGGGCCGATTTAGAGGGCAACATCAATCACACCACTCAGACTGTCCTTTTACCCAGACCCCCATCCCAAGGCATGATGGCTGCAGTACAGAGGAAACAAACACCAAAAGTTGCTTTTGTTTCATGTTCAAGAAACAATAGATAAGAACAGTGGGAGGAAAACCAAGGCCCATGGTTTCTGCACCCTGGGAGACAATGCCTTCTACACAAACATCAGAACATGTGACTTGCAGACGTTGCTGGATGCCAGAAGGACACTCAAAGGGGAAATTACGAGAGACTGGGGATGCTAACCCAAACAACTGAAGCAAGGAGGATGAATGATGCAAGGACAGCTGGCAGAACTTGGGTCAGGACTCGACTGAAATCCACTCTGTGGCTTGTAAGGATTAACGGGGAGGAATTTGGGGAAAGCTAAATTCCCGCAGAACTAACAGACGTGGAGCTCAAGAAATACACCTTGTGACTTCCTCCGAGTCTCTGCTTCTACCCCCAGGCTAATGTGACCTGGTAGGATTTATGCCAAGTTATTCCACAGCAGCTCCATGGAGTTAAGACGCTTGCTTGAGGCTATTGATATAGAAATGATCTTTCTCCAAAGTCCTTCCCAGACCCAGTCTCTGGCACAGTTAGTGGAAAACCTCACGATTCCCATATCTGCTCTGCTGTTACTTCATTCCTTAAAGGATATTGCATGAGTTAATTCATCTCCTTGAGCTCTAGTTGTTCATCTTTTAAAAGAAGGGCCTGGATTTGAAAAGCTAAAACATCCTATGATTATTGGACTAATTTTAGCCCCTCAGCCCGGGGTTCTGGGTACCCTTGACAATCTAACCCAGCCAAGCCCTCTCACTTCCTAACATGGCCTGTTTTCTCCAGCCAAGCCAGTTGTTTTTACTGTCCCTGAACACAGCACAGTCAATATTCATTCCTGACCCTCTGCCAAATCCCTCCCTAGGGGTGCTAAGAAAATCGGAATGCTCATGCTGGTCAGGCCGGGAGCTCTTAGTCCGCTGTTGGAAAGGACATGCCCACTGCCTTCTCTGAGGCCAGCCTTCAAGGTGGGCATATGTCAGCTCCCCTGGGCATCCATTTATATCTCTGACATTAATTTGTCTAGACTCTCTGTGGATTCATTTATATTTCCCTCATGTACTACATCTTGGCATAATGTATTTCATGAGTTTATTACCTGTTTCTTTTATTTGTTCTAAGTGTTCCTCGCCTCATCTCCCCCTCCAGCAAGTGTTCAGGTTAAATGACTTCTTGTTCACTTGCCCCTGGTTATTGAGTTCACTGCTCCCCGTCATGTCCTTTTCCAGGCTGGAGAATCCTAACCTTCAGGGCCTGTCTTCCCTCCACAGTCCTTGATGTTTCTTAGTTCCTTCTTCCTTGTCAATCAGAACATCCCTTTAGAGGTTCAGGGACTAGAACTTGTCACAATCGAGGGGAAGATGTACAGAGTTTAGAGAAATGCAAGGGCATGGGCTCAGTTATTTTCAGTCTTTCTGCACCCCTAGCCGATGCTTGATAGGAGTTTTCTTGGTCTTTGGAGCAAAGCAGTACTTCAAACTCATGCCCTGGAAGATAAAAATGCCTCCAAAGATACAAGCCCTTTCCTGATTTTGGAGAGAGACGTTAGTAACAAAGTTTGGATTTGTTTATTTTTAAACATATCTGCACATGCCACTGTTAAATCCATCTGTTCCTTTTCTGCCCATTTATGCAAACTCAGTTGATAACAATGATGATTAACATTTAGTGAGCTCTTAAAAGGCCCCAGGAACTGTGCTAAACATGCAATATCTTTCTTAATCCTCTCTGCAACCCTCCGAGATTGGGAATATTATTACCCAGTTTTGCAGATAGGAATATTAACAGAGATTAAATCACTTGATCATCACACATCTGGCAGATGGCAGACCCTAGCCTCAAGCTCAGGAAGACTGAGTTTTTCAGCCTTACTATTCTCTGCAGTTGGAGAAGGCAATGACAACCCACTCCAGTACTCTTGCCTGGGAAATCCCATGGACAAGGAGCCTGGTAGGCTGCAGTCCATGGGGTCGCTCAGAGTCGGACACGACTGAGCGACTTCAATTTCACTTTTCACTTTCATGCATTGGAGAAGGAAATGACAACCCACTCCAGTGTTCTTGCCTGGAGAATCCCAGGAACAGAGGAGCCTGGTGGGTTGCCATCTATGTGGTCTCACAGAGTTGGACACAGCTGAAGTGACTTAGCAGCTTAGCAGCATTCTCTGCAGTTAACCCTGGTTGTAGATTAGAACCACCTGATTGGAGCTCAGAAAAACCACCAATTCCCCCAGGGCAGCTCAATCTGATTCTTTAGGGGTTGGGGTCTAGATACAGATAGCTTTAAAATCTCCCCCAGGCAAACCTATTGTCCATCCAGGATTGAGGACCACTGCTCTGGTGCCTCCTACTGTCAAAGCCTGTCAGTTTATTTCGATTATAAGCAGAATACATTTACTCATCTGCAATGTGGAGGCTTGTCAAGGCACTTTCTTCAGAACATTGCTAAAGATGTTAAATCTGATCAGTCTTGGAGTAGACTCTTTTGTTGTGGTGGTGGGGGTGGTAACATATACGTAATATAATATTTAGCAAGTTAACTATTTTTTCAAGTACTTTTTAATATATAAATTGGGTCATTCTACACATATTTTTTTTCTTTTTTTATTGTGGTGAAATACACATTACATAAAATTTTCCATATTCATGGGCTTTTTTAAGTGTACAGTTCAGTGGCATTAAGTACATTTACATTGCTGTGCAGCCATCATCCCTCCCACTTCCAGAACTTTTTCATCATCCCCAAGTGAAACTATATGAATTAAATGCTAACTCCCCATTTCTGCATCAGCTTAGTCCCTGGCAACCACCATTCTACTCTTTGTCTCTATTAATTTGACTATCCTAGGCACCTTGTACCTGGAGAAGGAAATGGCAACCCACTCCAGTACTATTGCCTGGAAAATCCCATGGACAGAGGAGCCTGGTGGGCTGCAGTCTATGGGGTTGCAAAGAGTCGGACACGACTGAGCGACTTCACTGTAGGCACCTTGTACAAGTGGGATCATACAATATTTGCCTTTTTGTCCTGGGTTTATTTCACTTAACATAATGTGCTCAAGGTCCATACATGTTGTAACATGTGTCAAAATTTCCTTCCCTTAATAAAAAATTATTGGAATATAGTTGACCTCAAGATTCCTTTAAAAACTACAAGTGGAGCTACCATACGACCCAGCAATCCCAATCCTAGACATAAATCCAGAGAAAGCCATAATCCTTCCCTTTTTAAGGCTAAATAATATTCCACTATGTGTCTATATCACATTATGTTTATGTACTCATCACAAAGATTCTTGAGGAGGGGGTTTAACTGTGCACCATCTAGAGATGCCTGTATCTAAACCATTTGTTAATCTTGATAAAAGAGACATCATTCCCTCCTTTAGCCCCATGGTGACTTAACCTTTTAAAAGAGAACTTTCTTAGAGAATTTTGTCAAAAGCTTCAAAATATTGTAAGTAGGTTACAGTTATTTCTCCCTTGTATCTACTTCTTTACTTCACAAAGAACTCCACCGTGTGTCTCTTCCCTCCCCTGTCCACACCTACATCTTCTGTGTGGTTCAGGGAAGTTCCCACTTCCTGTAAGAAATCTTTCTGCACCCAGCTCCAGCAGGCTTGCTCTGTCTCTCTCCAGAATTTGCCTGATGTTTATTGCCTGGAGCAGCCAATCTGGCATTTACCTGATATTTACTTCTTGCTCGCACTTCACATTCCTACAATGATGATCATCTCTTAAGCATTGCTCATCATCTGTGTCCTCTCCAGCCTCAGTGCAGAACTGAGCAAATAACAGAGGTGGGAAAAATTCATATTTAATTGAAATGAAGGAGCCAACTGCCTCTTTCTGAAAATCGGTGCTTCTTAGCTAACATCTGAGATCTGAACTGCCTACAGCATCACCAAGATGTGTTAAGGACACATCCCAATCCCCTTCCCTGCCCAGATTGGGGCAGAGCCAGCGCTAAGCCATACCGACAGGGGCAAAGTTTTTCTCCCTTATTATTTACTTGGCTCACACACCCATCTTTTCTGGGCACCCATAATCCTACTTCTCTCCATCTCAGTCCCCTATTCTGTATTCCAGTTCCTTAGATTCTGACCTAGGGCTTGTCATTATTTTTGTCTTGTCTGCCTAACCAAGGTCTCAGAGGTTGTTGTAATGGTCTCTTACTGTATCTCTCACTCAGGTCCTCCCACTGCCTCCCATCTCACGTCAGCCTCCTGCTCCATATGCCAGATGATTCTCTTTGCCTGGCCTGTAGGGTTAAATCTAACCCCCTGCCATGGCATTGAAGGCCTCCCTAATCTGGCCCTGCTCACAGTTCCGTATCGTCTCCTACTGCTTCTCTCCATATATTCAATTAGGAATAAAGTATTGAATGACTGCCCTCCATGGGTCAGGGTTCTGGATGTGTGCTAGGGTCGCCGCACAGCAGTGTGCTCAGCAGGTAATCTGGGGAGAGTTACCACGTTTCCCCCATTCCTGCTGAGGGGCTGTTAATTTATGGATGAGCCTAAGGCACTATGCCAACCTATTGTTTCCCTTGGAAGGACTGATGTTGAAGCTGAAACTCCAATCCTTTTGCCACCTAATGCAAAGAGCTGACTCATTGGAAAAGACCCTGATGTTGGGAAAGATTGAGGGCAGGAGGAGAAGGGGACAACAGAGGATGAGATGGTTGGATGGCATCACCGACTCAATGGACATGGGTTTGAGTAAACTCCGGGAGCTGGTGATGGACAGGGAGGCCTGGTGTGCTGCAGCCCATGGGGTCGCAAAGACTCGGACACGACAGAGCGACTGAACTGAACTGATTGTTTCCCTACCATGGATTTCTGGGGCCATGGAATGCCAGAGGAGAGACATCTTGGTCAGAGTAAAGGAGGCTTCCTGGACCTGTCAACCATGTTAGCAGTTTTCTATCCCAAATCAGGCAGCAGGGTCTCTTTCCAGTGTCTCCTGAATTCCATCCAGAGGTCTGGCCCTGCTCAGGTCCTCTAAGTGCCAGGCTTGGGCCTCTTCTTGGTTACAACCCAGGATTCTCTTCCTAAGATTCAGATCCCCTTCTAGGGACAGTGGCGTAGGTTTTCTGGGCCACACCCGTTCTTTCTGTCCCATCCAGGATCACTGTGGCTTTACCGTGGTTCTCAGAGAGAATGACAGACACAGATCCCTGATTTCGACTGTCTTCAAGAAGGGCGGCCACGCCTTGTGTTCTTCCCTGGGTCCGAATGTCCAGAAAGTGACCCTTGCACACTCGTCTGGAGTTGAGCACTTGACCTGGCCCTTAATCTGGAACATCTACCAGGAAACCTGGTGTCATCAGGGGGACCAGCAGTGCCCCTGTCCTTTCTTCTGATCTTCATGCCCCTCCCACACCTCACTTCCTCCTGACTCATCCTCAGCGCCAGTCTGACAGTGTTTGTCAAAACATCAGGAAAGAGGAAGGTGAAGAGGTGCTCTTGACTGCCTGAGGAATGAGATGTGATCACCCCTGGGTGTCAATACAAGGGCAAACTACAAAGTCAGCCTGCCTTCTCTCATACATCCCTGACTTAGGAGATGTGAAAATGGTGTATGTGTGTGTGAGTGTGTGTGTGTGTGTGTGTGTGTGCGTACATGCATGCGTGCGTGTGTGTACATACTTATCTTCACTTTGCCTGAGACAATGTGTGAAGCCCTGGAAGGAGATTTATGTTCTCAGGAAATGAGAAGAAAAATTAGAACTGTAATGCAAGAAATAAAAATAACACCAGAATGAATGTACATGAAGGGTTGGTGACCATTCAGAGGCTGAGGTTTTCAGAGCTCACTCTTCACTCAGCTCTGACCTGGAGAGCTGCTGTATGGGTCAAGGGGCACATGTGGTGAACTCAGTAGAAAACAACTGGTATATGTTTTACTCTAATATGTATCTTCTATTAACAAGTTTTTAAGTGCAAATATAGATGTTAACTGATCATCAGTTGGATAGAACATTCTGATATGGAAAAATCTAAGTTCAAATCTCATCTCTGAAAACAGAAAAGCTATCACACTACACCTCAGTTTCCTTATCTGTAAAATGGGGGTAATAGTAATGATTCACTCTTAAATATCACACACTTGTTTTTACCAAGTACCATTCTGTGGGCTAAGAGTATAGCAATGAACAAAAGTAGGCAATGTCTCCACTCTCATGGAATTTATATTCTGGTCAGGGCAGACAGACAATAAATATGGACAATGTCAGACAATGATTCAGGGTGACGTGGATTTGTCATTTTTGAAAGGATGGTAATGGATCTCTGATGAACTGATATTTGAACAGACTCTGGAGGAAGGGAGGGAATGCCCATGTGGACATCTGACAGAAGAGCTTTCCAGGAGGAGAGAACAGCAAGCGCAAAGGCCTTGAGGGGACTCCAGAAACAGTGGAGAGGCTGGGGAGGCGGAGAAGAAGTGAGGGAAGGGAGAGTGGTAGGTGATGACGTCAGAAAGGACCTCGTGGCTCGGCGAGGATGTGGCTTTTCCCCTAGGGAGCTGGAGAGCCATGGAAGGTTTTGAGCAGAGGAGGAGCAAGATCTACCTGAGGATGACTTCTGTGTGGAGAACAGACTGTAGGCACAAAGTTGGAAACAGGCAGGGCAGACATCCAGGTGAAAAACACAGCAGTATAAATTGGGGCAATAGTAAAGAAGGCAGTCAGAGAAGGCAATGGCACCCCAGTCCAGTACTTTTGCCTGGAAAATCTCATGGACGGAGAAGTCTGGTGGGCTGCAGTCCATGGGGTCGCAAAGAGTCGGACACGACTGAGCGTCTTTACTTTCACTTCTCACTTTCATGCATTGGAGAAGGCAATGGCACCCCACTCCAATACTCTTGCCTGGAAAATCCCATGGACGGAGGAGCCTGGTGGGCTGCAGTCCATGGGGTCGCTAAGAGTCGGACACGACTGAAACGACTCAGCAGCAGCAGCAAAGGAGGCAGTGAGCAGAAGTCACATTCTGAAAACATTTTAATGGGACTTATTGATGGTTTATAGGTGGAGTGTGAGATGACCTCAGGATTGGGGGCTTGAGGAATTCAGAGACTGGAGTTTTAATTTACCAGGTTGGAGAATTCTCGGGGAGAAGCTGGTTTGGGGAAAGATAATCAGAAGTTAAGTGTTGGACATGTTAAGTCTGAGATGCCTTTAAGATGTTTACCTGGAGGAGGACAGCAGGCAACTGGTTCTCTGCATCAGGTTTTAGGAGAAAGGTCAGAGCTGCCGACAGAAATTTAGACGTCATCAGCAGAGAGATGGTTGGACAAGGGCTGGACAAGACCACCCTGAAGAAGCAATGTGTCTAGCTCCTTTGCAGGGCGTGAAGGCCAAAGGATATCACATGAAAAAGACTTTTGTAAGCTGTGAAGTGCTGAACACATGGAAAAGACTCAGAGCATCAACATGTAAAGGACATAACTTGAAGAAGTATCTGCAGGGAGAGTTAGAATCACAGAATGTTGTACCAGGAGGACCTTAGGAAACAGTTGATCAACCCCTTTCACTTTAGCCATGAGGAGCTCAGGTCATAGAGGTTAAGAGGCTTGTGCAAGGACCCCCAGCTCAGCAGTGGCCGGCAGCCAAGGTGGTTTTAGCACTGAGAAGCTTATGGGTGCAGTGTTCTTTCTACCAACAATGTACCTGTTCACACTTACTGCTTAGGTTCTCTCTGAATTTGTTAACCAGGGCCAAGTAATTCTTTCAAAACAGAAATCTAATTATATCTCTGTGTGCTTTCATACATGCGATTTCCTCTGCCTGGAATGATCTGCCTCCTCCCACTTCTCTGTCTGGCAAATTCCTGTCCTGTCTCCATTCCCAGATAGAAGGGCCCTTTGCTGGGAAAGCCTCCTTAGCCCCAACAACTAGAGCTGCTGGCTGGCCCTTCACATGCCCCCAGTGCTCTGGTCCTGCATTTGCTGTGATCATGGCTCTAGTTTTCTCCTCTCCCTATGACCTCTCCACTGAGCATTGAGAGTGGCACTTAAAATGTCTGGGGAGGAAGGAAGGAAGGAAGGAAGGTCGGTCTCTTCTCTCCCATCAGCTCAGGACAATGGCAAAGCTGTCATTTAGTGACACTTCAGTTACTCTGACCTAAGTGTGCTTTTAGTTCACAAACTGACAATGACTTCTGGGGTGGGTGGGGATTTTCTTTCTTTTTTTTTTTTCCATCCTCAAGCGCAATGAGGAGGTGATTCTGGGGCCAGAAAACTACTTGGACATTATAAGTGATTGGTGCCTTCTTTTTTTTTTTTCAATTCTCTCTCTTCTATTGTTATACGAGTGGCTATGGCTTGTTTGCCTTTTGCCACAAGGCCAGATTTGTGTTTGTGTCTGGGCTATGAACAGGTGGGAATATATACACACACACCTACACATGCTCCTGGGAGAGGCTGCACTCTTGTTTTTCAGAAGTAGCTAGATCTAGAAAATGCCTTCAGGTGGGCGCCCAGCTTTGTCATCCTTGAGCATGAGAATTTGAACTTCTTAACCTCCTGGTACCTTAGTTAAAGGTAAGTTTGGAATTTCTAGGTCAAGAGTGAATTCTAAGAATTCCTTCTCACTCTCTATGTTCACTGCTCTTTAGCATGTTTGTTTTGGATAATTCTGTATTAATTACTTTATTTACATCTGCTTAACTGCTCCTAATAGAAGTAATCATTGTGCAGGTTATTGCAAAGGTTTAAGCAAAGTGACAGATGGTGGCGGTGACACTGTGGTGGTGGGGTCAACAACCCAGGTTTTGTTCCTAGTAAATGATTCAGAGATTCTAACCTGGCTGGGTTTACCAACCACTGCGGATGCCTGAAGCAGGTGATAAGCCGGGCTGGTAAAATAACTGTCCCTTCCTAAAGTGTGGGCTTCTGAAGCTCTCTTGCATTGAGAGCTCTTAAGTAATCACTGTTCATCAATAGAAAACTGTAGAATCCAATTAGGCTTAATTAGCTCAGCATCCCAAGCATCTCTGCTCCTTTGTCTGTGTCTCTTGGGTATTTCCCTTTCTTGTTCCTGCTTCCCTTGAAAATGAAGGGTTCCTAGGCTATGTACCCAGACTGGGGTCTCCTCTCTTCTCTTCCTGCACTGAGCCCTCTCTCACACTCATTCATAATGTAGAGAGGGGGAGCTAGGAAGAAGCATGAAGCGATAGTGGAAAGGGAAGAAGGGAAAAACAATCAAAACATAGTGGAAAAGAGAGGGAGGGTGAGAGAATATGGTGAAGCACGGACAAGATTTTTATTGCCTTGCAGGAGAGAGCTGGAGAAGGCAATGGCACCCTACTCCAGTACTCTCGCCTGGAAAATCCCATGGACAGAGGAGCCTGGTAGGCTGCAGTCCATGAGGTTGCTAAGAGTCAGACAGGACTGAGCGACTTCACTTTCACTTTTCACTTTCATGCATTGGAGAAGGAAATGGCAACCCACTCCAGTGTTCTTGCCTGGAGAATCCCAGGGATGGCGGGGCCTGGTGGGCTGCCATCTATGGGGTCGCACAGAGTCGGACACGACTGAAGTGACTTAGCAGCAGCAGCAGGAGAGGGCTGCTGCCGACCATGGCTCAGAAGGCACTTTGTCTACTCTCCCAACCAGACAAATGGGAAACTCTCCTACTCATATCTTTTCCCTGCTATATAGAGAATATTTTCATATTTTTATATTAATGAAAAGGTGTCTATATTTCACACACATTTATATTTTTGCAATAACAAAGCAGTCCCCACAGTTCTGTAGGAAATAGGAACGGGGTGTGTGGGAGGGACACACTCACAGTAGTGGAAGGAGGATCAAGAGACCTGCCCCCACCCCAGCCTGCAACTCTGGGACAAATGCTTCCCCTCTAGTTCTCATTGCCCGGTCTGTAAAATGATGGATTTGGACTCAATGCCCTGTGTTAACCTCTTCTGACTTGATTTCTACCCCTAATTAAATGGATGGGGTGTTAGACTAGTATGCATGACATGCCCATTCCCTTCCTTTTTCCCTCGTCTGCGTCTGCGTCTCTCTCCTCTTGTCCAGTGTCTTACCTTTGCAAGTTCCTCTTCATTCGGCACATTATGAATTTCAGCATTCCTGTTGCCCTAGAAAGGCATTATTTCTGAGATTGTGCAGTGTCCCTTTTTGCAGCATCTCATAAACGCCTTTCCAGGATTCTTTCTTTTTTTTTCTTTCCCATCGTCCTGGCCAAACTGCTTCTCTCCTTGGTTCAGAGGGTGTGTGTGTGTGTGTGTGTGTGTGTGTGTGAGAGAGAGAGAGAGAGAGAGAGAGAGAGAGAGAGAGAGAGAGGATGCCTCTCTGACTACTGTCTCCATTTCTCTGCTGTACCTGGGATTTCCTTTATCCAGAATTTTAAGTAAAATGATTCACTCTAATTCTTCAATTTCTGGCATACTCTAGAAAGTCATTTAATGTTTTCCTTCTTCCAGCTTATCCATTTTGATTTTGCAGTTCTCTTTGGCTAGCCCTTAAAATCACACTTTTCCTGGTTTAATTTTTCAGGGTCTTTGTCTTTATCCTTCATTCTTGCATTTTCTTTTCTTAGGTCACCTTAAAAAAAAAAATTTTTTTTTTTTTTTCAAATACCTTTCTTTGTTCAGCAGAGGGCTCTCTTCCCATCCCTCTTGCAGCCGGGCAGACAGGATTTGAAGCTTGCTCCCAGTCTTTCCCTCCGGTTTTCTAGCCATCAGAAACACTAGGATACAGTTGTAAACAGTTCATCCTTGCTCGGTGTGGTCCCACTCAACCTTCCCTCCTCAGTTGAGAGCCCCTCACTGCCTTTCCGGCTCGTTAATTTCTTGGATGCCCTCCCAATGTTCCTGATGTTATGAGACTCATTCTAGCCTCTACTCAACCCGCTCAGGAGGGGTAGGTTTCATCAAGCCTAGTATTGCAGCTGAAGAAACTGAGGCTTAGAGAGGTTCTCTCCAGGTCGTGCAGCTTGTAAAGATAACCCTTCTAAGCCAATTCTAGTTTTCCAGTCCAGCCCAGCAGCCTCGCCTCATGCCCTTCGACTGCATTTTTAATATCAGATTTCCTCTGTTGTGTACTAGATCCTTTCCCCCTTCTAGACCACAGGCAGAAAGATCGTCTCCAGCTGATAGGGCTGCGGAATTGGGGAGCCGAGGAGAAGGGAGAATTTCTTGAGGTTCCAGCTGTTGGGTGGGCAGAGTTCCGGTGCGCAGACTCCCCGGCATTAAGCCGGGTTCGAGACGGGGCTTACCGAGGACGGTAAGGCAGGATGTGGCAAAAGGGATCAAGCGCTCCAAGAACCTGTGTCTCGCCGCTCGAACGCCGACCACGGAGCGGGACTTCTATCTACTATCCTCCGGGTAAGCACACTTGGCAGACTCAGGGCGGGAGCCGGGCCGATCCCGGGGACGCGGAGGTGCAGGGCGCCCCCTCGCGCTCCTCGCGCGCCACGGGGCTGGCGGGTGGCGCGCCCGCCGCGGGCAGGTCCTCTCCAGCCCCCTCCTCCTTTTCGCTAGCGCTCCCCTCCCTCTCTCCCCTCGCTCCCAACTCCTCCCCCATCGCCTCTCCCTCCCACCTTCGGCCCCCTCGGTCTCCTCCTCTCTGCTCTCAGCCGCGCGCCGGGTCGGGAGCTAGTTGGAGCGCGGGGGCTGCCGCCCGAGCCCAGCTCGGCGGAGCCGGGCGGGTCGGCGGCGCGTCGGACCGCTGCTGGCGGACCGGAGCGTGCCGGCGCGGACCCGGGTCGCGGCTGCACTGGAGCGCCGAGTGAGGGTCGAGGGCGATTCCTGCGCGGCGGCCCCATTCCCAGACGGGCCGCGAGTCCTCCGGGTTCCTCTCTGCCGCTCCCCGCCGCCGGGAACCGGGAGCCGCTTGGAACCCGGCACCTGCGCCAGCAACCCGGAGGTGAGTCCCTGGAGTCCCGAACGCTTCGCCTACGCGGGCTGGGGCTGCAAGTTGCAAACTTCAGCAACTCGGGTGGGTAGAAGGGTAGGGGCCCAGCGGCGCTGGCAAGTTGGAACCAGGTTGAGGAGACTGCGGGCCGAGGGGAGGGAGCCCCCGGGCTTCCTTGCAGCCCGCTGCCACCTCGGCGGGGGCGCCCACCGTGCTGCCGCGCTCACGCGGTCCGCCGGCTCCGGCTCCGGGGCACTGGCCCGGCCGCGATCTGTGCGTCTAGACTGCCCACCGGGATGGGGATCCGGGGCTGGGCCTGAAGGAGGGGACGGACGAACGAAAGGCTGGGAGAGAACGGGGCCGAGGCGGCGAGATGGAGGCTCCGAGAGGGCGGACGAGTAAACCCGGCCGCGGCACAGTGCGGGCAGCTAGGCGCGTGGGAGCGTGGCCTGCCCGGAGTGCGAAATCTCGCGCTCGGGGACGTCCCCGCTCTGCCGCCGCCTGCGGGGGTCCCCGCTGGATTCTTCCCAGACTCCCTGCCCTGGCAGGGCCCTGCGGAGCCCTAACTCGGCCCCGCCAGGCCCCAGACGCAGCCGTCCCGGAGCCCCCCGCCTAGGCTTTCAGAAAGGGGTGCGGCGGCGGGAACGCGGGACGCGAACGGCGATTTCATGATTTATTTTTCTCATGGTAATTTGTCTTTGTGGTTGGGCTCCCCATTCACTTTCCGCTCACGTCGTGGCGGAGATCCAGCGAGGAGGGAGGGAGTGGGGGGCGCTCGGGCACAGGGAAAGATGCAGACAGGAGAGGGGATGGGGACCCGAGCCGGGCGTGAGCCGAGAGGGCAGTGGGCACAGGACGGGCAGAGGATGACGGCGAAGCCGAGGACACCAGGACTCGCGGAGCCTCGGGCGGGCGGCTGAGGGAGGACAGAGCCGGCTGCTTCGCCTGCCTCAAACTTTAAACAACCAGAAGGAGCCACCTGAAGCGCCCTTGTTGCCTCCTACCCCTCTGTCGGTGCCCAGTGCTCGGGTTATTCCGTCTGCCCCGCCGCGCCGTGCCCGGCTGCAGTGGGCCCCGAGTTTGGATGGGGAGAGGCGATGACCCGACTCTGCCCCCCACTCCTGCGACCCCCTCCAGGCTTTCCGCGGTGGGGATATGAGATCGGCCGGAGCGGGGAAGAGCTGCCAACCCTCGGGATGCGCTCTTCCCCGGTACCGTGACTGAGCCCACGGAACTGGGATTGGGAGGGTGGAAGCTTGCCTATGTCTAGACCCCACCACGATCCTACCTTCTCTGGCCAATCCAATCTCCTTGCACCTTTCTCAGACATCCCCACTTCCCCTCCCATCCCCACCACTTTGGCAGCGGCTTCTCTCTTGGCCCTTCTGGCCCTCCTCTTTGTCCTCTCCACCTGCACTTTCCCTCATCTTCAAGCCTGTTCTCTTCCATCTCTTCTTTTACCGCAACCTCTCTCCCACCCTCACCCCGTCCCGCCGCCCCAGTTCCTCTTGACATTCAAAAGTGGCCTCTCGCCTTTTCTGAACCAGGATTGATGACCTTGAAGAAGGAGAAGAGGGGAACTTGAGCCTGAGAACTGGACCTCATAGCTAGGAAAACACGGAGAGGCAGATTAAGAAGTAGCTTGCAAAAACTCGCTGGTACCCTGCCCCAAATCTAGATTTCCAACCTGAGGAGGAAGGGGGATAAAATGTTAGAGAGAGAGAGGAAGTCTGCTGTTCCATCACCCATAGTGCTAGAGGACTACAGATCTAGAAATTACAATTATAAGTGATCTCATTTCTCTGTGTACATGTTATCCTAGCTCCCCCTACTTTGGGAATTGACTGGAACATCCCACAGCCTAGTCCTACCTGTCACCTGCTGGGCCCCCAACTCACCCTCACTCTCAGGGCCCTCTAGGATTCTACTGTGAGATGATGAGTTCCTTGAGGTCTAATTCACTACTTTCACTGAGGATTGAGGTGGTAGGATGGACACAGAAGGCAAAGGACAAGATCCCTGATTAGAAGTGCATAGTTCCTTGTTAAATAGCCTTAAAGGACCCAGGGCTGAGCTCCAGTGCCCCACCACCCACACCCCCAGCAGCTAGATGTTACCCCATGGTCCTCAAGTGTTGACTTTGTTATTGTAGATACAAGGTAAATGAGACCGACAGTGACAGTGAAGTCACAAGGTCACTATTTATCAAGCACCTGTTATGTGCCAGATACTAGACGCTGTGGATACAGCAGTAGATAATGTCTCTGATCTCTGGAATGGAGGTGAATCAGCATGACTAGGAGAAACTAATTACTAGCATTGCCTGATTGCTGTGATAGAATTTACTGTGGGTGTTTTCCTGTGGGTTTAAGTAACCTGAGAGTGAATATAGAGTTGTCCAAAGGACTTGGGGTCTGGGGTTTGGGGGGATGCTGAGAGGGCTGGGATTCCACCAGCTTAGCTCTTCTCTCAGCACCAGGTCCCCTCTCCATGCTTCAGATTCCTCACTCAACAAGTGGGAATGAACACCTCTGTCAACACCTACCTTATACCTGTGGTGTGTACAGAGGCAAAGCCAGGTACCTGACGATCTGAGGATGAGAACTACTGATAGGGCATATTGGTTATTTATAC
Organism: Ovis aries; assembly: GCF_016772045.2. Lineage (NCBI taxonomy): Eukaryota > Metazoa > Chordata > Mammalia > Artiodactyla > Bovidae > Ovis > Ovis aries. Next base: position 188,224,595 of record NC_056054.1, on the reverse strand, counting down.
ATCAGTGTTTGAACCCCAGTCTTGGGATCATCCTTTGCCTTAACCAGTCACCTTGATCACTAGCCCATCTTCATCATCCAGTGACTATGTGTGTTTGTGTTGTGTTGGAAATAGTTGCCGCTTATTAATGAGCTTTCTTCACATTCAGATCTTTGCATTTGAGTTTTAGACATCACTAAGTTGGTCTTAAATTTATGACAAAGTTTAATGTGTCTTAAATGTATGATTAGAGGCCAAAGCAAGTGTTTTGACTAATGGAGTTTCATTGGATTGACTGAACTGAGCCCTTTTTTTAGAGGTTGTGTAAGCAACACCTGGATTTCACTGGCATACTGCTACACTTTTTATGAACCTCCCTCTCTCTGACTTTTGGTTTGATGACATCTGCTTTAGCTGAGGAGATGGCTCTTTGTTGGGTAATCTGGAAAGGGATCTTTGTGTGTGCCATTCTCCGCCTTAGATGGAGGAATCTCTTCCAGGGCTTTTTTTTCTGGAAAAAAAAAAAAATTCCCCTATAACGGATTTGAATGCTAGCAAGTACCAGCTGGGAGCAGAGTTCTGAAAGGGAATGGGGTGCCAAACATTCTGTGGCTCTGCCATGTCCATTTTCTTCCCTTTGCTCTAGTGCTTTTCTTTAGTGAGCATGAGAGAGGAACACCAAACCTTGCAGAATGTACTCTTGAATCCTGACATTAGTCAGGACTACAGCTATGACTACACTTGGTACCTCCAGAGTGGGAAAAGGAAAAAAAAAAAAAAAAAGGCTTCCTTTCCAATTTGCAACTGGACACAGTGGGTAAAGCATGACAAGTGACCTGGGAGGGATGGTGACCAGGGACGGGAGAGTTTGACCTTGAGCACACTTCCCAACAGTTGGGCTTTGCATCCTCCTCCATTCTGACGTGGAACAGGAGAACAAGGATTCTTTTGGGCTTTCCCTGAGCTTTAAAGGCAATGCTGTGTGCCAAGTCCCACCATGACACTGCCCTCATTGATCTGTTTAATAAGGATGACTTAATCAGACTTGCACCTGGAACTCTTTTGAATTTGAAGCCTTGTCGATATTATCAGAATATCTTTGCATGTGAACCAAGAACATCTCTGGCCTCTTCTGTAATAGGAAGGACTGTGATAAGAGGGTGGCTGGTGACCATCTGTTCCGCCATCCCCTGAGGATCAAATTAGAGGAGATAGGTTTAAATTCCCAAAGGTGAATGCTTAGAAATGAGGGAGGGTTGGAAGTGAGGGAGGCTTCCCCATCTTGAAGGGAGATTAGTCACTTCTTGATTTTCCAGTAGTGGTTCATTTCCTTTTTTATTCTTCTTCTTCTTCTTCTTCTTCTTTTTTTTTTTTGTGGGCTATTTGTGGGGAATGTTTAGTCTCAGGCTAGTTTTTAGTTACATCCAGGTAATCCGCCTGACTGCCTGGCTCTTCAGAAAGTGCACTGTCCTTTTTAGCCAGACATCATGTGGAAGGCAAATCTATATAGTAGGTATATGTGTATATGTAATATACTCATACATTCACATAGAAACACAGATGCAATGCATTGCAAAGCTATGTTAACAATTTGATCATCCGGTATTAGTTACCCTTGGCTCTGTTTCTTTGCCGGAATTGACATGAGGCTGCCCCTACGGAGGCAACTTCAGGGAAATGGTTAGTGGGGTAGCAATTTAGATCCATCCCCACTGGTACACCTGAGCCAAAACACCCTCCATACTGCCCTAGTCATTGTCCTGAAGCCCCCTACCCAGGAGCTCTAAAAGAGTACAGGAGTACAAAAGAGCTACAGTTGGCTCTTAATTATTCAGGGATGGGTGGATTCAGTGTGCAAAACACCCGACCCAGGACTCTTCTTTCTCTTCTTTTGGTGCCTTGAGTAACTCCATACTTGCACTGAGAAGCTGGGGAGATCTTATCATTTAATACAAACTTTTGTTTCTAGCAGCCTCTTCCCCCTGCTCCTCTTCCCTCAAGGCGCCTGGGGGAAACTAGGAGCCCCACCCCCCAAGAGGCTCATCCATCCAAAGCAGACTGCATTTAAGGTTCACACATTGCTCTGTTGGCCAGGGTGTGTTTCTGCCCAAAAGCAGAAGAGAAGAGGAAAATGCCACTAGCTCCAACTTCTGCAGAGTCAAATTCCTGTAGATTTCCCAGGATCTAGTTTTCTTCTCTCTTCCTTTTGTAGAGCCACTTGAGTTTATGGAGTCAGCTAGAAACCTGGGCCCCGTCAAGAGTCTGAACAAAGGGCAGTGTCCTTGTGGTAAAAGCTCCCAAGCAGGCCAGCTCAAAGGAACACTTCTGTGAATGTCCCCCAAGGCCAAGGGTCATTTTCCTGCGGAGATCAAGTGCCTTGGGGCCATCTGCTCCCTTCTAGCATCTCTCTAGCTTCCAGAGTGAGTCTTCACAGGCTGGCCTCAGTCTGGAGAGCAAGGCTCAAGTGACCCTTGTATACAGTAGCTTGGTCCCACTCAACACTAATTCCTGTTAGAATCACCTGGGAATGCTTTGAAAAAATATACTTGACCAGCTCCCTAATTAAGTCAGAATCCTCAAGGTTGGAGGCTGGGCATTGATTTTTTTTTTTTTTTTTTAAGCTCCTGAAAGGCAACCATGGTTGAGAGCCACTGACCTAAATCTTTCCTAGGTTCTCTGGCCTCACGCCAAAGGCATGCCAATTCTCTTTGCCCTCAGTCCTTCACAACAGTCAGGTACCAGCTAGAGCTCCTGGCATTTGGATCATAGCTACTGTTTGTGTTTCTGTTCTGAATGTAATGACTTTCTATTATAAGCTGATTGTGGGAGCTCCCTTCTAGTATAACTTCTTTGTGATTTTTTTCTTAAAAAGCTTTTATAAAAGTAATGCATATTCATTCATCATCTTGGGGCATTTCCTTCTAGATATGTGTGTAACAAAATTGTGATTGTACTGTCTGTGTTGCTTTGTAGCAAGCCCTTTTCATTTAATCACATATTGTGATGATTTCCCTGTCTTAAGTATTCTTCTCAAATGGGCTTTTTAATGGCTGCTGGGTATTCTATTTTATGGATGTGCCATAATTTATTTAACAAATCCCGTGTGGGTTAGACATCTAGGTTGTAAACCATTTTTTACTGTTATAAATAATGCTGCAGTGAACATCCTTGTCTATAAATCTTTGTCCCCATTGATGATTATTTCCTCAGAGCAGATTTCTAGAAGTAGAATATTTATGCTTCTTTTTAGCATGGCCGATTTAGACAACTTTTGACTGACTTCCTAGAGCAATAAAACTTTTTCATATTCAGAGCTAGAAAAACAAACCATGAACCCTTCTGAGGCATCAGAGTGGCTGCTCCGATCTGAGCTGAAGGCCACAGCCCTTGACCCAGCCTTGTGCCTGGCTCCACCTCCAGGTCAGCTCCACAGATTGCTGCCTCACTTGTTCAGGTGAGCTTCAAGACTCTCCTGCCTCTAACCTAGTGCTCCCCAACCATTTTGACACCAGAGATTAGTTTTGTGGAAGACAATTTTTCCATGGACTGGGGGGAGGGCAAGTTATTTCAAGATGACTATTATGTACCAGACAGTCTGCTAAACTTTATATACGCTTTATCTGTATTAATCCTCACATGCCTTTCATGCACATATTATTTCTGCCTCCACTTCCCATTGAGGAAACAAAAACTTTGAGAGAGAAAACAGTTTGCCCAAGGTCACACAGCAAGTAAGTAGTAGAACTAGGATTTAAACCTAGACTGTCTGATTTCAGAGCCTATGCTCTTAACCACTGCTGCTGCTGCTAAGTCACTTCAGTCGTGTCCGACTCTGTGTGACCCCATAGACGGCAGCCCACTTGGCTCCCCCGTCCCTGGGATTCTCAAAGCAAGAACACTGGAGTGGGTTGCCATTTCCTTCTCCAGTGCGTGAGAGTAAAGAGTGAAAGTGAAGTCGCTCAGTCGTGTCTGACTCTTAGCAACCCCATGGACTGCAGCCTACCAGGCTCCTCTGTCCATGGGATTTTCCAGGCAAGAGTACTGGAGTGGGGTGCCATTGCCCTCTCCACTCTTAACCACTACATGCACTGTTTTTCATTCTTGGCTTATGTGACCACAAGTTGTTCACAAATGCTCCATCAGCATCTTGTGTACACACACTGTGACTTTCTCCAGAATAAGAAGGGCAGTACTCACATACAAATTGCAGAAGAGTGGGGATGCTATGTGTCACGTCTTCCTTTTCCTTTTGACTACCTTGATTCTGTCCTCACCCCTCTCTCCAGGTACCCACTTCAGAAAATATTTCTTGTGTCCTCACCAACCAGTTGCCAAGATCCTAGCATGTCTTACAGCTGAGCAAGTCCAAGTTATAACATGTCCCTATGATAGCTTCCCCACCCAGTCGGAAGAATCTGGATGCTATTTCACAGTATGGCTTATAAAGCTGTCAAGGAGGCAGGCATGCTATAGTAATGATGGCAGGAGAGAAGCCTGACTTCTCTTGGATGTCAAATACTGCTTAAAGTGGAGGATTGGGTACATTTTTGCATTCTTACCTCAGTGACAATAACATTGTCATTGCCCAGAAGGTAGAGAAATAGCAGCCAAAACTGTCCTGATTTGCTTCTGACTGTGACCAAGAACTAGCTGGTGACGTGACAACGTGTAGACGACAGATCCCACATCAGCCTGGCATTAATGATGGCCAAGAAAAGAGATGCCATGCCCACGACCCTCCCTAGCGTGTAAGAAATTTGAAATGGGGAAGTATGATCGTATGATTAGGGATTCCGAAAGGGATGATGTTCTGTGGCAGGTGAGGCTTTGAAAAATGAAGCTTCACGTTTTTATCCATGATTCGGGTGAAACTGGAGTAAGCGAGCTTTTCAGATTTGTTGATGACAAGGCTGTGATGGGCAGCTCCTATAAAAGACAGAATAAATATTCAAAATGATCTCAACAGCCTGGAATGCTGGGTTTAAACCAACAGGAGGAAATTTAACAGGGGCAGATGGAAAGTTGCATTTAGATTGCAGAAATTAATTACTCAAGTTCATGATGGGGGTGCGGGTGGGGGGAGACTTGATTTGGCTGCACAGCCTGAGAAAAACATCTGAGGGGTTTAATTGGACACAGGCTTCATAGGAGCCGACAGGGTGATGGGGTTGCTCAAAACAATACTATCTTGAATGGCACTAAGAGACAGGCAAGGTCCAAATTGGTTTCTTCCTGGTCATTATGTCCTCATGTCTGCATGTAGATTTTAGATAGGACCCTGACCAACTCAAGCATGATCAATTGGAGGGCATTCTGTGTCAGGAGGGGCTGGGAAACCCAGCCATGAAAGGCTTAGTGAAGGGAGGGAGAAAATCCTGGGTGTCATGGTGGCTGACTGCAGAAGAAACAGGGCTTCCTGTAGAACAGAACACAGTTAATCTGCCTGGAAGAACCAGAAGGCTCCAGAGTGGAAAGTGCAGGAAGCTGGATCCTTCACAGTCTGCATCTTCCCAACCAGATGGGTTCCAGTGAATCGGCACCAGCTGGCAATCCTGCTGCCCGGGACACTGTTGGGGAACTCTTGGCCCACAGACACATGATTGAATTGGCAGTGTACCTCTATCTCTCTGTGGCTTTGAGGCTGGAGCATACCCGCTTCCTTTCCTGAATACTGCAGAGCAGTGGTTCTCAAAGCGAAGTCCCAGGCCAGCAACATCAGCTTCACCTGAAAGCTGTGAGGAGTGCAACAGTTCTGGAGCTGACCTACTAATCTGACAATTCCCTGGCAGGGCACGGTAGCCTGTGCTTTAGCACAGGTCACTGTGATTTGTGCTGGAGTTTGGGACACTGCTTTCAACCACTCTGGGCTGTTCTTTCTGTTGCTGGATGTTTGTGGCACTAACCCATAGTCCTCAGCTGGGGAAGCAAGTGTAGAACCTTGGAAGGAGCATGGGTGTGGGGATGAGACAGACTATGGTTCAAATCCAGCTTGACTGGTTTTGCGTTGAAGGTTTCCCTCCCTGAGCCTCCTTTTTGTGCTGTAGAATGAGGGAGGACCCTGATGCTCGGAAAGTTTGAGGGCGGGAAGAGAAGGGGACGACAGAGGATGAGATGGTTGAATGGCATCACCGATTCAATGGATGTGAGTTTGAGCAAACTCTGGGAGATGGTGAGGACAGGGAAGCCCGGCATGCTATAGTTCATGGGCTCGCAAAGAGTTGGACACGACTGAGCAACTGAACAACAAAAAGTTTAAAAAAGAATGAAAGGACATGGCAAAGTTCATGTAGATCTTGACCTTGCCATTAGTGCCAGGTCATCCTTGGAAGAGTCTTATCAGCATCAGAGTTGCCTTTTCTACAGAAGCCTGTCTTCCTGGTGCTCTCCTTGAGCCCCTCAAAGAGAAGCCTGCATGTGGACTCCTGTATCCCCTCACAGTGCCCACCAGCATGGCTCTCCCTCAGTGAGGGGTCCGTTCACTCTTGGACCACCAGTTCCCTCCCTCCTGGACAATGGAGAGCCAAGGCCGCTTTCCTTCCCACTCCTATCCAAGACCCCTGTCCTTGTGAGCACGTGTGGGTGCCTCCTTCCAGTGGACCTGGGTCTTGCCAACCCCGACCTTCTGAGGTCTATGAGTCTAGACTTTCTGCCCTCGGCATGCACCGTTATCTGCTAAAACCACCAATGAAAGGTCTTAGGGCCCAAACATCTCACAGTAGTCCCTGACTTTAGGTAGGTAAGAAGCCTGAGTTCGCTGGTGAGAACATGTGTGGGCCCTTCTTGGAGCTGGAGGTTTCTGGGGTCATCTCTTCCAGTCCCTTTCCAGTGACTGCTGGAGTTTTCAGTTCGTCAGAGACAGAGCTCATCTCCCCACAGGATGGCCTATTTGATTTTTGGCCAACAAGTCTGATAGAAAGTTCCTCTTTTTCTCTGGAAGTTTTGTCTCTCCCCATGGGCTCCATCTCTTCCCCATGTGGCTGTTCCAGGCAAACCAGTCACTCCAGTGGCACAGCCTTTCCAACCTTGGAGACTACTTCCCTTCTACCTCTCCCCCATTCCCATTAGACCTCCTCTGATTTGTCTCTTCAGCTCTGGGCACAGGACTCAGAACATCCTCTGACTTGCCATAAACTGAGGTCACTGGAACCAAGTCTGGTCCTGTGGGTGAGGCCCAGCCAGCATACCCCATCCAGATACCACCCTACCACCCCATCCATTAATGTGGTGTCAAGTCTGCCCTGGATGTTTTTAGAAGTTGCATAGCCCCGCTGACATTTGTTAAATTTACAACCAGTCAATACCTCCAGGTTTCTTTACCATAATCTGCAACTCAGCCCCATCTCCACATTTTTGTCTTTCTGCTTGCATTCATTGGTTGGGGCTGCCATAGCAATACCAAAACTGTGTGGCTTAAGCAACGGAAGTGAATTGTTTCCTAGTCTGGAAGTCTGAGATCAAGGCGTCGGCAGTGTTGACCCCTTCTGAGGGCAGACTCTGTTCACACCTGTCTCCTAGCTTCTGGTTTCCTGGGAGTCTTTGGTATTTTTTGGTTTTTAGAAGTGTGTTTCTGATCGCTATGCTCATCTTCATATAACCTTCTCCCTTTGTGCCTGTCTTGAAATCCCCCCCCGCCCCCACCCCACCGCTTTTCTAAGCTGACCAGTCATACTGATTTAGGAGCCCGCTCTGCTCCAGTATGACCTCATCTTACTTACATATGCAACAGTCCTTATTTTCAAATAAGATCATATGGGGTACCGGGGGGTTAAAGCTTGAACACACAAGGTTTTTTGGGAGGGGGTGTGCTCGGCACAGGTCAGCCCATGGCAGTGCTGTGGCTTTTTCAGTCTTAGGTTTGGGACTCTACGTTTTCTCCTAACTTCTATTGTCTGAGTTCAGCCCACCTCTCTAGCTGATTAGCATATTTTAGAGTCTGACACTGAGTATATCTGGTGTTACTCAGTTTAAGCTTCCTGTACGTTGATCCCAGGAATTATGTGGATTGGGGTGGGACAGGTCAAAGCCCTCCAGCACTCACCTGGACCCCTCCCTCCAAGCGGCCTTGAACCATGTGGTGAGTACCCTTGAGTACCTATGATTGTGCAACTGGCTACACGTCCCACTAGTTCTGCCACCTTTTGCTTGCTTGCAACAGTTTCACCAAGAGCATGTCACGTGTTTTCAAGATCAGCTACAGGGGTAAACCTTGTTTCCCTCACTTACCAGCCTGGTGGCCCTGTCCATGGAGGAGCTGAGCTCTGCCCGACAGGACTTCCTGACTGCCTGCAGTCTCAGCTGCTTTCTCCGAGTGCCCACCACCCTGCCTGTGTTGTCTCTTCAGGAATTTTCTCAGGCGGCACCTTGACTTTTCCTCTCTATGGTTTTGCAAAAGCCAGCTCAGACCCCTTTCTGGAAGTGAGCCTCTCTCATGCCTGCCAGAATCCTGTCAGGATGGGCTTCATTTGCATGTTCCCCGGGATGTGTGGCTGGGCCCAGTAGCCTGGAACGTTTTTCGCCAGCCTCCGGCTTGGGCCTCCTGTGCCTGCGGCGCCTTTCCACGGAATCCCACTCCCTGATGGAGAAGACAGGAGCCGAAGACAGAAGCGCAGGGCCCGCCAGAGGAGCCCCCCAATCTGGATGCCACCTTAGTTCCCGTGTAGCATTCCTCCCCTTCCCAGTTCCTCTTCCCCACGTTTCTCTTTCCTAAAGTCTCTCCTCTCCTTTCTGATGCTCAGTGACTCTGTGAGGGGAGGAACTTGGGCAAAGGTGAGGTGTGTGACCAAGGGGCTGGGGCATGGGAGGGCTGCAAGGTGCCAGCTCCCCCACTTCCTCATAGGGTGACTGGGCAAAGTATTTCTCCCCTCTGAGGCTCAATTTCCTCATCTGTAAAACGGTTATCAAACCTGCTTGAGAGTGCCGTTGTGGTGTGTTTACGTGCTAAGTCACTTCAGTCTTCTCCGACTCCTTGCAGCCCTGTGGACTGCAGACTGCCAGGATCCTCTGTCCATGGGATTCTCCAGATAAGAATACTCCTCCAGGGGATCTTTCTGACCCAGGGAGCGAACATGTGTCTCTTACATCTCCTGCACTGGCAGGTGGACTCTTTACCGCCAGCGCCACCTGGGAAGCCGTGCAGTCATGGGGGCCAAATCCAACGTGTCCCTTTCCGTAAAGTAGGTCACCTGGAAAAGTGCCTGGGGCCTGGGGGTACCCAGCAAACCAGTCCGCGTACAGAGGGGACTGGCCAGCCAGAGTCTGATGCAGAGGGTGGGGAGAAGTTGGGGTCACAGCCTGGGCCCTGCACACGGGAATGGGGGCCGTGATGCAGCTAGGCTGTTAGAATGGAAAAGAGTGAGTGAGCCTAAGCAGATGGGGGAGGAAGAAGGCCCAGGACTGAGCAATTTGCAGAAGAGGATGGAGGGTTGTGAGGATTACCTAGAGTTTCCTGAGAGCTAATGTGCCAGGTCACTTAAAACACTCTGGTATGTATCTTAGCTCAAGAAAGCCCTAGGAGTAGGTCTGACTTTACTACCCCTATTTGGGGCTTCCCTGGTGCCTCAGACAGTGAAGAATCTGCCTGCAGTGCAGGAGACCTGGCTTTGATCCCTGGTTGGGAAGACCCCCTGGAGAAGGGAATGGCAACCCACTCCAGTATTCTTGCCTGGAGAATTCCATGGACAGAGGAACCTAGCAGGCTACAGTCCACGTGGTCACAAAGAGTCAGACAGGACTGAGTGACCAACACAGCACACCCCTGTTTACAGATGGGGCGACTGAGACAGGGAGATATTAGGTAACTAGGAAGCCAATGCCCAGGTTTCCAGCCCAGGCAGGCACTGTCTCCTGGCTTGCACTCTCCTCTATTGGACCGCATGCTTTTCTGTTCCTGCATTCCCTTCATCTATCATGATGACCCCATCCCCAGCTCTATCCTGCAGGATCCTCACAGCTTCTCCTCTTCATAATTGGGGGGTTGGGTGGGGCTCAGGGCTCTACCCTTCTCTAAGGACACTTCTCAGGGCACCTTCCATGAGGTCCTAACTCACATCAATCAGTCTGTAGAAGGAAGGATTTACTCCCACCATCAATCTGTAGAGGAAGGATTTACATTAGATACAGGGAAAGTGTGAACTGCAGGAGAAGCTAGAACAGCTGATGGAAGGCAGCTCTGGCATGACTTAGCTAGAGAGCTTCCGGGCTAGGGTGGAGGCAGGAGTAAGCGGGTGGGGGTAGGTCTGCTGCACACTGGACCTCTAAGAACCACGTCTCGGATGCAGGGTGAGTGGCAGTGATGAGCTCCTCTTGGCAAGATGGCTGACCCTCCTCAGTAAACCGTGGCTTTGCTTACATTGCACAGCCCGGTCCTGCTGGGAGAGAGCACTACTCTGAGATCGTCCTACTGGGCTCAACGTCTGAAGTGGTTTCCATTTCAGAAACTCCTCTTCTTGAGAGGGCAGGACCAGGGAGTCTCTGCCCAGGTCTGGGACTTGGGTGGGATAGGAATGAGGGGGGGATGCCTGTGACTGTCCCCTGCTCTGTCCTGCCCTAGCCTCCTGCCTGGGAAAACCTTCCTGGCTGTGAATTAAGCCTTCTGCTTGTGCGGTGGCCTCATGTAGGGGCTCAAAGTAGAAGGCGCAGGTAGCCCTAGGAGTGGATAAATGCCTCCAGCTGCCAGGGATTAATTCTAGGGGGATCTGCTTTGTATTCTCAAATACAAATACCATGGATGAGGCCCTTCTATCTGCCAGCCTCTCATTTAAGTGCTTCTAGAGCCACTCCAGTACTCTTGCCTGGAAAATCCCCTGACGGAGGAGCCTGGCGGGCTGCAGTCCATGGGGTTGCTAAGAGTCAGCCACGACTGAGTGACTTCACTTTCACTTTTCACTTTCATGCACTGGAGAAGGAAATGGCAACCCACTCCAGTGTTCTTGCCTGGAGAATCCCAGGGATGGAGGAGCCTGGTGGGCTGCTGTCTATGGGGTGGCACAGAGTCAGACACGACTGAAGTGACTTAGCAGCAGCAGCAGAGTACTATCAGGGAGCGATCAGCCTCCAATTTACACACGAGGAAAAGTCTTCAGAGAAATTAAGAAATTTACCTAGTATTGCACAGCTGTATACAGGTGAGGTGGCCAGGCTACAGGAAACCCAAAGCAAGTACTCTTTCCAGCTGGTGATGGGCTTCTCTCAGTAGCTTCAGTCCAGTTGCTCAGTCGTGTCTGACTATTTGCAACCCCATGAACCGCAGCACGCCAGGCCTCCCTGTCCATCACCAACTTCCGGAGTTCACTCAGACTCATGTCCATCAAGTCAGTGATGCCATCCAGCCATCTCATCCTCTGTTGTCCCCTTCTCCTCCTGCCCCCAATCCCTCCCAGCATCAGAGTCTTTTCCAATGAGTCAACTCTTCGCATGAGGTGGCCAAAGTACTGGAGTTTCAGCTTTAGCATCATTCCTTCCAAAGAAATCCCAGGCCTGATCTCCTTCAGAATGGACTGGTTGGATCTCCTTGCTGTCCAAGGGACTCTCAAGAGTCTTCTCCAACACCACAGTTCAAAAGCATCAATTCTTCCATGCTCAGCTTTCTTCACAGTCCAACTCTCACATCCATACATGACCACAGGAAAAACCATAGCCTTGACTAGACGGACCTTTGTTGGCAAAGTAATGTCTCTGCGTTTCAACATGCTGTGTAGGTTGGTCATAACTTTTCTTCCAAGGAGTAAGCGTCTTTTAATTTCATGGCTGCAATCACCATCTACAGTGATTTTGGAGCCCCCCAAAATAAAGTCTGACACTGTTTCCACTGTTTCCCCATCTATTTCCCATGAAGTGATGGGACCAGATGCCATGATCTTCGTTTTCTGAATGTTGAGCTTTAAGCCAACTTTGTCACTCTCCTCTTTCGCTTTCATCAAGAGGCTTTTTAGTTCCTCTTCACTTTCTGCCATAAGGATGGTGTCATCTGCATATCTGAGGTTATTGATATTTCTCCCGGCAATCTTGATTCCAGCTTGTGTTTCTTCCAGCCCAGCGTTTCTCATGATGTGCTCTGCATGTAAGTTAAATAAGCAGGGTGACAGTATACAGCCTTGATGTACTCCTTTTCCTTGGTACCTGCCTAAAGGCTCCCACAGATCAGGAGGGCCAGACGGAACCAGGGAAATACATCAGGAGGTGGAGGGGAGGTTGCAAATGAGGGTTTCAAGCCTTGGGGTATGAGTGTTTTCCTGCTGGGACGTTGTCCATAACTGCTGTGACTGCTTGGAGACCCAGGCTTTGGGTCTGTCTGGATCATCCTTCATCCTGCAGGGCGATGGAGATGCTTTTATGGGAAGCCATCCCACCCTTCCATAGCTGTGGTCTCCCTCCCTCCCTCTGCAGCCCTGTACTGGTTCTCAGGCTGGCCTTCTCCTGTGACCTCTCTAGGGCAGCAGCCTCGATGTCCTTCTGAGCCCTCTAGTGACCGCTCCCTGCACGTCTGTCAGGAGCCTGTATCCTGGGCACTTTCTGAGCCTCCAGGATGGAACTTTGTCATGGACTGTGTGTGCATGTGTGTGTTAGTGGTGTGGGAAGGGTTATTTCACAGAGGCCTAAGGCAGAGTCAGCTGCTCTGTGGAGGCCCGCCCTCCCATCCCAGTCTTCATTCAGATTCCCATTGTTCTTGGCCAAAACTCCAGACTTCATCTCCTGTCTTCCCATGTACACAGGGCATCTGGGTAAATCAACACCGAGTGTGAGCCCCAGAGGTCCCACTGTTCCCTGCATTGGACCCTTACAACACTGAGCTTGCTCATGTGTGACAAGGAGGCTGGACTGGGGCGACCACAACTTGGATGCTCAGTGTGCCTGGAGCTCTGCTCTCCAAACACATGTTCCCTGATCCCCAGGGGACCAGCTCAAGACTTGTTCCCTCATGTTATGGCTGGGGAAACTGAGGCTCTGGTGGTTAAGTAACTGGCCCCAGGTCACACTATGTCTCCCCGGCTCTCTCTGTTCCCTTGCGGCCCTGAGAGGTCAGGGCTTGTAGGAGGAAGGGGTTCAGCAGCTCATTATCACAGTTAATTCTTACACCAATAAAAATTCTGAATTTGGTACTGTTATACCCATTTTAGAGACGAAGAAATCCTCCAGAAAGAACGTGTCCAGGGCCACACATCTACTAAGAGGCAGTTTCAAACCCTTGTTTCCAATTCTGAACTCTGAGCCCTGTCCCAGCACACTGCATGGCGCCTGCTGTCAGAATGGGTGTCCAGGAGACTCTGGCTGCCACGCCTAAACAGGAGCCCTGGAATTCTGGCCTTGCTGAGGGCTCCCTGTCCTATGTCATGCAGAGCTAGCCACTTTGTTCACTTTCCTCATTCCTCCTGGGTAAGCTCTGCCTCTCCTCTGCAGACCTATTTGGGGTTGGGCTTAAAGATGCCCACTCAAAGTGCCCACCTTCTACAGCTGTGGCCTCACCCTTCCCTGGACATCTATGGGTGGGGAGGGTGCTGTCCATTCTCATTCCTCTGGCACATGGAGTGGTTTTTTTAAAGGCAGGAATAGAACTCAGAAGGAGTTTCAGAGAGAGGGACCGGGTGCTTCAGAGCTCCAGGCCAGTGAAGTCTCCTGGTCCTTTCCAGCCTTGAGGTCAAGGTTACAGGGAAGAGAACCCAAGCCATTCGCTCCTCATTCTGGGTAGCCCTGGCTAAGGTGGCTACAGGGGTGGCTGTTACTGCCTGAATACCCTCTGGGCCATGCTTTGGTGGGTTAGACTGGTAGCACTTCCCCCGTGCCCTGACCCCTATTTTCCTTCATCGTGCCATTTCGCATGGGGATGTGTGGTTTAAGGCAGTGGTTCCCAACATTTTTGGCACCGGGACTGGCTTCATGGAAGACAATTTTTCCTTGAACCGAGGAAGGGTGGGGGATGGTTTCAGGATGATTCAAGCATATTACATTTATTGTGCACTTTACTTCTATTGTTACTGTAGCAGCTCCAACTCAGATCATTAGGCATTAGATCGCGGAGACTGGGGATTAGTGATTCTGGTTTAGTGAGTCTCCTCCTTGGCAGCATATTAGAATCACCTGGGGGGACTTTGGAAACTGAAATCCAGAGCCCACCATCGAAGGGGGATTCCATCTGTCCATGTGGGACCCAGGCATCAGCGAATTTTAGGGCTGCCCAGGTGATGCTCATGGACATCAGGGGCAGAGCCCAGGACACCTTCTGCCTTGACCTTCAACACATCAGTCCCCCGATGATGCTGGGAGCTCCACTCTCAGGGAAGAGAGAGGGCCCAGTTAGTCTGTGTCCTTTGCCCAGCCCAGTGCCAGACACCTGGGCCTCACACAGTCTGTGTGTTCAGTTGTTTTGAGGAAGCTAAAATCAGAAAACATCTTGGTTTTCCCCTCCTTTGATCACTTTTTCACAGTGTGGATGCTGCATGTTCTCAGAAAGGGATCCTTGATTTTACACCCCTAGTGGGGATATTTTATATCCTAGGGAATCCTGACCTTTGCAGGATTTCAAGGTCACTGGTGAGTCTCAGTGCCTGGAAACAGAGCAGGGGACATGGGTAGGTCCTTTGTATCCATGGGGCTACATCTCTCTCATCTCTGTCTCTCTCACACAGATGAATATAAATGTGAACGGAGGTGGTAAATCTCTAGATACAGGGTGGGGTGGGGCATGATGTGTCAGGGCTGAAGGAACACATTTTGGGCTCCCTGTGTTCACATCTGACCTGTCCACAGGACCCTCATCCTGCAGGGGATGCTTGGATAATTGGAACCTGCAGAGATAACATGGACCCTTCCCTCTGCCCACAGCCCCTCTCCTTACAGACACACCCGCTGTGTGTTACTCCCCTAGAGGAAGTAAGGAAATAGGAGAGAAAGTAGCAGAAGTGGGAGCCCCTCCCGGAGAGTGGAGAACAGCGTGGGCGCGTTGAGAGGCATGTGAGTAAAAACTGCCTTTCATATGGGGCTGCAGCACTGTGCCTTGATTTCTTGCCAGCCGCTCTGTCCGCAGACTGATGGCCCCACCACGGGCCCACATCTCCTGCAGCCTCCTTGAAAACTGGGTGATGTCGATGCAGGGGACAGCACTGGGGAGCTCGCGGGTCCTCTGCCCTGAGGCCTGAGCCACATCAAAGGTGCACCTGTGGGGGTGCGCAGACTGTGCCTGCCTCACCCCCATCCTCCGCCCCCACCTGAAGTCCTGGGTAGCCATAGTCCCACTCCAGCTGGAGGTCCCAGCACCCCCCACCCCCACAGCTCCTGAACACAGGGCCCAGGGAAACCCCTGCCCTGGGGGTCTACGTCTCCACTGAGGGAGACCCCTGCCCTGGGGTCTACGTCTCCACTGAGGGAGACCCCTGCCCTGGGGGTCTACGTCTCCACTGAGGGAGACCCCTGCCCTGGGGTCTACGTCTCCACTGAGGGAGACCCCTGCCCTGGGGGTCTACGTCTCCACTGAGGGAGACCACTGCCCTGGGGTCTACGTCTCCACTGAGGGAGACCCCTGCCCTGGGGGTCTACGTCTCCACTGAGGGAGACCCCTGCCCTGGGGTCTACGTCCCAACTGAGGGAGACCCCTGCCCTGGGGTCTACGTCTCCACTGAGGAAGACCCCTGCCCTGGGGTCTACGTCTCCACTGAGGGAGACCCCTGCCCTGGGGGTCTCCGTCTCAACTGCGGCTCAGATGGCCACGCCTCTCCCCTGGCCTCTAAAACAGACCCTTCTCCAAACACCTGCAACCAGGTTGGCTGCTCTCTGCTTTTCGTCTCATCTGCCGGGTTTCCAAGGGTGTGGTCTCTGCCTATGGCCTCCATGTCACCTCCTTGCCTGGTTCTCTCTTTAGTCTCTTAGCCTCTGATTGCTGTCACTTTTCCCGATGGCTTTCTCTGAGGGCTGCTGGTCACTCAGTCCAGTGGCCAGTTCCCAGGGCTCGGTCCCCCAGGATACCCCCCCATTTCTGACACCCTGTCCTTCTCGGCTTGCTCCTGACCAGTCTGCCCCCTGCTCTCATGCTCTGCACTCCCTCAGGCATGCCCCTCCCATTCTGATCCCCTCCATCGGTCAGGGCCAGGACAAGCCTGCCTGGTGCACAGGCCCCTTCTCCTGGGCCCCAGGCAGTGGAGGGCCTCGCACACAACCCTTTAGCAGATACCTGCAGTGTGCCTACAGGGGCTGAATGCTCTTCTAGCCCTCAGGAAGGGAAAGAACTGGCAAGTCCTGCCCCCATGGAGTTCATATCCTAAGCAGCAGAGGCAGAGGAAAAACAGCGAACAGAGTGGATCTTATAATGTGTGAGAAGCTAAATAACATGTGGTAGGATGTTGTTCTAACTATTTCAATTTGAATAATTCAAATTTGAATATATCCCAAAGCAGAGAGAATACACAAATTCCCATTTATCCCTTACTTTGCTTCAACAGTCATCAATATTTTGCCCATCTTGTTTCATCTATTCTCCCCCTCAACTTTTATTTATCCCGGTGTATTTTAAAATAAATCCCAGACATGGTGCCAAGTTTTATCTACCGATACTTCAGTGTGCATCTCAACTGATTAAGATGTATTTATATTGTATGTAAACACAGTGCTATTGTCAAGCCTAAGGAAACGAACAGTGTATTCTTCTGAGACTGTTTCACTCTTCTGTGTGTGGCAGTCTTGGCTCACCAGGTGTTGGAAGCCCCTTGAGGGCAAGGATCAATGTGATAAGAAAAAGGACCCAAAGCTTGGAAACAAGGCAAAAAAAAAAAAAAAAGAAAAAAGAAAAGACCAACTCCATGTCCTGGCGACTTCCTACTGCAGCCTATCTGGTCCCCCCCAGAGTTATTTAACTCTCCTGGAGGATGTACTTTTGCTTGACTTTCAACTTATTATTAAGAGCCAGATTGTATGATGTTAGATGTTAACATGTAGATTGAAACAAAGATCTGTAACCAGTAAAGACGCAAATGATTTCTGTCTAATAGAGAAGATAACTTCAAAAGTTTTTACTTCTTGCCCTGCAGGACATTAACCAGTATTGTTTCCACTTCACAAACTCATTTCTGCATTTCTTTCTTACTGATTGTATAAACCGCTATTCTTCAAATTCTCTTTGGAACTCTGAATTAAATTATATTTATATGACAGCATTTTGAAAACTATACTTCGACAGTAGCCTGTACATTTTCTGTGGCTTTTCTTAGTCTAGTCCACTGCCTGGCACAGACTAGATGTTTGTGAAATTGAATTGTACTTGACTTGGTATCTTATTATGAGGGGGGAGAAGCAAGGTTTTAAATTGAGCAGTGCCTAGCAGATGTTACAGAACTCTGGCGTGAGGTTGGAGGTGGAGAAGGCAGATGTCCCAGGAGAGTAAGGAGAGGGTCAGATGCCCGTGGATGTGGGGCCATCCAGAAAGCACCTGTCTACCCTCTGCTCCTGGGAGCAAAGCCCTGCTCCAGGCCTAACACTGAGTGGGCAGGAAGGAAGGAGCAAGAACAAGACCTCTGTGTGTGTGTGTGTGTGTTGTGGATGTGCCCCAGAGTGTATTCAGGCTTGCCAGCTTGCCCCCTGCTCAGAGGGCAAGGGTAACATTGTAGGAGTTCTTTCATGTCTACAATTACCGCTCTCTGCTTCCTCATGCCTTTCTGGGTGGGGAGTTCTCCTTTATGTCTTATCCCAATTATTCTATTATAGTTTAGGCTGGGGATGCAACGGGAGGAATAACTGAACGTGCAGCTGGGCCTGGAGTGGGAGGGCTCATGTGTGGGGAGAGGCAGCTGCCCTTTTCATCTTCTGAGAGGCTGTGTTTCTGTCTGAGAACGGGGGTGGTGGAAGGGGTGTACGTGGAACAGAGCCGATGCGTGGGGTGGGGGGTAATGATTGTTCTGTGGGTTCGCAGGACTGGAGCTGCTCAGCGTGGAGGAACAAGTCCTCACTTCACTTAAAAATACCCAGTTGTCACCCTGGCTCTCCCATCCTCCTGAGTGCCTATTCCTCCAGGAAACCAAAGCAACGAGGTTTTAGAGGAAGGCCTTGCCTTCCAAGGCCCTTACTCCACACTTTCAAAACTCCCAGTCTCAGTATTCCGTGTGGCACCAGCCAGGTCAAGCTAGCAACTTAGAGGGTGGCTAACAAAAAGGGATTTTTAGTTCATTTAAAGGTTGGATATGTTCAGTATTTTATTTAAATTGGCATGGAAAAGCTTTAATAACATTGTTTTCTACTGGGAGCTAGAGTAACATTCGGTGCTTCCCTGATGGCTCAGATGATAAAGAATCCGCTAGGTAATGCAAGAGACCCACTGGTTCTATCCCTGGGTCGAGAAGATCCCCTAGAGAAGGAAATGGCTACCCACTCAAGTATTCTTGCCTGGAAAATCCCATGGACAGAGGAGCCTGGCAGGCTACAATCCATGGGGTTGCGAAGACTCTGACATGACAGCTACAAACACTTTACTTTCACAGAGTAACATTTAAAAGTGACCTATCTAATCAGGGGTGGAGGGGCTGCTATTTGAGGGACATTGTTAGTTTCTGAAGACTCGAGGGTGATAGGAAAGGGGGAATTTCTTCTATCCCAGATTTTCTTCATTTTTCCAGCCAGCCCCGTTTCCCCTTCCTCATTCAGTGCATGCAGCACTCCCTGCCATTCCTCAGGAGACACTTGCCAGCACCAGACACACAGGACACAAAGATGAATGGGTCAGTTTTCCCAGCTGGAGAAGCTCCGAGCCTAACGGACAGTGGTCCTTCATGAGTGAGCCGTGCGTTCCAATGGAGGACATTCACATTTGCTATAGGTTCAAAACCTCACAAGAAATGGGGAAGCTGAGCCAAGACAAGCCTCTTCCATCCCGGAAGGGGAGCTGAGGCTCAGAGAGGTTGAAGGCCATGTCTGAGGTCATACAGTGGCTCTGGGTGGAGCCAGAGAAGTGGCTCAGCTCATCTCACTGGTTGAGTGTTCCAAGTCAGGACATTGCTTTCTCCCTTGTCTGGAAAAAGATGAAGAGAGTCAATTCCAGTGACCACAGAGTCCTGAGTCTCTATTCTACCTCCCCCTCCTCCACCCTCAGCCAGTTGCACTGGAACAGACTGGGGCTAGACATAAAATGAAGAACATCCAGAAGAGAGACAGGATGGAGTGGGGAGTCAATTACAAAAAGAGCCTGTGAGGCAGAAATGGGTGTCGTCATTGCACACGCGTGCTCAGTCATATCCAAATCTTTGCAAACCCATGGACTGTAGCCTGCCAGGCTCTTCTGTCCATGGGGTTTTCCAGGCAAGAATACTGGGGTAGGTTGCCATTTCCTCCTCCAAGGGATCTTCCCGACCCAGTGATTATACCCGAGTCTCCCGTGTCTCCTTCACTGCAGGCAAATTCTTTACCACTGAGCCACCGGGAAAGCCCAGAAACTGGCAGTGATGTCCTTTAGTAGTTGACAGAGAAAGTCCTTCCTGGTTGGAGTGGGACTGTGTCTGTCAAGCTGTTATTGCCCCCTTCCCCAGACCCTGTGCTACTGGGTTGGGGTCTGGGGAGCTAGAAGGTTCTGGGAAGGAAGAGACTGAGTGGGGAGCAGCTGGGTCTGAGAGGCAGGTTGGCTGTGGTTCTTGCTGTGTGGCGTGTGACCTGTCCTCATTGTTGGAGAGGTGGGGGGCACAATGGTGCTTGTCCCCGGAAGGGGTGCGTGCCCAGAGCTTCCACTGTTTCTGGTGTTGTGTGCTTCTCTCCCTAAAGGCAAGAAGGAGTATAAGTCATGCCCTCTGAAAGGTCTACGAGGCCTGGCTCTCCCATTTGGAGGGCTTTTCTTACAGAGGATGAAGGTGAAACTCACTCAGTCGTGTCCGACTCTTTGCAACCCCAAGAACTATATAGTCCATGGACTTCTCCAGGCCACAATACTGGAGTGGATAGCCTTTCCCTTCTCCGGGGGATCTTCTCAACCCAGGGATCAAACCCAGGTCTCCAGCATTGCAGGTGGATTCTTGACCAGCTGAGCCACAAGGGAAGCCCAAGAATACTGGTGTGGGTAGCCTATCCCTTCTCCAGGGGAACTTCCCGACCCAGGAATTGAACCTGGCTCTCCTGCATTGCAGGCGGATTCTTTACCAACTGAGCTATCAGGGAAGCTCCTTCAAGTTCCTCCAGAAATTCTAATGATCACAATTCCTAGGGGAACTTTAAGGAAAGAATTTGGGGCACACCCATGAGATTCTGAATTGATAGGTCTAGGTGGGGCTGCGAATCTAAATATTTGTTTGAGATGAGAAACATCCTGATACAAACACCTACTAGAGTGTTTGGCATTGGCAAGCCGCCACCCGGTCTGGAGATGCAGGGCAATCAATTTCCATCAGCGTTTGGGAGCCGGGGGAGACCAGCCGTGACATCTCACTGCGTGGGGGGTGTCACATTTGCAATCTGCACATTTAATCTCGGCTCCTCAGAGAAGCTGGGGTGCGTCATTCCAAATTTCAGAGTTTTCTAACTAGTGTACCATTTGTCCCTTTAAGCAACAACACTTAAAAACTGTCAACCACTGCGTTTGTGATTCTCTGTAAAATGTATTACACGCATCTCTGCCTTTTTAAACAGAGTCACACGAGCATAAATGTAACCTTTTCTTGATGTCCCAGGGGTGTGTTAGGAACCTTAATTAATGTACTAGGCTATAATTCACTGGGGCTTATGGGATGATTTGCTTATACCAAATGGCCCCCTGAGGTTTTGCGTTTTTGTGCCTGTTTTATAGTTTTTCCAGCTGTGCTTCTTGCTGACTGATGTCCTGTTTTGCTAGACAAAATGTACCTGCCTAAAGCAAATTTCACTTTTAATTTGCTTTCATTATAGAGGCTTGGAAAATAGATTGCTAAAGTCCTTATAACCAAGTTGGGCATCCTGTAGTTAACCCAAATTTCACTGGAGTAGCAGCAATGAAATTTGGGATTGACCTCAGCCCAAGGAGGCAAGCCTGATTGGTTTAAGGGGAGACTCTCTTCCATTGTCAGTGGCTGAATCACAAATGGAAATGGCAAAATTTTGACAAATGGAATTTGAAGAGAGGTTCTCAGCTGATTTCTGGGAAAGTTCTTCCTCACTAGCAATAGCGCCCTACAGGAAGTCATTCTCCTGTGGGAGAAGACACATAGCTATGAGAAGATGCATAGCTGCTTGCTCGGCAGCTGAATTTTAACTTCCAGATCTTTCTTTAGGAAAAAACCTACTGGGGATGGCAGAGAAAGATGTGGAATTACAGAGGCTAGCAGAGTGGAGAGATGGAAAGAACCATGAGCTGGATGGTATTTTTGGACCAGAAGCTTGCTCCTTGGAAGAAAAGGGATGACAAACCTAGACAGTGTATTAAAAACAGAGACATTGCTTTGCCGACCAAGGTCCATATGGTCAAAGCTATGGCTTTTCCAGTAGTCACGTACGAATGTGAGAATTGGACCATAAAGAAGCTTGAATTCCGAAGAACTGATGCTTTTGAACTGTGGTGCTAGAGAAGACTCTTGAGAATCCCTTGGACAGCAAGGAGATCAAACTAGTCAATCCTAAAGGAAATCAGTCCTGAATTCTCATTGGAAGGACTGATATTGAATCAGAAGCTCCAATACTTTGGCCACATGATGTGAAGAATTGACTCATTGGAAAAGACCCTGATGCCAGGAAAGATTGAAGGCAAAAGGAGAAGGGGGCAGCAAAGGATGAGATGGTTAGACAGCTCACCGATGGACATGAATGAATGGACATGAATTTGAGCAAATTCTGGGAGATAGTGGAAGACTTGGCGTGCTATACTCCATGGGGTCACAAAGAGTCGGAGTTGGACACAACTTAGCAGCTAAACAACAAACACCTCCTTGCATGAATTATTATATTTTCTTGGGTTTAAGCCCCTTTGAATTGAGTTGGGTTTGGGGTTACTGGTAACTAAAAGCACACCAGGGGATAAGTATCAAATACAGGACACAGTGGATGGGTTCTGAGTGAAGCCTGTTTTAGTATGCATCCTCCGTTAACTCTGGTTTGGTTTCTCAGAAGTTTGGTTGTGATTTTGTTGTGGGAGCTTATTTCTTCTGGGAGTTTTCAGGTGGCTGTGACTGCTTTTCATTTACCTTTGTGTCTCCCATACTTTTCACAGTGCCTTGCACTTACTGGACATTCAAAAAAAAAAGTGTAAAATTGACCAGAAATTGGCAGTCTGCGTGCGTCTGCAGCACTTTCTCCTTCCTGTTGGCGATTATATGTGCCTGTTGCTCTAGACTCTTCAGATTTGTTGGTCTGTTAAAGACTTACCACACACTCTCAACACAAGGCATGTTTAGCAGTGCTTCCGGTTTACAACACGCCACCTCACCCTTATCTCATGAAATAAGTAGGGCCGGGTCATCATTTTACAGATAGAAGGCCAAAGGTCAGTAGGTTTACATGAAGCTTAATTTTATAATTAGTTCTTAATGAATTTAATTTTGAAATGGCAGCCAAAGCACTTTCTTTTCAAATAAGTGCTTTAAAAGGAGCCGCTCTTCTAAGACGTCTAAACAGGGGATCTGATGGTCAATACGAACTGTAAATAACAAAACGACCTGAACCTGGGGGTCAGGTCTCAGGATGGGGCTGCGTCTCCCTCCTGCTGCCACCCCGAGTTGTGTGATTTGCCATCAGGTGAAAGCTCTTCAGGATTTAAAGCTTGAGCTTCTCACCTAGATAATTGGTGCATATTCTTCAAATTGGGTTGGTCCCTCCAGTGGAAGAGGAGCAGGAATTTGCCTCTGTCCACCTGGTCTTGCCAGTTCTGCTGCTAAAAAGGGAGTGTGAAACTTGACTGTTTTTTGCCTGGGACCTGTCTCACGATGGTTATCCACATATAGGCATTTGGGAGCTCTGAAGTATGTCTGCTTCTGAGAGAATGCATGCCCCTCAGAAATATTAACAACCACAACATGCATATCAAAAACGTGGACTTCAGTATACAAAGCACTGAGCTCACAGAACATAGTTAAAAGGTTAGCTCTACCCCTGTCTTCATCCATGATGCCTGTCTGCCTGGACTCAGCACTGAGCCCCAAGAATGATGCTGTCGAATTGTGCTTGCTTCTCCCTCCCCATTGCCCTATGGACCTAACCCATTTTCACGCCTTTCCTGCGCTTGAATTTCTCCCATCAGGGCCTCGCTAATGACCCTTGGCTGGGATGCACAGCTTGTTCCCTCTCCTCTGCCTTCTGTTACTGAGCTGATCTCTCCTTTACTTCCAAACGTCAATAGAAATTATTGTGTAGAACACTTATTCTGACATTGTTTTCGAAAACAACACTGTATGTACGATAGATCTCGTTTCCTGGAGGGCAAGGATTATGTTTTACAGTGTTCTTGTGTGATGCACAACATCCGGCATTTACCTTCTCCAGTAGATTTCAGACTTTTCCAAGGAGTGTGTTATCCAGTAAATACCTGAGGAATGTTATCGCCTCTTAGTGTTCTGCTCTCTGGATTATCTGTGCTCACTCCTGCCTCTTAAGTACCTTTCCTGGCCATTCACTGTGAGGCTGAATTGCGGGCATGTCAGGCCTGGGCCCTTAAAGCAATGTGTGGGTGAGAACTTAGCTTATGTTGTGCGAACTCATATTACAAATGCATTCTGGCTTTTTGGTCCCTGGGAATTGTGGAAAGAGGTGGGAATCAAGAAGAGTTGGCCGCAGTGATATGTTGAATACTATGAGAGAAAGGTCTGAAGTTTCCCCACCCCGCTCTGATGGAGTGTCTGATGAGGAGGTGGGGGAACGGTCCCTACGAAAGAAGACAGAGGGCTCTCCCAGTACAGCCAGGACCGCTGCAGCCCTTGGTGAGTTTTCTGACATCAGCAACCAGGGTTTTAAATAAACAGTAGTGGGGTGGAGGGCAGATAGTTTCTTGTTTCTTCTCCAAAGTCTGTGACTTGGTTCTCAGACTTGTTTCTTTTTTTCTCCATGATACTCTTATTGCTACCCAGCCCTCTGCAGAGAAACTCACCATCCAAAAATTCTGAGAGCTGAAGGCAGTCGTTGCCATTGTGCAAGAGAATACATGCTGAGGGCAGCTGCAGGCAGCCGAGGCAAATCCCACGTTCAGGCTCACCTGGGCTTTCCCTTTCACGCCTCGGGTACCTGAAAGTGAAAGTCATTCAGTCATGTCCAACTCTTTGCGACCCCATGGACTATATAGTCCATTGACTTCTCCAGGCCAGAATACTGGAGCCTTTCCCTTCTCCAGGGGATCTTCCCAACCCAGGGATCAAACCCAGGTCTCCAGCATTGCAGGTGGATTCTTGGCCAGCTGAGCCACAAGGGAAGCCCAAGAATACTGGTGTGGGTAGCCTATCCCTTCTCCAGGGGAACTTCCTGACCCAGGAAACAACCGGGGCCTCCTGCATTGCAGGGTATCTGAGTTTATGGCTTTTCACTCCTTTTCTTTTTGCTTCAGCATCCCCCTTCCCCAACCCGCCCCGCCCCTGCAGAAGCCCAGTAGGCTAGGCTCTGAAGGGGTCTTAGATGCAAGAATCCACCCTGCTCCTCCCAGGCACTGCCTCCTGTGATCCGGCCAGCTCCCTCCCAGCACAGCCCCTTGCAGAGCCAGCCTCTGGGATTCGGGGCATCTTCCCACTCCAACCTCGACTCTCACCCAAGTGGCACTCCTGGTGCTCCTGACCCACTGCTGCACACACGGTGTCTTGTTGTCAAGGTGACTTGGGAACCCTCTTGTCCTTTGGTGGCAGAGGGCGGGGATTCCATGCACAGAGAAGGGGCATCCCTCAGGACATGCCATCAACTCCCCTCGAGAAGTGCTGTGCACCTCAGGCTGGACGGCGAGCTTCTGATCTTTTCCTGAGGCAGGAGGCAGTCTGGGGGAGTCAGAGTAGGTCCCAGTCCCTGCTTTGGCCCTGTGACCCTTTTCCTAGCTTGTTTCCTCATCACGGTGTAGGGTGACAACGGTGCCCCCACTTCACAGAGTTTAAATAGGATTGGATTTGTTAACATCCATGAGGACTCGGGACAGTGCCCGGTGCGCGTGGAGTGCTGCGGAGCCACTGGCGCTTCCTGCCTGGGCCTCAGGTTGAAACTCTCGTCCTGGCAGACACTTGCCTCATGACCACTGTGCCCGAGGACCTTGGCTCCGGAGCAGGCACTCGCTCACCTGGTTCCCCTGCCTGAGCCTGCCCGGTACCTGGACTTCCTTCACGCCGCCCTCAGCCCAGCTCCTGCGCTAGTCCCATCAGCTGCTTCTGGAGGGCTGTTCCCCTGCTCTTTCATTAGCAGTCTCCTTGACCTCACTTCTCCTTTCCTCTCAGTCTCCACGATTGTGTCTGTCTTTGTTGGAGTTTCTTGTAGCCTGTCATATTCAAAATGCAGATTCTTGGGCCCCGCTCCAGTGATCCAGGGCTGGGATGTCCAGGTGGGGGCTGAAAGTCTGCATTAACCTGATGCTGCGGGTCTCCACAGGGCCCACCTCTAGCTCGCTGGGTCCAGTGCGCATGTCTGTTCCGCCCCAGGCAGGGGGGTGCGGCAGTCATTGCTGTGCTCAGCTCCAAGAGGCACAGTGCCCCATGTGACAGCCGATTACCATATGCCTCGGGTACATATATCATTATTTTTTTAATCTACTTAAAATTCCATATTTATGTTTTCTTCCAATTGGGGTCATACCTTAATCTAGAATCGTTCCTTTGGGAAAAAGATAGATGCTAGAAGGAGAAAGGTGACATTGCTTTCTTTCCAGAAAGTGCTGTAGTAGGAAGGAGGGTCTCTGGGTTGGAACTCAGTGACCTGGGTTTCTAACCTCAGGTTTGCTACTAGCCTGCTGTGTGACCTTGCTTGAGTCAGTTAACCTCTCTGGGCCTCACTTGCCTTATTTCTAACATGAGGGGGTTAAACAGGTTGGATTAGCCAAAGTTCTCTTCCAACTCTAAAAGTCTGTAGGTCTATGAGTCTATTTAAATGTACTGACAGCTTTAGAATGGCTAATTAATGAGTTTTTAGTGGGAACACAATTAAGTGATAATGAAGGCCTCGGGAGTAAATCTCTCCACTTCTTGTAATGAGTTGAGCAGATGAGAGCTAGAGTGTGTTTTCACCTACTGGAGCCCCTGGGAAGAGGGAGCAGAGACACACAGGCTACTACCTGGGGGCTCAAGGAGGCCAGGGGTCAAGAGCAAAGCTACACAGAGAGGAATGTGGGTGGCACTCTCCTAAAACAAAATGAGTCACTTTCCAGGGTAGGCTTGGAGGCCTGCAGAGAGTGGAATACTGGTGGCTCTGCAGACCTGGGGAGCTGTACCCCTGCCTTCCATCCATCTCCAGAGCACATTCACCCGTGTGCTCTTGTGTAATCCTCTCGCACCTGGTGAAATCCATAAGCCTGGAACTTTCCTGTCTCCCATTTCAGAGATGAAGGCTCAAAGGAATGACTTGCTCATGGTGAGGTCGAGGAATGATAGTGCAGGTCACAGCCCAGGCTTTTTGATTCCAAAGCCTTTCTGCTCACCTGGCCAGTCCTCCCCCACCAACCCCGCCCAGCCTCTGCTGGCTTCTCTGAGTGACTCTGGGGTGAAATAGGCCTCTCAGGTCAGAGCACTCCAAGGGGGTTTGCAAAGCCACCCTGGCTTTGTGGGGGTTGGGCCCTGGGCGTGGAAGAGATCAGGCCACTGTGGGGGCAGGGGTGTACCATCCGTGGGTGGAGGGCCCCAGGGAGGCGCCTGTGAGGAGCCTTCTTGACAGACCGTGGCCTTGCCTCTGACCGCTGGGTACAGCCAAGCTTATCACTGTGCCTAACACAGTGGTGCCCAGCATAGCAGCTCCCAAACAGTGTGTGCTGACTGCCTAGGGTTGCATCTAAGTGGGGGATGCCCTAAAGGGGAATGTGAGGGCCTGGAGGGGGTAGTGTCTCTGTCCCAGGGTGAGACCCAACAAGGAGAGAAACCTATTCTGTGTAGTGTGGGGGAGAGGAAGGGCCTTTGGGCCTGGGAGTGAAGGCCTCAGGGAGCAGGTGAACTTCTCAGAGACTTTGCTGCAGAGACGCACAACCTTGACCTTTCCTTCTAAGTGAAATAGGGCGCAGGCATTATGCAGAGATGCAGCATTTTGGCTGCAGAGGGAGGGAGGAAGGGAGCACACCAGCGAGCATTTGTCTGGGTTCTGCCCTAGAAATGCTCCAAATAATAAAATCAGGATGACTTAAGAAATCCATTACCCCTCGTGGCCTCCCACAACCTCTCATGTGCCCCAGTGGAGGCAAGGGAAAGGCCTGGGGACCCAGCCAAGTAATGTGGCCTCTTCAGCCTCATAAACCAGCTGACGGAGGTAAGGTGGTCTTGAGGTCCCCTTCTGCTCAGAACTCAGTAGGTCTGGAGGAGATCTTTTGATGGGGGCAGAGGAAGGGTTGAGAAGAGATGCCAGAAAGAAAGGGGAGAAGAGAGGAGAGGAGAGACAGAGAAGAGAGAAAATTGAGGGAGCAGAGAAGCGAGAGAGAGCCATGATAAAGTGAGAAACAGCTCGGGGGTCTGGTCTCCACCTGCTGCCAACGAGTCAGACCTTCTGGGCCTCAGCTTCCACCCCTGAAAGAGGGAGCTGAGGACACCCTCTCCATGGTTGTGGGGTAAGCAAGCAGGTTACCAGCCATAAATTGCCATGGAGAGTAATGTGCTGAATTCGTGAGAAAAGCGCTGAGAAGAGGCAAGGCAGGCTCTGGGAGTGGGGAGTGGGGGGAGCTGCTTTTCTGAGCCTTCCCTTTCCAGGGAATGTGGATAGAGGAGACGGAGTGGGAGTGAGAAAGAAACGGCCGAGGACAGACCAAGGAAGAAATAAAATCCCCCCTCCGTGAAGGGGAGGGGCAGCTGCCCGTGGCCGGCTGTGTCTGCATCTGGGCTGAGGAGCCTTCCTTTGGGTGATAACAGTACAAGAGGGCCGGTACAGGTGGAGTGGCCCTCTGGCTTCCTTCTTAGGTTGGGGGGTGGGTGGGTGTCAGCAGTGAGAAGGCAGTCTTGGGCTTCAAGTTCTCATAGAACTTCCTGATTTCTGTCAGACTTAAAACTCCTGAAGGGCTGAATAGCTGGTGTGGGGTTCCGAGGTGGAGGGGGCTGGGTAAGTCATGGGCAAAGTCCCTGGCAGAATCCTGGACAGGAGGAAAGGATTCAGAGAGAAAAGGAGAAAATTTTGGATGGAGAACATTCTGGAAAACCAAGCCAAGCCAGGACCCTCAATTCACGTGGGCCCAGATCTACATACGCCTCCTCCTTCTGCTGCTAGTGCCTGGATCTCCATCTTGGCATGAGGCGAGGCCAAGACAGAGGACGCACCAGGCGAGGTCAGGGCAGCCAGCGCCCCTGGCAGGCTAGATTTATGATTTGGCTGAGCAGGGGAGAGAGGGAGCCTGCAACAGTCTGTGGTATGAAAAGCAGCCCAGTGTTTCCTCGAGGAGCCACGGTGCCAAAGGCAGGGGCATCCATCTGGCCTTGCTGTGTGGTACATTTGTCACCCTGGAGCCCGGGCCCCAGCTGGGCTCACTTCTGCCATCTGTATCCACAGCCCCCGCCTTCAGCAGCCTCTGCTGTAGAGTCCACAGGCCCAACAGGTGCTCTGGGGGAAGGGGTGGCTTGCTCCGTCCCTTGGGACCCTCTCCTGCTCCACCCTCCAGCTGGTGCCCATCCAAGCTGGTGTCTATTTGACATCCCCTGAGGATAAAAAGCCTTGACATTAGAGGGGTATAAGGCCTCAGACTGCTAGTACCATAGTTTAATTCTGTGCTCTGGGAAGCATTGGGGTTCCTCCTAACTATCTGGAAAGCTGCTAAGAGAGGCCGAGCATCCAGAGTCCAGCTCCTTGCCCACCAGTGTGCTTCTGTTTCTATCTGATCTAGATGTTCTAGATAAGATTTCATTGGAAAAATGGATTCTGCTGCTGAAAAGAAAGTTTGAAGTCCACCAATATATTCTCATGTCAAAAGGGAGATACAAAGGGCCAGAGAAGGCCAGCAGCCCAGCCAGGTGTTGGCAGGATGGGGATTAGGACCCAAGCCTCCTGACTCCCCCAGCCAGGTGCTCTCCACAATACTGGGCTGCCCCTTTTGAGGTTCTGGCCTGAGAATTCATGACCAGCACCTCCTCTCTACCCCATCAGTGCTCTCCCTCCCCATTGCTGTCCAGCAGAGCCAGGCCTACCTCTTAAATTGGGGCGCCATGCCCTCGTAGCTTTTCCTCTACCAGAGGGGGCTTTGGGATGTAAACTGTGTGCAGTCCAGGCAAGCCAGTTCCAGGTAGGAAGTGAGAGCTCGCTGGTCAAGCTGTGATTAAGCCTCTTCTGCCCCAGGGCTGACGGCAGTGCCTCCCGCTACGTCATCTCCATGGGAGATGGTGGGTGGTTGCGGAGGGTGTCCTGGTGGAGTGTGGGCCATCACTTTACTTCCCTCTTGGTCTCTGGAGAAACTTGGCTGTCTTCTCTTTAGGTCTCTGTCCATTTTGGCTTCTGATTGTTGGTGCTGATGCAGCCGCTGTGCAGTGGTCCCTGGGTTCTGTTTCAGGAAACTCCAGACTGACATTCCTCTCTAGGGAGGGAGTCTATTCTCTCCGATGACTCCTGCAGCCCCTGCCAAGGTCCTCTTCTCCAGCCTGGATCGCCTTGTCTGTGCTCCGTCTCCTCTGCTCATTCCTCACTTGATCCCCAGAACCATCCTATGAAGCAGACATTAATGTTCCCAGTTTTCATATAAGGACACTGAATCTCAGAGGTGTGGCAGTTTGCTCAGAATCACTCAGTTAATACGTTTTAAAGTCTTGGTTCTGCCTAACCCCTGAGCCTGGACAATTACCTGCAACACCAAGCCGCCTAGGGTGTCACCTTGTGAGGCCAAACTGACAGCCTTCTGGCCTGGGGTGGCGGAGCCTGACAGTGATCTTCCTCCAGAGCACTCTTCCCTCTGTGAGACCCTTCACCCCGGTTCCCGCCTTCTCCCTTACCCTCCCCCAGCTGGGACATCCAGGAGGGCAGCAAGGAGGGATGTCGGCAGGTGGGGTGGGGGGCTGCTTCCTGTCCCCCTTCTGGAGAATGTGCCTCGGAACAACGGGGAAGGAAGACAGTGACCAAAATGGGGGCAGGAAGGGATCTGGACTGGAAAAGGAGGGGTCGTGCTGCCGACTCTCGAGAAACACTGCTTCTTCCAAAGTTGTTACCCAGAGTGTTCAGCAGAGGAAGCTGACGGCTGACAGCAGCAGCCGTGGAGGCGGCAGGAGCGAGGGTGGCATTATCACCCTCAGGGGAGGAGGGGAGAGTGTCTCCTGCCTGCTCTGGAATCCGAGTCTCTCACCACCCATCCCCCCACCTCTCCATCGCAAACCCGAGGAGAGAGGGGGCCAGACACCTTGGGAAGATGCGCTTGGCTCTCACACATGGCTTCAGCGCATGCGCACACACACACACACACTTCAGACTTCTCATGCTCACGTTCATGCATGCACACACAGTCTCTCACACTTTCACACCCGTACAGTCCTCTTACATTCTCCCTCTTGCTCACCCCTGCCACACAGACACACACACAGACTCTGGAAGGTGTCTGTCTCCCTAAGTAAGCTAGGCTTTAGCATTGCACCACTGCTGTCTGGTCCAGCCAAAGTTGGAGTATTTCTGGAATGAGCGGTCTGCTCCATAAGGATAGAGCATCCTAAAGCATCCTCAGGCGCCTTTGGGGAAACTCAGAGAGGGAGCCAGCCTTCGGCGGAGTGGCCCGGGGTTTGGACGGCAGGCAGCCTAGGCGCTGGTGATCTGTGTGTCACGGCTGGGACTTCGCGCCGTTTCCAGCGCTTTTGCCTGGCGCTTGGGAGTGAGGCTTGGCAGTGTGAGGGACGATCGGCTGTGCCGTGTCTTGCTTTCCCTGCAGTTGGAGGAGGCTGCCGCAGCCGCCAGGCTGGAGGCAGATATTTTCTCACTAACCTGAATGCAGCAGCCCAGGCTGATACAGGGAAGTGCCTTCTCTCTGAACACAGTAGCAGCAGTCTGGTTCCCTGGACTGAGAAACACTAGCAGGGACTCATCAACCCAAGCAAGCCCCCAGCCCCTTTCTGAGGCGTGGGAGCGGATATGCCGGTAGCCCCGTTCCTGGGGCTCCCTGGGCTCTGAATGACTGCTGGGCTGCTGGTGGGGGCTTCCCAGCATTGCTTCTCCTGCTGCTGCCATCTGGAGTTCTGGGAGCCTGTGGTGGAGCTGCTAGTGGTGAGTACTTGGACAGATGTCCCTTTGTGAGTTCACTGGCTGTGCCCAGGTGAGCCACAGTGGACCAGATCTTCAACTGTATTCTTAGAGACTAGACCTTAATTTTCCCTACCCCATGCCAACTGATGGAGTAGAAGTTCTGGGGAGCAGAGTCAGCCTGGAGGAGGACATGGGCATTAGGGAATCTGGACCGCAGATGTTTTTCTCAGGAGTAAGGAGAAACTTCTCTCCCAGCCTCCCCATACTGGTGTAGGGAGATGTGCCACAGAGCATGTCGGGGGATGGCAGCCGACATGCCCGCTCCTCACAGGTGTTTCCAGCTTTGGGGCCAGTCTGCCTTCTTGCTGCCAAAGTGCTGCTTGTTGAAGGGCTGGGAGCACAGAGTGAGACTGCCTTTTCTTTCCCCGTGTGGTTTGTCCCCTCCTCCCTTTCCGACATCACCATCCTGGGGCCACTCTGGTCCTTCCACTTGGACCCATGGGCTTGTGGGCTCCTGAGGGCGAGGCTGCTGCCGGCTCTGCCAGGAGAGGGCATTGGAACAGTGGCAGGTCCTCCCCTGGGATGTGCACAGTGAAATGCAGTGAGGCTGGGGAGACACAGCCCTTGGGTTGCAGGACCCTCTCATAGCCTTGTCCTCTGCATCCTCATCCTCCTCTAAACGATCCTCTGCATCGTCATCCTCCATGGTGATGGTTGTGTTTTCAGTTGGGGCTCCTTTGGGAATGAGAAGGCCAGGAGGCTGCTGATCACCCAGTGAAGCCGTGCTTCCTAGATTCCTGCCTGGGTCCTAACTCTCTCTTTAACTCACAGCAATGCCCATCTATATAGCACTCCAAACATGTCAACCGTCATGGTTTCTGCTCCCTTGTGATTGTACAGTCTTTGCTTGTATCTCCGTAAGTTTCATACAGTATGTTTGAACGTGATGACTTCTCAGATCCTTTGGGGAATATCTTCAACCTTCCAGAAGTTCATGTAGGGGACAACTGTGCCCCCCACTTTTGCAATATATCCTGATCCTTTGGGGACTGCCTAAAACCCAAGGCAGGAATGTTTTTCTTCAGTGGCCCAATCTGACTCTTTGCAACCCCATGGACTGCAGCACGCCAGGCCTTCCTGTCCCTCACCATCTCCTGAAGTTTGCCCAAGTTCATGTCCATTGCATCACTGATGCCATCCAGACAAGAATAGAGGACCATGATTTTGACTTACTTGAGAATTCTGATTTTACAATTCCAAAATCGTGGCATGGTAGGGGGGCTGTGGTAGTGAGCAGCAGGGTTTAGGGCAGGTCTCTCAACAGGGGTAACACTGACCTTGGGGCTGGATAATTCTTGGTGATGGGGGCCTGTCCTGTGCCTTGTAGGATGTTTATCAGGATCTCTGACCTCTCCCTACCAGTAGCACCTTCACTTGCGACAATCAAAAATGTCTTTAGATGGGGGCACAGCTTCCTCAGTTGAGAATGCTGGTTCCCATTAATGCCACTGCTTCTAATATCTCTCCTTAGGCCTCACAGGACTGGGTCTCAGTGTGGCCAACTGACACATACCCATCCCCAGCCTGGGGGTGCAGGCACCCTGAGCTCTGGGCTTTGTGCTCTCTCTCGTGTTCCCATCCAGTTTAGGCTGAGGATCGCATCTAGTTCTCTCTGGTCTGTACCACCTTCCGGGTCTTCCTGGTTCACATGTGGGGGTGAGGCTCAGGGATGCCAGAATAGGGCTCCATCCATGGGCTTCCCTGGTGGCCCAGACGGTAAAGTGTCCACCTACAACGTGGGAGACCTGGGTTCGATCCCTGGGTTGGGAAGATCCCCTGGAGAAGGAAATGGCAACCACTCCAGTATTCTTGCCTGGAGAATCCCATGGACAGAAGACCCTGATAGGCTACAGTCCATGGGGTCACAAAGAGTCCGATACAACTGAGCGACTTCACTTTCACTTCACTTTTCATGGCGGGTGAGGTCTGGGAAGGAAAACCCTGCTGCAGGACACTCTTCTTTCCTCCTGACATTTGTCCCCAAGACCAGGATGGGATGGACATGCACTTGCTTGCAGCTTCCTGGAATGAGATGAGCCCGTCTTTGAGGAGTGTGTAGAGTTAGACAGACATCCTATTATGCGCCAGTAAAGAAATAAAACCATCAGAGGTTTCCATGCCTTGCTTGGATTAAGTCTTGTCCTTTTAGGCAAAATGCATCTGAGGAAGAGCCAACGGGAGGAGAAGCAGCCCCTTGAGTTTCTTGTTTATCAGAGTATCTGTGGGGTTGTGGTGGCTTTGCTCTTCATTATTCCAGGAGGGCTTCACAGAGGAGGAGATGTTTCAGAACCTGAAATGTAGTCAGGAGCCAGTGTGGGGAGGGGGAGAGAAACACTTGCATCCCTTTGTCCGACAGTGAGTTTGGGGAGTAGGTGGAGAAGTTGGCTATTGAGTGTCCTTCCTTTCTCCTTGATTAGGCAGGGCCAGCCCCCACCCCCAGGCCTCCCATCTACTCTGCTGGGATTTGTCTTCAAGCTAGAAGGCAGACTTCCCTGCCCTGCCAGCACAGAGGAGGGACTTACAAGAAGCCTCGTGTTGCAGAGAATTATGGTCAAATCCTGATTTGTGGGATAGAGTAGAGAGGTGCTTCAGGTGGCACAAACCAGCAAATTTTCACCTCATCAGTCTGCTGGGCTTTAAAGCACCTTGTGTGATCCATTTGCAGCAAATTTTATCTCCTAATGATGCTTGATTCCAGCAGGTAAATTTACAATCCCCAAACAAACGGCCTCTAAAGAGCAGGGTTGAGGAGGTGGCTACAGTGCCTCCAGGATCTGTGCTCACCATAGTCCCTGAGTCTCCGTGTTCTCACCCAATGACACAGATCTGGTTTCCCAGCAACTCTTTGGGAACCTTTGACCTTTCCCATTTTCCCTGGCTCCATCTCCCTCAAGGAGCAGTTTTCTCTGAAGAGCTGGAAGTGCATTAGAGAAGAGGAGAGAAATCTCATTATAGGGGCAGCTTTGGGGCAATAAACAGCTCTGTGATTTGCAGCTTTTGAAGTTAGAGTGTTGTGATAATGCGCCGAGGTTTGCAGTTTCATGGTCCCAGACAGAGCTGGGTTTCCGCCTACAATATGTCAGTTTTATTCTGGGCTGGCTGGTCACATACAAACACAGAGGCCATGGACAGGGCCAGGCCTGGGGTTATATAACTTCCAGGACTGACATGAGACTCACCCAATGTGGAATGGGGACATGGAGGTCATTCAGCAGGCCAGAGGCCCTTGTGTGTTCTCACAGAGGGCACAACCTGTGTACATGAGACCAGGCACAGACCAGGAAGCTCATTGGGAGCCCTATTGGGCTGGTTCGAGGTCAGCTTACAGGAAGAAAGCCATAGTGCAGCTCTGCACTGGGGCCTTTCTCCCCACTGAACCTGGGCAGCATCAGGCAGTGATGCTAACTCACAGCCCTCTCTGGCCCCCCGGCAGCCCTTGTGTCTGCCGGGTAACAGTGGGCTCTGAGCCTGGGAACTGGGTGGGTGGGCAAGAGAACTTCTAATAGGGCTGGGGTTCCAGCCCAGGCCCCCGAGCAGGGGGAATAAGTTTGTCAGAACATGTGCTGATCAGAAATGGTTTTTTCCCTAATGGAACAAGGAGAGAGAGGTGGAGGGGGCATTTGGAGAAGGGGATCCCTGCCAATTAGTATCAGGCTGTTCTCAGCCTGGGAGACTCATCCTGAACATGTAAGCAGATGTCCCTCCCATTGGGGAGTACACTGAAGGCAGAGCCTACTTCTGCAGGAGCTGGAGGGCTGCATTCGGTTCTTTGTCCAACTTGTATTGAGTTCTTATGAGCCTGGTGCTAGACGACACCCTCTCTGAGGAGTCCCAGCCTAGGAGAGGCTGATGGGAACGTGGTGGCCCCCACACAGCTGGGGAGGCCCAGTCAAGGTCCAGACTAATTGGTTTTCTGGCTCTTCTCCCAGCAGAGCTTTCCAGGCCCCACCCCAGGGCTTTCAGGAGATAACTGAGATGTGGGGTCAAGTCGCAGCTGGAAGCATCAGGGCAGCTCCCAAACTGCCAAGTCCTGGAGGGTCTTGTTAATCTCTGCCCCCCAGGGCTGGCAGGAGGCTCCTCCCCAGTGCCCCAGATTCTCTGCTCTGGGTTAATTGCTTTCCACAGTCTGTTTGCTCTCGCCTTCTCCCCCTCCTCTGCCCTCTGCCTGTCCTGGGACCAATCATTTCCTCCCCAGTGCCAATCCAGACCCTCCAGTGGGCCCCAGGTGGCTGGTGTTTCTGTAGATCCTACCTGGATAGATGCAGGATAGAGAGAGGGTGTGTGTGACTTTAACCTCTGGTGTGTTTCCTCTCCTCTTGGATTCTCGTCCACACATTCCTCTTCTTGTCGGGGAGGAGCTCTGGGAAGGGGGCTGGTGGTACAGTGGGCCTTCTGTATTCACAGACATAGAACCTGGAAATGGTGCGGGGGTTGGGGGCTACTGTACTCCACCACTGTATTGATATATAAGAGACTTGAGCATCCTTGGACTTTGGTATCCACAGGGATCCTGTACCAATGTGAAGGACAGCTGTACCTGGCTCTACCATTAGAGCCCCAAGGCCTGTTCCTCATAGATGAAATGACGGGGTGCTCCAGAACAGGGGAACTCGCGGTGTGGTCCTCGGATCAGCAGCTGCATCATCTGAGCACTTGTTGAAAATGCAGGCCCTCGGGCCTCCCCCCAGACTGTAGAGTCAGAAACTCTGGGGTTGGGGGCTGGCAACCTGTTTACCGCATCCTCTGGGTGATGCCGATGCAGTTGAGGTTTGAGGACCACAGCTCTGGAACATCTCAGGGGGTCCCCTTCTGACTGCCGCTTTATGGCTGGTCTCATCACCCAGCTTGCAGTAACTAGTGACTTGCAGAAATGCAGTAGCTACATTCTGGAGCACAGTGAGTTATCCTGAGGGCATCGTTCAATTCTGAAACTTAAAACAATGCCAAACAAAACCAAAGCCACTATGTATACCCTGGCTTTTTCCAGAAAGAGACTCAAGAAAGCTTCCATCCCAGGTGCATTAGGAAGGAGCCCGCAGAGGTGGGCCAGCAATCTAGTGACTGGTACAGGGCACCTGCAGTGCCCACCAGAGACTGAGGACTGTGGCCTGCAGGCTGCCCACCCTGATGTTCCCCACGTGCTCCCGCAGCAGCATGAACAGGCCTGCCCTTTTGGATCCTCTGGGGAGAGCACTGCCCAGCGACTTTAACAGAAGAGGCCTCTTTCCCTCTTCTGTTAGCAGAATGCCCTAACATCTCGCTCCCGCTGCTGGCATTTAGCCCATCGCTGGGTTAATTCAAGCAATACTAATAACCTGTTTCCCAGTGAGAAGACCCCTTGCAGACCCCTAAATCCTCCATGCTGGGGTGCTGATAACAGACTAAGAATCCTGTCTGGCCACCTGCAGTCATTCACAAAACAGCATGGCAAAGGTCCAGCACTGGATTGGATTGTGTGATGACACCAGAAGAAACAGAACTTTTGCCACTGACCTCCATGAACCAGCCGTCTAGAGCGGGACAGTGTCATGGTCCTCAGTGCTTAATAAGGGCCTTCTCTCTTCCTGCCTCCCTCCTCTTCCCTCCAGGCCTTACCCCCGCCCCCCAACAAACCCTCTGTCCTTCATTGGTGCAGAAGGTTGCATCAGTTTCCTGAAAGTCCTCCTCTCCATCAGGTCAGGCTCAGCATCCCGCCTTCCACTGATTCTGTGAGTGGCCCGGCCCCAGCTGAGACCTTTCCCGGCCTTTCTCTGGTCTCCAAGGAGCCTGCAAGAAATGCAGCCTGAGAAAACAGCCTCCTTTCCCTTCCCCCCTGGCTCTGTTCTCCTTGCTCACTCCCCGAAGCTCCCCAAGGCTCTCCCAAGCCTGCTTGCTCCCTGCCCTCGCAAACTCATGTTTTATGC
Source organism: Ovis aries (assembly GCF_016772045.2). NCBI lineage: Eukaryota > Metazoa > Chordata > Mammalia > Artiodactyla > Bovidae > Ovis > Ovis aries. The sequence continues at coordinate 188,187,447 of NC_056054.1, read as the reverse complement.
AGGAACATCCCCATTCTCATGGAAAGTGCTGCAAAGTTTGGGAAAGAATTTGAAATCTCTTTTGAGAGGGTGGAGTAAAGGCAGGGTTATGGGGTTAACCTCAGCTGAGTTTTTTTCTTGGTTTAGTGGCTGTCCCTTCGTGTGTGTGTGTGTGTGTGTGTGTGTGTGTGTGTGTGTGTGTGTGTTCCTCGTTTCCCTTATACCCACTATTTGCAGTGCAGGACTGAGAGGGAGGGCCAACACACAGAAACATACAGGGCCCCCTTCCACCCACACACACGTGTTTGGAGCCTCCTCACCTCCCAGTGCCACATCCTGTCTCTCCTGCCTTCTGGGGAGCACCAGGAGTGTCTTACCTTGGATTTAAACACTTTCAGAAATTTAGAGGCACCGTGAGGGCAGGGGGTGGGGAGGGTTGGAAAGAGATTGATTTTCAAATATTAGAAAGAAAATGAACGTATAAAAGTTTTTGGTGATTGTCACAAGGCCTGATGTCCCTTTGTTTCAAAATATCAAAGTAATTGTATGTGATTGATTTTTTAAAAATAAGATTAACTTGTTGAGTATACCAAATTATATGTTACAGTGTATTCTGTGAATAATTCCAAGTTTCCCCTTATAAAAGCGCCTGCTCTTTCAGAAGTCTAGTGTCTCTTCTCTTCTGACGGTTTTTAAGAGGTAGTCAGAGACTTGAACAGAAGACTCCATCTACAATACACTTGGGGTAAGACAAAGGACAGTATTATGTTTTCTGGACTTGGTGTTGGCGAGAAACAGAAAAGCACTTATTTTCAGAAAAGGAATTGTGGAAAGGAAGGAGAGGGAAATCTTTAAATCTCATTGAACACAATTCACTCCAAAGAACTTTATCTAATCAGCTTCATTCTCTGAGCCATCACCTTGAGTCATTTTTGATTCTTCTAACGCTTCATTTTTATGGTCTTTCCAGAGTCCTAAAAACTGAAGATTTGCCTAGACTGAGACAAGTTTCTCTCTTCTTTCACATGTTAATTTATCTCTTGGTTTGCACCATGTTTCCCTAAATATGGTCTGGTTCTTTCTCATGCAGGAGGAGACCTAGGGAACAGACTGGAGCCATATAAAAGTTTGGCCATCACGGGGGAGGGATTTGCTTGGGAGTCCCCAGCTTTCTCTAAACCCAAACCCCGCCGCCTGCTGGGTCATGTTTTGTGTGTGTTTTAGTAGTTTTATTAAATGCTATGACCTTCTCACCCCTCCACAGATCTGTCTCTGAATCCTAGGCCCAATAGTTTAAAAACTTGGGTTGCTGAAGACAAAACTTTTCCCTATCCTTGACTGAAGTCTTTCCTCCATTCTTATAAGTGGAAATGTACTTGGATTCCTAGGAACCATTGATTTTTCTGTAGGTCATTTAGAAAGGAATGTCAAACAAGGTACATCATTATATGCCAACAAAAAGATTGATGTCACTTGTTTAACATAAAATCTTACTGCATAATTTTTAGAAATGATTTAGGAACATACAAAATACCCCAAACTAAACACATTATTCATTCTGAAAAAGTTTCAGAGTAAAGAAATATATTTGAAATCATATATTTCAAAGAAGTCTTTGTCCCCCAATATAGGGGGACATTTTTTTTTTCTGTTATGTACTTTTAGGGCCTTCACATTTTCAGTCTTGTCTCTGAGGAATCTCCTATATTGAAGAAATTTAGAATAAAATCTACCTTTCTCTTTTTTCCTCTGTAGCTTCCTTTGTCATTATTCTTTAAAAAAAATTTATGGTGTATCCAGAATTCTACCACAGCTTTGGGTTGGATCAGGGGAGCCCAAGAGTGTCCTAGAGGAAAAGAGCAAAGTGATAAAGACACAGGTCCAAACCGAAGACTACAGATGGATGGACATAAAGAGACGTGGATAGATTAGTGGTCCCCAACTGACAAGTGACGAAGAAAGAGAACAAACCCAGACGCTCTCCTGATAATGAGTCCATCTGCGGGGCAAATGGGAGTTGGAGAGGCGATCTAAGCACCTTGGCAGGCTTCTCATTAGCTATGGACGTGGGGTGGTTGGGCGAGCAGACCCAAGGGGAGGGTCCACTCTGAGACATTGGACTCATCTCTGCAGTTTTCAAAAGCTGGGGATGGCCCTATGTGAAAGAACTACGGGTCCCCTTGGGGGAGGCCACCAATGAGAAGAGGTGGGGGAGTTCGTTGGAGAATTATTGGCAAACCCTCTGTAGCAAACCACTGTAGACTGGTAAGGGTGGTTTCTTTCAGCTTTGCCAGCTGTTTATATATACTCCTCTTCACAGCAGGACCAGAAATAAGGCTGATGAATGAATATCTTACTAAAGGCCAAACCAGAAGGTGATCCGCCCTTGCCTCTCTCTTTTCCTCCCTTTGTCCCCTTTATATACCATGTTCCCTGCCACACCTCTCCTCTTTATAGCACTGGTAATGGAGGGAATAATAGAAGCTAACATTTATTGAGCAGTTACTTCGTGCCAGGCTGAGATGATCTGACCCTGGCCAAACAGATCCTGCCAAATTCTTAGGTTCTTTCTGGTAAACGTCAGTACCTGCAACCATCAGGGGTAGGTAAGGGCTATGGGCCTCCTCCCACTTCATTACAGGTTACCATGGAAGGCAGTGTCAGGCCAAATTCTCTCTATGTACCGACTTTATTAATAAGCCAGCACAAAACAGTCATGCAGCCTGTTCTTTGAAGCTCAAGGCAGTCCTAGCTCTCTGCTCTTTTAAGTGGCCCGGCGGCACCTGGCCCAAATTGTTTCCTTTAGACAAATGTCAGAGAACTTGACTAACCATCTGATTCATGCATCCTGAACTTGGAGGAAATGCTGAAGGAGGTAGGGTTGTTCAACCCAGAGAAGAGCTCAGGAGAGAGGACCCTGAAGAATGACACAGCTGACTGGTCATTTGTGACACTCTGATGATGTATTTTTTACTTCTAATTTTAACTGAGATATTATAAAACAAATATAGAAAACCACAAAATACATATTTTCCTAATGCCACTTTATATCACCACCCAGGTTGAGAAAGAGAATTTGGCAGTTGCTCTAGAAGCTTCTTTGTATTCTAATGTCAATCTCCCCCCAAAAGTAGCTTGACTTCCTGTGTGTCTTTATGGTTTACATTTGTTTCCATGATGATTTATTACACAAAAGACATAGAGCCTCAGCCTCCTGAACCCAGAACAAACCATGATTCATGGAACCTGCAGCAGAAGAGATTTAAATCAGACTGCAAAAGGAATTTCTAGGAGTTTTTACTTAGACACAGTTCTGGTTGGGGGCAGGAAAAGGAAGATCACCCTAGTCTTAGGGCTGCCTTCAAAGAATTAGGCTGACAGGATGCCCCTGGCCTTTGATCAGCAGGAGATGAAGGAGCTTCTGTGGTTGAGGGGATGGAAATAGGGGGGCCCCTCATCCCACTGGCTAGCCTTGGAGGTCTCCCAGCGTCGGGGACCCCTCCTTCTGCCATGGGAGGCATGCTCTTCCTCCTGCAGCCTCTAATCCTGCCTGAGCCGGTCAGAGAGAGTGACTCTTGAAAGAAAGAATGACCAGCTGGGGGACAGGTCTGGGATCTGAGCCCACCCCATTCCCGGGTGACCAGGGCAGCCGAACAAACACACGCTGGCCCCAGGCCCAGGCAAGGTGCCTGGAGGAAATGGGGCAGTGGAATAGGAGGAAAGTGAATGGTGTCCCTGCTTTCCCTCCATTCAGTGTGTGGTTTCCATGGGGCCCCGAGTGTGTTTACAGGCAGCAGACCTGCATGGGGGGAGCCCCGGGGGACCTGGGTTGGGAGGCTGCAGGGACAAGAAAGGGAAGACTGGGGGGTGAGCAGGGAGGGCTGGGGCACTTGAAAAACCAAATAAAAAGTTGGCTGTCTAACGCTTTTTGCCAACCATCGTCAATTCTTAATTATCCCCGTAATGGGAAGGAGCAGTGGCAGGAATGATTCAAAGCCGCAAATAATCCCGAACCATTTAAGCTACATGATTTTTAAAAGAGAGAGAGGGAGATTTCCCTTCCTAATGATGTCTGGCTCAGGCTGATGTTAAATGAGGGAAGTATTAACAGTGAGCTCCCCAGGGATCGAGGCTAGACCTAGTCTTATTTAACATGTTTATAAATTATTTAGAGTTCACAGTTCCTGATTTTGTGAACGAGTGCCGGGAGGGGGCTGTAAGCACTTCCAGGAGCCAGAGGAAACCCTCTTCCAGGGGTTATATACTCACTGGAGGGAATTCCTGAAGTGGGAAACGAGGAAATTGGAGGTGTCAGACTAACCAGGCCAACCTCACAGGAGGGACATAGGTCAGGAACCCACCTACCCTCCCTGGTCAACAAGCCTGTGGCTAAAAGGAGTATGATGAGTCTCTCTCTGGAACAGTGAATGGCTCCCAGCTTATCCCTGAATTAAATGCATTCAAGGCCCTCCATAGTACAGTCTCAACCTCCTCTCCCATCACCACAGCCCTGCTCCTGATATGAGGAACAGCAGCCTGCAGGACGTGGTAACTTGCCATAGTCACACATCTAAGTGCAAAGCGCTTGGAATTGTACCCAGAGTCCTGACTCAGACCTCTCTGTCCCTCCACGTCACACTGGGTCCTGGCTGACTTCCACCATCACACCTCACTTTCCTGCCTCTTCTGAATCTACTGCCAGGGTCCTGTTGAGCTCCGGTACCACCTTGGAGGAGGAGACTTCCTTGCTCCAGAAATACTCTGTCCCTGCTCCGAAAACCAGCCGCTTATGCCATGCTCTGCCTGTTTGATAGCCTCGGAGTTCTTGTCCTCATTCCCTGGAAGTCCTTGCTTGGCCTCTCCTCCTTGCAGACCCCAGCACTCTGTCTTGCCCTTGGCGTGTGCTATCCAGGGAACAGTCGAGTGGAGGAGGGGAAGGCAGTAGGCGGTTAGAGCTGACTCACAGGCCAGGTGTGCCCTGGGGGACTCGGTGACCTGATTTCCTCACAGAGCCCTCCTCTGCTGGTTTTCACAAGTGGTCCAGGGCGGGCTGGCTGCACAGGGTCTCGGGCTGGCATCAGGCCCTCCCCTTGTTGCACAGGCTGCCATCCCACGAGGTGGCCCATCAGCTGCCCAATGAAACTCTCTGCAGTGGAACCAGCTCTTCACGTGTTTCTACTGGCACGTGGCATCTACTGCACGAGGAGGTCTGAGATCTACTCCTAATCCACGGGAGAGCAGCCCTCGGAGATTTGTGGAGGTTGTGTGGGGGGGAGAGTGCGAGCATGAGGCATTTACACTCCTGGACTTGCAGGAACCAAGTGTGTGCACATGCCCACGTTTATGGGGCCACTGCTGAAACTGTCCATTCCTGACTCACCAGGCCCACAAAATGCCACACGGTGACGTGCCCTAAAAGATTACTTGGTGACACGTGCTACAGCACAGACGAACCTTGAGGACGTTATTCTAAATGAAATAAGCCAGTCACAAAAGGACAAGTAATGAGTGGTTCAGCTTAACACGAGGTGCCCAGAGTAGCCAGATCCATAGAGACAGAAAGCAGAACAGTGGTCACCAGGAGCTGGGGAGGGGAAATGGAGCTCGTGTTGAAAGAGTACAGAGTTTCAGGTGGGGAAGATGAAAGTTCTAGAGATGGTTGGTGGTGGTAGTAGCAGTGTGAATGTACCTAATGCCACTGTATACTTAAAAATGGTTAAAATGGTAAATTAATGTTATGTATATTTTACCACAATTAAAAAGATTGTAGGGGCTTTCCTGGTGGTCCAGGAGCCGAGACTCTGGACTCTTGATACTGGGGAGGGAACTAGACCCCACCTGCCACAACTGAAACCTGGGGTGGTCAAATAAATTTTTTTAAAAAATTATAATAATTGAGCCAGTTCTCTGCCTTGTTAGCCTGAAGGCATGGTCTTCTTCTGGCCTTGAGGTTTTCAGGGAGGGTGGGCATGCCCTGCCAGCATCCCACACCTTGAACAGGGAGACCTTCTGGGGCTCCATGGGTCCACAGCTCAGTGACTCATCCTGGGACAATGCATGTTTGCATGGGGGTTGGAGTGGGTAGCTGATAGCGGAATCCACTGGAAAATGTAGATGACATCAAAAGCTTCCAGGTGATGAAATGTCAGGTCAGCTGGTGGGTAGGGCCAAACAAAGAGTCAACTTTACTTTGCATGCTCACTCGCTCAGTCATGTCCGACTCTCTGTCAGACATTAAACTGTACCCTGAACCAAAGGCAACCCTATGCACTGTACCCTGCCAGCTTCCCCTGTCCATCAGATTCTCCAAGGATACTGGAGTGGGTTGCCATGCCCTTCTCCAGGGATCTTCCCAACCCAGAGACTGAACCCAATTCTCCTGCACTGCAGGTGAATTCTTTACCGGATTGAGCCACCTGGGAAGCCCCAACTTCACTTCCCCCATCCACCCCCCACCACCCTGTCATGTGTAAGGCCACACATTGGGGAAAAAAAGTAAAGTCAGGTCCACAAGTTGCCAGCCTGAAGTTTGGTCTGGTGTGCTGGTTTGGACAGAAAGACCAGCCAAATGGCCAGAGTTATGGTTGAGAATGTTGGAAACAGCCTGCCATTTGGTTCTGACCTGGGCGAAATAGGATGTGTGGCCTTGTTCCTTCTGTAAAGGATCGTCTGTCTGAGGTGAGGCTGACGGTCTACCCAGTCTCCAGCAGGAAGGAAGTGTGAGGTGGGGCCATCTCGACTGGAAATCCCCTCTGCCTGTTAAGGCTGTGGCTGAAGTGCGTATGAACTTCATCTCCAAAGTCTCTGAAATCTGAACGTGGTAGCAGGCAACACTTGAAGCTGGCAAAAGGCAGCTTTAGCACAAATGAAAGTAAGTGCTATTTACACAGCAGGTAGTAAGCTTATATGGAACTCATAACCCCCAGAGGTGGCATAAGCTAAATATAGGAATAGACTCAGGGAGAGTGTGGAAATGCTCACGGATGACAAGCCATAATAGGTGTTCAGGGGGTGCTAGGCTATGGGCCGGCTGCTGTTTTCTCTGGAGGCAGCCTGAGTGCTCTCAGATGGAGTGGGCCATCCTTCCTGCCCCTCGGCTTCAGTTCTGATTTGTCTCATGCCCTCTGCCCCGCTTTATGCGTAGAGTGACGGGCATCTTCCAGGCATCCCTGGTCATCCCCTCTAGGTGATCGCCCTTCCAAGTCTTGAGGATCTTTGATACCACCATTCCCCACCCCCATCCCATTGATATTCTTGTTTTTTTTTTTTTTTTTTCTTGAGGCTGCAGAGCCTCAGTCCTTTAGCCATTCTTTTCAAGATATGCTTTATACCCTGTATCTCCCTCTGAACCCCTATCCAGCCACTGTGTGATCAATTTCAGGGCTGGCTGAGGAAGGTCGACAGGACCTGGTCAGAATGACTGGGGTGAAGGGAGCATGGTGGCCTTGCGGTCACCCTGAAGTGGCTGAAACAGAGCAGCCCTGAGCTGCAAGACATAGTACTGGAGGCCAAGGGGTCTGGAAGAAGGAGCAGCTGTCAGCCTCCTTTCCTATCCTGCACCCATTTGAGCTGAACATGCGTTTATGGAGCACCTATGTTCTCTGCATCAGGCACACGCACAGCACCTAGGGCCTCCAGTGGGAAGCCCCGCTTTCCTCTCTATCCTGCAGAGCTCTACTCTAGGCCACCTGGCAGAGGCCTCCATCCTGCTAACTCTGTGTTATGGGGCGATGCCGGGACTGGCAGGGAAGCCTAACCAACCACTGAGTTTCTCTTTCTTCCTGACTCCCTCCACTCCCAGGCTGGTACTATTTAGCTCTTACGGTTTTCAAGGATATAACTTTGACCCCTGGTCCATGAGAGTCCATTAACAAATAGGCTATGTCATATAAGCTTCTGCTGTCCTGGATCGATTTTCCTCTTTCTGCAGGAAAGGAAGAGTGCTAACTGGCTGGCGTCTGGGATGCTGTGGGTCCCCTGCAGCCCGTGCTCTGCCTCCCCCATGGGCCTGTGAACGTTCAACTGCTTGCTTCCCCAGCTGAGTGAGCGGTTCTTTTCAGGAGCAACTGACTGCACACATTCCTGAGCCATGATCTCATCGGCTCATGAGAGGCCGAGCACGTCCACCGACTCCACTCACATGGGAGAGGGGCACTTCAGGATCCGAGTGGGGTCAGGAGAGGCTCAGGGGTTCGCCCTTTGGGCTAGCGCCAGGGCTGGTGTAGGCACAGGTGTTGTCCTCCATCCCCTACGTCTGTCTGCAGACATTGGTGTGGATCCCCTTCAGGGGTGGGACTGGATGGCAGGCTCCCCATTTCTATCACTACACCCACACCAGAGCTCCCAGGACACAGTTTTGCAGGGGTGGCCCAGCCCTAGCTTGGACCCTTTCCCACCAACACTGTCTTCAGCATTCCTGTAGTCAGCAAATATTTATTGAGTCCAACTGCAGTGCTTCCCAAAGTGAGCCCATGGAGCTTTTGGATTGGAACCATCTGGAATGGTTAAAATGCTGGCTCCTGGGCACTGTGCCAGACCCCATGCATCAGAACCTCTGGGTGGAGCCTGGGGATCTGCATTTTAATGAGTTCCCCCAAATGATACTTTTGTGCCCTAATGTTTGAGACTTGCTGACCGTGATGGGTAATTTTGTGTCAACTTGGCTGGGCCACAGTGCCCAAATGTTTGGTCAGACATTATTCTGGATGTTTCTTTCTTTTTGATTTATCAAAATGACAGCAAAATATTTTTTTCCCTTTTTTTTTTTTACTTTAAAATAGTGTATTGGTTTTGCCATACATCAACATAAATCTACCGTGGGTATACACATGTTCCCCATCCTGAACCTGTGAGGATGTTTTGGGATGAGATTCACATTTAAATTGGTGGACTTTGAAGAACACAGATTACCCTCTACCCTGTGGGTGGGCCTCATCAATCAGTTGAAGGCATGAATTGAACAAAGACTGACCTCCCCTCGAGCAGGAGGCGATTTTGCCATGTGATGGCCTTCAGACTTGAACTACAACATTTGCTCTTTCCTGGACATTTAGCCTGCCAGCCTACCCTGCAGATTTATATGGCTAGATAGCTATATAATTCCTGCAGTTCTGTTTGTCTAGAGAATCCTGACTAAAGCACTGGCTTGCTATATGCAAGGCTCTGTCCATCACAGTCAAACCTGGGCAGATGAAAGCATGCAGACCCCTGCCTGGCCCCTCCCATCAGCCCTGGCTCTGCAATAACGTGCTCCAAGGTACCAGAGAGGCTGGCGGGGCAGAGCAGAAGTGCCATCACCTTGCCCTGACTCTGTTGTGAGTGGGGTGTCCCAACCTTGCTGCCCTCCACAGGACAGGGTTTAGCTCCTGTAGTCAGGCTTAAATAGAAATACAGGGCGCCCAGTGAAATTTAAAATTCAGATAAACAATGAAATATATGTTAGCATAAGTATGTCTCATGTAATATTTGGGATATACTTGTACTAAAAAATTATTTGTCCCTTATCTGCAATTCATATTTCACTAGACATCCTATATTTTATCTGACAACCCATGAAATGAGCAATTGTTTCCTGCTAATTACAAAGCCCTTTACAAAGGGCTTTATCAGGTGTGATCTCTTTCTTTCCTTGTGACAATGGGGAACCAGAGCAAACATAATCATCACCCTCATTTCACAGCAGAAACTGAGGCTAGGAGGCTGGCACATGTTCCCAACTGAGGTCAGAGCATCCCTGGCTGCACAGTGGAAACACCTGGAGGACTTTTAAAGCTCTAACATGTCTTTGTTTTTTTTTTTTTTCTAACATGTCTTTGGGTGAATAAAATGGATGAATGGGTAGAAGGATGATGAATCATATGTGAAAAGCAAATATAGCAAAATGTTTTGATGATGGAATCTAGGTGGTGGGTATACAGGTGTTCACGCTACAATCTTTCAACTGCTTTATATGCTCGAAAATACTTATAAAATCCTGGAGGAGAATAATGTGAATACATAGCCCCCACTCTAGGCCGATCAAGTCAGGAACTCTGCAGGCAGCAGTATCTTTTCAAAGCTACCCAGGTGATCTGATCTAACCCATCACTTCTCTGTATGTACCAGGAGCCGCCTGAAGGGTATGGGTATCCTATCCCCATGGTTCCCCAACGGAGAGTTGCTCAGAGTCTGGGTTCCTCAGAGTCCTCCTCAGACTTTCTAATCCAGTAGCTCTGGGGTGGGACCTGAGAATTTACATTTCTGACAAGTTCTCAGGGCATGCAGATGCTGCTGGTCCAAAACCCACACTTTGAGGAGCACTGCCCCTACATACAGGGCTCCCCTGGTGGATCAGTGGGTAAAGAATCTGCCGGCCGTGCCGGAGATGCAGGAGACTCGCGTTCCATCCCTGGGTTGGGAAGATCCCCTGGAGGAGGGTAGGTATGGCATCCCACTTCAGTATTCTTGCCTGGAGAATCCCGTGGACAGAGGAGCCTTGCAGGTTACAGTGAGTAGGATCCCAAAGACTCAGACACGACTAAGCACATGAATGCATGCCCTCACACACACAGCCAAACACAGGATGGATAAACCAGGTGCCTTGTCCATAAGCAGAGGAAGTTGTTAGCTGTGCCAGGGTCAGACTAGGCTTCACAGAAGAGTAGGTATTTGCATGAGCCTTGAAGGATGGGAGGTTTCCTTTGTAGGGGAGGACATTTTGTGTGGAAGGAATAGCAGAAGCAAAGGGACAGGGGTAGGTAAGTGCCTGAGGGGTAGTGAGATTTGGGATGAGTTGAGGAGGTGGGATGGAGAGGGAATGGCCGGGGAGGAGGCAGGATGAATAGTTTGTACCAGATGGAAAGAACGTTTGGATTTGATCATGTAGGCATTGGGGAGCTAGTGGAGGCTTAGCAGCAGAATAATGGGACCAAATCACCGATGTTGACTATTGTTCTGGCAGCTCTGTGTGGGACAGATTGGAGAGGAGAGATGAAAGACAGGGAGCAGATTTCGGAGGCTATTGTTAGCTTCTGGAGTGAGCGCTGTGGAGGGTCCGCATAATCACAGCACTAATGACGATGATAAAATAATGGCTGATATTTACCAAGTGCTTTGTAAGTGCCAGCCGGTGCTGGGTGCTTTTGCAAACATTTCATCTTTACACTGCCCTGCGTGGTCTCACAGATGAGGAAACCGACTGATGGAGAGGTTAAGGAGTGCCCAGACTGGGATGTGAATGCAGGGCTGTGCATTTAGTTTGAGCACTCACACAAAGACAGGGAGGGTGGCCTAGGGGAGGAGGCCAGCAGGTCCCTGCCTTGGTCCCCACCTCTGCGGGTAGTCATCAGTTTTCTCAGTACCTCCCCTGCCCAGGCTGAGGCCTGAGCCAGGAGAGGCACAGCTGGACAGGGAGCATTCCCTACATTCCTTCACCATCAGCCGGCAGAGTTTGCTTTCCTGGCACACAGGGGCCCAGCTGTGCCTCCCTCCACCCCTCCCCCACCCTCACCCTGCACCCACTCTTCGTCCCTCCAATCCAGTCCTCCCCACAGCTGCCGGCAGACCACACCTGCAAGCACTTGACTAAAGCTTCTAGGAGCAAAACGATATTGCTTCCCTCTCCCTTCTATCAGAGGACACTTCCAGGCACCTCCCCAGGTTTCCTGTGTTTCAGATGCTCTTCCAACTGGCCCCAACCATGGCTGGTCTAGGCCCAGGCAGTTCCATTATGGAAAGGGAGGTGGGTGGGGGAGAGACAAGACCTGCAGGGTGAGTAATAAAGTCCTCGTAGAAAACTGCCTGCAAATAATAAGCCTGTGAGCTGTCATTCTTATTATAACTGAGCTCCATGAATGTGGAGCTTAAGGGACTTTGGCACTGATGACCAGGTTTCAAGAGAGACATTCATTAAGCACTGGAAGGGCTTTGTCAGAGCTTGACCATCTTTCCGTCTCTAAGAAGGGCTGCTTTGATACCGGGTCAGAAAGCGCTCACTGTACTTCTCTTAAAGACCCCCCCTCCTCTCCTCTCATCCCCTGGCCCAAGGCTAAAGCTCTCTTCTGCCCCCGACCAGGCTCCAAGGCCTGTCCACCTGGAAGGTCCTTGAGCACGTGCCCTGCCCCGCACCCTCAAGCTAGAAGGACCAGCCGCGTAGTTCGTAGCTGCTAAGGGCTGAGGGAGCAGTGAGGACCTACGCTATGCACCTGCAGGAGAAACCCCATGAGATGAGTCTGAGCCTCCGGCCTGTGCGTATGCGCAGGTCAGTGCGCATACACACTTGCACGTTTGAGGCAGTGGTAGGGATGCAGCCCCTGCCTGGCCTTTCTTCAGACCCACCTTTCACCTGCCTGTGCAGGCAAAGTGGGTCTCAGCTGGCAAGAGGGGAGTGGGAGCAGTTCCTGGAAAGACTTGCTGGGGCTGGATGGGAGACCTGCAGGACCTGCAGGACCTGCCCCATCGCTCAACCACCTGTGAGCCTTCTCCTTCCCTGGACTGCAGCGTGGTGCATGTGGGGAGCAGGTGGGGGATCGTGTGCCTGAGCCCTTTCTTCCCTCAGCCAACTATTTGCTGCCAAGTGGACCTGGGCACTGATGTAACATGCTCGGAGAATGGCAGTCATCTCCCAGATGGCCTGTGACCTTATCCTGATGAGTTGTGACATAGTTATGTTCTGGAAGTTCAGGAATCTGAGCTGGCAGGACCCAGATCAAGAGGAACTAAGCCTGGTGACAAAATCCTCAGCCCTCCAGGAGGAAACCCTGGAGGGATTTGAGGCATCCCAGGCTCCTCCCCGCCTCCTCACCTTCCTGCCCTGTGCTGGACTCCAAGCTGTCTGCCTGCCCTGGGAATCTGCAGCCCACTATGTCTGCAGCATTACACAAGTCCAGCACAGACTCCAGCCTCTTAGCCCTTCACTGTTTTATTTGCTGTCCAAATACCATCGTAAGAGCAGTAACAAACCAAAAGGAGAAAAAATCCCTCCATTCATGACAACAGATGAACAATTGAGTTTTCTTTGTTCACTTCTAGTCCCTGTCCTTATTCATCCCTCCTTCCTTTCCCTTCCTCCCTTCTCACTTCTTTCCCTTCTTCCTCTCTCCAACAGAAAAGCGGCAGACTCCAGAACCTTCTATAGCCAGCCTTCTCTGCCCTACTCACCTTGGGGATAGGGGAGGAGACCCAGCTGCAGCACAGAGGTCTGGGGTCCTGTCCTCAGAGGTCTTGGGCCCTGTCCTCAGAGATCTAGGGTCCTGCCCTCAGAGGTCTGGGATCCTGTCCTCAGAGGTCTGGGGTCCTTCCCTCAGCTGGCTTCATCTCCAAAGCTGGACTGGACCAACCCATGTACCCTGAGCTTGGCAGCTCATTGGCTGGCTTCTCTCAGGAGTCTGGAGGCACATACCTGCTTGGCACCCTGAGTGGGAAGCTGGGGGTAGGAAGGGAGAGAAAGATAAAATATAACTTGAACTCAGAGGGAAGTCAGGGAGTCAGAGACCTAGACTGAGATGACAGTCATCCCTTCTCATTCCTGCTTTAGTCTCAATGCTGCTCACTCCCCAAAGAGTGGATTTTCAGGACACTTCGGGATTCAACCACTTCTAGCTCCCAGATTTCTGAAACAAGGTATGTAGACGCTCTGAATTACCTGTCCTAGGTCGGTAGGGGCTCTCTCAATTTCAGACTCCCAGCCTCAAGTTGCTTGAAGCCTTAGGTAGTGTAAACCAAGACTTGATTTGGGCTGGATGCAGGGGGGAAGGCAGATCTGGGTCAACTTCCCCATCTGGACATTTGGATCTGGGGCCACTTTCAGGTCCTCCAACTTCTCATCTGTTGAATGAAAGGATGGCAACCTGCCGGCAGACTTCACAGGAGATCTGATGGGGTCATGATTGTGAAGACCTTCAAGAGCCCATCAAGGGAAGGGGCTATGCATGCACCCTGACACGCTCCTTTCTGCTGAGTCATTTCAACTGCATCCAAGCCAGCTTCACAACCACTCTCACTTCCTCTTTGCACCCCAGGACTGGACCTGTTCACCCAAGAGCATCACTGGGATTATCTGGAGCTAGTGGATTAAACGGAGAGCTGAATAAAGTCAAACCATAGCACAGATAATGCCAAATAGTGTATAGTCCAAGAACAACTTTTCTTTGATTCAAGTTCTGGGGATGACTGGTCCAGGCTGAGTTTTGCAGATAGACAATAAAGGGATTGATCAGGAGTGAGGGGAGAGACCAGGAATGTGCTGGATGACAAGGAAAAGGGCTGGCGTGTTGCAGATGGAGCAGCAACTCCATATATTACCATGTAGTTTAGAATCACATTGATTTGGACAAATCGTACCTTAAGTCAGTGCACACACGATGTTAAAGCGTGACTCCAGTCAATCTCTTCGTTACTGCTGGCTTCCTGGAAGTACTGGAGAACCAGTGTCATAGAAAAGTCTCAGCAACTGCCATCCTAGCCCGCCACCAGGGAGAGGGGAATAAGAGGGTTGAAGTTGCAGTAGGAGGGAGGCAGATGGAACAGTGGAAGAACTTTCTGCCTGGAAAGGTGAGAGGCTCTTCTCAAGCCTATCCAGACTGGGAAGTGACCCAGCCGCTGCTCGTCCCTCAATAGACTGACTCAGTCTATGGACTTAAGCACTTACTATGCTCTCTGTGCCACCACTTTCACAAGCATTTTGTCTTTATCACAAGTCTATACAGTAGTTGTTATTGGTGCTATTGTTGTTGTTGTCACTGTTACTATTATCCCTCATTTAAAGAGAAGGGAGGCAGTAGGCCCCATGATTAAGAGCACAGTATTGGGCACTGCTCCCGCTGAGGGTGTTATTGACTAGTTCAGCGGGAGCCAGGCCTTTCCACTCAAGTCCGTGTGCTTCTCACCCCATCCTCTTGCTTGCCTAAAAGCCTGAGGGAAGCTCCTCTGCAGAGGCACACTGCTCCCTCCCAGCAGTGAGTGAACTTCCCCCACTGGGCATCCAGGATGGGAGGCTCTCACTCATTCATTTAGCAGGCACAAGGGCTGGGGATCCAGAGGTGAACATGACATTATTCTTGTCAGCTCTTGGCAGACCTGTTAATATCTTTGCTTCTCAGCCCACACTGGATTCGAAAAACATTTCCGATCCATTACCTTGAACAGAATTATCACCTGCCACATCTTCTTTCTCAAGGCTGGCTGCTTTATGAGTGTCTAGACTTTCAGTCATGAGTGGGCACATTATCCAAAGTCCCTTCGGCTAAGAACAAAGATTCCCTACCCTTTGTTCCATCATTCAGTCATTCTCATTCAACAAATAATTCAGTGTCAACTATACATCGGGTGTTATGTTAGGAGCTAGGGATACAAGGCTGAGCAAAACAGACACAGTTCCTGCCCTTAGGAGTTTATAGACATTAACCAGACAATTCCCCCATCCTGCTCTGCTGTGTTGCCAAGGACTAAGGTGCTGTGGCTTCCTACACAAGGCATTCAGAGGGCCATTTCTGCCCCAGAGCTGCCCTTTCCTGTCTTCTGGGAATCGTAGCCTCTGGGCAGTGCCCAGGGACCAGGTCTTGGTTGATCCTTCCTTTTGGAAGGTGACAAAGGATGTCTGCCATGTCCTCTGGCTTCCTGTGAGAGTGGCCCCAATGAACAGACTTAGAGGACCCCTAAAGAGGAGGCTATTCTGCTCTGCCCCCAGAAAGAAGGTGTGTTCTAAAGAGAGGACCTGTTTCTCTGTGGAATTTGATGGCTTGGCAAAAGCATGGACACTAGAGTGAGGCCGATGTAGATTCCAGTCCCAGAACTGTCCCTACTAGCTGTGTGGCATGGGCAAGTCATGAACAACTCTGTGCCCTAGCTCCTCAGCAGTGAAGTGGAGGCAGTGACACCTCCCTCACGGAAACGCTGCTGTGATTAAAGCAGATACTGTTCAAGAACGCTTCCTAGGCACAGTTGACACTTCATAAAGGTGTGTGCTTCCTTCTTCAGTGTACATCCGACTCTCAACTTCTTAAGGACCTGATTACCTCGTGAGTTCACACAGGAAGGATATTGCATTTTAAAGGTAAAGAGGGTAAAGAACCTGTCTGCCAAAGCAGGAGACATAAGAGACGTGGGTTCCATCTCTGGGTTGGGAAGAGCCCCTGGAGGAGGGCATGGAAACTCACTTCAGTATTCTTGCCTGGAGCATCCCATGGATGGAGGAGACTTGAGGGGCTACGGTCCATAAGGTCACAGAGAGTCGAACATAACTGAAGTGACTTAGCATGTACCTAAATGTAAGGAACCATAAAATGCCCTTGTCATATAGCCACTAGGCTAGAACAGTCATTCTCAAAGTGTGGTCCTGGACTCAGCATCGCCTGGGAACTTGTTAGAAATACAAATTCCAGCACTCCCCTTCAGAGCTACCGAATCAGAAACCCTGGGGATGGGGCACAGCAATCTCCTCCAGGATATTCTGGTGCAGGCTGAAGTGTGAGAACCCCAGGGATGGAGTTGCAAACCAGTTGTCAGTTGTCAGTGGGCCAGACTCTTTCACAGATGTGTTTTGTTTGGCTCCTGTCATCAGCTGGAGCTGAGTTGCAGCTGCCTCGAGGAGTGGCTGTGCCCTTCTGAGGGGCTCCAGTCCTAGCTTTGCGGTGCACGCTTTCCTGTGTTACCCCAGCTGGCCTTGCTCACGTGGCTGCTTGGCCCCTGTCGGCATCCAGCTTGAAGTTTGCAGTCGGGGCTCTAGGTCAGGGGATGGTGTGGACCTGTATTTCAGTTAGCAGCTCTGCTTTAGCTGATCTTGAATGTCACTGAGCTCCCTGGCCCAGCAGGAAGTAGAACGGGTAGATGATTTTCTAATTCCTAAAAGCAGCAGTCAGGTCCTGCTGGTTTCGCTTCAGGATTTGGTTTGAAGTGTTGTGAATTCCTAGCACATCACACACACCCACATTCAACTGTAAGTCCAAAAATACCTTCCACAGCCAAACAGAGATGATTTTTTACATTCCCTGCTACCTTGGATTATCTGCCTCGCTGCTCTCTGCCACCCCCACTGTTGGCCCAGCTGATGAGCAGTGACTGGAAAGCGACGCTAATGCAAAGAAGAGGGTGTCGGTGGCACCAAGTCCCGCTGCAGTGAGCAACTCAGAGAGGCACAGAGGACTTCACTTACCCCTGAGTATAAATACAGGTGGGCTCCAGTGGGGAGGGGGGCACACTGGGAGGACCCAGGGCTTGTGAGGTCTGTTGGGTGGAGCAGGATGTGAGTGCAGCTGGGAGCTCCCACTGCAGAGGTTGGAACAGAAAATAATGATCAGTGGCCCTGATAGCAGCAGAAGAGCTGAAAAAGATGGATCCAGAACCCAGTATGGGATGGGAAGTAGAGAAGACGCTGCAGGCCGGGAGAGAGGAGCTGAGCTGGAGACAGCCTTGGGGCAAAGATGAGGAGAAGGCCCAGGAAGCTTCCCTGCTCTGCACCTCCACAGCTGCAGAGACCACCAATCCCCCCTTCCTTCGTGGAGGAATCGGCTCTCCAGCAGCCCTGTAAGGAGGTGGGAAACCAGCTGGCTAAGAGCATGGGTTTTAGCCTTGAATGGACATGAGGCCACATCTGGGCTGGGTCACTTGCTGGGTGACTCTGGGCAAGCAACCCAACCTCTCAGTATCCTTAGCTGTCACAAGACAATAAATCTTATTTTACAGCATATGGTAAGGATCATACTGCCTATCACAGAATAAAGAAAACAATAAAGCTTAGATATAATTATTAAAGAGTAGGAATCATGTATTATCTCTAGAAGACCTGGTATTTGGGATTTGGCAAGTTGGGATCATTGGTGAGGAAAATGTGTTCAGAGGTAAGCATTAAGTCAGCAGAAGACCACAGAATTCCCTCTCCCCAAAGAGATCGAGAGAGTGTGTGTGGGTGCATGTGTTCTAAGTTGTTTAGTCATGTCTGAGTCTGCAAACCTATGGACCGTAGACTTCCAGGCTCCTCTGTCCATGGATTCTCCAGGCAAGAATACTGGAATGGGTTGCCATGCCCTCTTCCATGGGATCTTCCCAACCCAGGGATCAAACCCACACCTTCAGCAGCTCCTGCACTGCGGACAGATCCTTCACTGCAGAGCCGCAGGGGAAGGCCTGAGAGAGAGTGTGCTGCTGCTGCTAAGTGTATCCTCCCCCAATTCTTGAGACCGTTGACATTCATTAGTGCCCTTGATAAGTGTTGGTTCATGGTGCAGAAAAGATGCAGGAATGTTCTGACACTGATGAACAGCACTTATGTGGTCACTAGGAGGTGTGGTTGATGTGAAGTGACCCCTATTGTCCCCAAATCCAGTTGCCCTGGCATGGGGAGGAGCCATCCCAGCTGGAGCCTGGGGGAATGGACAGGATGACTCCATGTGTCCTCACAAGGCATTATTTCCCTGATTTCCCTCTGCCCTCTCTGGTAGAGAATCTGCCTGCAATATGGGAGACCTGGGTTCAATCCCTGGGTTGGGAAGATTCCCTGGAGAAGGGAAAGGCTACCCACTCCAGTATTCTGGCCTGGAGAATTCCATGGCCTGTATAGTCCATGGGGGTCACAAAGAACGGCCATGACTGAGTGACTTTCACTTTATCTTACCAAACTTGATATTTCCAGTTGTGTTGTGGGGGTGGGGAGCTTGGAATGCAAACAGCTGCCCTCCCCACCTCCAAGCTTAGAGGCATCAGTTCACTTCAGTTCAGTTTAGTTGCTCAGTCATGTCCGACTCTTTTCAGCCCCATGAATTGCAGGGCCTCCCTATCCATCACCATCTCCCGGAGTTCACTCAAACTCATGTCCATCAAGTAGGTGATGCCATCCAGCCATCTCATCCTCTGTCATCCCCTTTTCCTCCTGCCCCCAATCCCTCCCAGCATCAGAGTCTTTTCCAATGAGTCAACTCTTCGCATGAGTTAGCCAAAGTACTGGAGTTTCAGCTTTAGCATCATTCCTTCCAAAGAATACCCAGGACTGATCTCCTTTAGAATGGACTGGTTGGATCTCCTTGCAGTCCAAGGGACTCTCAAGAGTTAGCACCCTTTCAATCTCCAGCGTACCCACTGCAAGTCACCCCCAGGACCATCATCCCTTTTGACTCAGGTTCATTGCTGCTGGGGAGACCAACCCTGAGAAAAGGACCCCAGAAGGGGGATTGGCAACCGTGCTTTTCTGACTCTGTCTAGCTGTGTAAATGGTTTACAGCCGAATAGATCAGACCGTAATTATCAGAATTATAATGAGAGGGGAGAGCATAGAAGCAGACATATAATCCAGATTAAAGTGTGTCGGGGAGTTACACTGCCTCCCAAGACCGTTTCTGTGCTAATTCTGTGTGAGTCTGTGAGCCTGAACTTGCCTGGGGCCCATCCTGATAATCTGGTGAGTGGAGACCAGTTGCTTTTTGGATTTACAACTTTCTAGAAAAATGTGTGGGGACTTGGAGATTAGGAGAGCATGGGGCAGGGGTGGGGGGTGGGGGGCGGGAGGGATGAAGGTACAGACAGCAGCTCTGCTCAAGGCTCCAGCCCCGGAGGGGTTGTGGGCTGGCCTGGCCCATCCTGTGCTTGGCATAGAGGCGAGGGGGCAGAGCCCTAGGCCAGACAAGACTGCCGTTTGGTCCCATTCTCAGGTGGGGCTAGTGGTAAAGAACTTGCCTGCCAATGCAGGATACACGAAAGTCGTGGGTTTGATACCTGCATTGGGAAGACCCCCTGGAGGAGGAAATGGCAACCTACTTCAGTATTCTTGCCTGGAAAATTCCATGGACAGGAGCCTGGTGGGCTACAGTCTATGAGACTGCAAAGAGTCGGACACTACTGAGCACACACACCAGCACCAGCCTGTTCACTTCTTCCCCTGTCTCCTCAGCAGTCCTGCTGTGCAATGCCAAGGCATTGCAGAACCTCCAGGCAGGTTCCCTGGAAACAGAGCCTGAGTGAGATTCGCATGTAGGTGGTTGGCTAGGAGTGCACTTATGAAGGATCTGAGAGGGCGTGAGGGAAGCAGGAGAGAGCAGAGGACAGACCCAGGGCACGATGCGTGATCGGGGAGGCCTGCCTGACCCCAGTGAGAGCCCTGGAGTGAGAACCGCACCGCAGAAGTCCTTACACTGAGAAGGGCCTGGGCTTTCACACCCCTGCACCCGTCAGTGGTGGCCTGCTAGTCCTCCAGGCTGTCTCCTTGAGGAGACTGCCTTAGGCTGTCGGCTGGCCTCTGGGGAAGGTCGCTGGGAGATGGGTACACCGGCCCGGAAATGAGGGTCTGGCAGGGCACCGACAGCACCTGCTACAGAGCGCTTCCACCTGCACATTCTCCCCTCTTCTTTCTCTCCTACAAAGCACCACATTAATTAAATTCAAGAAGTTCCTCAGATGTTTCTGAAGACCTTATAGAGGTCATTTGTGGGATGATTGGGAAGCGGGGAATCTAAGATTCTTCTCTGTTCTAAGGTTGCACTCAAAAGTGATTAATTGCTGGGATAATTCTTCCTTGACTAATTACATTTAAATGCTTATTTAAATAAGCATTCTTAAAATGAATTTTCATGTTGATCGGATTCTCACAAGGGCACTCCAGAAGGTTTTGTTTGTATTATTCCCATTATATAAACTGTTGCTCAGGTGGTTAAGTGTTTTACTTTAAGGTGGACTTAGCTAGTCAAAGTAATCAGCCTAATAGTAAAATTTCACATGTATTGTAGATATCAGGGGACTATCCCTTTTAAGGGGAACTCTTTTCTGGGCAACTTCTTAAATCATCAGCCTCTTAGCACTTCTCCAAAGTATCAACCTCAAATGAAAATATCAGCTATCTTCTGTGCTCAAGACACTGGAAGTTTTATGGGGGCTTTAAAAGGATTTTGCCAAAACAAGGCTATTCAACAAATTTATTTTAATATTCTAATATTTCCATTTAGGTGTTAGAGGTAATGTAAGTATCAAAGTAAATATGAGTAATTTTCAGCATGCACCAACAAGGATTTTGGTTTACTTTGGGTCATGTGTTTTTAGTTTTAACTAAATGAATAGCTGGGGAAATCATAAGAATTAATTAAAAGGGATATGTTAGAATGTTTAAAATTAACATGTTAATGGCATCATTTCTGGTAGGGAGCACTCTAAATTGACTTTGGTGAATTTTTCACTGACATGGAATATTTTCAGACTTTTAATATTGACCAGAGAATATTTGAAGGCAGTTTATTGGGGAAAAAAGATCTTGACATCTGCCCAAGAGGCTTTCAGTCTGATCAGGTAGCCAGGTATGTTACCAATGGGGACATTTGATGGATTGCCAAATAACAGGGTAGGTTGGCATAGAAGGAACTGGGTATGGGGGAGCTTCTGAAGGGGAGAGGGATTCCAGGATGGCCTTCAGAGAAGGGTGGGTCTTGAATCCATTAGATTCAAGCTAGCTGCTAGACAGTCCCTTCCTGCCAGCTGGTTGTCATGGGGACACCTGTGCCACCGGCACATCCATCCATTTGTGTATTCATTCACAAGTACAGTCAGCTGAGCTCGCACTACATGGCAGGCTCTGTGCTTGGCACTGGGGAGGCAGCAATGAGAGGGCTCCCCTTGGAGCTCATGGTCCAATGCAGATGCAGCTCACGCTGCTGTCAGCTGTCCCATCCTTCACCCCACATCCTAGGCAGTCTAGGTTGGCAAATGCTCTGAGCAGCAGTGTCTGCTCTTGACGTAACCCTAATTAAAACTGGTCAGCTCATTATCTCCCTGGAAAGAAGAGATTTTATAGGAGGGAGTGTGCCACTTAGGAATGTTTTCAACTTCAAGAAACAGAAAACACCACTTAAAATAGCTTTAGACATAAGGACTCATTTAATCACTTAACAAGAGGTTTGGAGGTGGCAGCAGCTGCTGGTCTTCCCTCAGTGACATGATAGCATCAGGACAGTCTGTATCCTCTTCCCTGGGAGGGCATGGAACCTATCCTCTCAGGGTATGGAAATGGCCACTGTAGCTCAGGACATCACATTTTTCTGCATGGCAGGGAGGAAGGGGCTGACGACAACTGAGTCTATTCTCTTGTAAAGATAGCAACACTTTCCAGAATCTGTAGTTGCCAGCTGAGTTCGCATTGGTCAGAACTCGGCACACAGGCCACCCCTAACAGCAGGGGAGCTTGGGAAGCATCTCACCTGGGACTGGGAATGATGCCACTTTGTGTATCATGGGGTTTGTTGCTGAGGATGATGATCAAGGAGGCAACCAGCAGTGTGGCTGCGGGAGAGCCATGGACCTCCTCATGCCATCCTAGGCACCAAGCTTCTGCTCCAAAAACTTCTGGATGAATCTGAGCACCTCCTGCTGAAACACAAACCTGCCTCTTCCCAGCCCATCCTTTTCCTCTTCAGCATAAGGGGACTGTCACTCCCCTCCCCTCCCCTGTAGTCCCCTCCCCTGCCCTGCCTCCAGCCAGGACCTCCCATCCCATTTCCCGCTTTCTCACCTTTGCCCGCCTGGTTTCTGCTTCAGTTTCACCCACCAGGGAGCCCCTCTGGGAAAAGATGAGAGGGAGGATGAAAGAGGAGGGAAGGTGTTAATTAAACACCAGATGTTTAACTTTGTTAATTAATGGCTCTGTCACTCTGAGTGGCATCAGCCTTCTCTTCTCTGTCTCTTTCACCCAAGCCATTAGCCTCATGGCTCAAACGGTAAAGAATCCACCTGCAATGTGGGAGACATGGGTTTGATCCCTGGGTTGGGAAGATCCCCTGGATGAGGGCATGGCAACCCACTCCAGTGTTCTTGCCTGGAGAATCCCCATGGACAGAGGTGTCTGGTGAGCTACAGTCCATGGGGTTGTAAAGAGTCAAACACAACTGAGCGACTAAGCACAGAGGACATTCTCCTCACCACCAGAGGGCCTGACTCTAAAGCCGAAAAGCCCGACATTGGTTCAGTGGGGCCTGAGATCAGCAGAGGAAAGATGGAGAAAATGGCCCAGGGAGACCCCGAGAAGGTGGTTCTCCTGACCAGGAGGGAGCAAGGATGTACTGGTATATGGGCACTGGGGGCAGAGAGAAGGAAGAGTTGGGGAGAGTCTGAGGGGGAGGAGCCTTCAGGTCACAGGCAGACGTGTTTTGTTTGGCGTACAGAGGGATTTCCAAAAATGCAAATAATAATTGCCTAAAAATAAAGGAACTTCCCATAAATACAGAAGTATAGACTTTAGAAATGAGTAGATGTGGGCCGCCATCCTGGGACAGCAACAGTCTGGGGATGAGGCTAGCTGAGTCACAGCTGTCCTGTCCAGACGGGGGGTGCATCCTCCACCCCCCTGCCCGCTCCCTGTGCTCTTGTCTCATGTGTGGCTCGCCAGCCCTGGGTTTGGGATCCACTGCTGAAGTATGAGTGCTGGGACTTGATGGGTTGGATGTGGGAGTTGAGGGAGAAGGAATCTGGGAATGCTGAGGTGTGAGTCACGATACCTGGTGGGAGGGATCCCACTGATACAAATGGGACACGTGGGAAGAGCAGGTTAATGGACAGGGGTGACAGCTTCATTTGGGGCAGGTTGTGGAAGAAATGTCTGGGTATTACTGAGACAGAGATGGCCTTGTGGTCTGGCGACCTGGGGAGCTGAGGGAGCTGGAGTGGGGAGTGGAAACCCTGGAGAGGAAGAAGCAGGGACCACCCAGATCTGTCAGAGTGAAAGAAGAGGGGATAGATGGGAGAAACTTGGAGAACTACAGATCTGGGGAAAAGAATGAGAAATGAGAGTTCAGGCCAAGGGAAAGGTTACAAAGAACCTGGACGGGGTAATGAGAGAGAAGTGGGTACGGGGGCCAAGGTTTTCACGGTACTTGTCATCTATATAATCAGGCTCTGCAGTCCAAGGTGTTTCCTGCAGGCTCTGTGGCCAAGGGAGGGAGGGAAACGGCCAACACCCGTGTTCCTACTGGTGCTGCTATGTTCACTAATTCCCCAAAGAGGTGGGAAATCAGCCACTGACATCATGTCAGTTTCACCCCTTTCAGGGCATTTGGAGTCTTCTCTCTATTATTTTAACTTTAATAATAATTTTAGAATGAATTTGCTGTCCCTAACTGGAAGTTTCGGTATTGTCCCAGGAATGGGTAAGCAGGCTGTGTGCAGGTAGGAGCAAGGCAACTCCTGCTGCTGACACAGACTCACAGGTCTGCTGTCATGGAAGATCTGAGGAGAGGCAGGAGGAACTGGGCGTTGGAGTCTGAGAACTCGACCTGTTGCTTCCGTCCCCTCCCCTCTCTGCCCTTGGATTGTGCACATGTGAAACGCAGGACTGGTTGGAGATCCAACCAGTTAATCCTAAAGGAAATGAGTCCTGAATATTCACTGGAAGGACTGATGCTAAAGCTGAAACTCCAGTACTTTGGCCACATGATGCGAAAAACTGACTCATTGGAAAAGACCCTGATGCTGGGAAAGACTGAAAGCGGGAGGAAACGTGGACGACAGAGGATGAGATGGTTGGATGGCATCACCGACTCGATAGACATGAGTTTGAGTAAACTCCAGGAGTTGGTGATGGACAGGGAGGCCTGGCGTGCTGCAGTTCATGGGGTCACAAAGAGTGGGACATGACTGAGCGACTGAACTGAAACGCGGAGGCTGAGCCCCGCCCCCTCGCTGGAAGTAGGTTCCTTCCCCAGGCACCAACACCCACCCCGCCAGCCCGTGGTTCCTTCCCACTCCCTCTGACACCACCAGCACAGAAGGCGGCAGATGTTACTGGTCTCACTTCATTTCCATAGATTTACAAGCATCCCTTTATGTGTGACTGAAAAATTGGGTGTAAATCCTATTTTAAGAACACAGTGGAACTCATTACTTGCAGAACGCTTTGGAAAATCCTTTGGGGCAGTGAATAATCATCCCTCTTTGGTAAAACTTTTGTGCCAGTGCTCATGAATTTCTTTGTCCGAAGTGTGGTTCACCTGTAAGATCTTTCCCACAGTCTCCCCTTTGCATCTGTGACTGCCTTCTCTGAACCCTCCCCCCAAAACACACTGCTCCCCTTCTTTGCATGAGTCATCTCCCATCTCTGCTCCTCTCTCCCCACCGGCTCCGCCTCTGAGCTCCCTGACTGTCCCCTCTGCAGTAGCCTCTTTCTTCCTTGCCAAGACTGTGGCCATGACTTGGTGGTGATCTTTCACCTGCTACCACTCTTCCTTTAGAAATTCAGGCACAGAAGAGTCTCATGCCAGCGGTACTTGCGGCATGTTGAGTGAGTACATAGCATGGGTGTGGTAGGCAGCACACATGGAGGTGTCACCTTATGCAGCAAACGAGCTTTGCAGACTTGGTTCAGTGAAGGACCTCGAGGGGGAGCACATCCTGGACTGTCTAGGTGGGCCCATTGTCGTCACAAAGTCCCTTAAAAGCAGAAGAGCTTTCCCAGGTAAGACCTGGCGTGGAGAGAAGAGAAAACTGGGCAGGTGTGTGGGGTCTTAAGGGGGAATGAGGGCTCAGAGCTGCCTGTCCTTGTTGTACATGTGCAGGGTCACAGACTGGGAGCCAGTCAGGAGCCTGTGTGGGTTGTGGGGCTTTGAGGATAAAAGCCACAGATAGAGGGCCAAACAAAGCTTGTGCACACCAGGCCCCAGGGGCCCTACAGGGACTGAGGCAGAATTGCGTTTGAGTGTCCCCTGTGGAGGTACGAGTCAGCAGTGCACTGCCACAGGGACAGGGGCTCTGGGTGCAGCAGACTTGGGTATGGCATAAGCCCTCTTGGAGGAGGTTGCCATTAACTCCACCACAGAGCTGCCAGAACTTACACAGGACTGGGAAATAGATTCTTGGAGGGCACAAAGAGAACCTTGTGTGCACCAGGACCCAGGAGAAAGGAGCACTGACCCCACAAGAGACTGAGCCAGACTTGCCTGGGAGTGTCCAGGAGTCTCCAGCGGAGGCGTGGGTGGTGGGGGCCTGCTGCAGGGTTGGGGGAAGTGAGTGTGGCAGTGCATGCATGGGGCCTTTTGAAGGAGGCCACCATTATCTTCATTACCTCCACCGTAGTTTGGCCCCAGATAAAGAAATGGCACCCCACTCCAGTACTCTTCCCTGGAAAATCCCATGGACGGAGGGGCCTGGTAGGCTATAGTCCATGGGGTCACAAAGAGTCAGTCAGACAGGACTGAGCAACTTCACATTCACATTCAAATAGCAGGGAGGGAACACAGCTTCACCTATCAACAGGAAATTGGATTAAAGATGTACTGAACATGGCCCCACCCATCAGAACAAGACCGGTTTCTCCCTCAGTCAGTCTCTCCCATCAGAAAGCTTCCGTAAGCCTCTTATCTTCTCCATCAGAGGGCTGCTGCTGCTGCTGCTAAGTGGCTTCAGTCATGTCTGACTCTGTGCGACCCCATAGATGGCAGCCCACTAGGCTCCGCCGTCCCTGGGATTCTCCAGGCAAGAACACTGGAGTGGGTTGCCATTTCCTTCTCCACCATCAGAGGGCAGACAGAATGAAAACCACAAATTACAGAAAACTAACCAATCTGATCACATGGACCACAGCCTTGTCTAACTCAGTGAAACTATGAGCCATGCCATGTAGGGCCACCCAAGACGGACGGGTCATGGTGGAGAGTTCTGACAAAACGTGGTGCACTGGAGAAGGGAATGACAAACCACTTCAGTATTCTTGCCTTGAGAACCCCATGAACAGTATGAAAAGGCAAAAAGATACAATGCTGAAAGATGAACTCCCCAGATCAGTAGGTACCCAATATGCTACTGGAGATGAGTGGAGATATAAATCCAGAAAGAATAAAGAGATGGAGCCAAAGCAAAAGCAACACCCAGTTGTGGATGTGACTGGTGATAGAAGCAAACTCTGATGCTGTAAAGAGCAATATTGCATAGGAACCTGGAATGTTAGGTCCATGAATCAGGACAAATTGGAAGTGGTCAAACAGGAGATGGCAAGAGTGAACATCGACATTTTGGAAACAGTGAACTAAAATGGACTGGAATGGGTGGATTTAACTCAGATGACCATTATATCTACTACTGTGGGCAAGAATCCCTTAAAAGAAATGGAGTAGCCATCATAGTCAACAAAAGAGTCCGAAATGCAGTACTTGGATGCAGTCTCAAAAACAACAGAATGATCTCTGTTTGTTTCCATTCCAAGGCAAACCACTCAATATCACAGTAATCCAAGTCTGTGCCCTGACCAGTAATGCTGAAGAAGCTGAAGTTGAACAGTTCTATGAAGATCTACAAGACCTTCTAGAATTAACACCCAAAAAAGGTGTCCTTTTCATTAAAGGGGACTGGAATGCGAAAGTAGGAAGTCAAAAAACACCTGGAGTAACAGGCAAATTTGGCCTTGGAGTACAGAATGAAACACCGCAGAGGATAACAGAGTTTTGCCAAGAGAATGCACTGTTCATAGCAAACACCCTCTTCCAACAACACAAGAGAAGACTCTACACGTGGACATCACCAGATGGTCAATACCAAAATCAAATTGATTATATTATTTGCAGCCAAATGTGAAGAAGCTCTATACAGTCGGCAAAAACAAGACTGGGAGCTGACTGAGATCATGGCTCAGATCATGAACTCCTTATTGCCAAATTCAGACTTAAATTGAAGAACGGGAAAACCACTAGACCATGCAGGTATGGCCTAAATCAAATCCCTTATGATTATTTAGTGGAAGTGAAAAATAGATTCAAGGCATTAGATCTGATAGACAGAGTGCCTGATGGACTATGGACGGAGTTTCATGACATTGTACAGGACAGGGATCAAGACCATCCACAAGAAAAAGAAATGCTAAAAAGCAAAATGGCTGTCTGAGGAGGGCTTACAAATAGCTGAGAGAAGAAGAGAAGTGAAAAACAAAGGAGAAAAGGAAAGATATACCCATTTGAATCCAGAGTTCCAAAGAATATCAAGGAGAGATAAGAAAGCCTTCCTCAGTGATCAGTACAAAGAAAATGAGGAAAACAATAGAATGGGAAAGACTAGTGATCTCTTCAAGAAAATTAGAGATACCAAGGGAACATTTCATGCAAAGATGGGCTCAATAAAGGACAGAAATGGTATGAACCTAACAGAAGCAGAAGATATTAAAAAGAGGTGGCAAGAATACACAGAAGAACTATACAAAAAAGATCTTCATGACCCAGCCACGATGGTATGATCACTCACCTAGAGCCAGACATCCTGGAATGTGAAGTCAAGTGGGCCTTCAGTTCAGTTCAGTTCAGTCGCTCAGTCTTGTCCGACTCTTTGCAACTCCATGAATCACAGCACGCCAGGCCTCTCTGTCCATCACCAACTCCCGGAGTCACTCAGACTCACATCCATCGAGTCAGTGATGCCATCCAGCCATCTCATCTTCTGTCATCCCTTCCTCTTCCTGCCCCCAATCCCGCCCAGCATCAGAGTCTTTTCCAATGAGTCAACTCTCCGCATCAGGTGGCCAAAGCACTGGAGCTTCAGCTTTAGCATCGTTCCTTCCAAAGAACACCCAAAGCTGATCTCCTTCAGAATGGGCTGGTTGGATCTCCTTGCAGTCCCAGAGACTCTCAAGAGTCTTCTCCAACACCACAGTTCAAAAGCATCAATTCTTCGGCATTCAGCCTTCTTCACAGTCCAGCTCTCATATCCATTCATGACCACAGGAAAAACCATAGCCTTGACTAGACAGACCTTAATCAGCAAAGTAATGTCTCTGCTTTTCAATATGCTATCTAGGTTGGTCATAACTTTTCTTCCAAGGAATCTTCCAAGCGTCTTTTAATTTCATGGCTGCAGTCACCATCTGCAGTGATTTTGGAGCCCCCCAAAATAAAATCTGACACTGTTTCCACTGTTTCCCCATCTATTTCCCATGAAGTGATGGGACCAGATGCCATGATCTTAGTTTTTTTAATGTTGAGCTTTAAGCCAACTTTTTCGCTCTCCACTTTCACTTTCATCAAGAGGCTTTTAGTTCCTCTTCACTTTCTGCCATAAGGGTGGTGTGATCCGCATATCTGAGATTATTGATATTTCTCCTGGCAATCTTGATTCCAGCTTTTGTTTCTTCCAGCCCAGCATTTCTCATGATGTACTGTGCATATAAGTGAAATAAGCAGGGTGACAATATACAGCCTTGAGGAACTCCTTTTTCTATTTGGAACCAGTCTGTTGTTCCATGTTCAGTTCTAACCGTTGCTTCCTGACCTGAATACAGATTTCTCAAGAGGCAGGTCGGTGGTCTGGTATTCCCATCTTAGGAAGCATCATTACAAACAAAGCTAGTGGAGGTGATGGAATTCTAGTTGAGCTATTTCAAATACTAAAAGATGATGCTGTGAAAGTGCTGCACTCAATATGCCAGCAAATTTGGAAAACTCAGCAGTGGCCACAGGACTGGAAAAGGTCAGTTTTCATTCCAATCCCAAAGAAAGACAATGCCATAGAATGCTCAAACTACCGCACAATTGCACTCATCTCACACGCTAGTAAGGTAATGCTCAAAATTCTCCAAGCCAGGCTTCAACAGTACATGAACCATGAACTTCCAGATGTTCACGCTGGTTTTAGAAAAGGCCGAGGAACCAGAGATCAAATTGCCAACATCTGTTGGATTATAGAAAAAACAAGAGAGTTCCAGAAAAACATCTATTTCTGCCTTTTTATTTTACCTTTATATTTATTTATTTTAATTGGAGGCTAATTACTTTACAATATTGTATTAGTTTTGCCATACATCAACATGAATCTGCCACGGGTATACACATGTTCCCCATCCTGAACCCCCCTCCCACCTCCCTCCCTGTATCATTCCTCTGGGTCATCCCAGTGCACCAGCCCCAAGCATCCTGTATCCTGCATTGAACCTGGACTGGCGATTCATTTCTTATATGATATTATACATGTTTCAATGCCATTCTCCCAAATCATCCCACCCTCTCCCTCTCCCACAGAGTCCAAAAGACTTCTATACATCTGTTCTCTTTTGCTGTCTCACATATAGGGTTATTGTTACCATCTTTTCTAAATTCCATATATATGTGTGTTAGTATACTGTATTGGTCTTTTTCTTTCTGGCTTACTTCACTCTGTATAATAGGCTCCAGTTTCAGCCACATCATTAGAATTGATTCAAATGTATTCTTTTTAATGGCTGAGTGATACTCCATTGTGTATATGTACCACTGTTTTCTTATCCATTCATCTGCTGATGGACATCTAGGGTGCTTCCATGCCCTGGCTATTATAAACACTGATGCAATGAACATTGGGGTACATGTGTCTCTTTCATTTCTGGTTTCCTCAGTGTGTATGCCTAGCAGTGGGATTGCTGGGTCATAAATGGCAGTTCTATTTCCAGTTTTTTAAGGAATTTCCACACTGTTCTCCAAAGTGGCTGTATCAGTTTGCATTCCCACCAATAGTGTAAGACGGTTCCCTTTTCTCCACGCCCTCTCCAGCATTCATTGCTTATAGACTTTTGGATAGCGGCCATTCTGACTGGCGTGAAATGGTACCTCACTGTGGTTTTGATTCACATTTCTCTGATAATGAGTAATGTTGAGCATCTTTTCATGTGTTTGTTAGCCATCTGTATATCTTCTTGGAGAAATGTCTATTTAGTTCTCTTGCCAATTTTTTGATTGGGTCATTTATTTTTCTGGAATTGAGCTGCATGAGTTGCTTGTATATTTTTGAGATTAGTTGTTTGTCAGTTGCTTCATTTGCTATTATTTTCTCCCATTCTGAAGGCTGTCTTTTCACCTTGCTTATAGTTTTCTTTGTTGTGCAGAAATCTTTAATTTTAACTAGGTCCCATTTGTTTATTTTTGCTTTTATTTCCAATATTCTGGGAGGTGGGTCCTAGAGGACCCTCTGTGGTTTATGTCAGAGAGTGTTTTGCCTGTGTTCTCCTCTAGGAGTTTTATAGTTTCTGGTCTTACATTTAGGTCTTTAATCCATTTTGAGTTTATTTTTGTGTACGGTGTTAGCAAGTATTCTAGTTTCATTCTTTTACAAGTGGTTGACCAGTTTTCCCAGCACCACTTGTTAAAGAGATTGTCTTTTCTCCATTGTATATTCTTGTCTCCTTTGTCAAAGATAAGGTGTCCATAGGTGCGTGGATTTATCTCTGGGCTTTCTATTTTGTTCCATTGATCTATATTTCTGTCTTTGTGCCAGTACCATACTGTCTTGATGACTGTGGCTTTGTAGTAGAGCCTGAAGTCAGGCAGGTTGATTCCTCCAGTTCCATTCTTCTTTCTCAAGATTGCTTTGGCTATTCGAGGTTTTTTGTATTTCCATACAAATTGTGAAATTATTTTTTCTAGCTCTGTGAAAAATACCATTGGTAGCTTGATAGGGATTGCATTGAATCTATAGATTGCTTTGGGTAGTATACTCATTTTCACTATACTGATTCTTCCGATCCATGAAC
The DNA here is from genome assembly GCF_016772045.2 of Ovis aries. Lineage (NCBI taxonomy): Eukaryota > Metazoa > Chordata > Mammalia > Artiodactyla > Bovidae > Ovis > Ovis aries. The sequence continues at coordinate 188,156,057 of NC_056054.1, read as the reverse complement.
ATGGTATATTTCTCCATCTATTAGTGTCCTGTTTGATTTCTTTCACCAGTGTTTTATAGTTTTCTATATATAGGTCTTTAGTTTCTTTAGGTAGATATATTCCTAAGTATTTTATTCTTTTCATTGCAATGGTGAATGGAATTGTTTCCTTAATTTCTCTTTCTATTTTCTCATTATTACTGTATAGGAATGCAAGGGATTTCTGCGTGTTGATTTTATATTCTGCAATTTTACTATATTCATTGATTAGCTCTAGTAATTTTCTGGTGGGGTCTTTAGGGTTTTCTATGTAGAGGATCATGTCATCTGCAAACAGTGAGAGTTTTACTTCTTCTTTTCCAATTTGGATTCCTTTTATTTCTTTTTCTGCTCTCATTGCTGTGGCCAAAACTTCCAAAACTATGTTGAATAGTAGTAGTGAAAGTGGGCACCCTTGTCTTGTTCCTGACTTTAGAGGAACTCTTTCAATTTTTCACCATTGAGGATAATGTTTGCTGTGGGTTTGTCATATATAGCTTTTATTATGTTGAGGTATGTTCCTTCTATTCCTGCTTTCTGGAGAGTTTTTATCATAAATGGATGTTGAATTTTGTCAAAGGCTTTCTCTGCATCTATTGAGATAATCATATGGCTTTTATTTTTCAATTTGTTAATGTGGTGTATTACATTGACTGATTTGCAGATATTGAATCCTTGCATCCCTGGGATAAAGCCCACTTGGTCATGGTGTGTGATCTTTTTAATGTGTTGTTGGATTGTGATTGCTAGACTTTTGTTAAGGATTTTTGCATCCATGTTCATCAGTGATATTGGCCTGTAGTTTTCTTTTTTGTGGCATTTTTGTCAGGTTTTGGTATTAGGGTGATGGTGGCCTCATATAATGAGTTTGGAAGTTTACCTTCCTCTGCAAATTTCTGGAAGAGTTTGAGGAGGGTAGGTGTTAGCTCTTCTCGAAATTTTTGGTAGAATTCGGCTGTGAAGCCGTCTGGACCTGGGCTTTTGTTTGCTGGAAGATTTCTGATTACAGTTTCAATTTCCGTGCTTGTGATGGGTCTGTTAAGATTTTCTATTTCTTCCTGGTTCAGTTTTGGAAAGTTGTATTTTCCAAGAATTTGTCCATTTCTTCCAAGTTGTCCATTTTATTGGCATATAATTGCTGATAGTAGTCTCTTATGATCCTTTGTATTTCTGTGTTGTCTGTTGTGATCTTACCATTTTCATTTCTAATTTTATTGATTTGATTTTTCTCCCTTTGTTTCTTGATGAGTCTGGCTAATGGTTTGTCAATTTTATTTATCCTTTCAAAGAACCAGCTTTTGGCTTTGTTGGTTTTTGCTATGGTTTCTTTTGTTTGTTTTGCATTTATTTCTGCCCTAATTTTTAAGATTTCTTTCCTTCTACTAACCCTGAGGTTTTTCATTTCTTCCTTTTCTAGTTGCTTTAGGTGTAGAGTTAGGTTATTTATTTGACTTTTGTCTTGTTTCTTGAGGTATGCCTGTATTGCTATCAACTTTCCCCTTAGCACTGCTTTTACAGTGTCCCACAGGTTTTGGGTTGTTGTGTTTTCATTTTCATTCATTTCTATGCATATTTTGATTTCTTTTTTGATTTCTTCAATGATTTGTTGGTTATTCAGCAGTGCGTTGTTCAGCCTCCATATGCTGGAATTTTTAATAGTTTTTCTCCTGTAATTGAGATCTAATCTTACTGCATTGTGGTCAGAAAAGATGCTTGGAATGATTTCAATTTTTTTTGAATTTACCAAGACTAGATTTATGGCCCAGGATGTGATCTATCCTGGAGAAGGTTCTGTGTGTGCTTGAGGAAAAGGTGAAATTCATTGTTTTGGGGTGAAATGTCCTATAGATATCAATTAAGTTTAACTGGTCTATTGTATCATTTAAATTTTGTGTTTCCTTGTTAATTTTCTGTTTAGTTGATCTATCCATAGGTGTGAGTGGGAATTAAAGTCTCCCACTATTATTGTGTTATTGTTAATTTCCCTTTCATACTTGTTAACATTTGTCTTACATATTGCAGTGCTCCTATGTTGGGTGCATATATATTTATAATTGTTATATCTTCTTCTCGGATTGATCCTTTGATCATTATGTAGTGTCCTTCTTTGTCTCTTTTCACAGCCTTTGTTTTAAAGTCTATTTTATCTGATAAACTCCCTCATTCTTTTGGTCTTTATTTGCGTGGAATATCTTTTTCCAGCCCTTCACTTTCAGTCTGTATGTGTCCCTTCTTTTGAGGTGGGTCTCTTGCAGACAATATATAATAGGGGTCTTGTTTTTGTATCCATTCAGCCAGTCTTTGTCTTTTGGTTGGAGCATTCAACCCATTTATGTTCAAGGTAATTATTGATAAGTATGATCCCGTTGCCATTTACTTTGTTGTTTTGGAATCGAGTTTATACACCCTTTTTGTGTTTCCTGTCTAGAGAAGATCCTTTAGCATTTGTTGGAGAGCTGGTTTGGTGGTGCTGAATTCTCTCAGCTTTTGCTTATCTGTAAAGCTTTTGATTTCTCCTTCATATTTGAATGAGATCCTTGCTGGGTACAGTAATCTGGGCTGTAGGTTATTTTCTTTCATCACTTTAAGTATGTCTTGCCATTCCCTCCTGGCCTGAAGAGTTTCTATTGAAAGATCAGCTGTTATCCTTATGGGAATCCCCTTGTGTGATATTTGTTGTTTTTCCCTTGCTCCTTTTAATATTTGTTCTTTGTTAATTTGATTAATATGTGTCTTGGGGTGTTTTGCCTTGGGTTTATCCTGTTTGGGACTCTCTGGGTTTCTTGGACTTGGGTGGCTATTCCTTCCCCATTTTAGGGAAGTTTTCAACTATTATCTCCTCAAGTATTTTCTCATGGTCTTTCTTTTTGTCTTCTCGTGGAACTCCTATAATTAGAATGTTGGAGTGTTTAATATTGTCCTGGGGTTCTCTGAGATTGTCCTCATTTCTTTTAATTCATTTTTTTCTCTCTGATTCATTTATTTCTACCATTCTATCTTCTACTTCACTAATCCTATCTTCTGCCTCCATTTTTCTACTATTTGTTGCCTCCAGAGTGTTTTTTATCTCAATTATTGCATTATCCATTATATATTGACTCTTTTTTATTTCTTCTAGGTCCTTGTTAAACCTTTCTTGCATCTTCTCAATCCTTGTCTCCAGGCTATGTATCTGTGATTCCATTTTGATTTCAAGATTTTGGATCATTTTCACTATCATTATTTGGAATTCTTTATCAGGTAGATTCCCTATCTCTTCCTCTTTTGTTTGGTTTGGTGGGCATTTATCCTGTTCCTTTACCTGCTGAGTATTCCTCTGTCTCTTCATCTTGTTTATATTGCTGAGTTTGGGGTGGCCTTTCTGTATTCTGGCAGTTTGTGGAGTTCTCTTTATTGTGGAGTTTTCTTGCTGTGGGTGGGGTTGTACGGGTGGCTTGTCAAGGTTCCTTGGTTAGGGAAGCTTGTGTCAGTGTTCTAGTGGGTGGAGCTGGATTTCTCCTCTCTGGATGCAATGAAGTGTCCAGTGATGAGTTATGAGATGTCACTGGGTTTGGAGTAACTTTGGGCAGCCTGTATATTGAAGCTCAGGGCTGTGTTCCTGTGTGGCTGGAGAATTTGCATGGTATATCTTGCTCTGGAACTTGTTGGCCCTTGGGTGGTGCTTGGTTCCAGTGTAGGTATGGAGGCATTTGATGAACTCCTGTCAATTAATGTTCTCTGGAGTCAGGAGTTCTCTGGTGTTCTCAGGATTTGGACTTAAGCCTCCTGCTTCTGGTTTTCAGTCTTATTTTTACAGTAGTCTCAAGACTTCTCCATCTATACAGCACCATTGATAAAACATCTAGGTTAAAGATGGAAAGTTTCTCCACAGTGAGGGACACCCAGAGAGGTTCACAGAGTTACATGGAGAAGAGAAGAGGGAGGGGGTAGTTAGAGGTGACCTGAATGAGATGAGGTGGAATCAAAAGAGGAGAGAGCAAGCTAGCCAGTAATCACTTCCTTATGTGCGCTCCACAGTCTGAACTGCTCAGAGATGTTCACAGAGTTATACAGAGAAGAGAAGAGGGAGGAAGGAGACAGATGTGGCCAGGAGAATAAAGGGGAATCAAAAGGAGGGAGACCGATCCAGCCAGTAATCAGTTCCCTAAGTGTTCTCCACCATCTGGAACGCACAAAGAGATTCACAGAGTTGGGTAGAGAAGAGAAGGGGGAGGGAGGAGATAGAGGCGACCTGGTGGAAAAAAAGGAGAGTCCAAAGGGGAAGAGAGCAGTCAAGCCAGCAATCTCACTCCCAAGTGAAAATGGGTACTGAAGACTGGGTTGTTAAAGGTACAAAATTGATAACAAATACCAAAAAGCCAAGATTAAAAATCTAGAGTAGAGGTTAGATTTTCAAAAATACTGTATTAAAAAAAAAGAAAAAAAACAAAGTCACAAAAATTATAAAATATATATATATGAAGTTTGCTTTAAAAAATAGGGTCTTTTTTTCCCCAAAGTAATAGTAGTTTATAAAAATGAAAATTAATGGAGTAATAGAGGACTTAAAAATTAAAAAAAAAAGAATGATCATAAAAATAGTAAAACTATGTCTAGGACTTTCTCTGTTGTTGTGGGCAGTGTGGGGTCAGTTCATTTTCGCATAGTTCTTGGCCCGGCTTATATTTCTCAAGATCTGTAGGCCCCTTCCTATGTAGTCGGTACTAAGTACAGGGTTGTAATCTATTGCACCTGTCACTTCCAAGGCGGTTCCCTCTGTTTTGGCTTCTTCTGTTTGCTGGTGTCTTCAGTGTCTGATTTCCGCCCTAACACAAGGGGGTGGTGGTGGACACTTTTTAAGGCTCGCTTGTTCAGTCGTGCTGTGGGGAGGAAGGGACACTGCAAACAAATAACACTGGCGTGTGCTCGCAGTGTCTCAGCCACACTGGGCCTGCCCCCACTCACGCAGCGTGTGCCCTCCCTGCCCACACTGCTCAGGCTCTAGGTTGCTCCGCCGGGAACTGTCCAAGGCCAGCCCTGGGCTGCATGCACCTCCCAGGTTTAAGCTGCTCAGGTTCAGGCACTTAGGAAGTCCTCAGAGGTGCAGAGTTGGTTGGGCCTGCGTTTTGTGCCCTTCCCAGGTCCGAGCAGCTCAGGTGATGAGGTGTTTGGCCGGCACGGTCGCTGCGACTTATCGCCTCCCCTGTCCCTGCCACTCGGTTTTCTGGGTGTACAACCGGCACACCTTCTCAGGCGGATGTTGACTGTCCAGAACCCCAAGAAGACTTAGTTAGCAAAGTAGCCTGCTTGCAGTTTGGTAGATAATGTCTCTCTGGGGCTGCAATTGCCCCCTTCTGGCTCTGGCTGCCTGTCACCGGAGGGGGATGGTCTGCGGCCGACTAGCTCTGTACAGTCCTTTGTTCTGTGAGTGGGCCTGCGGTGTCTTAAGTTAGGGCTTTTCATGTGGTAGCTATCCCACAGTCTGGTTTGGTAGCCCAAGTTAGTTCCCTCAGATTGCCCTCGGGGCATTCAGGCCTGGTCCTTACTCTGAGCAGTGCAGCCCGCGCCTCCCTGCCCACTGCTTGCTAGTGGCGGGTGCAGGCGTCTGCGCTGCTTCTCCGCTGGGGGAGTTACCGTTGGGCACGCAATCTGTGGGTTTAAATTATTTATTTATTTTTCCTCCCTGTTATGTTGCCCCCTGTGCTTCCAAGGCTCGCCACAGACTTGGCAGTGAGAGTGTTTCCTGGTGTTTGGAAACTTCTCTCTTTTCAAGACTCCCTTCCCGGGACGGAGCTCCATCCCTACCTCTTTTGTCTCTTTTTTTGTCTTTTATATTTTTTCCTACCTCCTTTCGAAGACAATGGGTTGCTTTTCTGGGTGCCTGATGTCCTCTGCTGGCATTCAGAAGTTGTTTTGTTGAATTTACTCAGCGTTTAAATGTTCTTTTGATGAATTTGTGGGGGAGAAAGTGGTCTCCCCATTGATTCCTCTGCCATCTTAGGACCGCCCCCCTCTTTCTGCTTTATTGACTATGCCAAAGCCTTTGACTGTGTGGATCACAACAAACTGGAAAATTCTGAAAGAGATGGGAATACCAGACCACCATACCTGCCTCTTGAGAAATCTGTATGCAGGTCAAGAAGCAACAGTTAGAGCTGGACATGGAACAACAGACTGGTTCCAAATAGGGAAAGGAGTACATCAAGGCTGTATATTGTTACCCTGCTTATTTAACTTATATGTAGAGTACATAATGAGAAATGCTGGGCTGGATGAAGCACAAGCTGGAATCAAGATTGCCGGGAGAAATATCAATAACCTCAGATATGCAGATAACAACGCCCTTATGGCAAAAAGCACAGAAGACCTAAAGAGCCTCCTGATGAAAGTATAAAAGGAAAGTGAAAAAGTTGGCTTAAAGCTTGATATTCAGAAAGCTAACATCATGGCATCTGGTCCCATCACTTCATGGCAAGTAGACGGGGAAACAGTGGAAACAGTGAGAAACTTTTTTTGGGCTCCAAAATCACTGCAGATGGTGGCTGCAGCCATGAAATGAAAAGACACTTACTCCTTGAAAGAATAGTTATGACCAACCTATTCAGCATATTAAAAAGCAGAGACATTATTTTGCCAACAAAGGTCCGTCTAGTCAAGGCTATGGTTTTTCCAGTGGTCGTGTATGGATGTGAGAGTTGGACTATAAAGCAAGCTGAGCGCTGAAGAATTGATGCTTTTGAACTGTGGTGTTGGAGAAGACTCTTGAAAGTCCCTTGGATTGCAAGGAGATCCAACCAGTCCATCCTAAAGGAAATCAGTCCTGAATATTCATTGGAAGGACTGATGCTGAGGCTGAAACTCCAATACTTTGGCCACTTGATGCGAAGGACTGACTCATTGGAAAAGACTCTGATGCTGGGAAAGATTGAAGATGGGAGGAGAAGGGGCTGATAGAGGATGAGATGGGTGGATGGCATCACCAACTCAACGGACACGAGTCTGAGTAAACTCCGGGAGTTGGTGATGGATAGGGAGGCCTGGCGTACTGCAGGCTATGGGGTTGCAGAGTCATACACGACTGAGCGACTGAACTGAAACTGAAGATGGCCATGTAACTACCAAAGATGGGCTATAGAGAGGCAGGGCTCCTGGCTCTGAAGATGGAACGTGGGCTGCTTCTAGAAGCTGGAAAGAGCAAGGAAACGGATCCTCCCCAAGAGCCTCCAGGAAGGAATGTGGCTCTGCCCACACCTTGATTTCAGCCCAGGGGGACCCGTGTCAGACTTCCAACCTGCAGTCTGGAGAGAATGAATGTGTGTTGTTTGAAGCCACCAGGTCATTGCTTATAGCAGCAGCAGGAAATGAAGACAGTGGCCAGCACACAGTCCACCCGGACATCTGTCCTCATACCTAACCTGTCTCAAAAGAGAGCCTCATTTACTGTATATCCAAAGACTCACCAGAAATTGCCCCCTAGTGGTTTCAGCTCATCCTGGGTCTCCATCTAACCCTGTGGCCCACACCTCATCCTGGGCTATCTGATGCCCCAGCCAGGTACCAGGGTGCGCATGGACAGTAGGGGGCTCACTTCACTCACTGATCAGGGGCAAGTATGCCTTGAGGGGTGTGAGGGTCTGGCAGTGGGCACCACACTGTGGGGAGAGGGGGAGAAGACCTGATCCTCTGGGGGGTCAGCAGCACACCCCCTGGGGTCTTCTGGTCCTCTTAAATCCTGAGGATTTTAGAAACTTTTCAAAAAAATTTGGTAGCATATATGCAACATAAAATTTACCATCTTAAGCATTCTTGTGTACTGTTAACTGGTGTTACAAACATTCACATTGTTGTGCATTTGAAATGGAGCAGGACCATATAATCCTTGCCCACGCACCATGGCCTCTGCCTGCCTTTTTCCCTCTGGAAAACTTTAGTCAAAGAGTAAGTTTAATCAGAGAAGTGAGAAATGTGGAAACAAAGGAAAACAGTCAAAGGAGACTAATAATAATAATAATGTAGTCATTAAGCATGGTCAAGAACATTTAGCTCTTTCTCAAGGGCTATAGCTAATATTCTGAGCCATATCTTCTGAGTTATAGATACCAAAACCCAGTGGAGAAGTTAACTACATGATGACCAGACTGGACTCAGGACACGAGCTGCCACAATTGTGGGAACTGACCGCAAAACAATGGGAACAAATGGACCCTGGAACTGAAGATTAACTTCATCTGAAACAATCAAGATGATGCTGGTCAGATCACTGGCCGTTTGCAGATGACTGTTAGAGATTGCTGTGCTGTTTCTGCATGTAAACACTCCCCCCCCCACACACACACTTCTGTCTGTAAAAGTTCTCATCCCCTGTTTGTCAGTGGGGGAATCAGCCTTTGGACAGACATCCACCACCCTCCCTCTGCCCCAGCTGCCAGCATCTGAAATAAAGCAAACTTTCCTTTCCACCAGCCTAGCCTGTTTGCTGGCTTCTGACCGGTAAGCAGCCGGACCACCCACACATACCTTTCGGTAACACAACCATCACCTTCACCCGTCTACAGAACTCTTTTCATCTTGCAAACTGAAGCTCTGTACTCAGTAAATAGCAGCTCGCCATTCTCCCCTCTCCCCAGCCCCTGGTAACCACCATTCTACTTTCTGTCTCTGTAAATTAGACAATTCTTCATATGAGTGGAATTATACAATATTTGTCCTTTTGTGTATGGCTTATTTCATTCAGCATATGTCTTCAAGGTTTGTCATGTTGTATACGTGTAAAAGTTACTTCCTTATAAAAGGCTGAATAATATTCCATTATATACCACATTTTTTATAAAAATCCATTCATCTTTCGATAGACATTGGGGTTGCTTCCCCTTTGGGCTATTTTGAATAATGCTGTGATGTATATGGGTATACAGATATCTTTTTGAGTCCCTGCTTTCATTTTGGGGGGATATATACAGGCATGGCGGAGAAGGCAACGGCACCCCACTCCAGTACTCTTGCCTGGAAAATCCCATGGACGGGGAGCCTGGTAGGCTGCAGTCCATGGGGTCGCTAAGAGTCAGACATGACTGAGTGACTTCACTTTCACTTTTCACTTTAATGCATTGGAGAAGGAAATGGCAACCCACTCCAGTGTTCTTGCCTGGAGAATCCCGGGGACAGGGGAGCCCGGTGGGCTGCCGTCTATGGGGTTGCACAGAGTCGGATATGACTGAAGCGGCTTAGCAGCAGCAGCAGCAGCAGCATCATACAGGCATGGGCTTCCCAGGTGGCGCTACTGGTAAAGAACTTGCTGCCAGTGCGGGAGACCTGGGTTCCATCCCTGGGTCGGGAAGATCCCCTGGAGGAGGGCATGGCAACCCACTCCAGTATTCTTGCCTGGAGAGTTCCACGGACAAAGGAGCTTAGCAGACTACAGTCCATAGTGTCATAAAGAGTCGGACATGACTAAAGTGACTTAGCACACAGGCACATAAAGGCATAGCTCGGAGATGTTGTGGGTTCAGTTCCAGCTTATAGCGATAAAGCAAAGATCACTATAAAGCAATTCACAGGAATGTTTTGGTTTTCCAGTGCGTGTTAGGGTTGGAGTCACACAATGCTGCAGTCTAGTAAGTGTGCAATAGCATCATGTCTAGAAAACTGTACATGCCTTAACTGAAAGTATTACTAAAAAATGCCAGAACGATAGTAACATCAAAGATCACTGATCACAGATCATCATAACAAATATAATAATAATGAAAAAGTTTGAAATGTTGCAAGAATTACCAAAATATGACAGAGAGACATGAAGTGAACAAATGCTGTTGGAAAATGACAATGATAGAGTTATTCAAGGAAGGCTTGCCACAAACCTTCAATTTGTAAAAAAAGAAAAGAAAGAAAAATCTTTGAAGCACAATAAAGCAAAGCTCAATACAATGAAGTATGCCCGCGCCCAGAAGGGAAATTACTGGATCACATGGTAATTCTATCTGTATTTTTTTGAGGCACCACCACACTATCTTCCATAGCAGCTGCACTATTGTACACTCTTATCAACCCCATTTAACCATTTTGTAGTCCGTGGCTTTAGGAACATTCACGCTGTTGTGCGACCGTCAGCAGCACCATGCCTCTCTGTCGGGGTTCTCTAGGTTATAGAACTGCCTCTCCAGACGCTCAGAACCATGCTCTGGTTTGTGAGGAGAAAGAGACCCTCCCCACAAAGATTTATGTTGAGCAGTGGATCTGTCATTGAAACCCCAAGGAAACCCAGGCCTTTAGCTGGATTCATGGGCTGTTTTTGAGTTTAGGCATGTTTTCAAATGCAGTTTTCATTTTATACAGCAACTGAATATCTGATAGCAAAATATTTCCATGGAAAGAGCTTGCCCACGGGGAGGAGAAAAAGGAGGCTGCTCTAATGAATAGATAAGCTTGATTTGTGTTTGGCAACATCCTTAGCATTTAATTCCAGCAATTAAAGTAGGCAAGTCTCCTTTATTTTCTTCTCCATGTGAAAACAATTAAATATTACAGAATGTCTGAGAGACAGGAAAAAAACCCTACTCATGACCTTACCACCTTAGGGTGACCACCACCACCACCACCATTCATATTACTTTTCCGACAGGGTATGAACCAAACATGCTACTCACCTTATTTCATTTAAGCTGCGGTGCAACCATGAGGCAGGGTCCTGGATCTAATTCGTGGCGTCTCCCTGAGCACCAGGTTCTCTCCTCCGGTGTTGGATCCAGCCACATGCCATCTCCTCACGAGGTTCACACTTGCTTCTTTTGCCAAGCGATGTAAATATTCCCTTTCTATTCTTATTTCCAGTTCTAACTTTGTGTTGATGTACTCTGTTCAGAGGAACAAGTCTAGATTTTGTGATTATAAATACAGAATGGCTGTGGGCTGTGTTTTATAAGTTTCCCCATCTGCAAATGCTTACTGGAGCAGCCTGAGCTCCACTCCCAAGGGTCTGTCAAATAATGCCATTTTCCTGGGTGGTATGCTGAGACCGAGCGAGGGGCAGGCTCTGGAGCCCCACTGCCTGGATTTGGGTCTGACTTCTACCAATTTGGCCTTATACGAGTTACTTAGCAGGTCTGTGCCTCAGTTTGCCCATCTATGAAATGGGCAAATAGGCATGATAATCATACCTACTTTGTAGGGTTATTGTACGGATTAAATGGCATAGTACAAAGAGCGTAGAACACTTCCTGATACAAAATAACATGGTCTTTGTTGTTGCTGTTGTTGTTATTATCTAGTCTTGGTTTTCCCACCAGCTCCCTGCCCAACCTTAAGCTGGATACTCTTCCCCGAGCTTCACTTTCCTCAGGTTTAAAGCAATCTTTAATAGCCCTTCCTATCAACTTTCTATGATCGCATTTTCCCTTCCATCCTCCCCATAGGTTTATTTGCAGTTAGGGGGTGTGGGTGGGCCTGCAGGAAGGACGGCAGACCCTGAAGACAAATGCACCACTTGGAGTTTGCCAGGACAGAGGAGAGGCGACTCCAGCGAGCCCCGCCCAGCCTGGAGAGCAGAATACAGAGAACAAACTTGCCCCAGGGAAGGGGATACTGTGGGGGTGGCATCCGTTAGCCTCACCCTGAGGTTTCAGAGCTGAAAAGTGCTAGGAAACCTCTGCCCCTCCCCCACCTGGTCCCAATCTTCTCTGGGGCCCCAGCCGCCCAGATGGTCTAAATGGGAAGAAAAGGGGGAAATCCGTATCCAATCTGCTCTATTCAGAGCAATGGGAAGGAATCTGCATCTCAATTTTATCATTGTGCTGAGCTTGGCTAAGCTTTGCCCCCCAAGTGGTGAGTGATGGGTGGGTGGGAAGATGGCATTTGTGATCCTGGATGGGAGGGGGGTCGGCCCCCATGCCTTCCCCTCCACACCAAACCACAGGCAGATGGTGTTCTTTCCTGCTCTTGGTTCCCCCTATTTCCTCTTCTTTTCTTTTTCTTCTCTTTTTCTCCTCCTTTCCCAGGCAAGCAGCCAAGTGGAGACTTTGAATGCCGGCAAGGAGGGAGGAACCCGGGGAAGGAGAACCAGCCGAGCCGCCTTCCCCAAGGGTCCCCGAGGGCTCAAAGGCTGAGCAGTGGTGGGGACAGAAGGGAGTCTCTCAGTTTATCCCATCCACCCTGGCCCCTGGCCGTCCAGTCAAGGCTGGACCCAGCACTGCCAGGCTACTGTCAGAGCCCTAGGGGTGGGGCTCTGCCCTGACCGTCCAACCTCTGGAATGCCTTTCTCCAGAGTCATTCAGGACCTGGAAAAACTGGCCCCCACAGCCAGACTCACAGGAGACTGATTTGTAGCAGGAAGTCAGCTCAATAATTTATAACCAGAAAGCGCTCTCCTTGGTCTGGAAGCCAACTCAGGAAACCAAATGAAACCCTGAAGGTTGCTTAGAGAGCACACAGAGCCAGGGCTCGGCAGATACCGGGAGGGCTGGGGCCAGTTCTCCTCGAGGGAGGGTGGTGTGTGGAGTGACCCAGAGGTGGGCTGCAGCAGCCAGTCCTGGGTTCAGATCACTCTGTTATCAACTGGTGGTATGCGTGCCTCAGTTTTGCTCATGTCTGTTTCCTCTCATCACCTGAGCATAGTGACCCGTGGGCATTGTGCAACTTTCTTGCCAAACTGCCATGAGGTCTTGGAGGGAGGAGTTTAGCACAGTGCCTGGCACATTCTCAACAGGCAGCAGCCATGTTTATTCAAGCCATCATCTTTCAGGGTCTCTTCCTTTCTGATTATACCTTTTTTAGCAGTCAAAAGACACCCCTTGCCACTCTGGGTACAACCAACTTGCAGCATTAATTTGAATGGTCTCCACTGCTGCCTTGGAGGAAATGACAACCCACTGAAGTATTCTTGCCTGGAGAATCCCATGGGCAGAGGAGCATGGTGGGCTACAGTCCCTGGGCTCACAAAGAGGTGGACATGACTGAAGGGACCAAACACACACACACCACTGCTGCTTTGGCTCAGCTCTGTGACCCACGCCCCTCCCACTCGCTCCTCCAGCCCCTCCTGGCTTCTCTCCAGGGCTGCGACCCTGCAGTTGGGCAGGTGCTAGTGGGCCTGAGACCCAGACACACTCTGAGCATGGGCTGGGCTCTCTCAGAGGACAAGGTACCCAATTCCAATTCTCAGACAGGTGGCCTGCTGTAACCCATCCCTCCCGCTGCCCCTGCCACCTACCTTTCCAAAGCACAGATTCAACCACATCCTTCCACTGCTCCAAACTATCGACACATCCTCCTTTTCAGTGGAAGAAAACCTCCTGACGCTACAGGTTCGTGCTGAAGTCTCCCTCATTTGGCCTTGGTCTTCCTTTCTAGACTCATCTCTTGCTGCCCACTTCTCCAGTCTTGCTAGATGATGCGAGGATGGACCACAGCCGTGTCTCTGCCTCTGCCCTTACCAGTTCAACGTTCTGGAATGCTCTTCTCCTCAATGGCTGGGAGAGCTCCTCTTCTTTCCTGAAGGCCCTATTTGAGTTCCTCCTTTTACAGGAGGGTCTAGACCTCCATCCCACTGGCATCCTCTCACTTCCCTTTCCCAGGGCACCTTGGACTCTGCTTCCTGCTCATTTCCTCTTTATACTTCCTTCTCTTTTGTGGGACCATAAGCAGCAGGGGAGCTGGGACACCCACCTCTGTTTATCCTCCTACTGAACGGAATGATGGATGACTCGATGGTCCTCGGTGTGATTTTTCAGCTTCTCCTGCCAGAGGCAGGTCTGGACAGCAGCCCTTGCAAGCAGGGAGGGCATGGTTGTGCAGCGAGTGTGCTGGGAGGTCAGTGTGGGTTCTGTAGGGGGTCAGTTCACACACACAATCTCCACCCCTGTGTCCCTCATCCTTCTCCCCAGAGAGGAGCAAAGGTCCCTGTAGGACTGCGGTCCTTCCTGGACCCTGGGCCTGGCCCTCTGCCCTTTTTTCTCTTTCCTTCATTCTCAGTCAGCAATTTCATCCTCTCCCACAGTTGTAGTTAATCCTCCTCCCACTGTCTGAGCTGGGAAAATGAGCTCTGGAGAAGTCCCATGAAGGCGAGGAGTCCTCAAGGGGCAGCCCACGTGGGTGTGCATTCTCTTTCTCTGTCTCTCTCTCTCTCTCACACACACACATACACAAACATGCATTCACATGCTTCCAAGCACCGTTACAGTGACCCCATAGTGAGGACCACAGGGAACTGGGGCAGCAGCGGGAAAGAAAACAGTAGAATGTCTGGCCAAGGCTTTGGGAACATGCTTTCCTCGTCACAGAGGGTCCCCCAAATAGCAGGAGTCTGCTGGTGCTGCTCTCCAACCCCCTCTTCTAGAGCACCCCACCCAGTGCCAGTGACAAGCACTTGGAGACAGGGAGAAGCACAGGCTTTCTGTGCCCCCTTAGCATCCAGACCCCAGGACCAGGTCACTGTCTCTGCCTAGTGACTGCTTGTTCCTCGGGAGACTGTCTCCTCTCCCCTAGTGAACCGTAAGCTCCACAAAAGCAGGGACCAAGCCTTTGTCCTGTGGGTGTTCCGCCTCCCTCACTTCCTTTATCTATATAGGAAACTGCACGTAGTAGGCATTCAGCAAATGCCCAGTGAAGTATGTATAAACAAATTCAGGGAGAACCTGGGGAGACACTTAGGTGACTAGGTGAGTGTTTTATGCACATGAAACATTTATACAAATGGATTTCATAGAAGGCCTGCTCTGTGCCAGACTTAGTTCTGGGAGCATGGTGACAAGCATTCTATCCAAAGCAAGGACATATTAGCCTTATTTTACAGGTGACAAAACTAAGCTTTGCACCCAGGTCTGGCAGCCTCCCAACTCTGGGCTTTCTGTGGAACTCTGCAAGCCTCAGGAAGGTGACATGGCCTCCACTACACACTGCCAGTGGAGAAATCCTACGATTATTTTAATGTCAGACCACCCAAACATATTAGAAATAGAAATTCCTGATTGTCTTAGGCATGTGGGTTGTAGGCATGAGAAATCCAATTGTGTGAAATAGGAATGGTGCTTGGTTAATGGTACCTGAGACCTAAAAAAACAAGGGCTTAAATAAATTAGGGGTGAATTATTCAAAAATAATAATAACAATAGCCAACTTTTATACAGCGCCTCCCTGGAGGAGGAGATGGCAACCCATTCCGGTATTCTTGCCTAGAGAATCCCATGGACAGAGGATCCCGGTGGCGTACAGTCCGTGGGGTTGCAAAGAGTCGGACGCAACTGAGCACATATACATCTCCTACTTTGTGGCAGGTGCTGATCTAAGCCTATTAGATAAAATAACTCCTTAAGTGTTTGCAGCAACTCTGTGAGGGAGGGATTACTCTCCCCATTTTACAGACAAGGGACAGGCCCCAAAGTATGATGATCGAACATGGGAAAGAAGCCTGGAGGTAGGCAGAGCAGAGCTCATTCTGTCAGCAGCAGCCCAGATTTCATCTGTCTTTCTGCACCATGATCCTTAACATGTGGCTAGAGGTCACCTAGAGCTGCAAGACTGCCCATACCTACAGGTCAGGCAGGAAGGGAGCCTTCTGGGCCACTTCCCCGCAGGCCCCAGGCGACTTTCCACAGTGTCTCACTGGGCCACTCAGTCTGGAAGACCAGGACAGGACCTGAGCAGGGCACACTGCCCCCACCCTACCCCTGCTGATGCACAGGCTCCTTTAGGAAGAAGGAGGGTGAGAATGGACACTGAGGAGACAATACTGAGTAGGTGACACCTGATCTGACATGACTCCAGGCAAAACAGGGAGTTTGATTACAAGGATCTGGGAGGGGGCGGCTCGTGGAAGAACACAGACCTCACTCAGGAAAGGGTTAGAACTGGGAACTGAAAGGCTGGCAGCGTCCCAGGGAGTCTCTGCTCTCTTCCAGTCTCCGATTTCAGATCATCTCTGCTCCTCTCAGCCCACAGGATGGGTGGGAGACGGCATTCCACGGGGCCATTAGTGTTCCATGGCCCTCTACGATGACCAACCTGACTCTGGGCTTGGGGTAGGGACGGTATGCCCAAATGGCTGGGGAGAGCATCTGATTGGTCTTCCCTTGGTGCAGGCAGCTGTGATGGGGTGGGGATGGGGTATGTGTGAGCCTGCTGGGGGCCTGTCCCTTTGATATGTGGATGGAGAGATCATTTCCAAAGATGGGGACTTCTTGGGAGTTGGGAAGTCAGCCCCAACCCCAGGTATCTAGAAAGAGCTCAGGAAGTCAGACCCTGTAACCCTCTGTGACCCAGAGGTTGACCACCTTCTCCTGTTTCACTATGGCAGCCCCTGCCCTGCTGATGTCCTCGGGCCTTGGTTCATGGAGCCCTGGCTGTGTGCACTCCCAACAACATTCCCTGCCTCTGGGCTCCTTCTGTCCCTCTTCTGAACCCCTCTTAAGGTCTCCTGGCTTCCTTGCCAAGGGCAGAGGAGGTCCCTGAAGGTGACGGACAAATAGGCTGGGCACAGCCCTTGTGGGATTCCTGAAGTCAGCATCTCTACCACCGCGCATCCTCAGGATTGAAACACTCACCTCAACAAAGACTCTTCCCATCTCCTCCCTAATGAGTGTTCAGGCTGCCTGTCTCTGGGCAGCTCTGGTCTGTGTGCTCTCCCACATCTGAAAGCTGTTCCGCTCGCTCTCCCGTTTTCCTCCTCCCTCACCTGAGCAGAGGAGATCTAGAATCTGGGTCCTGTCCTCAGTCCCCGTCCCTCCCACCTTCAGTCCTGTGCTGTGTACCTTCCCTGCTCCTCAAGCGGCAGGCGTGCTGTGCTGGGGCCCAGGTGGGCACAGTGATGTTCACCAAGTAATTATTCATTCAGGAGGGACTTGGAGGACAAATTTACATGAAAACCATAATATGAGCAGAACTTCTGCTGCAGAAATTAGGTGCTTTTAGGCCTGGGGCCCAGGGGAGAGCATGTGTATGTGCTAAGTCACCTCAGCCATGTCCAGCGCTTTGCAACCCTGTAGAGTGTAGCCTGCCAGGCTCCTCTGTCCTTGAGATTCTCCAGGCAAGAATACTGGAATGGTTGCCGTTTCCTCTTCCCAACTCAGGGATGGAACCTGAGTCTCTTATGTCTCCTGCATTGGCAGGCAGGTTCTTTACCACTAACACTATTTGGGAAGCCCCAGGATGTCCGCCTAATTCAGGCTGGAGGAACCCAGAATCTGGCCACACAGAGGGCCGTGCTTGGGGACTCGGGGTGGCACAGAAGCCTGGGAAAGAACCATCGGACAAGGGGAGGGTTGGGAATAATGGGGGGAGAGCAGTTATCATACTGCCTTGGATGTCCTGAGGAGCTGATAGAAGAAAGCTGCTCAGCTGCTAAATCACTTCAGTCATGTCCGACTCTGTGCGACCCCAGAGACAAGGCTCCCCCGTCCCTGGGATTCTCCAGGCAAGAACACTGGAGTGGGTTGCCATTTCCTTCTCCAATGCATGAAAGTGAAAAGTGAAAGTGAAGTCGCTCAGTCGTGTCTGACTCCTAGCGACCTCATGCACTGCAGCCTACCAGGCTCCTCCACCCATGGGATTTTCCAGGCAAGAGTACTGGAGTGGGTTGCCATTGCCTTCTCTGATAGAAGAAAAGCCCTAGCTAAAGTCTGATAGAAGAAAAGCCCCAGCTAAAGTCTGAAAGGATGATATTTGCATATGTATTGAACATCGCCAATTAGGTGTTAATATCAGCCAGGGTCCCCACAGGAAACAGATGGCACACGCAAATTGGGACATGCGAGGGCAGTTTAATAAAGGAACTGTTTATAGAGGGTGGGAAGCGCTTGGGGAACCATATATGGGAAGGCTCACTGTGCAGTACCCTGGGGCTGATAACCAGGGGTATGGTACATCCCTAGGCCTGAAGGGAGGAAGGAGGGAGTGATGTTGAAACCTGGAGGCAGAGATGCTATAGGAAAGGAGCTCTGACCTTCCGTGGAGGGATGCAGCCACCCACTCTGTTGCTTCCTGCCCACCCCCGCCTCCCCCTCCCCATCTTCTGCCTGTGTTCCCTATTGACCAGAGGGAAGGAGGCCCCTGATGCAGTCCAGGCCCATAGCAAGGAGAAGGAAAAAGAGTTCGGGAGAAAACAGAAGGCCTCCAGCCCAAGGACATGAGGGAATTTCCCAGGCCTTCCTGCTCCTCTTCCCTCAGGGCACCAGAATAGCTCTAATTAATGCTCACTGTCTGCCAGGCCTATGTTCTATGCCTTTAAGAGGTAGTACACTCCAGCATCCATCGGGGACTGGTTCCGGACCAGTCCCTATACCAAAACCCTTAGATGCTCGACTGCCTTATAGAAAATGGTGTACAGTATTTGCTTATAACCTATGCACATCCTCCCGTACATTTGAAATCATCTCTAGATTACTAATATTATGCAAATGAAATGTAAATAGTTGTAAATATAATTTAAATGTTATGTAAATAGTTGCTGGGGGCACATCAGATTCAAGTTTTGCTTTTTGGAACTTTTTGGAATTTTTTTCCAGAATATTTTCCATCCATGTTGGTGAGATGCAGAACCCACAGGTACAGCCACCTGTAACTCCCTAACTTTTACAGATGCTGAGGGAGTTGATGTTGTTATTCTCACTCCCAATTTGAGGAAACTAAGGCAGGGAGAGGTTAAGTATTCTTTCCCAGAGTTGCACAGCTGGTAAGGAGAAGGCTGGAATTTGAACTCAGGTTGACTGGCTCTAGAGTTGGCCCTGCCTCTTGATCCCTCAGTCTCCTGAGGCCAGGAATCAGTGTCAAGGAAAGGAGATGTTGGCACCAGGGACAGGAGAGCAGTGCCCCACCCTTTGCAGCAGGAAGGACCCAGCTTAGCACTGAGGAATAAGTTCTGTGAACAGCTGTATGAAAATTAGCTCCAGGGAGTAAGTTTGGGCCAAATCTCCTACCCAGAGGGTTTCTACTCAGAGAGATGGCCAGGCTCTCCTGGGAAGGAGCAGCCAGTTGAGCCTGAGATTGAGATTAAAGAGGTGCTCTGGGGGCTAATGACCTGTGAGGTGCGGGATGGGGCAGGGTAAAGGTGCAAGGACTGTGTGGTCACAGGGATGCTTCCTGGAAGCCTTGCAGCAATGCACTGATAGGTTTTATCTTATTTTACACACAGGTGAGGAAACAGGAAGAGACATCCTGCTGTAGTTTTCCAAACCTGGAGTAAGTAGAGGCAGTGAGGAGGGAAGAGAGAGGAGAAATTAGGGGTAAAAAGGATCTTGAGCATCAAGGAACCCCAGGGTCCTCTCAGCCTTGGGGAGACTTGTCAGAGTCATCTTGGGGATCACTCACTCACTGGTCCCAGGACTCCACCTCCAGCAGAAGTGATTCCGATTTGCTGCTATCCCAGCCGGGAATCCCTGATCTAGTTCAACCTTTCACTTCATAGATAATGAAAGTGACACCAAGGAGGCCACTTAGTGCGTTGCTGCTGCTAAGTCGCTTCAGTCGTGTCTGACTCTGTGTGACCCCATAGACGGCAGCCCACCAGGCTCCCCTGTCCCTGGGATTCTCCAGGCAAGAACACTGGAGTGGGTTGTCATTTCCTTCTCCAATGCACGAAAGTGAAAAGGGAAAGGGAAGTCGCTCAATCGTGTCCGACTCTTCGCGACCTCATGGACTGCAGCCCACCAGGCTCCTCCGTCCATGGGATTCTCGTTAGGGACATGTAAAGGGTGTGGAGTCAGCAGGACTTGATGACACACTGGATGGACTGGGGAAGGAGAGAGGTGGGAAGGGATACAGAGCGTCTGAGTCAGGCTCCAGAGGAACTGTTGGGCAACTCTGTGTATTAGAAGTTGTAGGGAACAAACACTAATTTTTAAAATTTTTATTGAATCAGTTCAGTTCAGTTCAGTCCCTCAGTCATGTCTGACTCTTTGCGATCCCATGAACTGCAGCACACCAGGCCTCCCTGTCTTTTACCAACTCACAGAGCTTACTCAAACTCATATCCATCAAGTCAGTGATGCCATCCAACCATCTCATCCTCTGTTGTCCCCTTCTCCTCCTGCTTTCAACCTTTCCCAGCATCAGGGTCTTTTCCAGTGAGTCAGCTCCTCACATCAGGTGGCCAAAGTATTGGAGCTCCAGCTTCAGCATCAATCCTTCCAATGAATATTCAGGACTGATTTCCTTTGGGATAGACCGGTTGGCTCTCCTTGCAGTACAAGGGACTCTCAAGAGTCTTCTCCAACACCATATTTCAAAATCATCAATTCTTTGGTGCTCAGCTTTCTTTATGGTTCAACTCTCACATCCATTCATAAATACTGGAAAAACCATATAGCTTTGACTAGATGGACCTTTGTTGGCAAAGTAATATCTCTGCTTTTTAATATGCTGTCTAGGTTGGTCATAGTTTTTCTACTTTGTCTTTTAATTTCATGGCTGCGGTCACCATCTGCAGTGATTTTGGAGCCCAAGAAACTAAAACTAAAGTCTGTCACTGTTTCCCCATCTATCTGCTTCATACATCTATGAAGTAATGGGACCAGATGCCATGATCTTAGTTTCTGAATGTTGAGCTTTAAGCCAGCTTTTTAAATTGAATAGATATTATTAAGCACATTTAATATTCAATAGTAAAAATATTATATTAAAAAGTATATATTGAGACACCTGGATCACCATTTTGCTACTTTTAAGTGACCTTTTTTAAAAAATTAGTTTGGGTTTATTTTTTCCACTGTATTGTAATGCTAATATAAGCAAATATAAATATGTATTCTTATTTCTACCCTCTTTTTTGTACAAAGTGTAGCATGCTATATTTATTACACTGTTGTGCACCTTGTTTTTTTCACTTAATATACCTGGAGACTCCTCCATAACAAAATGTGAAGACCAACCCCCATTTTTGTCTGTAGCTGTATCATATTCCATTACTAAGATACACCATGGCTTATTTAAGCAGTCCCCATTTGCTGAATATTTGGTTGGGACTTGTCTTTTGTCATTAAAAAAAAAAAAAAAAGCCACAAGGAATAATCTCCTGTATAAGTTACTTTGCAGGTGTCCCGGACACAACTGAGCGACTTCACTTTCACTTTTCACTTTCATGCACTGGAGAAGGAAATGGCAACCCACTCCAGTGTTCTTGCCTGGAGAATCCCAGGGAAAGCGGAGCCTGGTGGGCTGCCTATGGGGTCGCACAGAGTCGGACACGACTGAAGTGACTTAGCAGCAGCAGCAGCAGCAGCAGTCACCTATTCTTGTTTCTTAACTAACTGTGGTGAAGGAGGAGGTTTTACTTTTCACTATGCAATCTGCTGCAGATGGATACTTACATAAAATTCAATCAAAGCAAATTTCTTAAGAAGTGAATTGAAAGAAAAAACTAGGCAAAACACAAGTCCACATATTTTGTTATTAGATCCAATTGACATAAAAATCACCCTGTCACATTACTATAAAGGTTTTTAAAAACACTATCCAAATTATTTATCTTACCTCAGAGTGGTCACAGCTTGTGGACCACACTTCGAGTAGCACTGGTTTACTCCAGGGAATTAGGTCAAAGGGGGGTCATGCCTCTGTTGTTTTGCCAGATGTTGCCAGGTCCCCTTCCATGGTATTGTATCATTTTGTACACCATCCAGCGTTGTAAGGGGAAGTGGTAAAGAACCCGCCTGCCAATGCAGGAGACACAAGAGACATGGGTTCCATCCCTGGGTCGTAAAGGTTCCCTGGAGGAGGGCACAGCAACCCACTCCAGTATTCTTGCCTGGAGAATCCCCGTGGACAGAGGAGCCTGGTGGGCTGCAGTGCATAGGATCGCAAAGAATCGGAGACAGCTGAAATGGCTTAGCATGCGTGTACACCAGCAGCCTAGGAGCACCCCTTTCCCACTGCCTCCCAAGAGTTGTCATCTCACTTGAACGTGTGCAGAACTGATAGGTGAGCAGCCTTACCTCAGTTCAACTTTTAATCTGAGTTGTTCTTATTATGAATGAGAATAGTGTCATTCATATTTTTAAGCCCTGTTTGAATTTATATTCTTTGCCATTTTTCTACTGGATTGCCATCTTTTTCCCCTTGATTCTCAGGAATTCTTTATATATTAGGAATATTAGCTCCTTGTGTCTGCCACAGACTGCTAATCTTTTCCCTTGTTTGTCGTTTGCCTTTTGATTTTGATGGATGTTTGGTTTTTGTGGGGGGGTGGGGAGGAGCTTGCAGAAGTTCATGATTTTTATGTAGTTAAATTTGTCAGTCTTTTGTTTAATAGCTTCTGGATTTTGAGTCATGGCTCTCCACTCCAAGGTTATAAAGAATTCTGCCCACATTTTCTTCTAGTATTTTTCTGCTTTTATCCTTAACATTTAAATCTTTCATCCAGTGAAATTTTCCCTAGTTGGTGAGAGTTATGGATCTAAATTTATCTTTTTACAAGTGGCTACCCACTTGTCCTAACTCCATTTATTAAAATCCCTAAGATACCACCTTTATCATTAAAATAAATTTTAAACCATTTGGGATCATTTAGAAAAAGCTCTATAATTTGTCAGTTTTGTCCAGAATACCATTACAAGGGAAATTAGCTTTCAAGATATGATCTATAACTTTACATTACTGGAGCAGAGCAAACTCTTAAGTATCATAAATAAAATATAAATTGTATTTAAACTAACAAACAAATCCTGTAGGGCCACCGACAAGCACACAGGAAATCGGGAGAGGTGGGCATTGCCGAGGGAGCGCATGGTGAGAGTGAGCGTTTGCATTGCAGGTCTTCCCCCAGCCTACCTTCGGGAGCCGGCACCGTAGAGGGGCCCACCATGGTGTTCCCCGGACCCCTGGCTGTCACGCTGCTTGTAGTGCACCTCGCCTGCTCCCAGGATGTCGCCGGTGAAGCCAGCGGTGAGCAGCAGCTGTGCTCCCTGAGGGAACACCCCATCGTGGCCTTTGCAGGTGAGAGCCACTTCCCGCTGGGTCCTTCTTTGCAATAATTGTGTCCTGAAGGACCTAGGCGGGCCCTCTACAGGGTCTCTCTGGATGTTGGAAGTCATTTCCTATAGGGTACGAAGACTCTTCCTCTGGGGGTAGGTGTAAGAGGAATGGGTAGCAGTGGGCTGGAGGATCTGATTTTGTCTGCAGACAATTCCTTCAACTTTCTCCATGTTTCCCTGGGATCCTTCCCTGGAATTCCACTGCTGGAGAATGAGGTTGTGGCTGCCCAGGGTGGGGTGGTCAGGGGTTGGTGGGTCATCTCAGCTGTGGCTCTTCTGGCAGCATGAGCCCTGGTTCTTAGCTTCCCCGGGGAAGAATGAGGGTGACTCACACATGAGGGAATGCCCAGAGATCTCTGGAAAGCTTCCTTCTGCTCTAAGATGGCTACAGGGATGCCTGTCTTTGAGGCCCCGGAAGCCCCCAGGGAAAGGGGCCTTGATGACTCCTCACTCCTTCTGTCAAGGGAGGGCATGAGAGTGTCCTGTTAAAGTCTTTCCCAAGCTGGGGTTTGTGAATCACTGGACACATTCTGAAGGGGGTCCATAAGTTCTCAATAAGAGTTTCTAAAATGAGGATATACATTTGATGATAATCTAAAAATAAAACAAATACCAGAGCATCTTGCATGTTCTCCCTCCACCTGTTAGCCAGTTTGAGGGTCACTAGGGGTGTTAGGATCCATCACCCATGTGGCAGCTCACATGAGGATCTGCAGATGTGGTCTCAGGGGTCCCCAGGTTCTTAAGCTTGATAAACTATCTGCTTTTTCCTCTTCACAATAACCCTGGCAGCATGGCAGGGCAAGAACTCATCTCTGTTTACAGAAGGGTGGGCTGAGGTGTAGACGGTTAGAGGGATTTTTCAGAGCTGGGTCTCAGTGCTGGCCTCCCTGACTCCCATCTGGGGCTCTTCCCACTTCCTGGGGCAGAAGGCAGGTGCTCCAACCTCGGGTGCCCTGGCAGCCCATCCGGTGAGGTTCCACACAGCCAGCTTATAGGGGCAAGATAGAGACCAGAGTGGAGAAATGAACCCATGAGACTGAGGCAGGCATGGGATCTGGGGGGTGGGGAAGGCAGTATGGATAGGAGCTGGGGCAGCAAGCTGGGGAGGCTGGGGGCCTTTCAGATGTGCGGGATTCCCAGCTGTGTGCTGGTTCCTGCTCAGGGAGGAGGGTTTCCAGCCGTCTTCTCTGTGCTGTCTTGTTGGAGCTCGGATCGAGGCTTTGAAGGCTTAAGTGGATTAAAGTAAATTAGCAGTGTCCTTAAACCTACAAAACACACGCACACCCTCAGACTTCTGATGGCTCCTGGCATGCTGGTGGCTGCTGCTGATGGGAAGGACCAAGGAGCAGGATTCTGAGGGTGGCCTTGTCATATGAGGACCCCCCTGTGGCAGCTCCTAATGAACCCTTTCTTCTCAGGAGCTTTGCTGGGGCATGGTTGGATCTGGGAGCAGAGACAGTGGAAGGAGAGCAGGGGAATCCCTGTTGCCCAGCCAGGCTGGTCTGTACTGGTACAAACTGGGTGTGATGGCAGGAGGGTGGAGAGATGTAAAAACGTGTTCTTTAAGAACTTGGCTTCCTTGACACCGGTTCTGATCTTCAGCTGTAAAGTACTTGAGTGAAACTGACTTCCCACCCCACCTCCTTTCAGAAGGAGGGAATGAGGTTGGAGTGACACAGACAGTTGGCGTGGAGTGACAGGAACTCCCTGAGTCCCAGGAGAGTGGAGCCAGTCTGTCATCCTAGACTGACAGCCCCAGAGAGTGGAGTCATCTTTATTTTCCCTCCTCAGGCCTTCTGGTCTCCCTGAAATTCAACCCTTCCCTTTTTCTGACAATTTTGAGTTTTCCTGTCTATTCGCCAAATTTTTCTTCAACACTAGACCCAATACCTGACTCTAGGCACAGTGCTGGACTTTGTGAGGCCTCAGAGGTGAAGGAGAGTTTCCTTTGAGTACTCCTGTTTCTTGTTCCTTAAATGTCACTCCTTCTGGTCCCCCAGCGCAGTTCGTCCTGGGCCAGGGCTGGTCCCCTTGTCCACCACCCCCCCACCATCCTTTAGTTCTGCAGGGCACGCACTAGGGACCCCATTCATATTAGGTGACTTTGTTCTGGGTGACGCCGTATTCCAGTTGCCATAATCCAGCCCAGCACCAAGCCCCAGCTTCCGGGACCCCCTCAGATGTTACACTTTACTTCTGACTGATCAGTAAGCTTCTAACCCTGTAGCTCTGAGTTTCCCTCTGCCCTGACACCTGGCTGATCTGTGAATAACCCCTAAATACCCCCAGAGGAGCTGCCACTTGCAGAATCTGACAGCCGTGTTTCTGTTTTGTAAGGTTGAATTTTCTCCTATTGGTTTCTTTTCAGGGGCTCCACCTGTGTTTCTCTCTGGCCTGCATGTTCTTCCTTTCACCACAGCCTGGCCTTTCTAGGTGGCAGGGAGAAGCCAGTATGGGGTTAACACTAACAGTGGTTAATCCACAAAGCGGGTAATTGAATTGACTATAATTAAAATCACAGGCGCGTCATGGAGAATGTCATTTTTCTCTTAAAGTCGCCATCCAAAGCCTTCACTGCACACGGTGCTCAGAACGTGCTTGGTGTTTTAACGACAGCTTTCCCTCTGGTCCTCTTTGCCTGTTTAATAAGAGGAAGCTGGCTCCCTTCCCAAGACGGCTCCCCCAGGATCACCACGCTGAGCGCGCTGCATCTCCTCCTCGCCCCTTCCTTCTTGCCCTTGTCAGTCACTTCGGGGTAAGGAAGAGGGTCAGAAACTGGAAGGGGCCACCCCTGCTCCACCCACCTCCCACTGTCATCCTGGATCCTGCCCCGTTCCTCTTCCTCTCCTCTCACCTCAAGAAAGGGCTGTAATGAAGGCTGAGCTGAGCCACCTCCAGATGGAGTTTCTCCTGGTTTGCTGCAGACTAGTCATGCCACCTTTTCCTCTGTTCAGCATCTGGAACATCCCTGTCAGAAGGGAAGAAGGGGATTAAAGTGCGACTTGTTGCTCTTATTGGAGAGCACCCAGTATGCTGGCGAAGGCAAACCCTTCACACACACACACACTACCCAAAAACAGATGAGCACATTCAGAGCGACCAAAACATACAATGTGAATGGAACTGGAAGGGTAGAGGGAACACAGAACAAAGTAAGATCAGGGTGGAGAGGTTATAATCCAGGAAGGCTTCCTGGAGGCGAAGGACCCTTGGCTTAGTCTCTAAGGTACTAGGATATCCTATCCGGATTTTTGAGAGTGGCCCTGGATCAACTGAACACCCAGCCTAGATGACTCCAGATCCACTCCCTGTACTGAGATCGCCCAAATGCCATTGCAACTTCATGATGGCCCATGCCAGTCTATAGCCACATGCTGAGGGCAGAGGCAGACACAAAGGGTCTGCTTCATTTTGCTGCAGAATTTCTTTCTTCTCCTTTTTTTTTTTTTAATGGTGCATATCACAGTTTTCTGAAAAACATCCAACTTGCAAAACCTTCAGTTCTCCAGGGAGCGATTAAGTGTTTGCCTGTCATGCAGAAATGAAGGGCTGCTTTTACTCTGTAGTTGGAGGGATAATGAGCAATGATTTATTTCCCTTGGATTGCACACACACACACACACACACACACACACACACACCCTGCCCTCTCCCCTGGGCCTTCTGGGAGCCAGTGACTAATGCACCGTAAGGAAGGAAGCTCAGGGCCTCCTCACATTTCCCCATCATCTTTACCCTACCAGTGTGAAAGTTCTCTGCCCACAGCACTCTCGCTTCACCAGTCAGTTCCCTCGCATCCATGAGGAAGAGGCTGAAAGAAAGCTATGAAGGGGCTGTGAGCCCGGATGGGGGAAGTGAGCTTCCATTTGGAGGGAAAGTTCTCTGGGCACTGTTCCCCAGATGTACCCTCCCATGACCACTGCCCCATCCATCCAGAGGGCTGCAAGGTCTCCTCTGCCCACCCAGTCCTCATGAGAGACTTTGGCCTTGGCTGGGATGATCCTCCTTGGAGACAGAGATGGGCACTGTCCACCCATCCTCCCTTTCTTCCACCTCTGGGAAGTCTTGTCTGAAAACCTGAGTCTTCTTGTACAAAAGGCAGTCGACAATTATTCATACATTTAGTCAAATGCTTCTGGATGCTAGGCAGAGGCTAGAGATCCCAGAAGCAAGATCTTCCTTGTCCCCTAGGGCAAACTACCAGATTAGACACCCAGTGAGATAGGGGCTTTGATGGCAGTCAAGTAGAGGTCTAGGGAGCCTATCACCTTGTGTGGGGGAGTCAGAGAAAGCTTCTTGGAGGAGGTGGGGTGAGGATGGGGACAACTAGGAGCTGTTGCACTGAGGGAGAATAGAATTGCAAAGGTTCTCAAGCTCTTGTGGGATAGATCTGGAGATGTGCACTGGTTGAGGCTGGCTGGGGTAGAGGGTTTGAGAAGGAATGTATAAGCTGAAGCGTCATTCTTTCAGCGGATCACTAGATAACTAATGCGCCAGGAATTCATTCTACTTGGGAGGACAGTGGGGCCAGAAACCAAAGGCCTTCACAGGAGTTGTGACTTTGCCCGGAGGAAACTGGGCACTATCCAAGGGTTCTAAGCTGGGGAGTGACCCAACTAGAGTTGCATATTAGAAAGATGGCTTGGTTTGTGGGAAATGGGCTGGAGGGGCAGGAGTGAAAGGTGTGCCAGTTAGGATGCTGCTGACAAGAGATGATGCTAGCTTGCCGGGGGGGATAGGGTGCAGGGGCGAGATGGCTGGATTTCAGAGGATAGGCCTTTGGTGTGGCTGGTGAGGGTCTTGAGGAATCAAGAATGGTTACAGGTTTCCTTTGTGCAGCTAGGGATGGGTGGAGCCCTTCTTTGAGCTAGGGAGCAAAGCAGGAGCAGTGACAACACCCCCACTCCCTGTTCCCTAGCTGTCTGCTCACAGAGGTGGGCAGGTGGAGCCCAAATCTCCAGGGTGCCCCCACTTCACTGCAGCCCTTCTGTTCTTGGGTCCAATGTTGATGCAGCCGGGAGCCCCTAGTCCAACAGTAACTGAAAGGCTGCCTCTCCCTCCCCCAGATCTGAAGCCATGGGTCTCTAACTTCACCTACCCTGGAGCCCAAGATTTCTCCCAGCTCGCTCTGGATCCTTCCAGAAACCAGCTCATCGTGGGAGCCAGGTAATGAGGTACAGGAGGGTTGGGGCCAGGACTGGGGGATGGATTCTAAGTACACTGAGCAGAGGGAATATTATTTGGGATGATCCTCTGTGGGCAACCCCTCATCCTGAGTCTCTGTCCCTCTCTACCAGACATTCTCTCTGTGCCTGAATGCCTGTCCCCCAGCACTGGGGGGAGTGACAAGGAAGTAACCACCACATCTCAGCAAGCCACATTCCCCAGGGTCTGGCAGTTATTAAGGGCAAGAATGCCTGCTGTCAACGTCCTAGCCTGCATCCCAGCAATCATGCCAGAACCTACCTAGCTGGTGTCCTCCCTGGGAGCTCCACGCGGAGAAGGTGCCCCCTGCTGGCCGGCCGGCTGCCTGCACCTGGGACAGGGCACATAGGCCGTGTGCTTTTATGAAGGACCTCCCGGTTACCATATCAGTTAGCCCCAAGGCCCAGGTTCAGTATTTAGGGATAATACACTCTTGAAGAACTTATGGAAACTTTGCAGGGTGGATTAGGAGGAGAGAATTCTCACAAAATCTTTGACCATCAGCTCTGTTTGGGAAGGGAGCTTAGAGATGGTCTGTTCCAATAGGACCAGCAGTAGCACCACTGGAGAACTTGTTAGAATGCAAATTCTCGGACCCTACCTGATGAATCGGAAACTCTGGAGGTGGGGCCCAGCAGCCCGTGTGTTAGCACGCCCTCCAGCTGAGCCTGGTGCACACTGAAGTTTGAGGATCACTGGCCTAATCCAGTTGCCCTCAGTTTAAAGAAGAGGAAGCAGAGGCCCAAGAGGGGAAGGTGACCTTCCTGAGATCACATAGCAAGATAACAAGAGTCTGGGTTTAGAATCCAGGCCCCCTAGAACCTCAGGGTTCGAGGTTTTCTGCCAACATACGTTACCACCTCCAGCTGCATTGGTGTTTCTCAGAAGCTCTCTGCCCTGGGGGTTCTGATTGAGCAGGTCTGGGGCAGGGGAGGACGGCCAAGGGGCTGGGCACCTCCAGGTTGCACTCTGT
This sequence comes from Ovis aries, assembly GCF_016772045.2. NCBI lineage: Eukaryota > Metazoa > Chordata > Mammalia > Artiodactyla > Bovidae > Ovis > Ovis aries. The sequence goes on along the minus strand of NC_056054.1, from coordinate 188,126,927 downwards.
AGCTGACCAGCCTTGACTTTGGGGCTCTCCTGAGTGGCCCCACCCCTTCATTTGCCATGTGAAAAGGACAGAGCTCTGGACCAGATGAGCTGTGTTCTTGTCCTGGGTGACCTTGACCTGTGAGCCTCAGTTTCCTCATCTATAAAGTCTGGGTTACAGTCTCTGGGCTGCCAACATGACAGGGCTATTAAGAAGCTAGGGTTTGTAAAGCAATTATCCGTCAGTAAGAAATAAATTAATTTAAAAAAAGAAGCTAGGGTTGAAAGCATTTTATTGTTTTATTTTGAAATTATTATTTTGTATCAGATATGTGTTACGATATAACATTCAGAAGGTACAAAAGGGAAAAGCAGAGCCGCCCCCCCAGTACACTAGGTAGGACCCCTCACTGGAGGCATGCTGTGTATGAGTTTGTGTGTCCTCTCTGAGGTAATCTCTACAGGTACAAGTACCTAAGAGTATGGACCTTATTTTCCTAGCAAAGAGAGTCATTGTTTTACTTTTTATTTGAGGATAATGGTAGATTTGGTCTTCCCAGGTGGCTCAGCGGTAAAGAATCCAGCTGCAACACAGGAGCCTCAGTAGACGTGGGTTTGATCCCTGAGTCAAGAAGATGCCCTGGAGGAGGGAATGGCAACCCACTCCAGTATGCTTGCCTGGAGAATCCCAGGAACAGCAGAACCTGGAGGGCTACAGTTCATGGGTCTCAAAGAATCAGACACAGCTAAAGCAACTTCACACAATAGTAGATTTACTTGCAGTTCTAAAAAAATAATACAGAGAGATCCCATCCTTATATCCTTCACCCAGTTTTCCCCAGTGGTAACAGTTTGCCTAACCATAGTACAACGCTGCAGCCAGGAAGCTGGCGCTAATGCCATTTTCCCACCTGATTCAGGGTGCACCAGTTTTACGTATGTAGCTTTTAGAATCCCAATGCCTTTGAACTGAGTGAAACAGAGAAGGACAAACACTGCAAGTTATCATTTATATTTGCAATCTAAAACATAACATGAATGAACATAGGAAAACAGAAACAGACTCACAGATATAGGGAACAAACTAGTGGCTACCAGTGAGGAGAGGGAAAAAGGCAGGGGTGGTGGTGGCGAGATAGGCGTAGGGGACTAAGAGAAACTACCATGTCTACAGTAGGCTACAAGGATATATTGTACAGTGCAGGGAAATAAAGCCAATATTTTAAACAGTTGAATCACTAAGTTGTACCCCTGAAATTACTATAATATTGTAAATCAACTAGACCTTAAATAAACAAATAAATACATAAATCCTGATGCCTTTGCTCTGAACCTTATGGAAGCATTTTGAAAACTGCCATTCATTCTGTACCCAGCATGTCTCAGGCACTATTTTATGTATCAAATATGTGGTAAAATATCTAAGTGAAAGTGTTAGTTGCTCGGTGATATCTGACTCTTTGCAACCTCATGGACTGTAGCCCACCAGGCTTTTCTGTCCATGGGATTCTCCAGGCATGAATCCTGGAGTGGGTTGCCATGCCCTTCTCCAGGGGATCTTCCCGACCCAGGGATCAAACCCAGGTCTCCTGCACTGCAGGCAGATTCTTTACCATCTGAGCCACCAGGGAAGCCTGTAAGATGTGTGAAACATGTAATAAATCATTTAATCTTCACAATAAATCACCCCAGGCAGTAGGTTCTGGGATGATCCCCACTGTATGGACCAGAAAGCTGGGAGGGTTAAGTCTCCTGCCTGTGCTCACACTGTCCTCCCTGGTCCGCTCCTCCTCCCTTACCTTGGCCTGGTTATGCCTGCAGAGAACCCTTTTTCTAGGATCATCTTTCCTTCCTCCTTCTCTTCTGCCTGACAGTTTCCCACTTCTCTGTGGGACACCCTGGGCCTCTGGAATTCAGGGTAGGGAAATTTTTTATTCATTTATACCCCGCCTTGTTCCATAAAGGGTTTAGGGTGGGTCAGGCTATAGAGATTTCTCTCTGTTCTCATCTCCCAGAAGAGCAAACTTAGAGTTGTGATGAAGGATTTTTGATGGGATAAAAATGTATAAAGTGATGCAGTGTTTCCCTTAATTTTTTAAAGCTGTGAGCAGATGCCTGTGTTACCTGAGCAGACAGCTGGGGCAGAGCCATAAGCTGGAGCCCATCTGTCTCCAGTCTGGGCGGGTGGGTGCAGGCAAGGAGCCTGGGGAGGGATGTCGGAGGCCTGAAGCCAAGGTCCCCTGGCCAGGCCCACCAGGACAGCAAAGCAGTCGAGTGGGTCCTGGGCTTGGAGCCAGGGGTATCTTCTTCAGGCCCCTGGATCCATTCAGCAGGGGCCACTCCCTCTGTTTCTGGCCCACTCCACAACATTTCCTCTCATTTCTCAGCACAGCTTAGGTAGGCCAAAAGTTTCTAAAGCAGTTATTCCAAAAACTTCAGGAACCAAGAGGAACAGCCAAAAGAAAATATAAGAAGGAAAGAAAATTCTTAGGGAAAACCAAAACTTTACATCTGTTTGACATTAATAAACCTTTTAACGTGCATCACACCATTCCTGTCTCCATGGGTCTTATGAAATAAGGAAGACAGGCGTTACTATCTCCATTTTACAGATGTGGACACTGAGGCCCTCAGGAGACCCCCAGCAGCTGGAATTCTCCTTGTCTCTGCAGCAGGGTCTACTCTGTGAGCCCGTATTCACTTCCACGCGGTTCTCTGACCTGGGGGTCCTGCCACCCTCCAGGTCCACCCACAGTGCCTGTGGGCCTCCAGGGGCACATGAGTCTGGATTTCTATCCCACCTCTTCCACATACTGTCTCTCTGACTTGGTCCATTTACCCCAGCTGTTTCCTCATCTGTAACATGGCATTTTCTCTCTGCTCCCGGGATGGCTGTGCAGATTAAATGAGCTAACGTAGGTAAAGCTCTCCCTGGGGTTGGCCCACCATCGGCTCTCTGCAGTTGGCACCCAGTCCTGACACCCAGTCCTGGCACCCTGTCCTGGCACCCAGTCCTGGCACCCGGAGGCAGGAGCCAGAAAGCCACTTCCTGGGGACCTGCCTGTAAAGCCAGCCTGACTTACGACCTCTGTTTCTGTTTTCACAGGAACTACCTCTTCAGACTCAGCCTTGCCAATGTCTCCCTCCTTCAGGTACATTGCTTCCCTTCCCTGTAATTTCCCTGGTGTTTAGGGGCTGGGGCCAGGGCAGCGCAGGGAGTGAGATTCAGCCTCTAGGGTTGAAAACAGGAATGCTGTGCTCATATCAGCGGCTGTGGACTCACCCTAGCTGTCGGGGTGACAGCTGGGAAGTATTTGGGAGTGGGGGTCGTGGCCACGTAAACATAGGGGCACACACAGGGCTCCTGCATTGTGAGGACAGCAGCTGGGGGCTCCTGTTTTCCTGGACTGAGGGGCTCCAGGATGCAGGACTTCCACTAGAAGCAGTTCAGTACTGGGCAGCCTGGAACAGCTGGTCATTCTAAGTGCAGAGCCTAAATCCACAGGAAGGTCTCTGCACTTGGGCCTTGAGGGAAAGGGTGTCCCTGGTTGCTTTCTTAGCTTGGCCTGAGTGATCCCATTCTAGCTTAGCATTTTCACTGAGCTGTGATTGATTTATTATCTGCTGCCAAGAAGGACTCCCCAAGCATAATTCCCTAAGTGCTTTGGGAGGCATTTTAATGGGAATCCTTGATCCAGAACATTTATCCCAGATTGAGAAACAGATGCCAAATCATCTCTGCAGGGGCTGAACATTCTAAAGAAAGGAAGGCCATCTCTTCATCTGAAAGCCTCAGTTCCTGTGTCCAGGGGAGGCTTGCTGGTCTCCAGTGATGGGGCATTCATTGAGTGCTTACTGTGTATCACAAGTGAGCTGGAGGCAGAGGGGCTATAGACACACTGATCTCTGGCCTCTAGGGCTCACAGTAGAGCCAGAAAAAAACATGATGAGTGATACACAAAATCTAATTAGGGAATGGTTGTTAGTATATGGGGCTATTTAGTATAGCGTTTCACTACAAAGGGAAGTTGGAGAAGGGGAGAACTCCTTGGTGAGCTAGTGTGATATTCTGGTCTAGTTTCTTCTAGAAACTGTGCTAGACCCCCAGGGCCACTGCAGGTGGTAGCTACAGAGGAGGCATAAGCGAGCAAAAAGAAAAGTGACCTTCAGAAGGGAGAGTCCAGGAAGAACTAGAGAAAATGGAAAAGAAATGCCATTTATCTATCTATAATAAACATTAGTAAACATTTACTGAAAAACTACTAAACACTGGGTCCAGTCCTAGTATTTGAGATCCAAAGGTGAATCACGCTCAGTCCTTGCCTCAAGGAGCAAGCACATAAATTATAAATGATTTCCTTTACTGGATGGGATATGTTCCTGGGGCCTGGGCTAAAGCAAGGTAGAGTAAATTCCCAGAGGCAGCATCCCACGGCCTGCCAGCTTGGTCAGTCAGAGGAGCCCAGCCAGAGCCTAGGTTCCAAGTGGTTTTCATGGAAAATGAAGCCAAGATGCCAAGCCCCACAGGCCAGAGTCTAGGGGAAGCCAGAAATGGTCCAATGTGGGTGGGAGGAAGTAGATCCAGGGGTCCTCCCCTGAGCCCAGGCAGTTGGCTTTTTATTAAGCTCCCATGGTCTGCAAATGAAGGTCTTCTGGGAGCCAAGTGAGGAAAGGGAAACAGATGCACAGAAATAATGACAGTGCTGTGAGAGGCATGTAGGGAGCGGGGCACACTGGGTGCAGTGGTGGCCGAGGCACAAGGAGCCCTCAGCTCAGCAGGGTCTGAAAAGTCTTCCCAGAGAGCTGCCTTTGGGCTGGAGCTAGAAGGATGGAGGTTGGCCAGGTAGCTAAGGAGGAGACACAGAGATGTGAAGTTGCATGAAGCAGAGTGGGGCAGTATGGGAGGATCACAGGGTGGGTGTGGGATAACGATGGGAGATGAGGCCCAGGATGAGAGAGGCTGCACCACAGAGGCTCTTCAGAGGGATCCATATTTTATTTTGAAGGTATAAAGGTTTAAGCAGAAAAGTAATATGATTATGTTTAGTGTTCCAGTCACCTGGTCCTGCAGAGAATGGATTAGTGGAGGAGCTAGTTAGGAGAAACTGCAGTAAGGTGATTGATGGGGAGACTTGAATTAAGGCAGCAGAGTGGGGATGGAGAGAAGACAGGAATTGATCTTCAGGTGGCAGACACAGCATCCCAGAGCTCCAGAGAAGACCGGGCATGTTGTCTTCTGTGTGAAGGTGACCCCTAGAATTGGGAAGGAGACAACACTGGAGGGTTTAGCGGAGGCTTGGACCACAGTGGTACCATTTGCCTTCTGGTTGCAGAGCTGAGTAGCATAAACCAGGAGTTGACTGGAGCTAGCCTGACTCTAGACACTGGTTTTCTCTTGGGTGCCCACTAGAATCACTGGGGGAGCTTTAAAAAAGCACTAATGCCTGTATTCCATCCTCAGAGATTCTGTTCTAGGGTGCGGCTGGGCACTGGGATTTTTATAGGCTCCCAGATGTGCAGCCAGATTTAGGAAGCACTGCTCTAGGATGTTAAGAAAGTCCTTATAGATGTTGCCCAACTGGTTTGGCTTCCCCAGGTGTCCTTGACAGCTGACCCGCAGGACCTGGGTCCCCTACCTTACCAGATGTTAGGACTGTCTAGCCTGATGCTGAGGCCTGATGTTTGGTTCGTTCAGCTCTGGGTGATCTGGTCTCACCATGGAAGGTATCTTCTTCCAGCTCCATCACTCATGCTTGAGGCAGGGACTGGGCCTCAGGGGCTTTTCTGAAGGGTCCTGCGCACCAGCCAAGTGCACCAGGAACTGGTTTTACCACCTTCCCAGGGTGTATCTTAGGGGCCTGAATCCAGGAGTTCAGATTGGATTCTTTGTAATAGAACCTAGGAGATAAATGAATGCATTTTATGTTCACATCCTCACCTCCCCACCATAGGGGGACCCATCTGGCCACAAAGAGGAGGAAACAACAGAGAAGTTGGAGAGGGCCGTCCAGCATCACCTTGACCAGGCTGGAGGTAGACCACAGCCTCTGGTCTCCTTGTTTGTCCTCTGATGAGAAAGCCCTGCCTTTTGACCATAAAAGCTGGACTTCACTGAGTGCTCCTCCATTGCCCTACCTGGGGCTTTGGGTCCTTTTTTATAAGTGTTCAGCATCTGCTATCAGAAGTGGCTCACAACAACTAAGGGCCAAAAATGAGCTCCACCACTTTCCTGACAGGATGAGGCAGGGCCAAGGCCTCCCCGCTCCCCAGTCCAGCTTCCTTGACTGTCTTTACTGCCTGGGGTATGCTCAAGGTTGTAACTCTCATTTATAGCCAACTGCTCCTCCCACGTGGCCCCAGGATATGATTTAACCAAACTTAAATGCAGTGTTTTATTGATAGTTTAAATAATTAACATCCCTTAAAGAAAAATCTAAATGCAAACTCTTTATGCAAACTAGTGTCCATTAAAAGGACTTCTAAGTGCCTAACCCCTATTAAACAATTTGTGTAAACTACCGTTCCTCAGAAAAAAGAAAAAAAAAGAAAAACTCAGCTTCCTTCCCATTTCTCCAAGCAGCAAGATTGGAGAGATGCAGGCAGCAGCAGAGACGGGAGGGTATGTGTGTGCAGTGTGGATGTGTGTGCATGTGCGTATGTGTGTGCACTCCTGTGCTTGCAGAGGGGGAGGGGCAATCAAACCAGCTCACCAGTGATTGTTATCTTTCAGTGTAACTTAATAAGCTGGCTGTGGGAAAGAAAAGGTGGCCAGTAGTCGACAGGGTCAGGGGGCTGCTGAATGGTAAGCTTACTTGGATTTGTCAATCAGGAGATCATGAGCCACCTGTGCCAGAGCAGTACCAGGGGATGACGTGGCTGGAGGCCTAATTGCCATGGATTCATGGTCTTGGGCTGCCACATGTCCTGCAAGCGCAGAAATGAGGACTGTGATGTACATAAGCATCAGGACACATATGGGGCTTTGTTTGTGCCTGGGCAGATGGCGAGGCTGATTCTGAGCTCTTTTCTAGTTATCTGCACATTGTCCAAACTAGGCTGGCAGCTCCAGAGTTGTTTGAAGTCTAAACTCTGCTGAGTGGTGGACTTAATGCTCAGACGTTTTCATGTTCAGCCATTGTCTCTGGTGTCCAGGGGAGTTGTTGAATCTATAAGGAGATTATCCAGTTCCTGGCTCTCTTGACTGCTTTCTCCCATAGCAGAAAACCATGCAGTTTCTCTTTACTAGGGACTGCTATCCTGGAATTCCTAGTTTAAAGCATTCTGTGTGGTCGATTGATTATACACATCTTATTTCCACTCCTTCACAAAATTCCACTAAAAGGGCAATGAGAAATTTTAAAAGATACAGATCTGCAATGACAGAGAGAACAAAAGAGATGTCAGCAGAGAAAAGATTAAATGCATTCTGGGGAGGTGGAAAGTGGATGGAGCGAATCATAACTGATGTAGTGGAGCAGGACAGTTTATAAAGGGAGATAAAGCGGAGAAGTACGCTGACTCCCCAGAAGGCCTCAGAAATTGGGCTGTTGGGTATTGTGGAATGTGAGGATGAGGCACAAGTCTAAAAGGGGGACATGGTTGAAATTATCTAAATTGAGAAGCTGGAACCCAGATCCCCTGTCCCATCCCACACAGTAATCCCTCCTTCCAAGAAGGGAACCCTGGAGAAGGGAAAGGCTACCCACTCCAGTATTCTGGCCTAGAGAATTCCACGGACTGTATAGTCATTGGGGTCGCAAATAATCGAAAACGACTGAGCGACTTTCGCTTCACTTCACTTCAAAAAAGGAAAACTAAGACTCTCTTTAAAACCCAACTAGTGAGTCTTCAAATCTGGAGACTCCAGGAAAGGTGAAATCTCACCAATGGGGTATGGGACTAGAACAATATTTCTCCTTTTTCTATTTTTGTGCAGTTTATTTATTGAAGAAACCTGGTCATTTGTCCTATAGAGTTCCCTACAGTCTGGATTTTGCTGACTGTAGTCCAAGTGGTATAATTTAACACGTTCCTCTGTTCCCTGTACCATCTGTAAGTTGATTCTCAGATGTGAAGACTTTATTCAGTTTAGATTCTGGCAAGATTACTTCAGAGATGTTAGCATGTATTTTTTTAGGAGGTGCATAGTATCTGATTTTCTCTGTATTTTTTTTTTAGTGTTAGCAGTCATTGATGATTTTTACCTAGATCTATTAATTCTTTAGGTTACAATGCATTAGCCAGACTACTTTTACAAGGAAAAACTTCTTATCTACTGTTTGATTACCTGATGAAACAGTTGTACAGAAAGATAAGATAAATGTTTGATACTCTGTATTTATTCAGAAGTTTTCAAATAATGAACAGACTTTGTAATATCTGTCAATGATGATTAGTGAATTTTATATTGTATTACTGTTTTTGCTACAGACTCATGGCTTTAAACATTGTGGATGTTTCAACCTATTGCAGGTGTCTCTCATGACTATCCCATCTTTTGCCAGTAAGGAGCCTCTTCAAGTTGACTCCTATGACACTATGACCCTAGTGGTTTTTTATTGCTTTCTATTGGTATGAAGTGATATTCTAGGCTCACCTTGTACATTTCCTGCCCTAGATCTGGAATTAGCTGTTTCTCCAAGAAAGCTTGATTCCTTTCAGTGGGAAATGGTTAGTGATTTATTTCTAAATATAAACAGCCGAAACTCACCAGACATTTGAGGAAGGCCTCTAAAGTCAAGGAGAAAGATAAAAACAAGCAAGCAACCAGAATGAAGGAAGCTGTAAGAACAGGGGTAATGCAAGAAATACAAGAAAACACTTTTGAAATTAATTTTAGAAACTAGTTGAGTTTTCTGAGATATATAATTATTTTGTTTATAAAACAAACAAAAATGAAAATTTAAAGAGTGATTGGGCAAATAAAAATTGAATTGAAGGATTAGAAGATAAAGTTGAAGAAAAATCTTTCAGAAATTAGAACAACAACAAAAAACAAGAAATGAAAAGCAGGAGAGAAATAAATACCAGAAACCCAGAGGATCAGTGCGCAAGGGCGAACAGTGGATTGGATTAATAAACGTTACTAAAAAGAGAACAGAGGAAAAGATAAGGAAGACATTAAGGATGAAATAACATAAGAAAATTTGCCAAAACAGAGGATGAGTCTTCACATTGAAAGGGTTGACTGAGTTCCCAAAAGAGACCAGCACTAAGGCACATCAGTGTGAATTTCAGTATACTGGGATCAAAAAGATGATTCTAAAAGTTTCTAGCATTCTTTTCTAAAGCAAAAGAGAAAAAGGTCACTACAAAAGATGGGGACTGAGAATTACACCAGACTTCTCAATAGCAACACTGGAATCTAGAAGACAATGGAGAAATAAATGTCTTTAAAATTTTGAGTGAAAATTACTTTCACCTTAGAATTCTATACCAAAAGAATCAATCAAGTATGAAGATAGAATGAATAAGACATGCAAGAATTTTAAAAAATTGATCTACCATGTTCCTTTTCATAGGAAGATACTGAAGATGTGTTCTACCAAAATAAGCCAATAATTCAAGAAAGAGGGAAACATGGGATTCAGCAAACAGGAGAGGAGAGGAGGTAAGTCCCAGGTTAACAGCCAAACAGGAGGACCAGTCCATACTGGGGTAGGAGGCAGGACGCTGGGGCAGGAGGAAGGCAATGGGAACTAATAGGTTATCTGAACCATTTGTGTGTACAGTTAGCAAATAATATTGAGAGAGAATGTTGGACATTTGGGAAAATTCAGTGATAGGTACATTATAAAACAAGCCAATGAAGAAAATCAAGACAACTAATCAGCCCAGGAGAAACAAAAAGTTGGTCAAGAATGGAAACCTTGTCAGAATAGGCATATTTCATTGATTCTCAGAGGCATATGTTTTCACATTTTACTGAGTCTGAAATCAGGCCACAGCTTTCTATCAAAGGCATTTTACAGTCACCGTTGGCAGACTGCAGTCTTGATGGAGTTGTCTCTAACTGTACAGGCATGAACTTGGTCATTATTCCTGGTGTGCTCATCCAGCAACAGCAAGCCACTGACATTTCAGTTCACAAACCATTTAAGGATCATATGAGGAGGGACTATGAGTCTTGGTTTGTCAGAGACCTTCTGTGGAAACCTGCTGATAAGATCAAGAAAGCACCAGCATCCAACCTGTCAAGTGGGGGGGCAATAACTTGGAAGAAAATTCTGGAAACCAAAGAGAAATATTCTTGAAGAATTGCTGCACCATTGGCTTCCTGGGCAGTTCATAAAATGATAGTCTAAAACAAGCAAACAAAACAACAAAAAATGAGCACTGATGATGGAATAGAAAAGTGACTCAGAAGAGATGAACACTCTGAATTCAAAGAAGGTTTAAAAATACTGAATAAATTTTGCTTACATTTTTCTTTTTTGTATGCATAAAATTAATGTATGATTAAATATATATCTAAGTAAAAATACTTCCAATAAGCTTACATTAAAAATGTAAGTAATAAAGGAATTTGCCAGCATGTTTTCTTTCTTAATGATTCATATTACAATCAATGGTGTCCTACATTCAGTCAAATCTAGGGTTCTAGTTGGTAGCAGTGAATAATTTTCACAGTGATATAAAGAACGGTGTTGATTTTAAAGCATAATATATTAAAATATTAAATAATTTATATTACATAATTATAATGGGAGGACGGGGAGAGGAGAGGGGTGGGAGAGAATGGAGATGGGTAAGTGGAAAAAAAATATTCACCTCCATAACAGGAAGTCAGAAGATGAAGTCTAAGATTGATACATATTTTTGAGAAATTGGATTTTTAAAAACACGTATAGAAAAATCAGTTCAGTTCAGTTCAGTCACTCAGTCGTGACCAACTCCTTGCCACCCCATGGACTGCAGCATGCCAGGCCTCCCTGTCCATCACCAACTCCCGGAGTGGAGTTTACTCAAACTCATGTCCATTGAGTCAGTGATGCCATCCAACCATCTCATCTTCTGTCGTCCCCTTCTTCTCCTGCCTTCAGTCTTTCCCAGCATCAGGGTCTTTTCAAATGAGTCAGCTCTTTGCATCAGGTGGCCAAAGTATTGGAGTTTCAGCTTCAACATCAATCCTTCTGATGAGTATTCAGGACTGATCTCCTTTAGGATGGACTGGTTGGATCTCCTTGCAGTCCAAGGGACTCTCAAGAGTCTTCTCCAACACCACAGTTCAAAAGCATCAATTCTTCCATGCTCATCTTTCTTTATATAGAAAAATTAAAGAGTCTAAAATAATTGTCCTTGGGAAATGGATTGGTGTGTGAGAGGAGTTGTTCCTGGAGTCTTTTATTTTTTCAGACTATTTAACTTTTTCAACTCTGTGCATCATGGCTTTGATAAAAATAATTTTTGAAATAAAATAAAAATAAATAAAATGACTCAAGCCAGTTCTGTGCTGTAATCATTATAAATATACATATTCTTTTCAGGCCATATGTTCTAACTTTTGGTTTGAGAAACCTACTCACAGTGAGAGGCTGCACGATGTAACAAAAAGAGCTTAGTTACAGTTGTCTGGGTTTGCATCTTGGGGTTGTTGCTTACCAGCTTTGTGACCTCGGGAAAACTGTTCAATCTTTCTGAGCTTCCTTTTCCTCACCTGTAAAATGAAGAGACAGGTGTGTCAAGTTTCTGTCCCCGTGCTCAGCTCCATGTGACTTTGTCTAACACCTGATTGTACACACCTGTCCTCCATGAGCCCCCAACCCTCACAGTGGGATTCCCATCCCCTTAGAAATAAAGTTGACCGTTTTGAAATGCCCCTGTGCTCAGGGACCCCAAGGCCCCAGTGAGGCCCCTTTGTCCACACTGCCCCCCTGCAGCACAGGCCCAATGTCCAGAGTTTTAGGCCTGGACATCTGCAGTGTATGTGGGTCTTTGTGCTTTTCTGCCCCTAGAGGCCCTGAGTTTGCTTACGTCCCTCTTTCCTCTCACATCAGGCTCAGTTTGGGAGCTGATGGGTGCTGAGTATGACAATGGCTCCCTTGTTCCTGTCCAGGTGAAGCCCATGACTCTGTGTCCAGATGCCAGGGGTCATTTGCCTTTCTCCAAGGAAAGTCTGGGAGCAGAGGCCTGAGCTCCAGGCATGGCATGGCAGAATAAGCCCAGCCTGGTCATCAGTCTGATGGGGGCACAACCAAACTTGCCACCCAGCTCCCAAATCTGGGGTCTGCCAAAGTCAGCTCTCCCTCTGCCCAGGAGCACTGGGGCTGCGACTTTGGACAGCAGAGAACAGCTCTGCCACTCTAGCTCCTGCCACCCCTTCCCCTCCCGCATCCTAGGCCCTGGGAATTCAGTAAACAGTGACCGCAAGCCTAGAAGGCTTCTGTTAGCAATTAAAAGCAGGTGGATTTTTTTTTTTTTCTTTTTGCTCGTTTGGATGGAGGAGCTGCTTGTTCAGGGCTCCCTCTCCCAGGACAGGTAGGCAGTTCATGTTTATACATGTGACCCAGAAATATGTAACAAACCACGCTCCGGGGCTGACATTGCCTGGATGTGAAGGGTATCTTTCCTCCCCAGTTGCTCTTCAGTTGCTGGGAGGGGTCTCAGGAAGTACCGGCGGAGTAGGTGCAGGGGAAGAAGGCCTCCTGGGTGGGGACAGCTCTGTCTTCATGCCAAGGGCACTTGAGAACACGAAATGTCCTCTGGGGCCCTGAATTGAAGCTGTGTCCCCCAAACATCATTCCACAATAGAGCATGAGCGATGCTACAGGGAAACAAGGAAGCTGCCTGCACAGGGGTGGGCGGAGGGTAGCAAGCAAAAAAGGGGAAGTCCTAGGTCCTCGAGACAGTGGGATAAAGAGGAAAAAAGCACACATAGCTTTTGAACCAGGAATGGGGGTTCCAGTCTCTGTCTCCCACATCCCAGCAGCAAGTCATAGAGGACTTTCCAGGGTTGCAGTGGGAAGGTGACATTGTTCTTCTGTAGCTAAGGTTGGCAGCCTCTCTGCTTCCCATTCATTTAAGGAACATCTGGTATATAACTGAGGCATGTTTCCTGTCTCCTACTCAGGGCCTGGGGTGGAACTGATGGTCCTCCTTGGCCACTTACTTCTCCCCAGCTGACCTGGGGGAGGAAGGGCGGGGGAGGCCCCAGGCCAGAGCCGCATGGGGATGATGGGGGACAAAGGGGTTGTTACTCCAGGCTTCCTCGACCCGAGCAGGTATAGAGGGTGTTGGGCCAAGAGGATGTCTCTGGGTAAGGAGGTCTGGCAGCCCTGCTGGCCCACAAGGATGTTGTGAGAGGAACCTTACCCTGCAGGCCATGGCTGGCCATCTCCCAGCTCTCTGTCTCCTCCAGCCCGGCCACTGCCTGCCCTGGCTGTGAGTGACATGGCTGTGTGATGTCTGTGTGCTCCTCCCACAGGCCACAGAGTGGGCCTCCAATGAGGACACACGCCGCTCCTGCCAGAGCAAAGGGAAGACCGAGGTAGGTGGCCTTGGTAGGCAGGGGCCTGGCTTGGAGCTGGCAGGAGGCCCATGATGGGGGGGCCAGAGGGTGACTGTGTGGGCACGAGGCCACCTGCATGGGAGACCCAGCCTGGATGAGCCAGGGGCTCCTGGTGTAGTCAAGAAGGCAGCCTGAGCATCTGAGTGGGCGGTGAGGCAGAGAGCTGGCCTGGGAGGGAGGGGTGGGGGAGGGGGACAGTCACAGATGCTCCCTCCACGGTGGAGTGGGGTGCATCTGGGGCAGAGCAATGCTCTAGAATATTTGTGGCACAGTGGAGTGAGGGAAAGACACCTAGCTCTGCAGTTGGAGAACTTGTCCCTCTATTGCTTCCCTTTTTTTGCTTCAGGAGGAGTGTCAGAACTACGTGCGAGTCCTGATTGTCACTGGCCGGAAAGTGTTCATGTGTGGGACCAATGCCTTTTCCCCAGTGTGCTCCAGCAGACAGGTGGGGGCTGCATGGGGTCGGGCAGACAGAGGGGGACACCAAGAGGTTCTCTCACTCAGGCACACAGCCTCAGGATGGAGCTGCCAGTTCAGCACATAAACCAAAACAAAAAGGATGCCCAGTTAGATTCGAATTTCAGATTGAAAACAGACAGTATTTTGGTATAAGTATATCCCATGCAAGATTTGGGATATACTTATGCTAAAAACTATTCATTGTTCATCAAAATTCAACCTCACCTTGGAAGGTCCTAACTCTGGGAACAGCCTCTGCCCTCCATGATGACTGCTCCCTCAGAGGGACTGTGGGGGGCAATGAGAAGGAGGTGGAGGGAAGGAGAGGTCCAGAGAGACCAGGGACCCAGAAGAAAGCAAAATTCCAGGGAAAGAACAGGCAGCCCCAGGGTCTCAGGAAAATCGCCCCATCTCCCCATTGTCCCCAGGTGGGGAACCTCAGCCGGACGGTGGAGAAGATCAATGGTGTGGCCCGCTGCCCCTATGACCCACGCCACAACTCCACTGCCGTCATCTCCTCTCAGGGGGAGCTCTACGCTGCCACAGTCATCGACTTCTCAGGTCGGGACCCCGCTATCTATCGCAGCCTGGGCAGCCGGCCACCACTTCGCACCGCCCAGTATAACTCCAAGTGGCTTAATGGTAAGCAGACCCAGCCCTAGGGCTCCCCTGGTTCTAATCCAGCCAGCCCACCCTGACCCCCATCAGTTTCCTTCCTGCCCAACCAGGGTAGGGCGGACATTTGCGCAAGGACCACAGCAAGTCACAGATGGACTCTGGATGAAATCACGGATGTCCTGAGGATGCAGAGCAGATGGAGGGCAGACTATGAGGGGGGAGAGAGAGTTAGGAATTGATGAGGAGGAAAGGTTACAGGAAAGAAGAGATTGGGGGATGGTATTAGGAGTTTCTTGCCCGTTGGAGTTGAATCCCTGATTCTCTGCTAATGAGCTGTGTGACCTTGAGCAAATGCTTGACTTCTCTGTGCCACAATGGTCTGATCTGTGATATGGGGACAATCGTAGTGTGTACCTCATAGCTTGCTAAGAGGATCCAATGGGCTAATCCATATAAAGTACTTACAGCAGTGTCTGGAGCACCGTGAGTGCTCAGTCATACATGTCAACTATTGTAACTGCACTTTGTGTTGGGGGTGGGAACAGGGTTAGCGCCCCCAGGTCACCAAGCTGGCGGGGGCTGTAGGATGCCCATCTAGGGAAATGGAAGTGGTCGAGTGCTCCCAGCTCTGTCTTCTTCCTCCCTCATGGCCTGACCCACCCCTTGTTCCTCTTCTGTCCCCAGAGCCAAACTTTGTTGCAGCCTATGACATCGGGCTGTTTGCATACTTCTTCCTGCGGGAGAACGCAGTGGAGCACGACTGTGGACGCACCGTGTACTCTCGGGTGGCCCGCGTGTGCAAGAACGATGTGGGAGGTCGCTTCCTGCTGGAGGACACTTGGACCACGTTCATGAAGGCCCGGCTCAACTGCTCCCGCCCGGGTGAGGTCCCCTTCTACTACAACGAGCTGCAGAGCGCCTTCCACCTGCCCGAGCAGGACCTCATCTACGGGGTCTTCACCACCAACGTGTGAGTCCCTGCCTTCCCTCCTACTCTCCCCTGGATGTCAGGGACCAGTTCTGACCTGCCTTCACAGCCTGGCGGCCTCGGGCAAGTCCCTGTCTTCGTTTCTCTTTCTGTAAAATGGGGATGGCTGTGCCTTCTGCCCTGGGTCCTTTGAGGATTTTGTGGCTCACTGCCTCTTGAGAGGTGAGCACTTGTTCTGGGTTGCTGCGACGGGCAGGCCTAGGCCAGATGTGAGGAAAATAGAAGGAGCTGGATTGTGACTCCATGAAAGAAGAACTTGCTGGGGATGAAAGTGCAGCAGGCTGTCTTTGATGAGGGGGTGACAGCCCTGGGAGGGTCCTCCAGCTGCCCACAGGAGACGCTCAGAGAGGTCTCTACCCTTCCAACTTCAGGACGCCATGATCCCACTAAATCTAACCAGCAGAGTCTTGTCGCAATCCTGACTGCCCTGGAAAACACAGGCTGGGAATTAGAAGGGTAACCCCCCACTGAGATCATGAGTCTGTCCTCCACTGCCTCCTTCTGTGTATAGGCTGATCCATTCAGGTGACTTTTGTACAGAGAATGCTGAATGGGCAGCAAAGACGGAGAAATGAATTTGCTGTCCAGCATGCTGAGGGGGGTTCTCAGTAAGGACATCAGAAATACAGGAAGCAGAGAGTGGTGTTTGCTTACTTAGGGCCCAGCTAGCAGGACTGGATGAGAGCCAGATTAGCCACAGAATGGGCTATGGACGGGGGAAGGGAAAGCAGGGAAGCTGGAACAGAGAAGCCATCCAAGCTAGGGGACAGACATGTGACACAGCCATGTGCTGGGAGCCGGGCGCTGACAGCTGGGGCTTAGTGACCAGTCCACCATCAGCAGTAGAAGGTAGGCAGCTGTGAGCAGAGGGCAGGAGTCACGGGTAAGGCATCAGGGGAAAATAGCAATGTGAGTTTAAACCACAAATTGTTTATGTATTGTGCGCCTTCTCCATGTCCCAGGTTCTTGTCAAATGGAGGTGAGGGTGGGAGACAGGCCAGCGAGCAACAGCAGACCTGACTCTGCCTATAAGGAGCTTATGTTCTCGAGAGGGTTGTTATTAAATGCCCAGTTTTAACTGCAAGAAAATCTCCAGAGGGAAAGGGCAGTGTGCAGAGAAGCTATGATCACTATGGAGGGGTGATAATCAGGGAACGCTTCCTGTAGGAAGTGATATCTACAGGATGGCTGGGAATTAACGAAGGGACAGGAGCATTCCAGCCTGAGGCAACAATATGCACAAAGTTTCAAGGTGGGGAAAAATGTGTGAGGAACTGAGAGATCTGTGTGGCAGGAACCTGGTGGGTGAGGAGCAGAAAGACACGAGAGTTGGCTGAAGGGCAGGCATGGGCGGATTATAGACAGGAGGGCCTTGTAGACTGCTTTAAGGGTATTGATCTATATCCTAAGAGTAAGGAGAAGTTATTGGAGGGTTTGAAGCAGGACAAGGGCTAGCTCAGATGTGCATTTGGCAAGTCACTCCAGTTCCCGCATGCAGGATGGATTAGAGGAAACTGGACTTACTGCAGGAACAGTGTGGTGTCCTGGAAGAGAGTGGGGGCTGCGACCAGGTGGCGGGGGGGTGTGGGGAGGGTGGTGGTGGTGAAACGCACATATTCGGGAGAGGGACTGAGTGCAGAGAACAGCCTGGTAACATTTGGTGTACTGGTATCCTCTCTCCAAACTGTCCACATCAGACTCAGAGAAACATTTGTTTCTATGAATGAAAGGGATCTGAGAGGTCATCTGGCTGCAGGTGTTGAGCTGCAGCATAGAACACTGGTTTGGTAACCAGGTTGTTGCTTTTATTTTTTTAGTAAAATAATAAAACAGAATTGACTGGAAAAAAACCAGAGGATAATGTATTTAGTAAGGTGATACGTTGTTTCATGAAAACGCATTGCAAATGTGTATGTCTATAGTATGTGTGTGTCATACTGAGTTGTCATATAAAATGTATGGTGGACCATGAACTAATATGTTTGAAAACCACTGACTTTGTTTGCCCTCCCACTGAATAAAGGAAGGGGAAGAGAAGCACAGAAGGATCCACCAGTTTTTCTCATCCATGGCTCCTTTTTTCCTGGGGGGTTTCCAGAGCGTAAGGACCATGTCTCCTCCTTCTCTGAGATCCCCGTGATACAGAAGGCCCCAGACTCACCTAGGTGCTCAGTAAGCCTTGGAGCTGTGCCACACTGACTTGACAGCTGGAGGTTGGATTTAGGGGAGGGTGCCGAGACCTCCAGAGAAGGCAGCATCCCGCCATCTCTTGCCTTTCAGAAACAGCATCGCTGCGTCTGCTGTCTGCGCCTTCAATCTCAGTGCCATCTCCCAGGCTTTTAATGGCCCGTTTCGCTACCAGGAGAACCCCAGGGCTGCCTGGCTCCCCATCGCCAACCCCATCCCCAATTTCCAGGTACTGCTTCTCCTCCCCTTTCCCTCGCATCACATACCACCCTGCCCCAGACTATCAGCCACAAGCTGATGCCCAACTACTTAGTGTAACTGCCAAATGTGTCCCTGCTGGTCTATGCCCATCTGTGGGGTCTGCAGGGGTTCCCTAAGAGGGTGGAAACCTCAAGACTGGAGAGAGAAAGGAAGAGTGGATGGGATGCAGAGCAAGGCAGCCTGCTCTGAGCCATCTCTAAATGTGACCCCTCACCTCCTGACAGGGAGGGAGGTCGGACCTCAGCCCTCCTCAGTATGGGGGAGTGGGGGTGTGGGGCACACTCACAAGCTGTCTGGCCAGGAGTTTGTTCTCAGTCTACCCAGCATGGGTAGTGATGCCCAGAAGGTCTCTGAGTACCAGGACTGGTCAGAGCCTAGACAGGGTGGTATGAGCATCCCCAGTGTGTGATGGAGAAGCGGGAAGAGCCACAGGACAAAGAAAAATACAGATGGTTGACTTTCATATCCGTCCAACTTCCTGCCCAGGGGACAGAACGGAGCAGGGAAAGACCTCAGGCTTTTCAGTCATACAGTCCTGACCCAGATCTAGCCCTCTCTATGTGTGACCTTAGGCAAGTCACTCAACCTCCTTGAGTCCCTTTACCCTGATCTGGCACATTGGGATAATACCACCAACCTCATAGATTCGTTGGAGGGTTGACATGCACCTGACCAGGATCCCTAGAATGATACGCACCTGACATGCTCAGTAAATGACAGTTGCCCTCCAGCTTTGGTTTAGAAGGGGTAAGAACCTTGAGATGAGAGGGACGCGGGAGAGGGAAGGCAGAGCTTGGCCCAACGTGGCGGGGTGAGGAGTGCACTGACCGAGACAGCATAAAATAACAGGACACTTGTTATCTACACTCATATGATCAGCTTTTGGATAATCAAGCCCCCTTTTCATCTCCCTGCCCTCTCCACTCCTGGTACATCCCTCCTCCCCCATTTTCCAAGCTTTACTGTCCCTTAGTTCCCACAGATGAGGTATCTTCCTGGAAGAGAGTGCAGGACCCCTAGCGGGGATGTTGGGGGTGGGGAGCAGGGGCTGGAGAATCAGGGACTGGGTAGGGAGGAAGAAGGAGGGGACCCGGGATCATGGCAGCCCGGCGGCTGGGCACGTGTGACCGGCTCCCCGCCGCAGTGCGGCACCCTGCCGGAGGTGGGCCCCAACGAGAACCTGACGGAGCGCAGCCTGCAGGACGCACAGCGCCTGTTCCTGATGAGTGAGGCTGTGCAGCCCGTGACACCGGAGCCTTGCGTCACCCAAGACAGCGTGCGCTTCTCACACCTCGTGGTGGACCTTGTGCAGGCCAAGGATACGCTCTACCACGTGCTCTACATCGGCACGGGTGAGGCCGCCCCGCCCCGCCGGTGCTCCGGGTGGGAGGGGGTGGAGGGGTGGGCGACTGGGCTGCGAGGTTCCGGGGCCACCCTGAGGTTCAAGGCCACCCTGATCTGGTCCCTTCAGAGTCGGGCACCATCCTGAAGGCACTGTCCACGACGAGCCGCAGCCTCCGCGGTTGCTACCTGGAGGAGCTGCACGTGCTGCCCCCCGGGCGCCGGGAGCCACTGCGCAGCCTGCGCATCGTGCACAGCGCCCGCGCGCTCTTCGTGGGGCTGAGCGATGGCGTGCTGCGCGTCCCGCTGGAGAGGTGCGCCGCCTACCGCAGCCAGGGGTGAGTGGGCACCGCGCCGCGGCGGGCGGGCTGGCGAGCCGGATTCGCAGCGCCGATCTCTGTCGATCTCCCTGGGAACTGGAGATCCAACAGATGGAGCTTAGGAGTCAAGGTCCCCCTGGGGTGGCATCCTGACGCAGTCACGGAATGTGTGCCTTTGGACAAGTCACTTCTCTGAGCCCCGGTTTCCTCCTCATAAATCTTTGCAGGGTTTTTGTGAAGGCTGGTTGGGATAATCTGCGCAAACCACTTATCACTCTCCCTAGGAGGAGGATGTGTTGAGCACAAGGTGGTGGCTTGCTATCCCTGTTGTCAAGCCCGTAGTGAAGGCCTGGCGGCCATCTCCAGCCGATTTACTCTCAGTCCCTTCAGTTCAGAGAGGGGCCTTTATCTTTGAAACCACAGCACTTACTACCCAGATGTGAGGGCAGATGGGAGGCTATGCTCCCCAAGCTTGCCCTTCTAACTTCCCCACTTAGAAGAGGCAGAGAGATCTGGCGTGGGTAGGGTGGAGGTGAGGAGCCAGGTGGAGACCCGACCTCCCGGCTGCTTCTGCCATCGGTTCTCCAAACCTTAGCTTCTAGTGGATCCACAAATTTGATAACGACACTGGCATTTAAGGGGGAAACAAAACCTGTCCCAAAGCCAAACACAGATGTATCTCAGACTCCTAACCACCGGAGGCTACCCTGAGCTGCCCCCCCTCCCCCATTATGGAGATAATAAAAAATTGCCTGCAGCTGGTATAGCCAAGGCCCCGTGGGCTCCTGTGGCCTTTGCAACACAGGGACCTCCTGGCTGTGCCCATCTGTTCTCAAGATTTGGGAGACAAATGGCATGCCTGCTGCCAATGGTTGTTGTCCAGTCCTGGTGGAGGGTGCTAGGAACTGAGGATGGGCCTGGAGGACCGGAGAGGAGGCTGGAAGGTCATGGGTTGACAGGGGGTGGGGTTGGGGGTGGGCTGGGAGTGGAAGGCAGTGGGCAAACGCCCAAACTTCCCTCAGTCCTAATGCAGGGCTCCATCAGCAAAGCACCAAACATGCTAAGCCCTCCCGCACTCAGAGTTCTTTGCAGGCTGTCGGCGTGAGAAGAGGGAGGCCAGATGAAACAAGGCCTGGAACACTCATTTCTCTTAGGGCTCTGGTTGGTGAGAGAAGCCTTGATGTTAATCTGACTGACGTGTGGGCAGAGACGGGGGTATACTGCAAGGGGCTTGAGTGGTGGAATTGGATACACCTGGGGCTCCACCAGCTGTATGATCTTGAGCAAGTTACTGAACCTTTTGAACTTTGGCTTTCTCAGTGGGAAAATAGGGGGAAATTGTGATGAAGCAATTTAATTTTCCACTCTAGTATTCTTGCCTGGAGACTCCCATGTAAAGAGGAGTCTGACAAGATACAGTCCATTGGGTCGCAAAGATTTAGACATGACTGAAGCAACTAACACACACTGAGATACCAGGGGATAGGACTTAGATGCATGAATTTGGGGAGATACATTTTAGGCCATAACAGCTGAACAGATCTTCAGGCATTCAGTTTTCCCACCTCTGCTGCTACTGCTGCTAAGTTGCTTCAGTCGTGTCCGACTCTGTGTGACCCCATAGACGGCAGCCCACTAGGCTCCCCCGTCCCTGGGATTCTTCAGGCAAGAACACTGGAGTGGGTTGCCATTGCCTTCTCCAATGCATGAAATTGAAAAATGAAAGGGAAGTCGCTCAGTCGTGTCCGACTCTTCACGACCTCATGGACTGCAGCCTACCAGGCTCCTCTGTCCATGGGATTTTCCAGGCAAGAGTACTGGAGTGGGTTGCCATTGCCTTTCCCACCTCTAACATGTACAAAATCAGCTCCAGGAGGTACTGGAGAATCAGCTGGATAAAGTATGTAAGAGTATACTGTTCGGAGTTCAAGCACCAAACACACCTCGATAATTATTCCTGCAGGTCAAGGACCCATTTTATGTCCATAGGGTTGCAAAGAGTCAGACACTACTGAAGTGACTTATGTGAAGTCTCTCAGTCGTGTCTGACTCTTTGCGACCACATGGACACCAGGCTCCTCCATCCATGGGATTTTCCAGGCAAGAATACTGGAGTGGATTGCCATTTCCTTCTCCAGGGGATCTGCCCAACCCAGGAATTGAGCCTGGGTCTCCCTCATTGCAGGCAGACGCTTTACCATCTGAGCCACCAGGGAAGTGACTTAAGACGCATGCTATTTAATTTTGGCAAACAAACTGTAAGGATTGGGAATAATGCTCACGAAGTACCTAGTCCAGCAAGTGAGTCATCATTGGTAACTAGTGTCCTAGTTCCTTTTTTTATCTCTGCAAATGCATTTAGGGGCCATCAGCCTCCTGGGCTCTCTGGAGTCTCAGCATCTGTGACATTGAATACAGACAGCACTGCTTGGCAATGAATCATGGTGTTTCCCTCATATCTTGTCTTCTTTAACTCTTGTGTCATTATTAAACTTTTCACATGTACCCTATTCTTTAAGGGGATGTAAATCCTCGAAGGTAAAGCCAGTGTCCCAGTATTTTCTATACTCCACCAGGGGAGCCACACTCAGCCCCATGCACAAAGTGGCCTTCCACACATGACTGATCCTGAAGTTGATTGATTATTTGGCCTTGAGAGGAGGTTGGTGCAGGAGAGGAGTGGGACTGGAAAGTGGATTGAGGCCAGCTAAGAATGCCAAGGGAGGATTTTGACTTGAATTCTGTGACTGGGGACACTAAAGTGGTCTTTGAGCAGGGGAGTAGAGTGATGGGCAGTGTGAATAGGTGTTTTACAAAGATCAAGCAGTCAGTGGCGAGTAGCTTTGTCGCAGGGCAGATGGTTGGCCAGGGTGAGCTGCTGTGGCTCTGGGCCAGATATGATGTAATGGGGGCTGCAGTGGATGAAAGGAAGGATGGTGCCAGTTGCTTCCCCATGCACGTGGTGCTGCAGACGGGGGGCAGGGAGGTCACGGAGCGTGGCCAGGTGGGACAGAAAGATAGACAGAGGTCAGTTCGGAATCTAATACTTCTGATAAGAGGCCTTGGTGTGTACAGTAGAAACTCTACTGTACTGCTGCAGGTGGATGTAAAACGTGCAGTCTCGTTAATGAGAAGTTAACAGGATGAACAGAGTAAGCCCGTGCCGCCAGCAGGCTGTGCACTCTGGGAGTCTGGGAGCCACCTGCCCATCACACTGTATCAGAATGTGTGCTGGAGCGAGGCAGTTTGTCCCAGGGTTCTACTGTGTGCCACGATAGGCATTTCTTTCCTTTTTCCTCATTTCTTCCAAAGCTGGCAAGAAGCTGAGGACAGGTAAGCAGAGGCCCCTTCAGGGCCCCTCCTCTGTCCAGAATCCAGGGACTTGTCTCTAGATCCCTCCTTTCACTCAGGCAAACTTCAGCCCCATGGGGCATGACCAGGACACTGAGCTGACCACAGGGAGACCAGGGCTCACAGGAGAAGGAGCAAAGGGAATGAATGCTGACTAGCTCTACAAAGCAGTGTTTTATGCCTGAAGAACAGCCCCCTTCCTCCTTCATGCCACCCTGGAGTGAGGGGCCTGTCTTGCCAGCTTATCCCAACCTCCCTCCCTGGCAGAGGGTCTGGGCTCCCTCCACTGCCATTTTAAGTAATGACCACTTGCTCCCAAGCTCCACCGTGGACAGCTCCCATTGTGAAACTATGGCTACACGGTGTTGGAATCGGCCTCCTTGTAAATTCCACCATCCATCTTTGTCCTACTTCTGAGCCCATGGAATGAACCTGTTCCCTTTTGTAATGACTGCTTGAGACACTGCAGTAAAAAAGACATGGTGATATATTATTGGTCTGAGGGCTAACTTTATGAAAGAAACTCTTAACTGCCACCCATTCCTGCCATCAGAGACACACTTTAACTCTCCTCTGCTTGGAGCTTTAATTTTCTTAAGGACATTCTCTGCTCTGGAAGCTTTGAAGTGGCCTTTGGTCAAAAGCAGCAAATGTGGACAAGCAAAGAGCTCAGGCGCTGGTGCCAGGGGAGTCTCGCAGATCCCCTCGGGCAACCTGGGCCAGGGCAGGGCAGATGTGTCCGTGGAGAATCTGCTCTCCTTTCTTCTCTGGGAGTACTGAGTGTAGGAGAGGCTGAGGGTGAGGGATCCTGACTGAGGGGCTGGGGCCAGCATCTACTCTGGGTGTTTCTTTGCTCTTTATCCTGTCATGGGTTAGAAATACAGGATACCTCATCTCTTGACTTGGGAACCCTGACAAAAGTGGCCCTGGAACAGCAATTCTAAAGGCTCTTATTCATTATAATCACCTGAGGAATATTTCAAAGACGCCAGTGCCTGGGCTTACTCCAGTCCTGAAAGCCCAGAAATAGGAGGGGTTTTGTTTTGTTTGCTTAAGCTGTTTTAAAAAATCCCCAGGAGATTCTAATTTGTACTCAAGACTGGGAACAACTGTTCTAGAACTGGTTAGACCCTAGATGAAAGAAGTAGCATGAGGCAAACTGCGTTCCTCCAGAATCTTCTGTTTTTACCTTGTATAAATCAATTCAAATTTTCTACTCTTATCCATTCTCTCTTCTAGCATATGATTGTTTTTGATGGGTAGAATCATATTATTAATCACTAGTCATGGCTAGTTCTCTTTTTATTATTTAATCTGTACTGTTTGTGCAGTACCATGTCAGTGCTTCTTGAGTTTGATACCCATTTCTGAGAGCTGAGGCAAATACACTCAGGAATGGGCTTTACTGAGTTCTGATTGACTGAATCTGCTCACAGCAAATTTGGCCCAAACATCAGCGGGTAAGCAGAACCTCAAAAGCACCAGTTGCTGGGACTACTTTTGCACATATATTGTATTTAGTCCCATGACGTCTAGTTTGACTCATTTGCTGGTGAAACACCCCCAGACCAAACCATTGATCCTGAATGAAAACATGAGCACCTGTACATTGTATAATTTACACAAATTGTCCTTGAGAGAACAAAGTGGAAACGTAGCAACATAGCAACAGATGAGCATTCTGGATTTCCAGGTGGGCCATGGTGTGCTTACTGGCAATCATCGAGGCTGGCAGTCACTGAAACCCCAGGCATTGTCTCACTTATATGAGGCCATAAGTTACTGGAGCAAGAGACAGCACTGTCTTTGATCTCCTCTGGCGAGGAGAGGAGCCCCACTCTCTTCTTTATAAGGTCTTCATATAACTTCTTTTCTCTTTGGAGCCTGATATGGCCTACTGAACTCACCGAAAATAAAGAACTCCCCTGACAGGTGATTTTCCCTGAAGCTTCAAGAGAAAAGATTCTATCCTAGAGACACGAAAAGGGGCAGCCCCTTGACTCCGTTGTGTGTCCCTTCAGTGCCAGGCAGCCTTTGGCCGACGGAAAATCCCTCTGCAGACTCAGGTCGTGGCGTGGGCTCCCCCACCCTCTGCCATGCGGCACCTCCTTCACCCCAAGCCTCTTCTGCTTTCTACCCTCCGATTTCTGCTCCACTCTCAGTGTGCTCCTAGATTGTCCAGAGCAGGCCCACTGCCGTGGAGCAGCCAAGCCTTGTCAGAGGGAGTGGAAGTTGGGGAAAGAAAGGCAGAAGGGACCCAGGGTATCCCCTGAGATTAGTGGTGGGCTCTCTGGGTGTTGGAGGGAACTTCCTTCAGGCTTCAGAAGCTGAGATTGTGTTTACTTAGCAATGGATAGCACATCCTGATTCCCTAATTCCCATACTCTTTTCCTCCCTCCTTGAAGTCTTATTGGTAAAGATACAGTTTTTTGTTGTTAAAAACTATAGAGGATACAATGACTAAGTCAGAAGGAGAAAGGAAAGAGAGGAGCCTAGGATGTGAGAAGTGGGGGCTTTGAGGCGTGCATCGGTGTGTGAACCATTCCTCTCCTGGCTTACTGCAGATCGACGAGATCAGCCTGCCTGGGAAGGGGGACCTGGGATGTGACCCCTGCCCCATCCCAGTTATGATGTTAGTGCACTGGACTCTGGGCCCTGCCACTGAGCAGCACAAGCGTGTGGATGTCCAGGTGACCCTGGATTATGTCCCCTGCATCTATGCTTTAAGGCATGGGCCCATGGGTGTGTGAAGTCAGATGCAGCCTCCAGCAGGGACGCAGAAGCGCAAGGGGAAGAGTGTGGTGGTGGTGGTGGTGGTAGGGGGTGCCTAGATTCTAACCCCAGCTCGGTCACGTAAAATTTGTGTGATCTTCGGGAAATACCTCTTCCCTTCTCTGTGACTGTTTCTTCCTCTGTTTAACAAAAAGGTTGTATTATGGATGTCCACAATTCCCAACCTGGGTCCCACTAGAATCATCCACAAGCTTTTAAACCCCCTACCACCCACTCAGAGATTCTGGGAGTCTGGGATGGGCCCAACTATCAGTACTTTTCAAAAAGCTCCTTTAGTGATTCTGATGTGCAGCCAGGGTTGAGAACCACTGATTCAGATCATCTGTAAGGTCCTTTCCATCACTATAATCATAGCGTCTGGCAGGGAGGTACTGCCTCTTTGGGTTTCTGCTCACCACATCTTCGCCTGTGGCCCTAGATGTGCAGTGTGGAACCCCTGACTCAGGCAAGTACTCAGACTCAGTAGTTTCTTGGTTAAGTGTGCAGGCTCTGGAGGGTAAGAGTGTGAGTCCAGGGTTAGCTCTGGTTTTCCTCCATATAACATGGGGATATTAACAGTACCTTCCTCACTGAGTTGTTGCATTGAGTTAATTCACACTTGTAAAGTGCTTGAAATGATGCCTGGCATACAGTAAGTAGCCAAGGAACTTAGTTACTATTGTGGAAGACACCTGGATGAGAGGGGTGTCCAGAGAGGAGTGTCCAGGCATATTCTTGGGATGCAGACGAGGGTGGGAGTCCAGTGGGCTTGAGGCTCCGGACCTCTGTCTGGCAGGGCCTGCCTGGGGGCACGGGACCCGTACTGCGGCTGGGATGGAAAGCAGCAGCGTTGCAGCACTCTCGAGGACAGCTCCAACATGAGCCTCTGGACCCAGAACATCACAGCATGTCCTGTGAGCACCCTTTTGTAGCCCCTACCAGGGACCTCTTCCCCCGAATTCAGGCCAACTGTCCATCAGTGTCCCCACAGCCCTAGGACCTTGTGTCTTCCCTGCCCCTGCCTTGGGTGACAGGGTCCTGCTCCCACTGTGTGTCCACAGGTGCGAAATGTGACTCGGGATGGGGGCTTTGGCCCATGGTCACCGTGGCAACCATGTGAGCACTTGGATGGGGACAACTCAGGCTCTTGCTTGTGTCGGTCCCGAGCCTGTGACTCCCCTCGACCCCGCTGTGGGGGCCTCGAGTGCCTGGGGCCAGCCATTCACATTGCCAACTGCTCCAGGTATGTGAGGATACAGGGCTTGCCCACGGTGGCCTTGGGATGGAGTAAGGGGAATGGAGCAAATGGGGCATCATCCCAGCCAGGTGTTTGCACTAAGGAACAGAAATTACTTCAGGGCTGTGTAGGAGACTGGACAGGTGGCTGAGGTCCGAGGCAGGAAACGAGCACTGGGAGAGTTTCCACGCCAGCGGGAGAGAAGTGTCTGCCTGGTGGTGCTTTGCACACAAAGAGGAAGTCTGGATAGGCATGGGAGTCACTCCCAGACGATCTATAGCCTCAATAAGCCTTGCAGTCCCCAACTGGAAGGACAGCATGGGATGGCGGTAGCCACCTATCACTCTGAGCTTCTCTAAATGGGGGTTACAGTGCCCTCCCTGAAGATTGTTGGGAGGGTTAAATGAGTCTCTCTCTCTACATATATATACGTAGAGAGAGGGAGAGAGAGCCACCTATTACCTGGGGACTCCCTAAAGTGGTTAAAATAAATAATCCATAACTCCAGACACTCTTAAAATAATTTTATATCCATTTATTAACTTAACCATCACAACACCCTCATGGAGTAGGATACAATCAGTATCCTTACTTTAAAGGTAAGAGCATGATGAAACACAGAAGATTTCGATAAATCGCCCAGCCTTAAAAAAAAGCCAGTTAGTTGCAGAACCACAATTTGTAAGGTCTGCCAGCCAACAAGGCTGAAACAAAGGCTTCAGATGGGAAAGGACTGCTTCTCTAGAGAAGATGTCCTTTGTCCCTGCAAGTAGAGGCCATGTCCTGTCTCTGTGCTCTAACCATGAGGACAGCCTGATGTCTAGAAGAAGGCCTCGATCTATGTTCGAGGAATGAACAAATGAATGCAGGAGTACGTCATTCCTGAGATGGTTTGGTTAGGAGCTATTGTATTTCCCGTGAATGGCACGTCCTGACAACAATACAAAACTCATCTATGCAGATGTTATTAGATGGGCGAGGCTAGGACTCAGAGGGTCATTGTCTCTGCCCCCTCTGGCCCCACCAGGAACGGGGCATGGACACCGTGGTCGTCTTGGGCCCTGTGCAGCACCTCCTGTGGGATCGGATTCCAGGTCCGCCAGCGGAGCTGCAGCAACCCTGCGCCGCGCCACGGGGGCCGCATCTGCGTGGGCAAGAGTCGGGAGGAGCGGTGAGCTAGGGTGTGGCTGGAGGTTTCCGCGACAAGCCATCCCCGAGGTCCCCGACTTCCCGGGCCCCCCAGAAGGTGGTCTGGATTCTCCGGGTGATCCAATGGACCCTCGTTTTCCCAATTTTCCCAAGTCTCACAATCCCAGTGACCTCTCATAGGAAAAGGAGGAGTAATGACTCCTCCCGTTCTGCACCTCAGGTTCTGTAACGAAAACACGCCTTGCCCGGTGCCCATCTTCTGGGCATCCTGGGGCTCCTGGAGCAAGTGCAGCAGCAACTGTGGGGGCGGCGTGCAGTCGCGCCGCCGGACCTGTGAGAACGGCAACTCCTGCCCGGGCTGCGGCGTGGTGAGGGTCCGGCCGAGGCGGGGGCGGGCGCGGGATGCTTGGACCCGCAGCCCAGGGTAGGGCAGACGGGGCGGGATCGGAGCGCAGGGGCAGGCCAGGGTCTGCATGCTTGTGAAACAGCACCGGATCTCACCCCGAAGGAGTTCAAGACGTGCAACCCCGAGGCCTGCCCCGAAGTGCGGCGCAACACGCCGTGGACGCCGTGGCTGCCGGTGAACGTGACCCAGGGCGGGGCGCGGCAGGAGCAGCGCTTCCGCTTCACTTGCCGCGCGCCGCTGCCGGATCCCCACGGGCTGCAGTTTGGCCGGAGGAGAATGGAAACCAGAACTTGCCCGGCAGACGGCTCCGGAGCCTGCGACACTGACGGTACAGCCCCAGGGCGATGGGGGCAGGGAAGTAGGGGGAGGTGAAGTGAGAGCTGGGGGACGCGTGGGCGGGGAAGGGTTGTGGTTTGGGAGAAGGCTTAGGTGGCGCTAGTGGTAAAGTACATGCCTGCCAATGCAGGAGACGTAAGAGATGCTGGTTCGATCCCTGGGTTGGGAAGATTCCCTGAAGGGCATGGCAGCCTACTCCACGACTGAAGCGACTTAACATTTTTGCTAAAGTCAGCCCCCTCTGTTCCTCCAGCCCTGGTAGAGGATCTCCTGCGCAGCGGGGGCACCTCCCCGCTCATGGTGAGCGGGGGCTGGGCCGCCTGGGGCCCATGGTCCTCCTGCTCCCGGGACTGTGAGCTGGGTTTCCGCGTCCGCAAGAGAACATGCACGAACCCCGAGCCCCGCAACGGTGGCCTGCCCTGCGTGGGTGACGCCGCCGAGTATCAGGACTGCAACCCGCACGCTTGTCCAGGTAACCCTCCACCAAGGAATCTTGCCCAGGGAACCTCTCGCCCAGGGAACTCCCAGGCATCTGCTCAAGCGTGGAGACCACTCCTCCCCGCCCACTCTGCACACGGGGCCCCAGAGCAATTTCTTTGGCTCCTGAAAATGGACACAGCAGCGACTCCCAGGGACCAGGCATTTCCTCACCCTCTGTGCTGCTGTTTTCTCTTCCCTAATGGGTTAGCCGGAGAAGGTGCTTAATTTGACATGGAGTTGGTTTGGGGGGTCTTCTCTGCAGCCTGCATTTCCCGTGCCTCCCCTGAGGGAAGGGGGCACTCCCTCACAGTGGGCTGTAGGGGTGGGGTGGCCTGGGCAGAGTGACCTGGGATGGGGAAAAGACTGCCTTGGGCCCTGCCTGCACCCGCGGCCCCCTTCACACACCCCATGCCTTGCAGTGAGGGGTGCCTGGTCTTGCTGGACCGCTTGGTCCCCGTGCTCTGCCTCCTGCGGTGGCGGCCACTACCAACGCACCCGTTCCTGTACCAGCCCAGCGCCTTCCCCCGGCGAGGACATTTGTCTCGGGCTGCACACGGAGGAGGCGCTGTGTGCCACACAGGCCTGCCCAGGTACTGAGTGTGTCTAGCAGGATCTGGGGAGCAACTTTGGAGCCTGGCCATCCCCACTATGAGATCTGAGGAGTTAACTTCATCCCAACCTACAACCCACAGAAGGCTGGTCACCGTGGTCTGAGTGGAGTGCATGCACCGAGGACGGAGTGCAAAGCCGCGACAGGCACTGTGAGGAGCTGGTCCCTGGGCCCAGCACTTGTTCTGGAAACAGCAGCCAGAGCCGCCCCTGCCCTTACAGCGAGATTCCCGGTGGGTCTTCTAGCCAGCACCTTCACACCCACCCTTTCTGCTCTGAGTCCCCAACTTCCTTCCCCTTCTGAACTATTTTGGGGGTTGCGGGATGAAACACCAGAGTGGGACGTCCACACACTTCGGGCCTTTGTCCCTTCTCATCTAGTGGATGGGCCAACCCTTCTTAGAGGTGAGGTTCGGGGGGAGACAAAGGGGAGTGAAAGTCGCCAGTCCCAGTCCCACAGGTTACTGCTGACCCAGGGGTCCTTTGAGAGAGACATACTGAGCCCTAAGAGCCCATCCCCTCCCCTCCCTGCCTCTGACACCCACTCTGCTTGTCTTTGTGCAGTGATCCTGCCTGCCTCCAGTGTAGATGAGGCCACCAGCTGTGGAGGTAAAAGGAACCTGCCCCAGCTCACAACGCTGCATTTCTGCCCACCACCACCCCTACAAGGAGGAGGCCCACCTACTCCAAAATCTGGAGTCTACTTCTTGCTCTAGACATGCAGACCTTGTTGAGGTCTTGCACTGCTTTAGACCATATGTAGGGGAGTCCAGGCAGTTCCGCCCTTGTCCGCCAACTAAGAAGTGGTTGTCTAGTCTGTATTCAAGAGGAGTCACGCAACTCTACACCACTGGCTGCCTCTGACCCAAGCCACAGGTGGTCCTGTGAGACAGGTCCCTGCTGAAAAGGCCACTCAGCCCTCTTGTTTCTGATAGCTCTGGCCTGAAAGCCCTTTATGTCTCAGAGCCTCCTCTCAGAAGGCAGTTGGTGGGGGGTCTTCACAGTGGCCCTTTCCTTACTTCTGGCCTCTTGCTCTCCCAGGGTTCAGTCTCATCCACCTGGTGGCCACAGGTATCTCCTGCTTCCTGGGCTCTGGGCTGCTGACCTTGGTGGTGTACCTGTCCTGCCAACATTGCCAGCACCAGTCCCAGGAGTCCACGCTCGTCCATCCCGCCACCCCCAACCACCTGCACTACAAGGGTGGGGGCACCCCCAAGAATGAGAAGTACACACCCATGGAATTCAAGGTGGGAGCCCTCCTGTAGAAGCAGGGGCTAGGTGAAGGGTGCAGGGGTCCTGGCCCTAAGCTGGGCATCACTGGGATGGGCTCTCAGAGGGGGCAGTGGTATTATAAATAGAACACTGTGTCAACAGCCAGAATGTTCTCTCATCGATGGGCTCCCAACTTCCTTGCCCTGGCCTGTTCCCTTGCCCCATCTCTCCTTTTCACCCTTTCCTCTCTGGTTCCTTCCTTCTCCCACAGACCCTGAACAAGAATAACCTGATCCCTGATGACAGAGCCAACTTTTACCCATTGCAGCAGACCAATGTGTACACGACCACCTACTACCCAAGCCCACTGAACAAACACAGCTTCCGGCCTGAGGCCTCACCTGGACAACGGTGCTTCCCCAACAGCTGATATCACTGTCCTGGGGACTTGGGCTCCTTGCCTTCCAAAGGCACAGAGCAGGTGGCGATGGGACGGTGGAGCCAGTTTGGTGTTCTCCCTCTGCAGTAGGCCAGGAACTTGCTGCCTTGCCTTGCGGGGGTCCCATCCGGCTTCAGAGAGCTCTGGCTGGCAGTGACCATGGGGGAGAGGGCTGGCTTCAGGCTGGCACGTGGCTGCAGTTCTGGCTCAGCCCAGGTCTCTCATGGCCTGCTTGCAACCCACCATCGTGCTGATCTCCCCTGCCATGTCTGGGCTGTGGACCTGCTAGGCGTGTGAGGGAATTGGAGCGTGAGGCATCAGGAAGGCAGGCTCTTAGGTTTGGGCTGGAAATGATGGCCTGTGTGGCTCTCATGGGCTGAGTCTGCCCCTCTCTGGCTGGCCCCAGGAAGGGCCTGGGGCGCATCCCGATTATCTTGGAAAGAAACTAATCTAATGGCCCTAATAGTTCTGGATTCTCTGCCCAGGGCTGGGCCATCGTGGTGCTGCCCCAGTATGACATGGGGACCAAGGCTGGCCCAGGCTGTCCACCTTCTCCTAGCAGTCTGAACATGGCCCAGGGACGTCCCTCCGGTCAGAGGCAGTGGGGACTAGGGGCTGGAGGCTGATCTTTGCTGAGAAGTCCTTTAATCTGGGCTGACACATCCCTCAGCCTTTCCTTCAGAGTGCACGAATGGTAGCCCAGGAGCAAGGAAGGCGGGAGTCCAGCCCCCATGCTGCTCTGGAGACTGCCTTCCAGTTGCTGCTCGATGTAGCTGTTGGCTGAGACCTGCTTGGGAGTCTGTGCTGGCCCCTCATCTGTTCAGGAACATACACACACGTACACACACAATCACAATCTGCTACAGCAGCAAAAAGGATGTTAGGCTGTGGCATGATTAATTAAAGATGATACCCAGTCTCCAAATGTAACGTTGTCTTTGTGCATATGTTTGTGGGCTCTTCTTGGCATCGTCTGATCAATTAGGGTAATGCACTGGGGTGACAGATGGTCTTCTCATGGTGGGGCAGATGACCCAGGTAGAGTTTGACTTTAATAGAGGATAACTTGCCATTTGTGAATAAATCTCCACACACATGTTGCCCTAAACCCTTGTTGGAAAAGAGGTTACAGATAAACAAATTCACAAGTAGGGACACAGAAAACTCAAGGCAGTACAACAGGAAATGCCTGCCTGTTCCCTTAGCAGCACTATCAGGCTCCACAGTGGAAATATCTGAGTCCCACAGGGGAGTATTAATAAGGGGTATTTTATGAGGTATTTACACTGCTGAGTTTAATAAATCAAAATTGACTGAGAAATGAGTAAGCCTGTGAGGTGGGGGAAGCCTGCTGTAGTTTTTGCTGGATTAAATCAAAATAGCCTCAAAGTCTCAGCCCAGGAAATCAGTGCTTCCATTTTGGATGAGACTGATGGACATGATAAATTTAGAGAGCAATTTCCTAACTTAATTGGCTGGATCAATTCTTACAGGATTCCCAGCAAAATCTACTTGTAGGATAGGCTGTAAAGTGTGAGATCCTGGGGAAAGAGGAGGCAGAGAGTCTTGGGGAGGAGAGGGGGAGGAAGAAAAGAGCATTCCGGGCCCGTGTGTCTTGGAGAACTTTGTGCTCACCGGGACAAGGGCAACAGCAGTGGTCTCAGGCTGAGGCGGAGCCCAGTCAGAGCTCAGGGGACATACGAGCATTTCTGGGGATTCCTGCTCACCCTGTGAATGCAGAGCTTGTAGGGGTCTGTGCTAGATCTTGGGGCTTTGGATTCCCTTGGACTTTGTAGAGACAGGGAAGCTCAAGAGTGTTCCAGGGCCCAGGGTGCCTGCTTCACAGGGGTCACTCATATGTGCCTGGTACGGTTCAGGTCTGGAGGAAGTAGTCATGGAGAATTCCTGTGGCATGCCCAGCCACTGGGACTGGAATGGCAACAGTGGGAGGTAACCCCATGTGTCATGGCAAAATACACACCACACAGGCACGCACACACACACATACACACACTGAATTCTTTGTTCATAAAACCTGCTGTGTTTTTGGAGGCATGACCATTCATAACTCTGGAAAGGATCCACACTGCATGCAATTAGCTTGCATGGATGGCACAGGCTACTTCATAGCCTGGCCCAGAACTGAGGAAAACAGAAATGTGCTCCCTGATGAGGGTGTGATGCTCTCTGGCAGGTGCTTGAGGCCACATGGATGGCTGCATAGTATCAGGGAGCTAAAGTGGGAAAGAAAAAGGGGCTTCACTGGCTCAGCTGGCCCAGCAAGAAGCTCCAGCAAGAGGGAGGAAGATGCCAGGTTGGGTGCTCCAAGCCTTCTTGGGCCCTCTTGTCTCAAAATAACTCTGTGTGTATGTGTGTGCATTTTCTTCTTATTAAAGTAATATACTTTCGCTGCGGAAAATTTAGAGAATTCAGGAAACCAAAAAGTACAATTAACAGTTATGTCGAAAAACAAAGCAGAGACTTGGGGAATATAAATAAATGTGGTACCTCAACATCACTCCAAAAATATAGAGAACAAAAAACAAAAGCTCTGTCACTATTTTCAATAAAACTAGGATGTATCTGTAATCCCAAATCATAATATATGAAGACAGAAAGCAGATGAAGGAATAGCAATCATCTAGTAGGGTGGATGTGGGTCAAACCTGAGCACTCAATTTCAGAAGGAATCAGAAGTTGGAAGAATAAAGTATCAGGGAAGGTGGGGTTAAGGTAGGAGCCTAAAAAGAGAGGGCTTGGTTCATTTCTCCAGGATGAAGAAATAGAGCTGGGCACCTTTTTCCTGTTAGGACAGATGAGATTCAGAACAAAAACTGGCCTCCTTTCTCTGATGGCAGACACTGGCCATGTGGTGGACAGTTATTGGGACCCAGAGTACAGAGTTCTTGTCTCATAGCCTAGTCCTTGAGCAGCTCAACTGTAACCCTTAAGCAGCCAAGGTTAGGAGCCCATTAACAATGCAAAGAGATCATCTTCCCACATGGTCAGGCAGGTGAGGCGGTACACCTGGGCTTCCCCCACTAGAGGTTGGATTCCAAGCCCTGGTTCCAAAGTCAGACAGCACAATTTAAGCCTCTATATTCAAGTTAAATTTCAGTTTGATTTAGCACATGTCACCTGGACAGAGAGGATACTGACCAAACTTGCTTTGACATCTGGCAATGGGACAGGCTCTATTCCTCTAGTACCCATTCTGCTTATTCATTGTGTTGGAGAATGGGTGTTGGACAGACTGTCAAGGACTCTTGTCTCCAGCTTTACCTCTCACCACCTGTGTGATCTCAGCAAATCTCTTCCCTCTTTGGTTTCAGTTTTCTGGTCTGTGTAATGTCAGGGTTGGGCCAAGGGTCCCTACCAACTACTGTGATTCCTAGCGCTTTGGGAAAAATTCTTGCACATGGTGCTTTTTCCTCTCTGATGCTAGCCATGTGTTCCTGTGTTGCTTGGGCCCCGTCTCTGGGATCTCTAACTTGTCTCAGAGTGTGCTGTGCTACTCAGCGCTGGGTCATATTCAGGGGAAACCAGGTACCCTGAACCCACTGGCCTCATGCAGGAACCTGGAGAAATGTCTTTCTCAGTCTGCCATCCTTGATTCCTGGGCTCCAAGCTCCCCCCTTCCCTGAGGCAGATGAAGGTAGACAATGGATACACATGTATGTAATGTGTGTTTGTATGTCACCAAAGCAAGGAGATCCAACCAGTCCATTCTGAAGGAGATCAGTCCTGGGGGTTCTTTGGAAGGAATGATGCTAAAACGGAAACTCCAATACTTTGGCCACCTCATGCGAAGAGTTGACTCATTGGAAAAGACTCTGATGTTGGGAGGGATTGGGGGCAGGAGGAGAAGGGGACGACCGAGGATGAGATGGCTGGATGGCATCACCGACTCGATGGACGTGAGTTTCAGTGAACTCTGGGAGTTGGTGACGGACAGGGAGGCCTGGCGTGCTGCAATTCATGGGGTCGCAAAGAGTCGGACACGACTGAGCGACTGAACTGAACTGAACTGAAAGCTTGCCTTTGACCTTGTTTTTTGTTGTTTAGTCACTGAGTCATATCAGACTCTTTGTGACCCCACGAACTGCAGAACACCAGGCTTCCCTGTCCTTCACTAACTCCTGGAGTTTGCTCAAACTCATGTCCACTGAGTTAGCAATGCTATTTAACCATCTCATCTTCTGTCAACCCCTTCTCCTCCTGCCCTTAGTCTTTCCTCGCATCAGAGTCTTTTCCAATGAGTCTGCTTTTCACATCAGGAAGCCAAAATATTGGAGCTTCAGCTTCAGCATCAGTCCTTCCAATGAATATTCAGTGTTGATTTCCTTTAGGATTGACTGGTTTGATCTCCTTGCTGTCCAAGGGACTTGATATTCAGCCAAAAATCTGTGAATTGACCTTCAGCCCCAGCTTTTGGAAGTTTAATTGTAACATGGGTGGAGCACATGCCCATTATCAGCCAGCTGAGATCTGCCTCTTCACCAGGGCCTGGCGGGGTAACTGGCAGGCACAAGGACCCCCTGCTCTTAACCAGAACTGGACCTTGGAGGGTGAAAGTTGAGTCTTGGGGCCTTGTCCTTTCTTGTCAGAACAGAGAGTAACATTTGCTTGGTGGAGATGTAAAGGAACATTATTACCTGACCGTGACTGACCTGCAGAACAAAGGATCTGACACCGAGATGTTTGCTACAACTAACCATGCGTCTCCCTCACCTTTCCTAGGAAAGGGCTTTCTGAAAGCTTTGAGGGAGTTTGGGGATTTTAAGGCATGAGCCACCCAGCTCCTTCTGGAGCCCTGCAATAAACCTTTCTCTGCTCCAAGTTCCAATGTTTTGATATTGTTTGGCCTCGCTGTGCAGCAGCCACATGGACTCGCATTCAATAACATAAGTGTGCACTTTTTCATCACTTAAAGCACCTGAGCTTGTGCCTGAGCTACAGCTGTGGTTAATAGGTTACCATTATATCAATTCAGCTTGTCAACTCTGGTGACATGCACAGGGCACACCATTTAGATTTATTGTTAATAGATCACACTCACTATAAATGTCTAGATGAATCTTGATGTGAAATCTCTATACTTCATATGTTGAAATTCAATTAGTCGGTTGAACTATATATGCATATTTATTACTGTAAGAGTAAAATGCTCCAATTATAATGATTGTGAAAGCTGCTAATTTTATGTTCAAATACAATTATGCCCTTTAAAATTAGCAAATGAATAGGGAACAAGACAATTAAACAATTAAATGAATATTGAGAGACAATGGTAGCTAGATAACTTTAGGAAGAACATTATAGTCTTTGCGAACTGTGTTCTCAGTCACTCAGTCACGTCCAACTCTTTGCGACCCCCTGGACTGTAGCCCACCAGTCTCCTCTGTCCATAGAATTTTCCAGGCAAGAATGCTGGACTGGGTTGCAATTTCCTCCTCCAGGGGATCTTCCCAATCCAGGGATGGAAACCTGTGTCTCTTGCATCTCCTGCATTGGCAGGCAAATTCTTTACCACTGTACCACCTGGGAAGCCCATTAATTTAAAATAATACAGGGCAGAATAATAGAGATTTGATTAAATCATAATTCTAATATTTGCCAACTGGCTTGGTGTCTATCATTCATTATGTTAAACAAAATAATCTTTAACCATTATGTTTAAATGTTGGTATTTAATTCCATTTTGGTTACGAGCTTTCCAAGAATAAAGTCTATTTGGGAATTCACATCTTATCAACATGGATTTTTAGAAAAGTATGTCAGTTTTTCGACTTCAACATTTTGTGGGCAGAAAATATTACCAAAGTGTGTCTAATATCCATGGCAAATCACCTTTAATCAAGACATAATACAGAACATAAAAGGAATGGAGAAAAGAAAAAAGTCCAGGAAAATATAATATCCAAAAACATCCCTGGTTTCTCTATTGTTCTCAGTGAAGTCAGCACCACAAAACTGCAGCTGACCACAATGAGCAATTATTAATATTCTTCCTGCACTGTGATGTCAAGTTTAAAATTTAGATATGAAATATTAATCATTTAATTTAATATAATTTTAATCACAAAATTATAAGAATAATTACATTATTTGTGATGAGATTTTAGATTAATTCCTAAAATCCCAGACGTGATCACACACATCTCAGAGAGGCACACATCTCCAAGGTGCTCCCTTCTCTCTGCCCCTCACTGTGGTCCTGTCCCCCAGGTACCTGGTCAGACCCCTCTGAGGGCCCCCACCACTCCTGTTCCTTTTTTGTCATCAAACCATGTCTGCTCAATATCCAAGGTTTCCTGGGTCTCCGTTCTCTTAACTGGATGAGCAGAATCCAGCTTCAGTGTGACGGTTGACACTGCCTTATAATTAAGACTAACCTCAATAGAAGAAAGGAGCAGACCGCAATGCCAGAGAAAGTGGCTGAGCTGGTTGAAAGGGTGGGATTCTCTAACTGGGGGGCACACTCCACTCTCCAGCTGTTGTTCTCTTCTGCCTCCTGCCTCCTCCCAAGTACCATGCTGAGGAGATTCTCCACCCACAGGGTATAAGACTGACTTGGCCTGTGACCTTCACCTTTAAATTTCCTTTCAGAGAAAAGAGGAGTTTGAGATGTTTGGTTTGCTGCCCAGGCTCCTCCAGGAACAGTCAATGTGCCAAGGTAAATCCACTTTCTGAGCATGGGATCTGCCTCTCCCAGGAGCATGCCCAGAACTCAGCCAGCACTGGCCTCCACTGCTAGTCCTTTTGTGAGAGGTAGTACGGTGGTTAAATGTAGCAGTGGTAGTATTGCCTTAAAAAAAAAAAAAAACTTTCTGAAAGAATTTTGAAAACTTTAGTTACACCCTTATAATTTTTACATTGACATCTAACTTTTTCATCACAGCTTAAAGTGCTACAAAGGATGTAATTTCTGGCATATTGAAAATACTGCCATTTAAAAATAAAACCATTCTTTTAAATGTAACTAATAGCATCTAAGAGCTTCCCAGGTGGTGCTTGTGGTAAAGAACCCTCCTGCCAACACAGGAACCATTCTCTGAATGTCTTTATGTCTGAGACATGAGATGTGTGTTCGATCCCTGGGTGGGGAAGATCCCCTGGAGGAGGGCATGGCAACCCACTCTAGTATTCTTCCCTAGAGATCCCATGGACAGAGGAGCCTGGCGGTCTACAGTCCATGGGGTCACAGAAAGTCAGACATGACTCAAGTGACTTAACAATAGCATCG
The DNA here is from genome assembly GCF_016772045.2 of Ovis aries. NCBI lineage: Eukaryota > Metazoa > Chordata > Mammalia > Artiodactyla > Bovidae > Ovis > Ovis aries. The sequence goes on along the minus strand of NC_056054.1, from coordinate 188,088,031 downwards.
AAAAAACAAAGCATTAAAAAAAAATACAGGAAAAGCTCTACTTTGATGATTGGAAATTTTTCATTGTTCCTTTTTCCCTTTGAATGGGTATGTTCCCACAGAATATTATATATTCCCACAGAATTTCACCCTAATGTAATACACTTTTAATCTTGAAAGTCTTTTATTGTTTGCACTATCATACTTCTTTACAACTAAAACATATCTGTGAAAAGAAATGCTAATTTTTAAAAAGTATAAGTTAAAAATTATTTGGGATCAAGATACCACGATTATTATTAACATCAAACATAGAGATACTTGAAATTTGACTATTATTAAATGTAAAGTTAAGTTTTAGAGGGCAGCAGTTTAGAATTTATCACTAGAATGAGAAAGATTAACAGCAGAGAGACAGAGTGAGTGTGTTAGGGCTTACAAAGCATGCCATCAGTAATTATTGTCAAGTGCCTTTTTTACAGAAGAATTCACAATATACTCCCGGTAGAATGTGGACATTGAAATCTATGATAGGAATTTAGAACAACAGAGAAGTTGGCAATGATAACAAGCGATGATATTCATCTTTTTCTTGTAATCAAGTAATGCATCAATGTAAAAGATGAGTGTGGATTTATGGTATTTGGTAATGTTTTGACAAAATTTAATAAAAACCAATAAAATGTTTAGAAGAAAGAATAGGAGAAAATCTTCATGAGCTTGGGGTAGGCAAGGATTTTATATGACATTCAAAGCACAGTCCGTAAAACTGCTAAATCATACTTCATCAAAATAAAGAACTTCTCTTGGAAAGACCCTGTTAAAAGAGTTAAAAGATAATCCACTGGGCTGGGAATTCCCTGGTGATCTAGTGCAGCACTGCATGCTTTCACTGCCTAAAGCTTGGGTGCAAACCCTGGCCAGGGAACTAAGATCCCACAAGCCACGTGGTGCGGCCAAAGGGAAAAAAAAGGAGGTAATCCACTGGAGAGGAGAAAACACTGGTAAATCCAGAATATATAAAGAACTATCAAGGTGCAGTAACAAGAAAACAAAGAACCCAAGAATAAATGTGCAAAAGTCTTGAAAGACCTTTCCCCAGAAAAAGATGATGAGTGCCAAATGAACATGTGGAAACATGCCATTTGCCATTGGAAAAACACGTGAATTAAAACCACAGTGAGGTACCCTAACAACTATTAACATGGCTAAAATGGAAAAGACCGATCATACCAAGTGTGAATGTGAAATGGGACAACCACTTCAGAAAATAGTTTGGCAGCTTCTTAAATAAACATATATTTACTGTAAAATCCAGTCATTCCACTCCTAAATATTGACCGAAGAGACAGGAAAGTATACTTCCATACAAAGACACAAATGTTCATAGCACTTGTATTTGTAAGGGCCAAAAAATCAGATATAGTCTAAACATCCATTATCAGGTGAAGGGATAAACAAACTGTGGTATATTCATACAATGGGTACATTCAGCAATAAGAAGGAGCAAAATATTGATGCATGGAGCAACTGAATGAATAAGTGAAAGGAACCAGAGAAAAAGAAAGAATATCTACTGTATTGTTCCATGTATATACAATTCTAGAAAATGAAACATCTGAAATGGCAGAAGGCAGATCAGTGACTGCCTAGGGATGGGATATGGTTGACAGGGCAGGTGGAGGGAAGGATGTTAGGCAACAGGTGAGTTCATTTATCTTGATGGCGGCAGCGGTTTCACGGGTATGCGCATGGAGCACAGAGCTGTGTCATGTACTTTAAATACCCGAGGCTAACTGCATGTCTGTTCTATCTCCATAAAGCCGTTCAAAAGCGTGAATACATGCCCAAGAAAATACAAAATACTAACTTAGTTCTTAGAATATTTCCTTTACTTGAAGGTGTACTATTTAGCTATCTGAAGTACACAGGGAAACACCTTCCTCCCCCTCTTTGAAAGGCTCTGGATTTTGCCCACAGGGAGGGCTGGGTGACAAAGGACTCTCTCAAAGCTCTTCCTCCAGCTGAGAGTGGGGAAGAGACAGAGAGGAGGAGCCTCCAAAGCCACGGGCTTCACTGCAATCTCAAACATTCTGAGATACAGTTAGGTAAGGCTGCAGCCCTGACAGGCACGTATCATGTGGGAGAAGTCAGGTCCTGCCACCTTTACCGCCTCTCACGGATCTCAGCCCCGACCTTGAGTCGGCAGCTGCTCTCTCTGATGGTTTGAGGAAAGGGAGTACTTGGTTTTCTTACATCTGTCACTCTGCAAAACTCTTGTGCTCACGTGCCCTGGGCTGAAGGCCCCTGACACAGAGGGATTGTCACTAACATGGGCCCCTGGACTCTTTTATTTACTAGAAATTGAGGCCAGATGAGAATTCCATGCAAGGCTTTATTGGGGTTTGTGCTGCAGCACAAGGCAGTGAAAACAAGTAACAGCTGCCCTTGTACACTCTGGGACAGGAGCAGCTTGGGTCCTTAAAGGGGTTAACAACAGGTGGGTCATGGGCTGGGCAGGAGACATAGCTTAGGTGGTCTGCCCACCCTCTTGGTGGTGTCATGAGCGGGGATCATGGATAGCGTACCCTGCTTTTGCTCTTGGGACCTCAGAAATGGCAGTTGGTTTATGGCCTTTTTTGTATCTTGTTGTCCATAATTTGTCCCACCTGTGCTCTGTGCAGTTATGTTTAATCCCTTATAATTTCTTTGTATTCCATTGCCTGAGGAGATGTGTGTCCAGGGCCAAGCACTCCAGTGTAGGTCCCAGGTTCCAGCCTAACCATGATGACCCTGGACTTTCGAATTCTAGACCCAGCATTTACTGTGATATGTGAGGTAGGAACAGTGACACTTACCTTGCAGGTCTGTTGTGAAGAGTAAATTGACTCTAGAAAGGGCCTTGTACAAAGGCTGGCCACGCAAATACACTGTGCTTAGGAAAGCTCCTTTACTTGTACCTTGGGCAATTTGTTCTTATGCAAAATGGAGCTAATAATAGAACCTACCCTGGGTTTGCTATGAGGGCTGAAGCCTGGAAGTGCTTACAGCAGGATCAGGCACTTAGCAAGCACCCAAAATTGTTATCATTGTTACTGAGCTAAGCATAGGAGTTAGGTTATCTTTGCAATCTGAGTCACTTGGATGTCAAAGTAAATATGTGTCGACTGAAAAATGCACAACGTAAAAGTCTGAGAATTGTGTTTTATTTGGTGAAACTTCTGGAGACTTAAGCCTGGAAGACGGTCTCTCAGATAGCTCCAAGGGACAGCTCCAAAGATATGAGAGGAGCCAGGATATACAGGAGTTTTGCAACAAAAACCAAATAGTCAAAAGATTGTTGTTGTTTAGTCACTAAGTTGGGTCCTACTCTTTTGCAACCCCATGGACTGTAGCCGGCTAGGCTCCTCTGTCCATGGGATTTCCCAGGCAAGAACACTGGAGTGGGTTGCAATTTCCTCCTCCAGGGGATCTTCTCAACCCAGGGACTGAACCTGTGTCTCCAGCATTGCAGGCAGATTCTTTACTGCTGAGTCATTGGGGAAGACCTAGTCAAAAGATTACCGTTAATTAAAGAAAAATCAGACATCTAAAGTTAATGAATTTAGAGCTTTTCTGTGTATGAGAAGATGCAAGCTGCTGCTTCTGCTGCTAGTCGTGTCGCGTCAGTCGTGTCCGACTCTGTGCGACCCCAGAGACGCCAGCCCACCAGGCTCCCCCGTCCCTGGGATTCTCCAGGCAAGAACACTGGAGTGGGCTGCCATTTCCTTCTCCAATGCGGGAAAGTGAAAAGTGAAAGTCAAGTCGCTCAGCTGTGTCCGACTCTTGGCGACCCCATGGACTGCAGCCTACCGGGCTCCTCCGTCCATGGGATTTTCCAGGCCAGAGTACTGGAGTGGGGTGCCATCACCTTCTCCGGAAGATGCAAGAGTCTAGGCTTATTGAAATCATTCCTTTGTTATGCACCTTAACTATCTAGGGCCAGTATCTCAATTTTCTCCATCTTGAATCCCCTCAAAGTACACAACTGGGGGCAGCTGCAGTGGCTGCTGGCTTGATGGCCACAACATCATTAGTTTACTGATATGGTAGCAAATATAAAAGTATGGAAAATATGATTCTGAGTTTCTCAAAATTCCAAAATATACCCTAGCTTTCTTTGGGGAATGAAACTGTACTGTAAGACACCACTTCTGGAAAAAACCAAAGTCTCCCATATAGGGCCTTTCCATCTCCATTTATCTAAACTGGAGAATTTCTACCCTTCCCACCACCCCTTCTGTATGATCAGGCCACCCAAGATGGCTGTTCTCTTGCTCTCTGTACATCCCCTGCTCAACCAGTGCCTGCTTCACTCATGCCCCACTCACATTGCTGACCTTCCTACATTCTTGCCCCCGGCCACAGGTAATGATTATTCTAATCTTTAGATCAGAACCTCTCCACCAGACAGCTTATCAAAGGGGCGGTACAGGGCATGCTCCCCGGCTGGTTTCCCAGGTAACCAATGGGCCAACTTGACTTCAATTCCCCTTTAACTAGTAATCTGCCCCTGGCCCATAGCAAAGCCCACTGCCAAGTCCTGTCTGCTGTCTGCCACAAACACAGTGGGGTCTTGCTCCAGGACCTTGCTTCAGACATGTAAGCTCCCCCATCCATTAAATCACTGATGTCTCTGTTGCTGACTCTGGGCCTTTTTTTCAGTTTTGAAGTTGGATGAGCACTGGGTTTGCAGGCCTGCGGGGTGCAGCCCAATACCTTCCCGCATCACTGCCTTCTTTCTGCCTCTTGCTGGAATGCAGAATTGATCAGGCCTTTAAAGATCATCAGGTCCAGTGTTTTAATGGAAGAAACAACTAACGGGTTGAATCAGGGCCCATGCCCAGGTGTGTGGTTTATGAGAAGTGAAGAAAGAACAGAAAAGAAGAGCGGCCTCCTGTTGCCTCTCCTTGTTATTTTTTCCACCTGAGCAGAATCCCTGAAATTAACTCATTTGCTGGTGGACCTTAATGGGGCTTATGACACAGGAAGAAACAGAATTTCGTCTCTGCCTCCGCTTCCTGATACACACACCCCAAAACCCTTGGAGTCTCTGAAGGACATGTCTTTTGTATGGTATGGATGGCTATGGGCTGGGGGCTCCTGGATAGCCTCTGAATGGGGCGGGGGCGGTTTGCCGGGGGAACCAACCAGCTGATTAGAGGGCTGGCCCACTGGCCACAACTTCCTGGAAAGGTTGAGCTAATCACTAAGGGCTAATGATGTACTCAATTGTGCCTGTAATGAAACCTCCATAAAAAAATAAAAAAACACTAAAAACCTCTAACCAAAAGATTTAGAGAAAACACACTTCTGGGCTGGTGAACACTCAGAGGTGCTGAGAGGACAGTATGCCTAGAGAGGTCACAGAAGCTCTGTGCCCCTTCTCCCATGCCCTAGCCCACTCATCTCTTCTAGTGGCTGTTCCTAAATTGCATTCTTTTATAACAATGTAGTATTCTGGTGTTCTTGCCTGGAGGATCCCAGGGACGGGGGAGCCTGGTGGGCTGCCGTCTATGGGGTCGCACGGAATCGGACACGACTGAAGTGACTTAGCAGCAGCAGTAATCTGGTACAGAAACTGTTTTCCTGAGTTCTGTGAGCTGTTCTAGCAAATTATCAAACTTGAGGATGGGTTATGAAAATCCCTGATTTTCTTTTTTAATTGAACTATAGTTGATTTACAATAACGTGTTAGTTTTAGGTGTACAGCAAAGTGATTCCGTTACACACACACATACACACACACACATAACATTTTTATACTTATACACATAATCTTTTTCAGACTATTTTCCATTATAGGTTATTACAAGATATTGAATATGGTTCCTTGTGCTGGACAGGAAATCCTAATTGTTTAGCTATTTTAGAGATAGTGGTATGTATCTGTTAATCCCAAACTCCTAATTTATCCCTGCCCCCCGTCCCCCTTTGATAACCAAAGTTTGTTTTCTATGGCTGTGAATCTGTTTCTGTTTTGTAATTAAGTTCATTCGTGTTATTTTCTAGATTTCACATGTAAGTGATACCATATAACACTTACCTCTGTCTGACTTCACTTAGGGTGGTAATCTTTAGGTCCATCCAGGTTGCTGCCAATGGCAATATTTCATTCTCTTTTATGTCTCAGTAATATTTCATTATGTGTGTGAATGTACACACACACCACATCTTAAACAAATCATCTACTGATGAACATTTAGGATGCTTCCATGCCTTGATTATTGCAAATAGTGCTGCTATGAACAGTGAGGTGCATGTATCTTTTCAAATAGAAATTTTAGTCTTTTCCAGATATGTCTAGGAGTAGGACTGCTGAATCATATGGTAACTCTATTTTTAGTTTTTTTTTTTTTAAAGGAACCTCCATACTGTTTTCTATAGTGGCTGCATCGATTTACATTTCCACCAACAGTGTAGGAGAGTTCCCTGTTCTACACATCCTCTCCAGCATTTATCATTTGTAGACTTTTTGATTGGAGAAGGCAATGGCACCCACTCCAGTACTCTTGCCTGGAAAATCCCATGGACGGAGGAGCCTGGTGGGCTGCAGTTCACGGGGTCGCTATGAGTCGGACACGACTGAGAAACTTCCTTTCACGTTTCACTTTCATGCATTGGAGAAAGAAATGGCAACCCACTCCAGTGTTCTTGCCTGGAGAATCCCAGGGATGGGGAAACCTGGTGAGCTGCCATCTATGGGGATGCACAGAGATGGACACGACTGAAGTGACTTAGCAGCAGCAGCAGCAGCAGAATTTAATGATGCCATTCTGACCGTTGTGGCTTGATACCTTATTGTTATTTTGATTTGCATTTCTCTCTAATAATTAGGGATGTTGAATGTCTTTTCAAGTGCCTGTTGGATGCCTTCTTTGGAGAGATGTCTATTTAGATCTTCTGCCCCTTTTTTGATTGGGGAACCTGTGATTTATATCCTTTCAAGGGTCCGAAGCAGAGGTGACAACTTGGACTTGTAACTGGAGTCTTAAAGAGGAGGGAGGAGGGGAACTCCTGTGAGACTGAGCCCGTAACCTGTGGGGCTTACCCGACTCCAAGCAGTCATTGTCAGAGTCCAGTTCAACTGATGGTGACTGCTGAGAATTAGGGAATTGCTTGGTGTGGAGAAATTCACACATTTGGTGTCACAAGTGAGTGTGGAGAAGAAACAGGTTTTTCCATTGTTGTTGTTTAGTTGCTCAGTCATGTCCAACTCTTGGGACCCCAAAGACTTCCGCCCACCAGGCTCCTCTATCCATGGGAGTCTCCAGGCAAAAATACTGGAGTGGGTTGCCATGACCTCCTTCAGGGGATTTTCCTGACCCAGGAACCAAACATGAATCTCTTATATCTCCTGCATCGGCAGGCAGGTTCTTTACTACTAGCGCCACCTGGGAAGCCCATAGGAATACTTGTCAGGAATAAAAGTCTTCATAATGGAACCAAGCAATTCTCCTTCTAGGTATCTCTTCTAAGAAAATAATCAGAGAGTAGAAGGAGGATAAATATGTAATAACAACCCCAGAAACAGCCTTAATGTGCAACAGTAAAATGAAATACTTTAAATTATAAAAGCTTCCCTTGTCATGGGAAAATGTCCATGATATGTTAAGGATATAAAACAAAAATACAGTTATGATCTGTTCTATACTAAAATCATTTATAGCAAGATGTAAAAGAAAGCATGATACTTTTCCATATTTCAAAAAATGAAGACTTTGGAACCTTCAAGAAGAGAATAGGACTATTAATATTTGATAACTACTCCAGGAAGGCTAAGGAAACCTTTAGCCTTCAAAAGGCTAAAGGATATGTATGATTCCAAGTTTTTCCAAGAACAGTCTCCTCACCGCCTAACCTGGGATGCGCTTGCTTTGAAACTATTAAAGAGCCTCCATGTTTTTGTGGTGATTCCGAACCTATCTTCATAGCTTTTCCTGCTTGTTCTTTTGTTTTAAATGCTGCAAAGGCAAATCCCTTTAGATCACCAGTAGACTTTTAATGCAGTGTGCTTATGCAAACATGGCCACACTTCCTAAATACTGTTTCAATCCAGTTGTGATCAATATTTTTGGGAATTAACTCCTATGACAAATTAGAGACAGTATTAAACATGTAAGGATTTCATAACTATCATCTTACTCAGAAGGTCAATACATTTTTAATTTCGAATACTGATTTTTTTTTTTTAAAGGAAGACTCTGAGAGGGATATAAGGAAGGAAAGGAAGAAAGCAAATAACACTTATCAGGCAATCCAAATGTGCCAGGCCCCTTAGGTTCATCACTTTATCCCATCATCACAAAATGTACAGGTAACTCTCTCTTTTACTTTAGCTCTCTTTTTTAAAATATAAATTTATTTATTTTAATTGGAGGTTAATTAGTTTACAATATTGTATTGGTTTTGCCATACATCAGCATGAATCCGCCACAGGTATACACGTGTTCCCCATCCTGAACCCCCCTCCCCTCCCTCCCTGTCGTCCTGATCCCTCTGGGTCGTCCCAGTGCACCAGCCCCGAGCATAAGAACTAAATAGACATTTCTCCAAAGAAGATATACAGATGGCTAACAAACACATGAAAAGATGCTCAACATCACTCATTATCAGAGAAATGCAAATCAAAACCGCAATGGGGTACCATTTCACGCCAGTCAGAATGGCTGCGATCCAAAAGTCTACAAGCAATAAATGCTGGAGAGGGTGTGGAGAAAAGGGAACCCTCTTACACTGTTGGTGGAAATGCAAACTAGTACAGCCACTATGGAGAACAGTCTGGAGATTCCTTAGAAAACTGGAAACAGAACTGCCTTGTGACCCAGCAATCCCACTGCTGGGCATACACACATATATAGCTCTTTTCTTTTAAATGGATGAGAACACAGGAGCTCCAAAAGTGCTGAAGGAATTACCAGAGTCTCAGGGCTGGTCAGTGAAGCATGTGGCCCATCCTGTCCTGCGCCCAAACTTACGCTTCGCTTTGTTTTGCCACCACATCTCGCTGCCAAATACTTAGGGAGCTTTGGCTCCACTCCTATTGCCATTTGGAGTTTGATTAAAAACAAAATGCGGACCATGTTATCACAAGTGCTTTCAATACACATTTATTTCAAAACCACAGCACAGTAACTATAATGTCAACATAACCATATTTCCAAACTGAGCAGGAAATCACCATTCTCATGCGCATCTCCCAAGAAGTGGGGGCTGGCTCAGAGGCTCCGTACTGTGAGTAATGACTAGAACCCCCATTCGGAACCAGGAGTTCTAAACCATTAAACATTTAATTACCACTCTGGCAAAGCAATGCACATTACCATTTCTAAAATGTAACAGCACAGAGATTTTAAATGCATCTCTATTTTTCAGAGTCTTCAGTATTCACAATGTGTAAAATGAAGCAGAGTTTTAAATAAAATGCTATGCCAAAACACAGTTCCTTAAAAAGACCCGATGGAGAGGAAGGAAAATCGCATATGAATAATATTTATCAGTGCTTACAGTTGACATTAACTATAGTTTGAAAAGAATAAAAATACTCAAGACTTCAACATTCCCTTACAAAAGTATACTTGTCAATAAAATAAAAATCTATAAAACCCCAAATATTACAAAGGTAAAATGCAAAAAAAAATCTTTTTATTAAAATGTAATATATTTACATGGTAATTATTTTTAAATGTACAGAACACTCAGAAGTTGTGACGAGTGTCGGAGGGGAATTTATCACACACACTCACGTTTGGACAGTTGCATAGGCCCACCAGGTCAAAGAGCCAGGTCAGCAGATACACACATCCCCTGGCATGATGGTTCAGTGAGGGCAGATTTTAAGCCTCCTCCCTGCAACCTGTTTTTGCTGGAGAAGGCAATGGCACCCCACTCCAGTACTCTTGCCTGGAAAATCCCATGGATGGAGGAGCCTGGTAGGCTACAGACCATGGGGTTGTGAAGAGTCAGATATGACTGAGTGACTTCCCTTTCACTTTTCACTTTCATGCACTGGAGAAGGAAATGGCAACCCATTCCAGTGTTCTTGCCTGGAGAATCCCAGGGACGGGGGAGCCTGGTGGGCTGCCGTCTATGGGGTGGCACAGAATTTTTGCACTGTGTCTCATGCTAGAACATCTTCCCAGGTCCGTGGGGTGTCATGTGAGGAGGAGCACCTCCTGGCAGGGAGCCTGTGTGTTAACTGGATCTTAGTGTTGCTATTTAAAAGTCAGGTTCTGGGAGGAATCTCAAGAGATCATCTGGTCTATCCTTAGTCCTTTGGGACTGTCCTGGCCCCTTCTCTAACTTAGAACCCCAGAGGCAGGGAACCTGCCGAAGCCTGCTGGAGGACTCATTCATGCTGACAGTCAGAACTTCTTTGCTCAACTGCAGCCGTTTCAGCCAAAAACCATCCTCAGGGTGGACTAGATTCCAGTAGGCAGAGACTCTGCTCTTCCATAGAATGAAAGGGAGTCAGGGGCTTCAGTGCAGCCTGGGGCTGGGAGGAGGGGACAAGGAGGGCAGGGACTGCAATGAGACTCAAAGCCAAGGGAAGCCCCAAGGGAAGGGGGCTGCCTCCAGGAAACCCAAGGAATGGGGTAAGATAAAGCCTCTGTGGCACACCAGGACCCCAGTGTGGGTTGTGATGGCCATGGACTGTTGCTCCCATGCCAGCAGCTGCCTCTGCTCTGTGTCTGCAGCTATCCTGCCTCTGCTTGCCTTCCTGCTCTGACAGTCCTGTGTTGCAGAGCCACGAAAGCCAGAGAACTATAAATGGAGTAAGATCAGACCAGACACACTGTGCCTTGAAAACAGAGGGAGAATAAAAAAGCACTTAGGCTTTCAGATTTTTTCAGTGATTTTTGTTGGATGAACTTTCTGGTTTGCTTCCAGGAATGTGACTGAGAGGGTGGAGGCAGATGGAAAAGTCTGAATGGAGTGGGGCTTGCTGATGTCCTTTACTTGGATCTACGTCCGCTTGGACCTCACGTCCTTTACTTGGATCTAGGGCCACTTGGACTACCCAAGATTTCTCTGCATCCAAGAATTGGTTTGAAAAGTAATGACTTGAACAGAGCGCGTGGAATGTAAAAGGGTACTGAAGACATGAGAGGCGGCGGATGTCTAGATTCCTACCGCTTTCTTGGAGAGGATCAGGAACCTTCGCTCTGCCAACCAGGGCTTCCGTGAGGCTGGTTCCAGATGGTGGGCTCCCCCTTCCAGTGTTCCCACCGGCCTGGAGTGTGAAGGAGGGTGATGTGCGAAGACGGTTCCTACCTCCAGCTCCCCTCCAAGTCCTCTGCCCTGACTTGCTCTGCTTGTCTCCCCATTTTTGGACCACCTCTCTCCTGTCTCCGTTCTTTAAAAGCAAACACTTCTAAGTGCCAGGGGAATGTGGTTCTGGAAGAGATGACAGGGTAGGTTGTGGAATATCCATCCTTGGAGAGCTGAAAGAGCAGCTGGTCAGACACAGTGCAGGTGGGATATGCTTGGAGGCAGGAGGTTGGGTCAGATGACTGAGAACAAGCCGGTTTCAGGGTTTGTATTTCAGCATCTGCTTCCACCACAACTCCCTGCCTCCACACCTCCTCCTTGACCTTCACTCAGCAGACATATTAACAAATGCCTGCAGCCTGGCTTCTATCTAACTCCTTCAACGGGGTCTCCATGCTTACATGGCCCTGGCTCCTTCTTGCTAGAAGGCTTTTTCATCTGCCTAAACCCATGTCTGAACACTAGCAGATCTGAATGCTTTTGGAGCTTGGTAGTTTTCCCTAAAACTCTTCCATTTCTTTTCAAGCCATCAAGACGGATTTCTCTGCCTATCCCTTCAAAAGCTGTCTAGAGGCACTTTTTTACTCTATGACAGTTACACATAACTCTATACATTGATTAGGGACAAGTATGGGTTTCTAATGGCCCAAGAAAACAGGATTTAAAACATATCTTTCCAAACAGATTTAAGATCCCATAGACAGTCATAGAAATAAGCTACAAAGCTTCCAACAGCCTTTAGGGGGTATTGCTAGCTTTGAATTACCGTTGTTATGAATGAACTCATCAGAATATGAATCTCTGTGAGGGCCAGGGTGCTGTCCTATTTGTTTCTGTATCCTCAGAGCCTAGACTAGCACTCAGCATGCAGCAGAAGCCTCAAATAGACTGGTTGGACTATGAGATCTAGCTTCCTCCATCCCAGCCCTCCTTGTATCTTTTTAAAAAATACGATCTGCCTCTCTCAGCATTTAAGGGTGGTTAGGATGAAATCCCTTCCTGGCTTTATTTTAGAATGTTCTATTATGTTCAAATTGTATTATGAAGTACTCAGAAGCAAAAAGATCACAGTCTGCTATAAGATAAAAGAAGCAATTTTGTAAAAAAAAAAAAAAAAAGAAATATTTAAAAAATGAAATAAATTTCAGGATCTAGACAACAAAGAATTTACTGGTAAAGGTATACTGATAAAAGAGTGAATAGGTAAGGGAATCAGTAGCTGGTTCATTAGAGTAACCTTTCCCCCAATTAGAAGGAAGGACAATTACAGGCTTTAGAATGCAGCATGGAACTGCATGTGCCTGGGGATCTTTATTAACCTTGAGTAAAAAACACAACAAATGTGAAGGGGTTTCTGCATTCTGAGATAAAAGAGGGTGAAATGTCAGGGCTAAGATATCAATCAATATTTTTTCCCCTGAAAAGGACAAGGGTAACTGAATTTCTCTGGGATATGGAGCAAGGATTCTGGGGCACAGACTGAAAGGACAGTGGGGTTATGGAGGGGGATGGCTCCACTGGAGACATTTATGTCATGTACTGAAACGATTTCTCAGCAATAACTTATTGATCTGGAAGAGCAGTGCAGCATGAACTAGTGAGTTCAGGGAAGGACTGAGAGGAAAGAGACCACCCCAATGCACACCCTCCATTATAGCTGGAATCCAGTGGGACCAGACAACCTGCCCCGACTCTTTTAGGCCCCTTCTCCGAGTCACAGACATTCCTTGACCTTATATGCGTGAAGGTCAAGGAAGTGATTTTGTTTGGGACTTGTGGATGCAATCTTGTGGATGAGGGCAGAATTTTCCTAATACTTGATTTTCATAAGCCTCCAAATGATTTATTTCTGGTGAAGAGGAAAGTAAGTTTGGAGATGAGATACTGGCAGTAAATAAACCCATCTGCAGAACTGAAACTTGCCCTTTGGAGCATCTTTGGGATTCTGAAAAGGCTTAGAAGGCCAGGACTGCACTGTGATATCATTCAGTCGTGTCCAACTCTGTGTGACCCCACAGGCTGTAGCCTACCAGGCTCCTCTGTCCATGGGATTTTCCAGGCAAGAATACTGCAGTGGGTTGCCAGTGTGGCTTACATTTACTCATAGGTGGACGCATCTGAAGGGCCCCTACAGAGCCTCCTGCCTCCAAAGCAGCCCTTCTCTCTCTCACGGGCTGATGTCCCAACTTCTATCATTAGAAACTCTTTGTTTTGGGTGTTTAGTCTTTGTTCTCTGTTGAAACCTAAATTCCTTTTAGAAAGGAAATGCACAAGGTCTTATGAGAACTGTATCTTGGTGTGTTTTTATTTGTTAAGTCTTGTTTTCGGAGGAAGGTAGAGGTGCCAACAATCCTCTCAACCTTCTAAAGGAATAGTAACCCACTCGCCAGACATGGCATGATGGAAAGGTTTGGGATTCCTCATGCAAAAATTGATTCAGTGCTCCCAGATAGATCCAGGTTCTGTCTATGATGGAAATTCCAATGGAACAGAATACCTCCCCCTGAAACCAGTCATGGTTAATGATGGTATGAGAAAAAAAAAAAAATTGGGTTCCAGATACTCATAATTATTTGGGAAACTCTCATTGGTTTCTTTTAATTGCTAGTTCAGGAGATTATTTTTATTATTTTTTAAATCTTTCTAAAGGTAGAAACATCCCTTGTTTTTCCGATTCTCCTTCACAGGCACACATGTAATTACTCTGTATACAGAATGAATAAAAGAGTGAATGAAGGAAGAGTGGAGATGTCTATGGCCTGAGAGTTTCTGTAAGTGCCTGTCACCTATAATATATGACTAATGGGACTTTCCTTACGGAAGATCCTTGTTTGTTTGAAAAGGTAATGTGTAACTGAAAGGACCAGTGGAAAGGTATTGCATGCCTGTTGTTTTCTACTTTCTGTTTGGTCTGTGTGTGACCAAACAGGTGCATATCAGAAGCTATAAAACTCTTCAGCAAATAGGACCATCTACTTGACCCTTCTATTGTAGAGGTGAGGAAGCCAGAGTCCAGAGAGAACAGGTTATTTTTCCAAAGCCTGAAGGTGCTCAGCAGCTGCCCTGGAGAGAGAGACTGAGACCCAGGCCTCCAGACCCCCTGGACTTTTGGTTCATTTCCCTGAAAGCTACTGTACCCTTGTTACAATCTCAGTGAAGCCTGGTTTCCTAACACTTGGATACAGATCAGACCTGACCTGCTGAACCTCTGCGCTCACCCTATAAAAGATCTGCCCAGCTCTCCTGGCAGATTCTGGCTGTTAGAGATGACATTGTTGCGGAACAACTTATAATTCTTCAGTGCTGCAACTCTAGAAATATCAGTTCAAGGATCAACTTTACCATCTGATCTGACAGTTTGATTTCTACAGGTGCAAACTCACTGCTGACTCACAATGAATCAACCCAAACCAAAGGACGGGTTTCTGGTCTGGCCTGATTCTGGTGAGCAAATGCAGTACTCTGACCTGGCTCCTAGGATGCTATCTCAACAGCAGATGAGATTGTCTCTTATCGCATTTGATAAATTTAGCAGTCCTCGGGTTTCACATATAAAGTCCTTTGGGGAAATAAATAGCACCTATAGTTTATCTTCTAGCAGAGACAATGAAAAAGCCATTTCTTCTTGTTGCTGAATGTGTGGTCTGTGTGCTCACATATAGGGACTCATAGGAGGGGGACTACTGCATACACAGGTGGGTGTATGTCAGTCACTTCCTAATACTTCAATAGAAGGGAACTGAATGCCTGAACTGGAAGAGATCTCAGAGAACTCCTCTGTTCACTCTGTCATTTCAGAGCTGTGGGTAAATGAGGAAGGAAGGGACTTGCTCAAGGTCAAACAGCTGAAGATACCAGGCCTGGCAGCAAGCTGGGCCCTGGGGCTTCTAGGCCAGGGCTCTTTTTCTGTCCTCTCTAGTCTAGTTCATGATGAAATGGGCCAGCTCTCTTCAACAACAGTGACAGCTCAGATGATGTGGCTTGCTTCCATGCATAGTCAGAAATAAGTAGGAAGATACAATCAGAGAGGGAAAAGCTGGACGGGGAAGACAGCAGGAAAGAAAGTGACCGAACAGAGCTCAGATCTCGCCCTGCTACACTCATCGATTTTACTGGTTGCTTGGAAGTTACAACAACTAAGGGAGGTGACAAGGAAAACAGAATTACCAGAATCTTCATTAGCTATTGTGATTATTTTTAATGGGATTGTATAGGTTGTCCTCACAACTTTCTGCTTTTCACAGCATGGCACGCTTCTGCTGAGATGGGGGCCAAGCAAACTGTCAAGAAAATCTGTTTGGATTTTGAGGGTGGGTCATTCATTTTCTTCTTTCATGAGGCATGGACCTGAGTTGGTGGCATTAAAAACTGACTATATTTCCAACAAGAAAACCAATATTGCACATTGAAATCCACCTTTAAACTTGAGAATATGATAGAGCTTGATGGCACATAGCTAGATGGCACAAAACCGTGAAATGTCTCTGTTAACCACTGCTATGTTTGACACAGATTCGTCATAGAGAAAAATAAGGAGCTCAGAAGCTCCTGCCCAAAGTGTTAATGCTAACATGGTCTCGAGAAATATTTCCCAAGATGACTTGATTTTAAATCCTAAGTTTTTATACATATGTTTGTAAATGCATAGAAAATTTTCTGAAAGGACTCAGAGGGATTACTTCTGAAAAGGAGAATGGATTAACCAGCACATGTCTGGAGGTAGACTTCACTTTATATTTCCATACTGGGTATTTTACAATGGGTATACACTCATGTGTGTTAATTTTCAAAAATTTAAAATGAAAGAAATTTTACTTGAATTATTTCTGGTTTACACATTGATCACTTATGGAAGGAATGCTGGTCTAGGAGTCAAGTGATCTGCTAAAACCAAGCTGTGTCATGGAACCTAAGAGATTCTCTATTTACTTATTTGTAAAATGGAGTGGTTGGATTACATTATCTCTCTGATTCTATAGTTCTTCCAGGTAAATGGGAAGAAAGCCAGTCTGAACTAGAGGAAGTCTACATTAAATGATAGTTTTGAAAGTATCATTTTCTAACATTAAGGTAAATCAAGTGTCTCCCAGTCATTCTTGCTGTTTTGATCAAGACTGCAGCAGCCTTGCTCACAAACTAAAAGAGCTGGTGTGTGTATGTGTGTGCTCAGTTGTGTCTGACTCTTTGCAACCCCAAGGACTGAAGCCCGCTGGGCTCAGTGGAATTTTGTCTGTGGAATTTTCCAGGCAAGAATACTGGAGTCGGTTGCCATTTCCTCCACCAGGGAATCTTCCCAACCCAGGGATTGAACTGTGTCTCTTGCATCTCCTGCATTGACAGGCAGATTCTTTCCCTCTAGCACCACCTGTGGGGAGCCCCAAGAGCACTGTACTGTAGGGCTGATCTGGCATTCCTTCTGGAGCCTCACAATGCACCAAATATAGCATGTTTAGAGCTAAAATGATCTCTGTTCATTTCCAAGGCAAACCACTCAATGTCACAGTAATCTAAGTCTACGCCCCAACCAGTAATGCTGAAGAAGCTGAAGTTGAACAGTTCTATGAAGACCTACAAGACCTCCTAGAACTAACACCCCAAAAAGATGTCCTCTTCTTTATAGGGGACTGGAATGCAAATGTAGGAAGTCAAGAGATACCTGGAGTAATAGGCAACTTTGGCCTCGGAGTACAAAACAAAGCAGGTCAAAGGCTAACAGAGTTTTGCCAAGAGATGCACTGGTCAAAGCAAACACCCTCTTCCAATAACGCAAGAGAAGACTCTACACATGAACATCACAAGATGGTCAACACTGAAATCAGATTGATTATATTCTTTGCAGCCAAAGATGGAGAAGCTCTATACAGTCAGCAAAAACAAGACCAGGAGCTGACTGTGGCTCAGATTATGAACTCCTTATTGCCAAATTCAGACTTAAATTGAAGAAAGTAGGGAAAACCACTAGACCATTCAGGTATGACCTAAACTAAATCCCTTAAGATTATACAGTGGAAGTGACAAATAGATTCAAGGGATTAGAACGGATAGACAGAGTGCCTGAAGAACTATGGATGGAGGTTCGTGACATTGTACAGGAAGCAGGGATCAAGACCATTCCCAAGAAAAAGAAATGCAAAAAGGCAAAATGGTTGTCTGAGGAGGCCTTACAAATAGCTGAGAAAAGAAGAGAAGCGAAAAGCATAGGAGAAAAGGAAAAATATACCCATTTGAATGCAGAGTTCCAAAGAATAGCAAGAAGAGATAAGAAAGCCTTCCTCAGTAAGCAATGCAAAGAAATAGAGGAAAACAATAGAATGGGAAAGACTAGTAATCTCTTCAAGAAAATTAGAGATACTAAGGGAACATTTCCTGCAAAGATGGGCACAATAAAGGACAGAAATGGTATGGACCTAACAGAAGCAGAAGGTATTAAGAACAGGTGGCAAGAATACAAAGAACTATACAAAAAAGATCTTCATGACCCAAAATAACCATGATAATATGATTACTCATCTAGAGCCAGACATCCTGGAATGTGAAGTCAAGTGGGCCTTAGGAAGCATCACTACAAACAAGCTAATGGAGGTGATGGAATTCCAGTTGAGCTCTTTCAAATCCTAAAAGATGATGATATGAAAGTGCTGTACTCAATACCCCAGCAAATTTGGAAAACTCAGCAGTGGCCACAGAACTGGAAAAGGTCAGTTTTCATTCCAATCCCAAAGAAAGGCAATGCCAAAGAATGTTTAAACTACTGCACAATTGCACTCATCTCACATGCTAGGAAAGTATGTGATCTGTGAACTTTCAGATATTCAAGCTGGATTTAGAAAAGGCAGAGGAACCAGAGATCATATTGCCAACATCCATTTGATCACTGAAAAAGCAAGATAGTGCCAGAAAAACATCTACTTCTGCTTTATTGACTACACCAAAGCCTTTGACATGTGGATCACAACAAACTGTGGAAAATTCTTCAAGAGAAGGGAATACCAGACCACCGTACCTGCCTCCTGAGAAATCTGTCTGTAGGTCAGGAAGCAACAGTTAGAACTGGACATGGAACAACAGATTGGTTCCAAATTGGGAAAGGAGTACGTCAAGGCTGTATATTGTTACCCTGCTTATTTAACTTATATGCAGAGTACATCATGAGAAATGCCAGGCTGGATGAAGCAGAAGCTGGAATCAAGATTGCTGGAAGAAATATCAATAACCTCAGATATGCAGATGACACCACCCTTATGGCAGAAAGCAAAGAAGAACTAGAGAGTCACTTGATGAAAGTGAAAGAGGAGAGTGAAAAAGTTGGCTTAAAACTCAACATTCAGAAAACTAAGATCATGGCATCCGGTCCCATCACTTCATGGCAAATAGATGGGGAAACAGTGACAGGCTTTATTTTGGTGGGGTGGGCTCCAAAATCACCACAGATGGTAACTGCAGCCATCATGAAGTTAAAAGACGCTTGCTCCTTGGAAGGAAAGCTATGACTGACCTAGACAGCATATTAAAGAGCAGAGACATTACTTTGCCAACAAATGTCCAGCTAGTCAAAGCTGTGGTTTTTCTAGTAGTCATGTATGGATGTGAGAGTTGGACTATAAAGAAAGCTGAGCTCCAAAGAACTGATGTTTTTGAAGTGTGGTGTTGGAGAAGACTCTTGAGAGTCCCTTGGACTGCAAGGAGATCCAATCAGTCAATTCTAAAGGAAATCAGTCCTGAATATTCATTGGAAGGACTGATGCTGAAGCTGAAACTCCAATACTTTGGCCACCTGATGCAGAGAACTGATTCATTTGAAAAGACCCTGACGCTGGGATAGATTGAAGGCAGGAGGAGAAAGGGATGACAGGATGAGGTGGTTGGATGGCATCACCGATTTGGACACGAGTTTGAGCAAGGTCTGGGAGTTGGTGATGAACAGCAAAGCCTGGTGTGCTGCAGTCCATGGGGTTGCAGAGTTGGACATGACTGAGCAACTGAACTGAACTGACAGCTAAAATGGATTGATGTGTTTTTATAATTTCTCCAAGTTTGCTGAAATGAATCCCATGTTTTGTCTCATTTTTTAGCTGTTTTTAAAAAAATTAATTCTCCCTTGTTGCATGAACGGAACAGCCAGGGTATTGTGGTTTTATGCTCTCTTTCTGAGTGTTGGCTGAGATGGAAAGCTACTGTCTGAAGTGTACCAGGTTCAAACACACAAGAGAAAGACTACATGCATGAGCCAAGTTAGTCCACATTCTAAAAGTACAGCAAATAATAACTAGGGAAACTTGTGAGAGATCTTTGTAACTCCCTTCCCATTGCAGGGGATATTCTAATTTCTAAGGTGTGGCAGTGAGAAGAACTGTTAGGTTTTTCTGGATTTGCTTGTGTTCTGCTCATGCTATCATCC
Source organism: Ovis aries (assembly GCF_016772045.2). Lineage (NCBI taxonomy): Eukaryota > Metazoa > Chordata > Mammalia > Artiodactyla > Bovidae > Ovis > Ovis aries. The sequence continues at coordinate 188,068,344 of NC_056054.1, read as the reverse complement.
TGTTCAGGAGAGGGCAGCCTGGGTATCTGGCTTTACTACTAGCCAGGAAAGAGACTGAGTTTTTAGCTCCAGGTCTTAAGGAGGGGTGAGGGTAAGGAAGCCTGTGCTAGGAAGTCAGCTCAAGGAAGCAGAGACCACGATGGAGCTGAGAGCAGATTCGTGCAAGTGTTCAGAAAACTGAGGTACAGGACCGTGAGGACAGTAAAGAGGAGCCTCAGGAAACTTTTACGTGAAACAAGGGGTTGATGTTTCAGTCCTGACCAAAAGCAAACTAAAATTGTTTACAAAAGAAGGGTGGTTTAGGGGAGAGACTTAGGGCCATGGCAGAGGATGAGCTGGTTTGAGAGTATCACTGACTCAATGAACATGAATTTGAGCAAACTCCGGGAAATAGCGGAGGACAGAGGAGCCTGCATGCTACAGTCCATGGCGTCACAAAGAGTCAGACATGACTTGGCGACTGAACAACGTTCCCTGTACCCCACCCACAGCCTCTATCATTCCCATCCCCTAGCCAGAGGTGACACTCTCAGGGGTCTCTTAAGGGCTTTGGTATTAGTCCCTGGAGGCCACCCCCTAAGTCTGAGGTTCCAACTGAACCAGGAGGTGACCTGGAAGGACATGAGTGTTCAGAGTGGCCCAGATGTCTGCCTACTGAGCAGAAACTCACCACTATTGAGCACAATGGATGCTATTAAAAATGCACCTAAAACTCTCCCTGTTAAGTTTTGTTATGGGATGGTCCAACACTCTCCTGCCTCTGTATTGTTTATATTTCCCAACAGACTAGCAAACTGGTGATAATACAGTAAAAGAATATCTCATTCTTTTCTGTATGATTATAATCCTACAAAGTGGAATTCTATTTTTCCTACATTTAGAAATAGATCTGATGAAATATCCTCATAGTTTTCTCTATGTTTCTTTTTTAATAGGACACTTTCTTCATATCATAGCTTTTGCATTTGTATAGTAACAGTATTTCCTGTATTTACTTTTTAAGGACAAATGTGAAATTAATGTGATTTTTAACATTAATTTAAAGCAAATCTACTATGCATTTGCATTTGATCTTGTTTAAAATGAAGCTTGTACTTATGCAAACAGCAAGATGAATGCTTAGATTTTAATAAAAATAGTAAAAAAAAAAAAGAGGGAGAATTAAAAGATGAGATGTGAATTCAATTCCTCAATTTAAAATCTCTCAGCTTGAATCTCTCATTAGAAAGGCTTCATAAAGACAAGCTTTAAGCATTCTCAATAATTAAACATAAATGTATGATCTATGTTAAAACATGGCCCTGAGGCTATATATGCTTAAATATACAAAATGGTGCTTGACTCCCTCTTGTTAGCTTATTAGCTCTGTCCTCCAGTGAAATGCATTTGTGTATCTAATTGCTCTGTATCTCCACTATGCACCATATTTAAAAAATGCTTCTTCCCATAAACTGTGAAGTATTCTCTGATAAGCCACAGGGAACTTACACTATATTGTAACATGTCCTTACCAATTAATACTGCTACTAACTCTGTTTATGAGGACTGAATTATTCATCAGAAACTTTTCAGACCCTGTCACTCACTGCAAGCTAAGACTTTAGAGATGTTAGAATATTAACAGGATAGAGAGAAAGAAAAAAGACAGATTTTACCTAGAATCAAGCAATCACCTCATTTTAAGGGCATTTTACTCTTAAGCCCCATCATTTCTGAACATGAAAGTGTATTCATGAACATCCCGAAGTATACACAAATTAAGCTCCAATTTTGTGAGGCAGAGAAAAACACTACTTTGGGAGTCAGAAGATGAGGGTTATAGTTAGTTTTACTTTTGTCATTAACTAGAATTGTGACCTTTGGCAAGGCCCTTTCTCTCTCTGGGACTGTTTCTATAAATTATAAAATGAGTGCTTGGATTAGTAGAGGGTTAAGATTTTTTAAAATTATAAAATTAATTAGGACTCTTGAATGTTTGTTTATAAAGTGCAGAGATAACAGCTGGTCTTTTGATGCACGTGAGAAATACAGAAAGTAAAAAAAATTTTTTTTGACATACACAGGTTAGAGAATAATGTGGAATCCTCCCCCTACCCCTAGAGCCTTTTGGTGCTCTATCAGGTTTGCTATGTGAAATTTTGATCACTTAAAAAACCTGCTGCAGTTTGTGATTAGAACAATTATCTGCTGGAGGGGTTAAGCAGAAGTAAATGAGACAGACCCATCTCATCTCATTTCACATATGCTAAAAACAGTGACTGGTGCCTGGTACAACAAAAGAATTTAAAATCACCACCCATTTGGGATGTCTTTGAACTAATCAGTCATTTAGGCAACACTTTTTAACATTATTTTTCACTTTGTGTTAAAAATAGAATTAACCATAATTAAAATGCTCTGCATGAGAAGTCTTATAGCTAAATTTTATATAGGAATGCCCTCAAGCACAACAGTTCTCACTAAAACCAAAAGCATCATAATTCTTCCCTTGCCTTTCTAGCCTTATTCTAAACAGGAGGGGGTGGTGGTTATTTAGCACCTGGGTCATGGACTGGGTCTTGACTGGCTTTCAGTTATACTGAAGAATTCTGCTTTCCTTTCATTTTTAAGAAGAATGACCGAGTTAAAGGGAACTAAGCCTAGCTTTCATAGGTTTTCTTCTCCTCTTTAGCAAGTTCCTTTAGTTCTGGCTGCTGACTTATTAGCAGGGAGGTTATAAAGGGGGATGGTCTAAAGCTGACTGAAGACAGATATTAAATTTGAGGATTTCCTTACTTTCCAGGTTGCACAATTTAGGATCTCAGAAGGCTGGCGGTAACAGTCTCTTCCTCTAGGATGGAGGTGAATTAATGCATAGGCTTCAACTTACCAAGGGGGAATGGAGGGAGTATATGGGACTATGTGTGATGGTGCGTGTGCACGCGTGCAGGTGAGTCGATCAAATGCTGACCAGGTCCCCTTAACCTAACTTCAGCACCCTGGCTAATGGAAGGAGCTGGCTTGCACTCTGCCTGTCCAGGAAAAGACAAATAAAATAGATACTTAGCTGACAAAAACTGTACTCACATCCTCAAAAAATAATAAATATATATACATATATAGTTGACAATGAAGATACGATTTTAAGTGACGAAAAAGGAGAAGGAATTGGAGGAAGCTGAAAACAATGAAGGTAAAATATTATTTTGGACTTTTTGAGAGAGTATTTGATTTTCTTGCATGAGGAGAATTATGTAAATCTGGAGAGTGGTAATACCATAACCCCACCAGCGCATATTACTTTATGTCATAGTGAAATACATGTCTAAGAGCTGTCCAATGGGTGTTATTTTTGAAAAAGCCGTCATTTACAGAAAGAAGGCAGGATATGGCAAAATACTGCCCCCTCCAATATACTGACTCCATATAGAACTGAATATTTTATACCCTGAATGGAGATACAAGGAAGGAATTCAGAAATCACTCCACAGATTTGAAAGTTTCAAGGCTATAAATTGTTATTTTCAAATAAGGGTTATTTAATAAAATGCAACCCTGGTAAATAACAGCTGGTGCTGGATTTCCCATCCCATGCCACCACACACATATCTGCCCAAAGACACAGGATGTAATGTGGGATTTGTCATTTCATTTTTCACAAAGTGCTAAATCAGAACGGAAATTACATTTTTTCATACAGCATTTAATGCAACTATATTAAACATTTAGTCACCTTCAATATAAACATTTAAGAGCCTAGTAGATCAAACTGTATTTCACAGAAACAAGGATAAGTTAAGATCGAGACACAAAGTATGCGCTCTGAAGTCACTAGAAAGCAGTTGGCCACCATAATTAAGGTGGCCGAAGCTTTCCAATCTAATTACAAATCAGGAGTCATATAAGAAATTGCTTTATTAGAAAAAAATGTAGTGTACATGTGGCTAATTTCTATCACTGATACACCTGTTGGCTATTTTACAATTAAAATCTACATAGGGTTTAAACTTCTTTAGAAGTTAGTGGCATTTCTTCCTCTTCTGATATGTGGCTTAGGGAAGGAGCTATCTTCATGTGATAGGCACCCTTTATTCCTTCTCATAATTACAATGAACCAATCAGTAGCTTAGCACTGGCACAAAACATAGAGGGAATTACCTAGGTAGTGCTTTCTGGGTAAGACCACACTTCTAACCCGACTCTGGCACAGGTTATGTCACTGATACAGTTTTAAATCCACTATTATCACTCAAGTTCCACATTATTATGACCTAGTAGTAATTAATGTGATCGCCTGTAACCTAACAAAACCTCTGAATGAAGTTTCTCTCTTCTCCTTTTGTTTTTTTCTGTGCAATTCCAAGCAAATGTGCAGTAGGCAGTGTTGATTTCCAGTCTCCTTCTAAACTCCTTTGAGTCTGTGCTATTAAACTGAGACAACCACATCAAGATACAGTCTGTCATAGGATTCCCTGAAGCACAGAATGAGAAGGAGACTGAGCAAGCACGACCCGGGAAGGCACCAGTTGAACCAAGACAGCTCTGCAAGACAAAAACATGCGCTTGTAAGCATCCACGTGTCGCCAGCAGAACGCCACCTGTACGCTGGCTGCAACCTGCTTGCTTTGCATTCAAATACACTTAAAATAAGCACTCATAATAAATGTGCCCTGGGACGCCTGAAAACCGGCTTTCAATAAACAGTGACAAATTTGGAGTCTAAGTGATGCAGGGAATATGTTACAGGGCTTTCCTGTGGGTATTTTTAATCAGCATTGCTTATGACTTTTCATCAGTTTAATCCACCTTGGCTTCAGTGGCAAGACAAAACAAAACAAATCTTACTTCAAAGAAAAAAAATCAATGCCCTTTAAATGTTAGTTTGTTAATTATATATGAAGTGCCCTCTATCACCATGACTCTTACCCCTGTTTTGAAATATCTGATGGATTAGACAGACAAAAAAAATCACCTGAATTAAGATAAAACTTTTATATTTGGGGGGAAAGACATACCTAACTCTCAGCAAAAAATCATGCAATAACCACAGTAAAACATATTATATACATATAATATGTAAAACATTATAAAATGAATCCTAATTCGACCCTGTGAGATACTACTGAGAATACTTTGGCTTCTTTCTAGTCTTTTTTTCCTACCAACAGAATGGTTATGTATGATGCCAATTACCAGAAAATTGACAGAAATCATCTAAACAGGCAATTCAAATAACGATGTTTTTGATTTAATGGAATTGAGAATGTGCTTCTTCAAAAATGCTCATTCATGAATTCAGAACTCTCCGACAGGCCAATCTTGGGTCTCGTTACCAAAACACACCTGCTGCCCAGCCCACTGTGCTGCTTCCTCTGGCTCCGGGGGCCCTGGAGCCATGTATCTGTTCAGCTTCCTTCTATCCCGACCCCTCTGTCAGTCAGTTCTGAGGTTATGGTGTAGAAGTGGGCAGTTTCTTGGCACAAAGAATCTGGTGGTGGTGGTGGTGATGGAGGGTGGGTGGGGTGGTTAACTTCTCTAGTTTAATATCCATTCAGCAATTTCAATTTTAAAAAAAAGAACAAAAACGAAGGAAATATGTTTCCTAGTACATTTTTTCCTTTGGGCACTGCTATACATTTTATATTTTCCCTCTCTGTTTCTACAGAATGCTAATACTGCCTTAATCTTCAAAAATCATCCAAAAGATTTCTATGCAGCTGCTTTAGATTAATCCATAATTCATATGGCCAAAAGAGCAATTTATGCTCAGGAATGGAAATCAGAAAACTAACCGGTAAGAAAAGGTGCTGTAACACACTTTTTCCCTGGAATATGTTCATAAAAGCAGCCTCCCTAACCTCTCCATTTCTACATTTTAAAAGTCAGACATGCTATTCTACAGCACGCAACAAAGATGTGTATTTCAATGGTATTTTTTACACAAAGCTGGTTTCTGTCCTTTACTTGGATTGACTATAATCTAAATACTCAGAAAGGCTGTGATCTTTGGGATTTTGTCTTTAATCTAATATTCCCTGAAATGGCATACCCAGCATTTTCTGCTTTTATATTAACCAGATAGCCTCTGGATTTCTGACGATAATTTTAACAGGCAAAAAGAAGCAGTGAAAAAATAAGAGGAAAAAAAGCAGCAAAATAGAGATAACAGCATAGCGTTTATACAAAAAGTGACCATTTCTGACTTTAAGGTCAAATTTAAAATCTGCTTAAAGCAGTAGCTCAGGAAGTACATCACTTGACAAGGAATCTACGTCAAGGACACTTTCTAAAGCTTAGAGACTGTATTCACGGGAGCCAGAGTAACACATATGTAACAATGATCAACTTGTCCTAGCTCTCCTTAAACCTAGAAATTAGTCAAATATGGCCAAAGCAGACCTTTATTTCATCAGCATTGTAAAATGACTCCTTCTACCTAGGTTTAGATGAAATTTCTAGAAATAACTCGAAATTGCTCTTCTCAGTGTCATGGTTTGTTGGTTGATGTTCACTACTGTGCACACCTATCACCAAAAAGCCAAGTGCACTCTACAGTGAGTTCATCTGGCTCACCCAACTACCAGTGTTCTGAGAAATTACTGTTTAGAGAGAAGAAGGTCAGGGAGGAAAAATTCTGCATTTTCCACTGAAAACCATTCACATACATCACAGCTAAAGTGGCTCTGATGTGCAGGAAATGGCTTTGCTTAAAAGTTCAACTTGATTTGGCAGGAGTGAAGTGAACTGTGGTTCTCTGAAGTCCAGAGTCATATGACATGATTAAACCAACAGAGTCCTTTTCCGTCAAAACTGTCTTTGTATCTTTTAAAGTGAGCATGGTTTTCCAACATTCCTTCCCTTTGCCTTTCACTAGAGAGCATATAAATTCCTGCTCCAAGGCTCCTGATTTGCTTCTACATTTCTGCTGGTCCTCAGCCATCTCCTGCACTGCCGCCTACAGACTCTGTTAATTTACAAATTTACAGTGAGACACGTGCTATGTTTCAGGGCTCTGCACAATGCCGAGGCTCTATTGGGACTGAACTAATTAGGATGAACCATTCTACTTTTCACCTCGTCTTTCCCTGCAGTGATGCCACACTTTCAGTTTCTACTACCTTCAACTGATTCCAAATAACTTGGAATAACACACTTTCCAAAACCAGCCTTCTACTTACTTTGTTGATTTAGCCAAAATGTTGGTGATTTAATAAAACTGTCTCCACTGTATCTCAAGAGAACCAGCTGACACCATGATTTCACAGTGTAATACTCCCTTCATTCCACATTAATTACCTAATAGCTTTGACCATCACACTGTGTTTTTATTCTTAGATATAAAGTTACTTCTCACTATTATACACCTGTTGAACCTGTTCTCCTGGTAACCACCAGACAATACCTCCCTCCTCAGCACACAACACAGCCTCAAATTCATGGTTGGCTACTTCAAAATGAAAGACTGAGTTAAAAACCTTCAATGCTTTTAGCCAAAACTTGTTGCAGAGCTTCTAGAACAACAACAAAACCCAGGCAATACAAACTACAGAACAACCTACAAACTATAAAAATAGAACATTGGGATACATTTTAGAGCATCTGAAGAATATAACAGCATTCTCAAATGGATTCTGTATGTGAAGTCATTAGGATAAAACATCACTGTGCTATCTGAAATAACTCACTGAGATTTGCAAAGCAAATATTACAGAAAGCAACTCAGTTTTGCAAATATGATTATATTAAGGAGTAAGTAACGTTTTTTGAAAGTGACCCCGAAAAACGCAAGTCAGACAAACTCTAAGAAATCTTTGACAGGGTCCCAGGTTCCCAAAGCAGAATCAACACAGAACAGGAAACTCGGTGGCCTAGGGCTAGGGCTCCACGTAAGTCAAGTGGCATTGGTATAGACGTTCATCATTCATGATGGCAATGGCTGTGATCTGCAGGCAAATCAATACTAGAGCCTATCTTGCCAGGCAAAGCACTCTAATGTGGTCATTTTGGGTTAGTTTGTATGGCTCTGAAAAGCCACATCTGATGTAGTCATCTACCAGATAGCACATGGTGGGGAAACAAAAACTCCGGTCAGGAAGTTTAGTACTGCCTTGAGAAGTGATCTAAAAAACCACCGATCTTTATGATGATTAAAAATCAGACCCTCCAATCATGTAACTAATAGCTGAATTCTGATACATAACTAACTTCTGGGTGAGTTTTTCAAATTTAAAATGACTAAATTATGACATTCAAACACTGGTTCTAATGGAAGGGAATTTATCATATACAACATTTAGCATACCACGTTGTGGAACTAAAAGTTTAGGAAATAATTTTACATAATTGTTTTCAGATTTGTCATTTCTGTATCATCACATCTAGGCTATAAGGCATGTTGAATTTTGCTGTGGGACTTCTTGGGGGTAGATCAACTAATCATAAGGGAAAGAATCTCAACAGAGTTTTTATATTTCTAGTAACTTTTTAGCCTTAGAAAGTTGTGGAGTGTGGGTTTGTTTGTACTCCTTACATACACTGAAAAATAAGCATATAAAAGCATTAAAAAAAATAGAAGCCTAGATGTTTAAATTCCTATCATCACCAGAAAGAAAAAAAAAATTATCCACAAGGGAAAAACTTTATCCAGAAGGAAAAAAAAAATTTAGTGAGTGCCAGTCATGCCCTGGTCAAAGCTCTTTCACACTGATTTTCTCATTAACTCTAAAACGTCAAAACATACTGAGATTTTTTTTTGTCCTGAAAATCATCCTGTTTGATTAATCTTTATTTAAAGTTTTATTTTTACAGTAGTCATGGAGTTTAGGCAGAAACCTTTAACATCTATCTATACAGATATGTGTAAGAACATGTGATCAGAAGCCAACCCAAAAGAGGGAAGCTTTTTTCCCCTAGCTAGGTAAACCCTCGATCATATCAGTGAGATAGGAATTAACAGAAATGGTGCTGTTTCTAACACTGCCTGTGACAAAGAAACACAAATGTCTGCTTGTGTCTGGTCACCAAGAACCTGCAAAACGAGGAGTGAGCACTGACTGACATACAGATGCCTGTCTCCATTGAACAAATCGGAAGCTGCCACATGCAGGAACCAGGAGAACGGCAGAGACTCTCTGCTGGCTGAGCACAATGGTAGGAATGCACTGGCCTCCTCCACAGTCAGAGAGCGCAGGAGTGGTTCCTGCCTTAAACTGACCCATAAATACACGTCTCTTATATTCTATAGGTCATGTGCAAGAAGTCTATTAAGGGTAACATGATCTGGCATCTACTGTTGATGTTTTTAAATGCTGGGAAGACTCAGGAATTTCCATTCTATAGGAGAAACCGTGCATGCTCAGCCTGGCTGCAAGGACCACACAGCCCACCTGTGTCTGCGAGCTGGAAAACCATTTCTAAGGGCAACAGCCATCTTTGTCAACTGTGACACTACTGAAGTGGGTTAAAGCTGATAACGTAATAACCGTTAGATGATTCCATTTAGAAAACTACCTGGAGGCAAAGACTTTCCCCTGACACCTGGTGATGGCATTTTTCCTAATGGAAACACACGTTTCCAGGACAGTGAACAGTGGTCTGACTTTATTAAGATCTCCTTCGAAAATATTACTGTCGTTCATAGGGCAAACCAAATGTATATCAGGTTTAGCAAAGCTGAAAACTTCTTTTCCTGAATTACTGATTGACAGAAATGATCTAGTTTATTGTTAATTATATTAAGAAATTAATATAGCATTTGGATTTTGCTGTGAGGTGAAAGTACTCTGCCAAAAGCTGTCCAAAGCTCAGGGAGATTCTATTTCATCATCTGTTAAAGTTTCAAAAATTTATTTTGCAGTCAAGGATGTTATTGTCGCTATTATTTCAGTTAAAGCCTATGAGGATTCCTGAAAACAATTAGGTTTCTTGAAGTGTCACATTTCAGAGCATTTCTTATATTTGAGTCCTATAAATTAGATTCTTACATGTACAAATTACTCATATTTACTGGTATCTGATAAGTAGTCAAGGAAACAGCAACCAGAAAAAAACAGGTGGTAATATTCATTTGTTTAAGATGAAATAAAATGGGACAGAAACCTACTAAAAATTAATAAAAGGTTTATATCTACAACTTACAAGTAAAAAATAAAAAATAAGATGAATAGAAGTATAAAATAAGTATAAATCTTTATTTTAAAATGCGAAAAAGAAACCTAGATAATTGGGCCCCGATTTTGTAAACCAGTGAGACAAAATCTGGACTGCAGAAAAGACAGTATCAGAGAAAGCCAAGCAACTGTAAAGCAGAGTCACTACAAAGCTGCCGACCCCAACACTGTGGGGTCTGCCTTCCACATGCCCAGTGAGCTTTGCAGCTGTCCCTGCAGCAGTTCCTCCCATCCCCTCAAAAGCTATTCATTCTCTCCTTAGGCCCTTCCTCTACTGTCTTCCCACAAGCTCATCATAGATGAACTGGCTTCTAAACAGAAAAGTTGGTCACATCAAGAAGGAACTCTCCCCAAGCAATGTACCAGGCCCAGATGTTTCTGGCAGAGATGTCTGCTTCCAAGGCATGTACATTGCCTTCTCTCCACCTCCTTTGGTCCAAGGTGAACTCCTCCACATGGGTTGAGGACCCTAATCCTTTCTTTTGTGAGGACCTCCCTCTTCTTCAAAGGCATACCCCTGGATTCTAACTTTAACCTTCTTTGCACACTATAGCTGTACTGACCAATTCGGCAGCCACATGTAGCAATTAAATGTAATTTACATTAATAAAAATGAAATAAAATGAAAACCCCAGGTTGGTAGCTGCATTAGCTTCATGGGGTTAGTGACTACTATGTTGACAGCACAAAGAGCATCTCTGTAATCATAAAATGTTCACAGGACAAGCTGTCCTATACACTGGATCTGCTCTTTGAGTGACCTATCATTATCCATAAAGCTTTAAACTACATATATATCCCTGACCTTAATTTCAACCTTATGTTAAGACAGTAGAGTCAAAGTAATTTTTTTTTAAGCAAGATATCAGTGGTTCTCAATGAGAAACAGCATGTTAGAATTACCTGGAGGGTTAGGTAGAAATGCTGGGCCTCTGTCCAAGTTAATTAAATCAGAAATTCCAGGTGTGTGCGAAGGGTTAGGGTACATTACATTAGGCTAGGATGCATTTCAAGAAAAGCAACTGAAGATATTTTCTTTTATTAGCATGTGAAAGCGCAAATAAAGTGATTTGCCTTAGAACTCATCACATAATTCTCTATACATCAGCACCACAAACCCACTCCTAATGGACACATTTAGATAGTAAATGAAGAGTGAAATTTCTTACCTGTGTGATAAAATGTGAGAAAAAACAAAAGTACTCCCATGAACATATTACTTAAAAAAGTGACAACTCCACAAGTAATTCCTTCTGGAACTGGGTAGACAGTTTCCACAAAAAGCTCAAAAAATATAGGTATACTGCTATTCAGGAACACTCCCAGGAGAATACAGGAGGCGTACAATGTCACTAAAATAAAAACACAAACATTTCAGTTTCACAGGAGTGGCAGTGAGTCATATCAGATGGATTTTCTGGTGTCTGTTTCATAAGTATTGACTCTGGAATTTTACTTCTTCCCAGTGGCAGCTGAGGAAGTTGGACAAAGCTTCACACATCTGTCAGCTCTTTGCTCAGGTTTTGGGGAGTATATAGGAAAAGGTTTTATGGCTGGATGATTACCAGTTTATTTGCTTTATCTTTTTGGTGGATTACTCCAAAGCACAAAAACAATTTTAACTGTTACAATTTAAAGGGTTCTTCCCCCTGAGTCACACTCCTGGCCTATCGAGGGACAGATAAAATATAGCAACTTAACACAAAATCTAGACTCATTCTATAATTTTAAAGAAAACTTAAAATCTAAGAAAAGATGTAAGCGACATTAATTATTACTGAAAATTACATATTTTAAGATTGTTTAATAACAGCCTTGAAGCACAAAATAACAGTTATCTACTATGTAATTCCTGAAGAAACACTTAGAATAGAAATAGTCCTCAATTTTAGAATGAGTTTCAGGTCAAGAGTTTTTTAAAAATACATGACTTTTTCGGAACATAGAAAAAAAATTTCACCTAGAAATGTATAATTAATAGTGGCTGGGATCCCAGATTAGCCTATAAATAGCCTATGAACTCAATCTATAGTGAAAATTTTGAATAAGGCCACTGCTCTTATTCTTAGAGGAATGGTTAGAGAAATGTGCCCCACTCCAAATAATTGTATTAATGCTACTGTCTGCATACAAACCTTCAATAATGTTAATTTGAAGGTGAATACAGAATCAATGGGCTTTCTTGGTAGCTGGTCGGTGAAGACTCTGCCTGCAGTGCAGTAGACCTAGGTTCGATCCCTGGGTTGGGAAGATCCCCTGGAGAAGGAAATAGCAACCTCCTCCAGTATTCTTGCCTGGAAAATCCTATGGACAGAGGAGACTGGTGGGCTACAGATCACAGTGTCACAAGTCAGAAACGACTTAGCGACTAAACCACAGAATCAATGAGGAAAGAAGACATCCTATTTAGAAACCTAAAACATCTCCCACTGGACTAATAAGTATATCATGTCCACTGATGAGAGTGAGTAGCAATTATTTTAACCTTAAAGTTACCAGGAAAATATTTTTAATAAAATATTTGTTAAGAAAAAAATTTCTATTGAGGAACAGAAGAAAGTGAGAGAATTACTCTAAATCTGTTATGTATTATTCATAGAGCTAATATCAAATTACCAGAATTTACCATACTCAGTTGCAATCATTAATAATCCCTAACATTGTTGGAGAAGTTAAAAAAAAAAAAATCTGCATCCACTGTTTCCTAACAGCGTTTCTCTGATTAATCTCAACTCATACTTCCTCCTCCACTTACACTGGCCTTTTAGGACTGTAAGATATTTTGCACATTCTACTATCACAAATAGTTGGTGATTGCTTTGGCTTTCTTTGATTAGAAGACACATGGAAATAGAGGACAAAAGGATGATGGTGAATAAAGGACACACTTTTGGCTAAAGTGATGACCAGATTAGACACAGGATTAAATGGGAAGCATCTAATAGATACAATAAACATACTTAAAACATAATGCAATTTTCAAGAGTTTCTTAAAACCCAACACCTCACGCTTATTGTATGTTTGCTGGACACAGATCACACAAATCAACCACACAGTCTCCTTGCACATGACTCATTAGTGTACATTAGGAAATCTAGAGATGGAACATCACTGGTAGCTTCATAGAAGTGTATTCTATCTAAAAAACACTTTATACTAATTTATGGTAAATCATGGTAATCAGAGCAGAGACCACTACTGACCCCAAAACAGATAATCCTAGATGGTAAAGATGATAAAACATTGACTATAACATAGAAAACTATATTCAATATCCTATGATAAACCATAATGGAAAAGAAGATTAAAAAAAGAATGTATATATATTTATAACTGAATCACTTTGCTGTACAGCAGAAATTAACACAACACTGTAAATAAACTATACTTCAATTAAAAAATAAATAAATACAATGATAAAACACTGAAATAAGTGATAAGAAAAAGCAAACACTTAAGAACTGAGTGCAACTTCTAAGAAAGCGTTCACAAACCACTAATGGAATTAGCTGTTTTTAGAAAATATGTTTAAAAGTAATCCCTTTGACATTTATATTTCTGAAGGAAATATACCCTCACATGCAATTTGTAATCAGGACAATTAAAGTGTAATAACTGAAAAGTAATCATAATCTATGCATAATAAAATACTTGCATGCTGGGAAAGAAACAATGACAAGGTGAAAGGAGGACACAGTGAAAGGGGACTGTCAGTATGGAGTCTTGAAAAGAGATTTGATTTTACTGATCTTTATCAAGCATGGTGTGGGGAAAAAAAAGAGGCATGAGATGTCACAGAAAAGTAGAGGCTGGTGAAGCAGGGAATCCTATCTGAAAACCACTGTGAATGAAACTGTAAACAGTTCATCTTCTAGTGGGTAATTTGGGAACATCTATCAAATAACGCACTTACTCTTTGATCCAGGAATTCCACTTCTAGAAATTTACCCTACAGCTATGCAGCACACATATACACAGAACACTCACTGCAATATTGTTTGTAGTATGAAAACATTAAAAATTAGCTTGACGTCCACCAATTGTGAGTTGGTTGTTTAAAAATTTATCAAACATCCAAACAAAGGTATCCTATGCAACCATTAAAAATGAAACAACTGTATTTGCTGATGGTAATGGCAGCAAAAATATATAAAAGAAAAAAGTACAGAAAAGTGTAAGGCATACACACACACACGTGTGCACACACACACTTATTTATAAATGTATAGAGTTTTCTGGGAAATACCTAAGAAACTGACATTCAGGGTTGGCTCTAGAGAGGGAAGTTGGGGGCCATAGGATGGTAGACATTTTTCACTGTATACCCTTTTCTGCTTTTTTGAACTTAGTTTTTACTATGTGTCTATTCTACCTATTTAATAAAATAAAAAGAGAAATGTCATTGTAAACTAATTAACTGGCAGCTGATCCAACTCCACTTTATGCAGTTTTGTTAGCTCCCTGACTCAGAAATGGTTATCGGTGTGAGAGCTGACTCACACACCTGATGTCTACATCCAGGAGCCATATAATCCAGCCTTGGTCCAGGATCCTCGACATAAATATTCCCACCTTTTATTAAAATTCTTGTTATATGTAGGATAAGTGGGCTAAGACTGCTGATATAACTTCAGAGGCCAGAAATAAAAAGCAAGTACGTTCATTCAATTCTCTCATTCTCAGTGTTTGCTTCTTGAATTACTATAAAAATGATGACCATAAGATTGCTTTATGCTAAATGGATTTGTGAAATCACTTGTTATCGTAGAAATTAAAGAATAAAAATAATTTACACAGGAAAGGGTTAAATTAAGATCCTCATAATCAGAATGAGCGAAAGCTATCTGTGTCAGGATTGATTTAATATTCTCCCCAGTATTCTGGGACATGCACAAAGTAAAAGCTGATTATTATGAGTCTGAATTTGACTTCCATTTGAATTTTCAGTTTAGAGTCTGGTACAGTATCTTTACACACTAGTTTGGCAGATCCAGTGGGTGAAAGTCATCTATTAAAAGTCAGGCAGACAAGATAATTTGCTGCTCGTCAGAGGGTTCAAACTACATGATCATTAAATATTTCCATGACTTTCTATAGCACTGATACTAAAATTAAAATAAACTGCCATTCAATTAAAAAGTCAAGGTAATTTAGTAGAACAAAACACAATGCTGATGCAGAATTTTTCTCCAAGAAGTTAATAAAATTTCATAGGCTTGTAATTTACATTGCCACAAACAAAGACCTGTGTACCACCACATACACTTCAGTTCAGTTCAGTTCAGTCTCTCAGTCGTGTCTGACTCTTTGCGACCCCATGAATCGCAGCACGCCAGGCCTCCCTGTCCATCACCAACTCCCGGAGTTCACTCAGACTCACGACCATCGAGTCAGTGATGCCATCCAGCCATCTCATCCTCTGTCATCCCCTTCTCCTCCTGCCCCCAATCCCTCCCAGCATCAGAGTGTTTTCCAGTGAGTCAACTCTTCCCAGAAGGTGGCCAAAGTACTGGAGTTTCAGCTTTAGCATCAGTCCTTCCAAAGAACACCCAGGACTGATCTCCTTCAGAATGGACTGGTTGGATCTCCTTGCAGTCCAAGGGACTCTCAAGAGTCTTCTCCAACACCACAGTTCAAAAGCATCAATTCTTCAGCACTCAGCTTTCTTCACAGTCCAACTCTCACATCCATACATGACCACTGGAAAAACCACAGCCTTGACTAGATGGACCTTTGTTGGCAAAGTAATGTCTCTGCTTTTGAATACGCTATCTAGGTTGGTCATAACTTTCCTTCCAAGGAGTAAGCGTCTTAATTTCATGGCTGCAATCACCATCTGCAGTGATTTTGGAGCCCAGAAAAATAAAGTCTGACACTGTTTCCACTGTTTCCCCATCTATTTGCCATGACGTGATGAGACCAGATGCCATATCTTCGTTTTCTGAATGTTGAGCTTTAAGCCAACTTTTTCACTCTCCTCTTTCACTTTCATCAAGGGGCTTTTTAGTTCCTCTTCACTTTCTGCCTTAAGGGTGGTGTCATCTGCATATCTGAGGTTATTGATATTTCTCCTGGCAATCTTGATTCCAGCTTGTGCTTCTTCCAGCCCAGGGTTTCTCATGATGTACTCTGCATATAAGTTAAATAAGCAGGGTGACAATATACAGCCTTGACGCACTCCTTTTCCTATTTGGAACCAGTCTGTTGTTCCATGTCCAGTTCTAACTGTTGCTTCCTGACCTGCATATAGGTTTCTCAAGAGGCAGGTCAGGTGGTCTGTATTCCCATCTCTTTTAGAATTTTCCAGTTTATTGTGATCCCACTTAAATGGATGTTTTTCAAGAATATGAAGATCATAACCCTGAAAGAACTCTTCTCTCCACCCATTTCCAATGACAAACTAAATTACTAGACTTTTGGGAAGTAAAACTATGTGTGAATACATTTTTATTAGTCAATACACTCAAACCTTAGGTGATTAGCCGTTATAAAACAAATCATAAAATTTCAGGGAAGAACTATTTCTATGGAACACTTAAGATTCTCAAGATATCATCAAAAACAATAACAACTTCAAATCTTGGATTTATATAATTTTTGAAACACCTTTTAAAACTGCTTTTAAATATACTGTCATATTTGACCATCCTATTAACTCTTCGAGGCAGGTAAAGTAAGATAAAGTAACTGACATTCTGAGAGTCAAAATGATTCTTTACAGAATGAGCCACCAGGGAGGCCCAATGTTAGGTTAGCAGTGTTAATAACAATAGTATAATTAAATCTACAGAATCAAGTGTACTTCCCACCAAGCCACTGTATCAGACTGAAAAAAGTAGTTTTCTTTCATTTCTTTTATCCAATGGTACTGACACAAAAGGAATGCATCTCAAATCTGTATTCCACACAAAAAGCTGAAAGTGACTGCACAGAAGACAGATAACAGAATCAAAAACAGAGCACCAAAAGGTCACAGGCAAAAACAATGAACTTTAATCAGGATAAATGTAAAATGGGCTCAAGAATTATTGCTTAGGTATATAAAAGGGAAAACTTAGCTTAAGCTTTTCTGCAAAATCATTTATCAAGTGCCTTGTATATGGAAGCAGCTATGCTGAAACAGTAAATAGGACACTAACCTCAAATCATTCCTAATCTAAAGGAATATGACAGACACCTATGGGCTCAGCAGCCATTTATACACACAGCATTAAGATAATTCTACTTCATTCTCTTTAAAAGAAGCAAAAAAGGCATGGAAAAGCCACAGCCTCCTAAAATTAGGTTCCAAGTGCAGCCACGGACAGAGGAGCTTGGTGGGCTCCAGTCTACAGGGTCACAAAAGAGTTGGACACAGCTAAAAGGACTAAACAACAGTAAAAGCAGCAGGGAAAGTGCTAAATTCTAGTAATACTGTTTAAGCAGGGTCCCGACAAGCTATGGTAGGTTTAGAAGACAGGCACTATGCTGGTTAGTGGTATGGAATCCATGTGTGAGGAAAGGTGATGAGAACTGGGGAATGTTTAGATTAACGGCTAATGGAGACATGACCAGTATCTTCAAGTGTTCTGAAAGCTGCCAATGGAAGAGGAACGTGGCCAAGTTGCTCTGTGGGAGATGTGTTGCTCCAAGTGAGTTACAGCTTGATATCAAGAAAATTTCCTAGGATCCAGAGCTGATTAACAAGGGAGGTTTTCAAGCAGCTAACCCAACTCAATACCAGAAAAACAACTCAATGAAAAAGTGGGCAGAAGACCTAAACAGACATTTCTCCGAAGAACACATACCAACAGATAATAAACACATGAAAAGATGCTCAACATAGCTATTTATTAGAGAACTGCAAATCAAAACTACAATGAGATATTCAGTTCAGTTCAGTTCAGTCACTCAGTCATGCCCAACTCTTTGCGACCCCATGAATCGCAGCACACCAGGCCTCCCCGTCCATCACCAACTCCCGGAGTTCACTCAGACTCACGTCCATCGAGTCAGTGATGCCATCCAGCCATCTAATCCTCTGTCGTCCCCTTCTCCTCCTGCCCCCAGTCCCTCCCAGCACCAGAGTCTTTTCATACTGATTAGAATGGCCATCATCAAAAAAATCTGCAAACAATAAAAGCTGGAGAGTGTGGAGAAAAGGGAACCTTTTTGCACTGTTGGTGGGAATATAAATTGATGCAGCCACTATGGAGGACAGCATGGAGATTCCTTAAAAAACTAGGAATAAAACTCTCATCTGACCCAACAATCCCACTACTGGGCATATACCCTGAGAAAATCATAACTGAAAAAGACACATGGACACCAATGTTCATTGCAGCACTATTTACAATAGCTAGAACATGGAAGCAACCTGGATGTCCACTGACGGATGAATGGATGAAGAAGCTGTGGTGTGTGTGTGTGTGTGTGTGTGTGTGTGTGTGTGTGTATATATATATATATACACATATACAGTGGAATATTACTCAGCCATAAAAAGGAATGCATTTGAGTCAGTTCTAATGAGGTAGATGAACTTGGAGTCTATTATACAGAGTAAGATAAATCAGAAAGAGAAAAATAAACATCATATATTAACACATATATATGGATTCTAGAAAGATGGTACTGATGAACCTATTTGCAGGGCAGCAATGGAGACACGGACATAGAGGACAGACTTGTGGACCCAGTCGGGGAGGAAAGGGTGAGATGAATGGAGGGAGCAGCACGGAAACATATACACTATCATATGTAAAACAGACAGCCAGTGGGAATTTGCTGTGTGAGTCAGGGAGCTCAGACTGGGGCTCTGTGACAACCTAGAGGGGTGGGATGGGGTGGAGGTGGGAGGGAGGGTCAAGAAGGAGGGGACATATGTATACCTATGGCTGATTCATGTTGATGTATGGCAGAAACCAACACAATACCGTAATTATCCTTCAATTAAAAATAAATTTTTTACAAGGGAGGCTTTCATTAAAGTTGTGGTCATATGAACATATATCTGGGTTGTAATGAAAGAGCTCATTTATTGAATAAGTTATATCAGATGATGACTAAGGTTAATTTAAGCAGATCAATAACAAATTTAGATACGTGTAGGTAGAAAGCTTAACTAGGATGTTAAAAACAAAATCTTAAAGGTGCTTCATAGAGGATAATAACAGAAATTTTTTTACAGTTTTATTAAGAAGCATTATAAATATGAAACAAGGATTATAAAATAACAATATTTTTATCATAAAAATTATTTGAAGGATTAGAGTCAAGAAATTTCCCTAAAGAGTAGGTTTATTAACATTAATACACTTTATTGGACAAATTTTTAATATTGTGCATATGGACTGAATTTTTACTTCATGATAAAAGTTAGGAAACTTAACTAGGAATTATTATAGATGAGACCTTTATTAAAAATATTTATAAAAACTAAAACTTGACATTGAAGTGAAAATACTGCTTTTGGAAATAAAGATATATATGTAAAGACACATGGTAAACATTCAAAAGCTTGCTAACTACTGTTCCTCACACATTTTGAGCATACTGAATATATAGAATACATATGTATGTTTATATATACACACATACTAACACACATCTCTGTATCACTGACCTGTGTCTTTCAACTCAGCCTCACATTTTCTTCCTAAAAATGACTGCTGTGGCCTTAATGACCTATCACTAATTTAAACTGCAATACATGAAAGGGTTTCAAAACAGGAGGGGGCACATTTGGCTGCAGTATTCATTCATGGTGATGGTTTCCTTTCTGCATGTTATTAATTTGTGAGTGTCTCTCATGTAGACCCTTTGTTGGCAGAATTCAGTCCTATAAAGACTGACTGTTATGTTTACAGTCCCTTACGGTTGGAAAGCATAGTTATTATCTTGCAGAAATGAAGCACAACTAATAATCCCCTGAAACAGTGGGCCCAGAGTAGACTGGTTGAGAAATGAGACATCCTAGGTTGAGGTTTATCAGCAACTTTTAAGCTCCCAAAGAATGATGTATGGTTCTGCAGAAGGCAATGTACTATTAAATCATGGAACATTTACCATCTGGTCAAACCCTCCACCTTCAAGAAACACAGGTTCTACCTGAAGACTTGTTTCCCTTGAAAATCTCCATGGATGAATATTACAAGACCTTCTTCAGTAAGAAGCATTTCGCTGAGCCTTTCATAAATCTATTCTCGTCTTTTAATCCCTGTTCTATTTTTGTCCCTTAATCAGTTACAAACATGAGTAATTCACTTTTAGTTCATAAAACTGAAAATAATAATTGACTACTTAGCCTTCTTTCTTTAAAGCTTAAAATCTCTAATCTCCTTAATAATGTGCATTTCTTTAATTATGCTCATCACCCTTATCTGAGTTTTCTCATTTCCCCTCATTTTTGGGCAAGTGTTTGTTTTTATCTCTTTGCATGCTATTAAAATGGGACATAATTATCTTAACAAAGGTAAAATGCATGAAAATATATTAAGAGGATTACTCTCTAGTCTATACATTTCACATAATTTTCAATACTAACTTTCTTCACTTACCATTTGAAGTCAGCTTTTAGTGGGCTACCACCCTCAAGGGGCCCCCCCTACCCATTATCACCCCCCGGGCATTCTAGGAACTTGCATTAAAGAACCTCTCCCAAAGCATCTTCTGTTAAACAGTTAAATTACATTGTTTCAACAACTCAACATCAAAGTGCTAACATTTTTCAAAATGTCATTTTCAAAGTACTCATCTGTTCAGTGAAAATGACATGTGAATTGTGGCTAGCAAGGCTAGACATTTCTCAGATAAGGTGAATAATATATTTTCACAGTTTTGTTTTAGCATAAGAGTCAAGATTTTGAAACTCGTCTAATCATGAGTTTATTTATTTCCCTATTACAGCTAACTCAATTAATGAAGACATAATACAATATTAAATATTGAGTTTCCCTACAGAAATATTAGAAGCATACCACTGAGAACCTTCAAGAGGATGTTTGTACACATATGAAAACAGTATACCTTGAGATAGTATAGAATAATCTAGTTTTTCTTCTGAAGAGATGGCAACAGTAATATCACGATCAGTGAACTACAAAAAAATTGCATTAGAAGGTTCTAGCAGTAGTAGCACTTATAACATGTGGGTTGAACAAAATTAATAGCTTTTAATTTATTATGTTGTTATAATTAAGGTATATATTTTCAAATACTTTTCATGCAGATTCTTCTGATTTATAAAAAGTAATAGCAAAAATAATAATTTTGCTAGAAACTGGAAAAAGACTAGACATTTTCCTGATTAAAAAAAGAATGACTCTGGTTAAAAAAAAAGAAACATGAATTTCCCATCACTGACTTGAAATATCAGCCTAAAGGTCTAGATGTGTCTATAATTAGATTTTGTACTAAGTTCCCTTTCATCAAAACTTTTTACTTAAAAGGAATTAGGTCAGACTTTTACAAAGGCAGTAAGAAAGAGTATCTGTGACAGATTTATTCAAATTCTCCATTGTTCTATTAAAATGTGCCCTTTGACCTTCCTATAGCTAGTGCTGAATAATAAAGAGTGGCCAAGCTTCCTGACTATTATTGGCAATAAGTCATACCTATTGAGATTCAAAATGGAGATAAAATATACTTCATTCATTCATTCATTCACTCATTCACTCATTATTCAGGGCTTGTGCTAGGTACTAGGGTGGCGCTGGGGTCAGAATTTATAAGACAAAAGTCCATGCTCCATATTTCCAGGCTGATATGAAGATAAGACATATATTCAAGTAATTACTAATTGGTAAGTATCAGGGAAAGAGAAAACAATACTCTGATAATTCAGAGAATGTATGTGAACAAATCTAGACCTTAATCCAGTGTATTTATAAGTTAAAAATGTATCATTCGGGAGCTTCTAAGTGACATTAATAAACTGACATTTGAAAACAGGAGAATTTATGAATTCAGTGGTTAGGACATCTACCTCAAACTCAATTTCTTAATTCTAGCCTTGGTTTATTTCAGAATTCTGCTTTCCTTTCTGTCCAACATAATTATTTTTAAGGAC
The DNA here is from genome assembly GCF_016772045.2 of Ovis aries. Classification (NCBI taxonomy): domain Eukaryota; kingdom Metazoa; phylum Chordata; class Mammalia; order Artiodactyla; family Bovidae; genus Ovis; species Ovis aries. The sequence goes on along the minus strand of NC_056054.1, from coordinate 188,046,146 downwards.
AGAATGGGAAAATAAGTCTTGACTGGGATCAATTACATCAATTTCCTTTAAAGATTTAAAAAGATGCATAGTTTTCAAATATATTAATAAATATGCTTTCTGATTATAAAAGTAAAACAAGCTCATTGTTACAAGTCCAGACAAAAAAAGGAGGTAAAAACTAAATTTATAATGCTGCCATCCAAAGATTAAACTGTTAATTTTATCAGGTCAAATAGAAAATATAGGCTATTCAATGAACATGCTATCTTATAATGAATATTCTACACTTAATTCAAGGAAAAAAGTCTGTTCATCATGTACTCATGACTGTGTTCTTGTGAAATCTAACAGATGCATACTTGACGTACAGTACCACAAAAAACTTTTGAGTGTAATGCCATGAACAAGAAGAACTGTAAACTAAAACTGTTCCACCAGAATGCTGAATAACTGCTAAATCTGAAACTACACCAAAATAAAAAAAAATTTTCTGGCTCAGAATACTTGCCAAAACTGCTCAAAACTCTAATGAAGGAATGTTAGTATATTAAAAGTGTGAAGTATCCAAAAAAGATTACTCTGGACAACTGGGATTTATAGGCAACAAAATAAACATTGAAAAGAGGGAATACTAGCAGGATGTAAAGAGCAGAGGTTTCCAATCTTCCTTCTCAGCACCATTTGTATCTCAGTAATTTTTTAGTGTTGCCTCAAATCCAAAGAAAATAGCTAACAATTCTGTTGATTACATGGTTCAGTTCAGTTCAGTTCAGTCACTCAGTCGTGTCTGACTCTTTGCGACCCCATGAACCTCAGCACGCCAGGCCTCCCTGTCCATCTAGGCTCAAACAATTTAATAAATAAATATATATATATATATATATATATGTCTTAATAATTTAGTGGCCATTAAAAAAATAACATCCACTATTAAAAGAGATGGCTTTTTCTTTCGTGTTCAAGTAGCCACAGCTGGGGTGGTACAGCTGGGTCGTGCTGGGTATACCTTATCCCACTGCCCTACTGTCACTATACTCACTCCTAAATAAACGGTTGTCTTGGAAAGATTTGATGCCTCTGATGTGCAAACTTCTGATCTTTTTATTACAGAGCATGTAAATCCAACTTGGGATATATAATATACGTTAATTACATGCAGCCAAAGGGAACCATCCTCTTATGCATGGAGTCTCATGGAATGTCCGTGCCACTGGGTAACAGGTCCCCATAGAGCCACTCTCAGACTCTCCTATATTCCTATCCATATAAGCGCTTGTTACATTAAATAAGCCTACAGTCTACCTTTATAACAAATAATCCCATAATTAAACATATAATCTAAAAAGTGGCTGAATATTACTTTCAAATGGAATAAAAATATGCATTTTAAACAATCTTTTGTTAAAGTAAAAAAGCAATAACAGAGCCCTCTTGGCTTATAAAAAAATCTGTCAAAGTAATTCTAAAAAGATCCTGTGGCAGGCAGAATAATGTCCTCTCCTTCCCCTAAAAGATATTCGTGTGTGAGATCCTGGAATTTGTGAATATGTTAAACATGGCAAAAAAGGATTCAGGCTGCAGATGGAATTAAGGATACTAATCAGCTGACTTGAAGTAAACCCAATGTAATCACAAGGATCCTTAAAAGTGGAAGGAGGCAGAATATGATGTTCAGAGGGAAGGAAGGAACAAATGATGAAGGAAGGAAGGATTTGTAGGGAAGAAACAGAAGATGCAGTATGATGACTTGACCTGCTATTGCTAGCTTTACAGACTGAGGAGGGGAGCCACAGGCCAAGGAATGTGGGCAGCCTCTAGAAGTTAGAGAAGGCAAGGAAACAAATTCTTCCCTAGAGTCTGCCCACATTTTGACTTTAGCCTAGTGAGATTCAAGTTCACTTCTAACCTACAGAAATGTAAGATAATAAATTTGTGTTTTTTTTTTTTAAGTCACTACATTTGTGGTATGGTTTTTCCAGTAGTCATGTATGGATATGAGAGCTGGACCATAAAGAAGGCTGAAGGCCAAAAAATTGACACTTTTGAACTATGGTGCTGGAGAAGACTCTTGAGAGTCCCTTGGACTGCAAGGAGATCAAACCAGTCAATCCTAAAGGAAATCAACCCTGAGTATTCATTGGAAGGTCTGATGCTGAAGCTGAAGTTCTAATACTTTGGCCAGCTGATGTGAGAAGTTGACTCACTGGAAAGGACCCTGATGCTGGGGGAAACTGAGGGCAAGAGGAGACGGAGTGACAGAGGATAAGATGCTTGGGTGGCATCACTGAATCCATGTACATGAGTGTGAGGAAACGCAGGGAGTTAGTGATGGACAGAGAAGCCTGGAATGCTGCTGTTCATGGGGTCACAAAGAGTCAGACATGACTTAGTGACTGAACAACAACATTTGTGGTAACTTATTAATAGCAGCCACAGAAAGATTAATATAGATTCCCAAATGATACAAATAACAATCAGAAACGACTGCAGTTATAAATGTTTCAGGTCAACTGGATGAGCTAATGATATGTAAATTGCCAATATTGTATTCCTTGGCTAACCTCACCAAGAAAAAAAAGAGAGAGGACTCAAATAAATAAAATCAGAAATGAAAGAGATGTTATAATTGATATCAGAAACACAAAGGATAAGAGACTACTATGATACAATTATATGCCAACAAAATAGACAACCTAGAAGAAATGGGTAAATTCCTAGAAATATACAACCTACAAAGCCTGAATCATGATGAAATAGAAAATCTGAACAGATCAGTTGCTAGCAAAAAAGACTGGATCAATAATCAAAAACCTCTCAACAAACAAAAGTCCATGACCAAAAGCCTTCACTAGTGAATTCTACCAAACTTTCAAAGGAGAACTAACACAATTCCTTTTCAAACTCTTCTAAAAAATAGAAGAGGGGGAAATTTCTAAATACATTTTAAAAGGCCAACATCACCCTGATACCAAAACCAAACAAGGGTGACACAAAAAAAGAAAATTACAGACCAATATTCTTGCTGAATATAGATGAAAAAACTCTCAACAAAATATTAGTAAACCAAATTTAACAATAAATTAAAACGATCATAAACCATGATCAAGTAGGATTTATTCGAAGAATCTAAGACTGGTTCAACACCTGCAAACTAGTTAATGTTAACCACCATGTTAACAAAATGAAGAGTGAAAAACCATGTGGTCATCTTGATAGAGAGAGAAAATGCACTTGACAAAATTCAACATCCGTTTATGATAAAACCTCTTAACAAAGAGGTTATAGAGGGAATGTATCTCAACATAACAAAGGCTATATATGACAAGATCACATTTAACATCATACTCAATGGTAAAAAGCTGAAAGTTTTTCCTCTAAGATCAGGAACAAGACAAGGATGCCCACTCTCCCCACTTTTACTCAACATAGTATCTGGGGGTCCTAGTCACAGCAATTGGGCAAGGAAAAAAAAAAAGGCATCCAAACAGGGAAGGAAGAGCAAAACTGACACTATTTGGAGATGACATGATATTATACATAGAAAATCCTGAAGATGCCATCAAAAAACTGTTAGAACTAATAAATTTAGTAAAATTGTAGGCTACAAGATCAACACAAAATCCTGCATTTCTCTATACTAGTAATAAACTATTTGAAAGAAAAACGAGGAAAAAAATCCCATTTCCAATTATAACAAAAGAATAAAATATCTAGGAATAAGTTTAACCAAGGAGGTGAAAAGTCCGTATACTGAAAACTGCTGCTGCTGCTGCTGCTACATCAGTCGTGTACATGACATTAATTAAAGAAACTGAAGAAGACACAAATAAGTGGACAGATAGTCCATGCTCATAGATTGGAAGAATAACTATTGATAAAACATCCATACTACCCAAAGCAATGTACAGATTCAATGCAATAGCTATCAAACCTCCAATAGTATTTTTTACAGTCTAAATAGAAGAAACAATCCTAAAATTTGAGGAACCACAGAAGACCCTGGATAGCTAAAGCAATCTTGTAAAAAGGAACAAAGCTGGAGGCGTCACATGTCCTAATTTCAAACTATATAACAAAGCTAGAGTAATTAAATAGTATCGTACCGGCATAAAAACACAGACACAGATCAGTGGAACAAAACAGGGAGCCCAGAATAAAACCTGTACACTTACAGTCAGTTAATTTTTACAACAAAAAAGCCAGGAATATACAATGGGGAAGAACAGCCTCTTCAATAAATGATATTCGGAAAATGGTACAACCACATGCAAAAGAATGAAATTGGATCACTATCTTACACCGTATGCAAAAATTAACACAAAATGAATCAGAGACTTGAATCCATAAAACCTTGAAATCATAACTTGAATCCGTAAGACCTGAAACCACAAAACTCCTGGAATATAAAAGAGACAGTAAGCTCCGTGACACAGGGCTTGGCAATAATTTTTTGCTTCTGACACCAAAAGAACAACAGTGAAAATTAACAACTGAGACTACATCAAATTAAAAAGCTCCTGCACAGCAAAGGAAGCTATCAACAAATGAAAAGGCAACCTAATGAATGGAAGAAAATAACTGCAAACCATTTATCTGATAAGGGGCTAATATCTAAAATACACTAAGAATTCATACATTTCAGTACTAAAAAGCAAACAATGCAATAAAAAATGGGCAGAAGATCAGAATACTCATTTTTCCAAAGAAGACATACAGATGGCCAACAGACACGTAAAAGAAACTCAGTATCATTAATCATCAGAGAAACATGAATCAAAAATCACAATGAGATATCACTCCACACCTGTCACAATGGCTATCACCAATAAGACAAGAAATAACAAGTGTTGGGAAGGACGTGGAGAAAAGCAAACTCTTGTGTACTGTTTGTGCGGATGCAAATTAGTGCAGCCACTATGGAAAACAGTACTTAGGTTCCTCAAAAAACTAAAATTAGAACTACCATTTGATTCAGCAATCTCATTTCTTATCTGAGGAAGTGAAACCATTAGCTCAAAAGGATATCCACACCCTCATGTTCATTGCAGCATTAATTACTGTAGCCAACATATGGAAGCAACATAATCCTAACAATGGGTAAACTGTGGAATATATATGCAATAGAATACTACTCAGGCATAAAGAACAAAATCTTGCCATCTGTGACATGTTTTGATCTTGAGGATATTATGCTAAGTGAAGTAAGTCAGATACAGAAAGACGAATACTGTCTGATCTCTCTTACATGTGGAATTAAAAACAAACAAAAAAACAAAAACCAAGCTCATAGAAACAGAGAACAGATTGGTGGCTGCAAGAGGTCAGGGGTAGGGGAAATAGTGAACTTTATTATTTCTTTCTGTTTTTAGTTTATATAGATTGAATAAAATTTTTTTAAAAGCCTAAATAAAAAATAAACCTATAGGTGCTCATTCAAAGAATTTTACTGGTGTGTACTTGAAACATAGCTTTTGGCCTTTCTTCATTTTCCTTCCTGTTTAACAATGATGTAATGGCTTTACAGAAGATAAAAATTTCTGTATTATGCTCTGATATGATTTTCCAAGCTATGTAAGCTTAGGCAAAATATTATACATTTCCATATGCAAAATACCAAAGGAAATATTTTCAGTTCCTTCTTAGATGGAATTATGGTCTGATAGCTGGACAGTTCAGTTCAGTTCAGTTGCTCAGTCGTGCCCGACTCTTTGTGACCCCATGAATCGCAGCACGCTAGGCATCCCTGTCCATCACCAACTCCCAGAGTTCACTCAGACTCACGTCCATCAAGTCGGTGATGCCATCTAGCCATCTCATCCTCTGTTGTCCCCTTCTCCTCTGCCCCCAATCCCTCCCAGCATCAGAGTCTTTTCCAATGAGTCAACTCTTTGCATGAGGTGGCCAAAGTACTGGAGTTTCAGCTTTAGCATCATTCCCTCCAAAGAAATCCCAGGGCTGATCTCCTTCAGAATGGACTAGTTGGATCTCCTTGCAGTCCAAGGGACTCTCAAGAGTCTTCTCCAACACCACAGTTCAAAAGCATCAGTTCTTCAACCCTCAGTCTTCTTCACAGTCCAACTCTCACATCCATACATGACCACTGGAAAAACCATAGCCTTGACAGGACAGACCTTAGTCGGCAAAGTAATGTCTCTGCTTTTAAATATGCTATCTAGGTTGGTCATAACTTTCCTTCCAAGGAGTAAGCGTCTTTTAATTTCATGGCCGCAGTCACTATCTGCAGTGATTTTGGAGCCCCAAAAAAGAAAGTCTGACACTGTTTCCCCGGCTATTTCCCATGAAGTGATGGGACCAGATGCCATGATCTTCGTTTTCTGAATGTTGAGCTTTAAGCCAACTTTTTCAGTCTCCTCTTTCACTTTCATCAAGAGGCTTTTGAGTTCCTCTTCACTTTCTGCCATAAGGGTGGTGTCATTTGCATATCTGAGGTTATTGATATTTCTCCCGGCAATCTTGATTCCAGCTTGTGTTTCTTCCAGTCCGTTTCTCATGATGTACTCTGCATAGAAGTTAAATAAGCAGGGTGACAATATACAGCCTTGCTGTACTCCTTTTCCTATTTGGAACCAGTCTGTTGCTCCATGTCCAGTTCTAACTGTTGCTTCCTGACGTGCATACAGATTTCTCAAGAGGCAGGTCAGGTGGTCTGCTATTCCCATCTCTTTCAGAATTTTCCACAGTTGATTGTGAATCACACAGTCAAAGGCTTTGGCATAGTCAATAAAGCAGAAAGAGATGTTTTTCTGGAACTCTCTTGCTTTTTCCATGATCCAGTGGATGTTGGCAATTTGACCTCTGGTTCCTCTGCCCTTTCTAAAACCAGCTTGAACATCTGGAAGTACATGGTTCACGTATTGCTCAAGCCTGGCTTGGAGAATTTTGAGCATTACTTTACTAGCACGTGAGATGAGTGCAATTGTACGGTAGTTTGAGCATTCTTTGGCATTGCCTTTCTTTGGAATTGGATTGAAAACTGACCTTTTCCAGTCCTGTGGCCACTGCTGAGTTTTCCAAATTTGCTGGCATATTGAGTGCAGCACTTTCACAGCATCATCTTTCAGGATTTGAAAGAGCTCAACTGGAATGCCATCACCTCCACTAGCTTTGTTCATAGTGATGCTTCCTAAGGCCCAGGTGACTTCCCATTCCAGGATGTCTGGCTCTAGATGGGTGATCACACCATCATGATTATCCAGGTCGTGAAGATCTTTTTTGTACAGTTCTTCTGTGTATTCTTGCCACCTCTTCTTAATATCTTCTGCTTCTGTCCTTTATCGAGCCCATCTTTGCATGAAATGTTCCCTTGGTATCTCTAATTTTCTTGAAGAGATCTCTAGTCTTTCCCATTCTGTTCTTTTCCTCTATTTCTTTGCATTGATCACTGAAGAAGGCTTTCTATTCTCTTCTTGCTATTCTTTGGAACTCTGCATTCAGATGCTTAGATCTTTCCTTTTCTCCTTCGCTTTTTGCTTCTCTTCTTTTCACAGCTATTGTAAGGCCTCCCCAGACAGCCATTTTGCTTTTTTGCATTTCTTTTCCATGGGGATGGTCTTGATCCCTGTCTCCTGTGCAATGTCACGAACCTCATTCCATAGTTCATCAGGCACTCTATCTATCAGATCTAGGCCCTTAAATCTATTTTTCACTTCCACTGTATAATCATAAGGGATTTGATTTAGGTCATACCTGAATGGTCTAGTGGTTTTCCCTACTTTCTTCAATTTGAATCTGAATTTGGTAATAAGGAGTTCATGATCTGAGCCGCAGTCAGCTCCTGGTCTTGTTTTTGTTGACTGTATAGAGCTTCTCCATCTTTGGCTGCAAAGAATATAATCAATCTGATTTCGGTGTTGACCATCTGGTGATGTCCATGTGTAGAGTCTTCTCTTGTGTTGTTGGAAGAGGGTGTTTGCTATGACCAGTGCGTTTTCTTGGCAAAACTCTATTAGTCTTTGCCCTGCTTCATTCCGCATTCCAAGGCCAAATTTGCCAGTTACTCCAAGTGTTTCTTGACTTCCTACTTTTGCATTCCAGTCCCCTATAATGAAAAGGACATCTTTTTGGTGTTAGTTCTAAAAGGTCTTGTAGGTCTTCATAAAACCGTTCAACTTCAGCTTCTTCAGCATTACTGGTTGCGGCATAGACTTGGGTTACTGTGATATTGAACAGTTTGCCTTGGAGACGAACAGAGATCATTCTGTCGTTTTTTAGATTGCATCCAAGTACTGCATTTTGGACTCTTTTGTTGACCATGATGGCTACTCCATTTCTTCTGAGGGATTCCTGCCCGCAGTAGTAGATATAATGGTCATCTGTGTTAAATTCACCCATTCCAGTCCATTTTTGTTTGCTGAGTCCTAGAATGTCAATGTCCACTTTTGCCATCTCATTTGACCACTTTCAATTTGCCTTGATTCATGGACCTGACATTCCAGGTTCCTATGCAATATTGCTCTTTACAGCACTGGACCTTGCTTCTATCACCAGTCACATCCACAGCTGGGTATTGTTTTTGCTTTGGCTCTATCCCTTCATTCTTTCTGGAGTTATTTCTCCACTGATCTCCAGCAGCATATTGGGCACCTACTGACCTGGAAAGTTCCTCTTTCAGTATCCTATCATTTTGCCTTTCATACTGTTCATGGGGTTCTCAAGGCAAGAATACTGAAGTGGTTTGCCATTCCCTTCTCCACTGGACCACATTCTGTCAGACCTCTCCACCATGACCCGCCCGTCTTGGGTTGCCCCGGGGGCATGGCTTAGTTTCATTGAGTTTGTATACATAACAATTACTTATGGAAAAAGCCCTACTGTCAGTGTATATATGCTTTTATAAACTGAAAATATTCATTCAAAATTCAAAACAGTCTGTGTTTACCTGTGGTTAAAGGCAGGTGTGTGATGCTATTCAAACAGGTCAGGGTGAACCACGTGGATGAGAGTGTAGCCCCAGAAAACAGGAGGAGCAGAATTAGTTTCAGCATGCCCCTGATAAAATCTGCAAACCTGGAAAGAAACAATGTATTAATCCTAGCTGGATTTTTAAAATCCTCTTTACATCAATGACACACTTTCATTAAACAATAGTATCTTGAAACTTTTCAATGCATTCTTCTAAAAGCAAGTTGTTACATTTTTAAAAACTGATACATTTTATGTGCTTGTGTGCATGAGTATCTGTACGTGATAAGTGTTGCTGTGTGATTTTTTTTCCTTTTAAAAAACATATAAAATGTGATCTCTGTTATGTATCTATTAATATAAGTTACAGGATAGATTCTTAGTTTTTAATTGCCACTTTTACTTTCTTTATATATTTTTCTATAATTTCCAAACATCCTATAATGAGCACATAATGTCTTGCTGCTAAGCTGCTAAGTCACTTCAGTCATGTCTGACTCTGTGCGACCCCAGAGACCGCAGCCCACCAGGCTCCCTCATCCCTGGGATTCTCCAGACAAGAACACTGGAGTGGGTTGCCATTTCCTTCTCCAATGCATGAAAGTGAAAAGTGAAAGTGAAGCCGCTCAGTAGTGTCCGACCCTCAGCAACCCCATGGACTGCAGCCTTTCAGACTCCTCCATCCATAGGATTTTCCAGGCAAGAATACTGGAGTGGGGTGCCATTGCCTTCTCCAACATAATGTCCTAGTCTTAGAAAATGGGCCAATGTTGATTAAAAACTTACAAAGACAGCTCTCCCAAAATTCAAAGTCATGTAGAGCCAAATATAAATCCTTACATCAGAGCCTTTGGGGTCCTTCCTATATGATCTGGTTTCTGCCTCCACTTTCCCTTTGCCTTACTATTCTTCACTCCCACAGCCCTGCTTCTGTTTCTCCTACATACTAAGGTTGTCCTTAGGTCATTCAGGTCTCAGTTCAGGAAGGCTCTCCGTGCTCAAGGCCCTCCCCAACCCATCCTCACACTCTTTATTTTCTCCACGGTATTTATTGAAGTATCTCTTGCTTTTGCATTTATTGCTTTTCTTCCCTATCAGACTAAGAGCAAGAACATACCTCTAGAATCCTGAATGTGTTCTACAAAATTTGTTCATAATGGTTCATAGCATTTTAAATTCTTGAAAATCCTGCTTTGTCTTGAATTATAATGAAACTCCTGGTAGAGGTACTTACTATTTAGTCATGACCAAAAACCTGTCCATTTGCCAACCGTTTTTCCTCATCTGCTGATGAACCACTGATTGTATAAGCACAACTGTCTGCCTCTGCCTGTACACAACTTACTCTGTCCTTCAGAACTGTTACTATTGTAGAAAAACTGATCCCTTCACAAATATAACATTTACCATGTTTTCTCTTTGCTTTTGTAAAATAGATTTTAATTTCTATTGTAATGATATGACTTACAATACTCTCTTTCATTTTGCACGTATTTGACATGACATGGTTAATCATGTTTGTAAGGTGTTATCTAGACTAAAACGACTTCCTAGGAGAGCTGATGCCATCTTTTGGTGGGAAAAATGATGCACCTTTGCCCAGTGACTTTGCTTAGTTCTCTACTATGAAAGTTGACAAAAAGAAAATTCTTATGTACTCTGAAAAATGTTCCACAGCTTGATGCAAATGCTCCTCAAGAGAATCCAAAAGCTTTGTTTTAATTCTATGCTCATTACTTTTTTGGTTTATATTAAGTGATGTGGCATGAACTTACTGGTGAGATAGGCAGATGGCTGGTATGAGAGAATACAACAGTTTTCTGGTACAACCAGTTGAGTGAAGTTGAACAGTTAGTAAGTTTTCCAGGGCCTGATCACATAAGACTAAACTGACCACCAATTTTGGAGACCTAGTCCTTTCAAATGGGCTAATACCATCAAAGTGTACTGTTAAGACCAAAGTATTACATTTAGTAGTAACCTCGAGTAGTATGTGAAAATAGAAGTGTTAGTCGCTCAGTTGTGTCTGACTCCTTGCAATGCCATGGACTGTAGCCTGCCAGGCTCCTCTGTCCATGGAATTCTCCAGGTAGGAATACTGGAGTGGGTTACTAGTCCCTTCTCCAGGAGAATCTTCCCTATGCAGGGATCGAACCTGAGTCTTCTGCATTGCAAGAATACTCTTTACCATCTGAACCACCAGGGAAGCCCAACCTTTAGTAACATAAGCACACACATGAAAAAACAATCACCTAAAGCACTCATGTCTATAAGGAGATTCCATTCTAGGGACCCCATAAAGGCTATTTTGAATATACTTTAAAAAATGATTTTAGGCTTAGAAGATATTATAATTGACTTTGGATTCCAGAGTAAGGGTTATACTTTTTAAAACTTCCATTTCAACAATTTAAAAACAGAAATGTCCTCATTCTAATTTTCCCCTCTAGTTCTATTTCCATAAAGTTAAAATTAAGGGTTTGTAGAAAAAATAGAGAAAGGCATATATGTCTAATTTGTCCCTCTTTGACTGATGTGATGCTCAGAAAAGGATTTGGTAAATGATGACTCACTATCATTGGTTTGGAGATTTAACTAGAAAAATTAAATAGGATTCTTATCAAAAGTGATAGTATCAGTGTAGTGATTTCATACAAATAGCTGTGCTCATATTCTTCTTTAGCTTTTTGATTTTATTATATTTCCTAACTTATAAAAACCTCAGAAAAAGTGATTTAGAAATAAGTGTCAATATATTCTTTTATTAGCCCAGAAACACTATGCAAACTATAAGGTCTAGATATAATATTATCCTGTGTCAATTATGTTTAAGTATTTACACAGTTAGGTGTTTCACCTATCTTACTTGATCTCCCCAAATATGTAGCTATATTCCTCCCTTCCTGGTAAAGTTGATTACCCAATTTTGTTTTTTATTAAATAGGGTAACATGATTTGGAAAGTGAATGAATTTTTTTTTGTTTTTTTTTTTTTTGGCTTATAAACCACAGAACTTTATTTCTCACAGTTCCAGAGGTCAGAAGTCTGAAATTGGGGTGCCAGCACGGTCGAGTTCTGGTAAGGCCCTCTTCTGGGCTGCAGACTGCCGACTGCTCTCTGCGTCCTCACGTGGTAGAAGCACAGGGGAGCTCTCGTGGTCCTTTTTATGAGTCCTGATCCCATTCATGAGGGCTTTGCCTTTATGACCCAATCAGCTCCCAAAGGCCACATCTCCTAATACCATCACACTGGAGATTAGGATCTCAGTGGTTGATTTTGGGGAGACGAACTTTCAGTTTATACCACGTCTCAAGGCCCCATCTCCTTATACCAACACACTGGAGAATAGAGTCTCAATATACAAATGTTGAGGGGACACATTCAGTCCATAATACTCATATTAATAAAGCCCAAGAAACTATACCCCAAACATTTTTGTCAACCTCACAGCTATCTCCTTCCTTTATAAGGAGTATGTCTCAAAATGCTTCTGCATTTTCACTGCTTCCACATTTCATCTTGCCTTCACCCCTCAGCTAAGCCCCAAATGAACTCTCACATGTTCCTAAATCAGTCCTGACATCTCAGTAGCATCCTACATTGGTGATCATTTCCTTCTTAGAGTGCATGACATTGCACTTCCCTAGGTTTCTTCCTACATGTCTGCTCACTCATTTGTCTTTGGAGTTTTTCAAACTCAGTCCTAGATTCTTCTCTTTTTTCTTTATACTATTTTCCTAGGTATTCCCACCTACAGCTGTGGCCTTACTTACTACTTACAGGTGGACGACTCCCAAATTCATATCTGTAACCCAGATCGAAAAGTGAATGAATATTATCTCACTGGAAACACCAAGAGTGGTTTTATAGGTAGTCACCTACATGAGTGACATTTTCATTCTTTTCTTTTTTTTTAGAATAAATGAGATTTTCCCTTATTCTGACTCATTCTAAAAATGTGTTGTCATATTGGGTTAAGATTAAAGAGTTTGATAAAACTCAAAGTCTTTATGGGCATTTTTCATCAAAATGGGATAACCATAGGGTCAAACCTGTCAAAAAAGGCCAGAAATAAATATTTGCTAATCAGGATACTGACTTTTCATGGAAAATTCTAGGTATGCTCTTATGAATGATTCCCTTCAATTCTTTTCTACTCCTGGTAACTATCAATCTGCCTTTATTATTGTATCATCTTTCTTTGAGTCCCATTTGTAGATGCTGTTCTTTAAAAACATGGAGAGAGGAAGCTTAATACACTGGAAATACATCTCTAGTCTCCAAGAACATTTTACAGTGGACTCCTGAGGTTTCTTGTAGCAGCAAATTCTACCTACTGTGCATGGATTTTCTTATAGCCTGAACAAGTGTCCTTTTTTTGACTTTTGCCTGTTTTACTTTCCCTTAAATGTTAATGTTTATCTAGGGTAGCTGAGTTTCCCTTTGGGCTCTTTTTTTTGATTCTGCTCACTCACATGTTTACCGTAAAATATTCTCACCTTGCCATAGCTATTCCAACAACACAGCCTCCAACTATAGACCAAAATCCAATCCAGCCAGCATCTACCTGTTAAGAAAGTGGCAGACACATTTAATACAAGATTATCATGTTGCAGTTTAGAAGGCATGGAAAAAATAGTCTTTAATCAGTATGTTAATAGCTAAAAGGTGTCAAATTTAGGAAATACTATTTAAGAAAATGAATCAAATGAAAGGATTCATGTGTGACTAGTTAATACAAACTTATCTAAATAAATACCAGGAAAGTACTAGGCAATAATTAAGTGCTAAAATGTCTGGTCCAAGTCAAAATGTATTAAGAGAACACAGATGAATGGGGGAAAAAGAGGGTTGCGGTGGGAGAGAGAGAGAACACAGGTTAGTACCTGAGAAGACAAAGAATTTTGAGCTGGATTTCAAATGGACAGCTCGTTCTACTCCCGAAGAAAACATTTCCAGCCCTGTCATTTACTAGCTTTGTGACTCTGGGCAAATTAGGTCTTCTTACCTATACCATGGACGTGAGATAACCTGCACACAAACCTTAGATCAGCAGTCAACGTACAGGAAGTGCTCAATAACGGTCAGGGCTGTGGTTGTTACCCGATGATGTTTCTCCATCATCTAATGTCTCGTCTCTTCCCTACCTTCATGGACAAACTTGCTCAGAGCAATCTACAAATGCTGTCTACGTTTGCTAATCACTCACGTAGCTTTAACTCTATGACTTGGCTTCTGTCGCAACGCGCACCCCTTGTCTCAGTTTTCTCATTAGTAGGATGGGGATAATGAGGGTTTTTCTGAGAATTAAATAAGTTAATCAATGCACAGTGCCCAGTATCTGTTTGCCGTCAATACTTGACATTCCATGTGTTCTGAACAGTACTGGTGCATTTTGTCTTTTCTCCTTCCCCATCATGGACATCACAATTGCTTATTTTCTTATTTTGTACTTCTGGACTCCTGTAGTAGCAATCTTTTTGCCCAATATTTCCAGAATAATTATTTCAATCATTTCACTTCCCTGCTCAGAAACAGTTATTGGCTTTCTTTGTGGTTATAGGACAAAGTTCAAACTTGTCCTGGCACTTGGGAGCTGCCCAAACTAAATTCTATCTCTTAATATTTTTCTAGTCATATTTTTCACTACAGATGTGATAGAACTGGTCAGCTGTCCACCAAAATATATTATATCTTATCCTACCAAGGTATTTAGCTAGTTTACATGTTCTGGCCCATATTCAGCTACATGGGACCACATGACTAAGTTCTCAATAATGGAAGTGGAAAAACGTGAGGTGTGCCATCTCTAGGCTAGAACCTAGAAGGCAACTGTATGCCTCCTCCAATGCTTTCTTTCCCTCTCTGCCAGCTGGAATCTAGACAGTCAGCCATTTTCACCCATGCATGTAATGACAAGGCCCTAGGAGATAGAAGAGCTTCAAAGTGGAAGTAACCTAGGTGTCTATATCAGTGTAAGCAAGAGAGCAATCCAAACTGTGAACAACTGTCCTAGATTATTAGGCAAACCGTCCTAGATACCTATGTGAATGAGAAACAAACGTCTTCTTCAGTCTCAGAATTTTGGCATTCTTAGCCTACTCTTGGGCTTCCCCGGTGGCTCAGACGGTAAAGCATCTGCCTGCAATGCGGGAGACCCGGCTTCGACTCCTGGGTTGGGAAGATCCCCTGGAGAAGGAAAAGGCAATCCACTCCAGAACTCTTGCCTGGAAAATCCCATGGACAGAGGAGCCTGATAGGCTACAGTCCATGGGGTCCCAAAGAGTCGGACACGACTGAGTGACTTCACCTTCACTTTCACTTTCACTAGCCTACTCTTAGTATTACAATAACTTTACACAAATCTTCTTGCTCTACCAGTGTCTGGTGCCAGAAGCAAAGATAAATGTTCTCTGGAGAAAAATAACACCAGAAACTTAAATCTTCTCTATAGTTTTTCTTTCATACTACTCATATGTGGGGCAAGAGGATTCTCTGTTCTTCAGAACGGCCTCTCTTCTTGCATTTAGCATTCATTAACACTATGGATCATCAAAAAAGCAAGAGAGTTCAGAAAAACATCTATTTCTGCTTTATTGACTATGCCAAAGCCTTTGACTGCGTGGATCACAATAAACTGTGGAAAATTCTGAAAGAGATGGGAATACCAGACCACCTAACTTGCCTCTTGAGAAACCTATATGCAGGTCAGGAAGCAACAGTTAGAACTGGACATGGAACAACAGACTGGTTCCAAATAGAAAAAGCAGTACGTCAAGGCTGTATATTGTCACCCTGCTTATTTAACTTATATACAGAGTACATCATGAGAAACCCTGGGCTGGAAGAAGCACAAGCTGGAATCAAGATTGCCAGGAGAAATATCAATAACCTAGATATGCAGATGATACCACCCTTATGGCAGAAGGTGAAGAGGAACTAAAAGCCTCTTGATGAAAGTGAAAGAGGAGACTGAAAAAGTTGGCTTAAGGCTCAACATTCAGAAAATAAAGATCATGGCATCTGGTCCCATCACTTCATGGGAAATAGATGGGGAAACAGTGGAAACAGTGTCAGACTTTATTTTGTTGGGCTCCAAAATCACTGCAGATGGTGATTGCAGCCATGAAATTAAAAGACACTTACTCCTTGGAAGGAGGGTTATGACCAACCTAGACAGCATATTCAAAAGCAGAGACATTACTTTGCCAACAAAGGTCCATCTAGTCAAGGCTATGGTTTTTCCAGTGGTCATGTATGGATGTTGGACTGTGAAAGAAAGCTGAGTGCCGAAGAATTGATGCTTTTGAACTGTGGTGTTGGAGAAGACTCTTGAGAGGTCTTGGACTGCAACGAGATCCAACCAGTCCATTCTAAAGGAAATCAGTCCTGGGATTTCTTTGGAAGGACTGATGCTAAAGCTGAAACTCCAGTACTTTGGCCACCTCATGCGAAGAATTGACTCATTGGAAAAGACTCTGATGCTGGGAGGGATTGGGGGCAGGAGGAGAAGGGGATGACAGAATGAGATGGCCGGATGGCATCACCGACTTGATGGATGTGAGTCTGAGTGAACTCGGGAGTTGGTGATGACAGGGAGGCCTGGCGTGCTGCATTTCATGGGTAGCAAAGAGTCAGACATGACCGAGCGACTGAACTGAACTGAACTGAACTGAACACTATGGACTGAGGCCTATTATACTATGAAGTCCCCATAAACATTCTCATCTATTCTCTAGTCACTGGGGTCTTACATCAGGTGAAGAACCACTGTATATCTGACTGTACAAACCCTGGTCCTTTCAGGCCATTTTCTGCTTTCTCTAGTTATAATATTTGCTTTTGTTAATAACATTCTCTCCAATTATTAGTTAATTTCTTTGCTTGAATTTAATTAATTAATTTGGGACTGTCCAAATTAATTGGTGGGTGTCTATGTGTCCACCAACCCAGAAGATCTGTTTTTATTTAATTTTAAATTTCATTTTATTTAATATCTGGTATGATTCAGGTCTTCCCTGGTAGCTTAGAGGTTAAAGCATCTGCCTGGAATGCAGGAGACCCAGGTTCGATCCCTGGGTCAGGAAGATCCCCTGGAGAAGGAAATGGCAACCCACTCCAGTACTCTTGCCTGGAGAATCCCACGGACGGAGGAGCCTGGTAGGCTACAGTCCATGGGGTCGCAAAGAGTCGGACATGACTGAGCGACTTCACACACCATGATTCATAGTCCATGTATCTCTTAAGAGTTTGTACAGAGAGATACTTGGAAGGGCTTCTCAGGCTTTGTAACATGAATCATAAGATCTACAAAATCAGCACCATCTGAATGGGTGCTACACTTTTCCTTCCTGAAGTTGAGTATGCTTGGAATACCTGCCATCCAGAAAAAGAGGAAATTAAAAGGTTTTCTCCTTATAGTAAAGATACACTAGGTAATTTGGGTTAATTTTCTGGTTGCAAAGCAGAAAATCTGGAGTGGGAAATATGTCTGAAGGCAGTAGAGAGTCAAGTAAGTAATTCATAATTCTGGAACCATGATATAAGATGAGAAGGAAGCCCGGGTATTTGGGGGCACTTTTCCCTTAGGGATGTGTCTACTGATTTCAGAAAAGGTAGCTAAGGGACTGAAAAGCTACTGACAGCCTCATGAATCTAGGGAGAAAAAAAAATACCAGTTTGAGGCCTGCTCTTAGGTCGTTGGCCTTGTAGGAAACCCCAGGCTTTAGCCAGGGACTATACCTAAGAGCGGAGAAAGTGATGGCACCCCACTCCAGTACTCTGGCTTGGAAAATCCCATGGACGGAGAAGCCTGGTGGGCTGCAGTCCATGGGGTCGTGAAGAGTCGGACACGACTGAACGACTTCACTTTCACTTTTCACTTTCATGCTTTGGAGAAGGAAATGGCAACCCACTCCAGTGTTCTTGCCTGGAGAATCCCAGGGACAGGGGAGCCTGGTGGGCTGCCATCTATGGGGTCGCACAGAGTTGGACATAACTGAGGTGACTTAGCAGCAGCAGCCGCAGGATACTTAAGAGCAGGCTTCCCTGGTGGCTTAGTTGGTAAAGAATCTGCCTGCAATGCAGGAGACCACGGTTCAATTCCTGGGTCAGGAAGATGCCCTGGAGAAGGAAATGGCAACCCACTCCAAAATTCCTGCCTGGGAAATCCCATGGATGGAAGGAGCCTGGTGGGCTACAATCTATGCGGTCGCAAGAGTCAAATACGACTTGGCAATTAAACCACTACCATGCCTAAGAGTGGTGTAAATGAGAAATGGAACTTTAAAGAAAAAGAAAAAGAAAGAAATAGAACCATATTCTGAGGGACTAAAACCCAGTTTTAAATGATCTCAATTCTTGAAACTGGATTAAGTGATTCTTAGACTCCTAAGAAAAAATATAAGTACTTTCTAGAGGAAAAGAACACCATTTCAAGCTTAAGTTATCACTACAACTTAAGTTATCACTACAACTATGTTGAGCACTCAGTCAAAAATAACTGAACACATATGAAAACATGAATGAATATCACAAATATAGAGAGACCCACAAGGGATCTAGATAAAGGGATTAGGAAATACAGACTTCAAATAACTATTTTTAATAGTTTCAAAAACAATAAAAGACAAGGTCAAGCATTTTTACAGAAATTTGGAAACTATGAAAAAGCATCGAATAAAAATTTTATAACTTAAGAACATAATAGTTGAAATTAACTCATAGGTGAGTTTAACAGCATATGAGAGCTGAAAACTGAAATTATAAGTTGGAAGAAAAGCTAGGTAAAATATTCAGTTTGAACAGAGAAAGGCAAAGGATAGAAAGAACAGACAGTAAAAGACATAGGAAAGAAGTGTGAAAGTAGAACATGTACGGTTAGAATTACTGAAGGAAAAAGAAAGAGAGAAAATGAAACATAAGCTTTGAAGGGACACTGGCTAAGAATTTTCTGAAACTGATGAGACATTAAGCTATAGTTCAAGAAGTCCTACAAACCTTGAGCAGAATAAATATGTTTCATTTTGAACTGGTTCTTTCAGTTCAGTTCAGTTCAGTTGCTCAGTCGTATCTGACTCTGTGACCCCATGAACCGCAGCACGCCAGGCCTCCCTGTCCATCACCAACTCCCGGAGTCCACCCAAACTCATGTCCATTGAGTTGGTAATGCCATCCAACCATCTCATCCTCTGTCGTCCCCTTCTCCTCCTGCCCTCATTCTTTCCCAGCATCAGGGTCTTTTCCAAAGAGTCAGCTCTTCATATCAGGTGGTCAAAGTATTGGAGTTTCAGCTTCAACATCAGTCCTTCCAATGAACACCCAGGACTGAACTCCTTATTACCTATTCTTATTTTTTAAATTGAAGCATACTTGATTTACAGTATTATGAGTTTCAGGTGATTCAGTATTTTTACAGATTATATTCCACTAAAAGTTATTGCAAAATAATGGCTCTAATTCCCTGTGCTATAAAATAAATCCTGTTGATTACCTGTTTTATACACAGTAGTTTGTATTTCTTAGTGCCATACCCTAATTTGTTTCTCCCCATTTTCTTCTTCCTTTTGGTAACCACTAGTTTGTTTTCTATATGTGAGTCTGTTTCTGTTTTGTATATACATTCATTTGTCATATTTTTTTGATTCTGCATATAAGTGACATATCTGACTTACTTCACCAAGCATAATATTCTCTAGGTATATCCATGTTGTTGCAAATGGCAGAATTAATTCTCTTTTATGGCTGAGTAATACCCCGCTGTGGGCCTCCCAGGTGGCTCAGTGGTAAAGAATCTGCCTGCAAAGCAGGAGCTGCAAGAGACGTGGGTTTGATCCCTGGGTCTGGAAGATCCTCTGGAGGAGGCAGTGGCAACCCATTCCAGTATTCTTGCCAGGATAATCCCATGGACAGAAGAGCCTAGTGGGCTACTGTCTATGGGGTCGCAAACACTGAGCGACATGACTCAGTAACTAAGTATACACACATACTTGAGGCTTAGATGGAATGAAAGGGTTCTGAGGACCTTGGACAGTCCTGGAAGAGGTAAAATTTCTAATTCATAATAGATGTTAATAAGTGAAATGTACATTCTGTACCCTCTAGGATAACCACTAAATAGTAAGAGACTAAAACTACCAAGCTAACAAAAGGGGAAAACAGAGTAGTAAAAAATACTTAGTCCAGGAGAAAGAAGAGAAAAAGGATAGACTAGATTGGGAAAAAACAGAAACCAATGATAAGGTGGTGGATCTAGACTCACATCTATCAATAGTTGGATTAACTGCAAATGGACTAAATACTCCAGTTAAAACACAAAGAGTATCAGACTGAAATGAAGGGAAAACAGCATCACAAGAAAACTAGATGGCTTTATCAGCGAAATCTACCAAATATTTACAGAAAAATAAAATCCCCACACCATCAAACTTAAATAAACTCTTTCAATAACAGAAAAAGAGGAAACATTTCAGAAGTTCTTTTCTGAGGCTAGCAAAATTTTGATACTCAAATTGAAATGGCAGGACAAGATTAAAAAAATTATAAACTAATCTCATTCAGGAACATAAATGCAAAAAATCCTAAACAAAATGCAAGCAAACTGAATTCAGTGATATATAAAAACTATAATAACTCACTGACAAAATGGATTTAGTACAGAAATGCAAGGTAGTTCAACATTTTATAATCAACAAATGCAATTCACCATATCTGCAGTTTAAAAGAGAAAGACAAGATGATTATCTCAGTGTTGAATTTTATTAAATGTATTTTTCTCCATCTAATTGTCATTAGTTACAACTGATATGAGATGTATGCAGAGAGGTGAAAATATCTATGGATAAATAAACAAGTGAATTTAATAAGGTTGCTGGATATAAGATGAGCTATACTTCAATCACTTTAAAAAAGCAGCTATATTTCTACATGCCAGCCAACAAAAAGTAAGATTTTTAAAGTTACCAATTATAATAGCTTCAGAAAACATCAAATACCTGGTAATAAATCTAACAAATATATACAAGGTGTTTTTGAGGAAAGAGATTTAGAGAGACATTAGGTAAGTAGATGAGAGATATAATGATCATGATTTTGAAGACTTACTATTACAAAAAAGTTAATTCTCCAACTGACCTAGAGATTCATAAAATTCTAATCAAAATCTCAAAGAGTATTTATTCTACTAGACACTAAAACTTATTATAAAACTAAAATACTTGAGACAATTTGGTATTGGCAAAGAGATAGATAAATAGACTAGAGGAAAAAATAATTTAGAAACATCCATGCACACAAGGGCATTTCATTATGACAAAGATGACACTGGAGAGTAATGGGGAAAGAACGACCTTTTCAAAAAGTGGTGTTAGGTTAGTGAAGAACTATCTGGGAAAAAAGAAATTTAATCCCTACCTTTTAACAAGCACACAATTCAATTCTAGGTTTAAATGTAACAGGAATAACAATAAAGTTTCCAGAACAGCACTGTTCCACAGAACTTTCTGTGATGATGGAAATATTCTATGTCAATACTGTCCAATATGGTACTCGTAAGTTGCATGTGGCCATGAGCACTTGAAAAGTGGTTGGTGCTATTGAGGAAGTTAATTTTTCATTTTAATTTATTTCAACTAATTTAAACTATTCACATTAAATAGCCACATGTAACTAGTGGCTACTATACTGGATAAGAGAGTTCTGCACCATAATATATGGGTTGGTGCTATTGAGGAAGTTAATTTTTCATTTTAATTTTATTTCAAATAGTTTCAGTTCAGTTCAGTTGCTCAGTCATGTCCGACTCTTTGTGACCCCATGAACCGCAGCATGCCAGGCCTCCCTGTCCATCACCAACTCCCAGAGTCCATCCAAACCCATGTCCACTGAGTTGGTGATGCCATCCAACCATCTCATCTTCTGTTGCCCCCTTCTCCTCCTGCCCTCAATCCTTCTCAGCATCAGAGTCTTTTCAAATGAGTCAGCTCTTCGCATCAGGTGGCCAAAGTATTGGCATTTCAGCTTCAACATCAGTCCTACCAATGAACACCCCGGACAGATCTCCTTTAGGATGGATTGGTTGGATCTCCTTGCAGTCCAAGGGACTCTCAAGTCTTCTCCAACACCACAGTTTAAAAGCATCAATTCTTTGTGCTCAGCTTTCTTTATAGTCCAACTCTCACATCCATACAGGACCACTAGAAAAACCATAGCCTTGACTAGACGGACCTTTGTTGACAAAATGTTGTCTCTGCTTTTTAATATGCTGTCTAGGTTGGTCATAAGTTTCCTTCCAAGGAGTAAGCGTCTTTTAATTTCATGGCTGCAATCACCATCTGTAGTGATTTTGGAGCCCAGAAACTAAAGTCAGCCATTGTTTCCACTGTTTCCCCATCTATTTGCCATGAAGTGATGGAACTGGATGCCATAATCTTAGTTTAAACTATTCAAATTAAATAGCCACATGTGACTAGAGGCTACTGTACTGGATAAAAGAGTTCTACAGAATAATATATGGGAATAGATTTATGAATTTGGAACAAGAAAAGATTTCTCTCACTCTCTCTTTTGGAATACCAGTTCTGCTAAATCCAATACCTAGACTATCTCCAAATTGGTTTTTATTGACTATATCTTTTGTTTTTGTTTTTAAATAAGAACCATATCTTCCTAATTCTTTATATGTCTAATTTTTTAAAAATTGTCTACTATATGCTGTGGATGATACAATATAGAGATTCTGGATAATCTTTTCTAAGATAGTTGATTTTTGAGTTAGTACGCCATTCAACTAACGGCAGATCATCTTGAACTTGTGTAAGATCAATTTTGCACCTTTATTAGTGAAGAAGATTAGAAACCAAGTTGTTTCTCAAGTTCCTTTCACTTGGCAGCCTTCAATCTCCAAATCATGTCCTCTGCAGATTTTTGTCAGGGCTTGGTTTTAGGTTTTGTTCATGGTGGGTCCAAGAAGAATAGCTTTACTCTACTGAGGGTATGGTCCTTGATTCTAAAGTTTGTTCTTTCTGGTGTCTCAACAGAAGCCTAAGATATTAACAAGTTGTTAATGAGGTCTTACCACTGGATGCTTGCCCTCTGCTATACTTGTCCTGGCTTTCCACCCCACAGTCTAATAAGTCTGCGGTAGCTTTGCCTTTTACATGTGCAGTCCATTCCTCAGCCACGCCTTCCTGGGGAGACCACTTTCACACAGCTTTCCTCTTTACAAAGCAGTAAGAAAAAGGCAGCCAGGTAGTGGGCAAGAAACGTGAACAGGTGCGTCATAAAAAAAGGATGTCACTTAAAAAGCTGTCATGGAAGTCACTATAAGGGCATACATACTGCACAGTCATCAGCACATCTAAATTTAAAAAGACTAACACTGCTAAGTGCTGGTAACGATATGAAGCAAGGAGAAATTTCATGTACCGCTGATGGGACTATAAATGAAAACAACTACTTTGGAGGAGTTTGGCATCATCTATCAAAGCAGGCACACCCTGTAACTAGCAATTCCATTCCTTGATAGATATCCAGTAGAAATGTATATAGAAGTGCCCCCAAGGTATGAAAATATCCATATAGCACTGTTTATGACAGCCTAGATGTAGACATTCCAAAAGTTCATCAAAAGAAGATTGGAAAAGTTGTTTATTCATACAATGGATCAGTATGCTAGATTTCGTCCATTTGACCTTTCTAGTCTCTCTACCCCTTTCTACCATGCTATTTGGAAGCAAGGAGAAGGAATGGATGTCATCAAGCATATAGATGAAATGGTTATTTTTAAGGAAATGAGATACTGAGACTGAAGACAAAGTGAGGAATTAGATGTATGAATTGCGTTATATTTAATGATAAGATCTTCATCTTTATAAACCAAGAATCAAGGATCCTAAGATTTTTGCATTTCTTACTTTTCTTTTATTAGCATCATTAATCATATGTGAAATTCATGGTGGTTAACAAAATCCAGGAAGAAAATCAATATTGTTTATAACTGTTTCATAAAGATCTTCCTTTTGCAGCAGTGATATAGGACAATGCTTTACCTAGGCATTGAAGTTAAATGTAAGAAGAGGTAGACAATATTCAGAATTTCAGTGAACTAAAAATACCTACAAGATATTAAGAAATAAAATGCTTACTTGGCTGACATGCACTGGTGTTAAAATTAAGTCCAGAACTCCAGACCAGCCAGCAAATACACCAAGTGGTATGGCATATGCTAAAGCAATCATCAAAAATCTCAAATTGCTGTAAAAGAGAAGAAAAAGAAAATATTATTATAAGTTCAAAATCTAGAATTTAAACTCTTACTCATGAAAAACTAAGTCATTTGGAAATTGGAACCCCAGAATCAGAAATAGGAAATATTTGTCAGTTTAATAAATTTGAAGTTCCTTAAATTTTTTATTTTATATTTATAAGAATAATGTTTTTTATTTACATTATTTAAAAATGTCACTGTTTATTATATAGATGAATTACCAACAATATTTCATAGAATGAGTAGGCACCTTCTTTTTTTTTTAAAAAAAAGCTCTTATTTGTAAAGATAAATTACTGTTTCTTCTGATGAGCAGGGGGAGGGAAAAAAGATTAATGAACATTTAAACAAACTGTCTACATCCAAATCACAAAATACAACTGAGCAATAAAAAGGAGTAACTACCAATACACAAAACAACCTGGATGAATCTCCAGAGAATTATGGTGGATGAAAAAAAAGCTAACTCCAAAACTGTATGTACTATATGACTCAATTTATATAACATTCCTGAAGTGACATTATGGTAATGGGAAACAGATTAGCTGGTTGTCAGGGGTTACAGAGTAGAGTGGGAGGGGAGCAGATGTGGCTATAAAAGGGCAATAGGCGGGATCCTTGTGATGATGGAAATGTACTATATCGTTCTAATAGAAGTGTTAATTTTCTGGTTGTGATATTGCACTATAGTTTTATAAGATGTTACCACTGGGGGAAACTGGGTAAAGGGCCCATGTTATTTCTTTGTATTATTTCTTAAAATTGCATGTGAATCTATAATTATCTCAAAATAAAGTTTAATTTAAAAATGCAATAAGAGTTAGATATCATTCACAACAGCTTTTTATAATTTTTTAAACTGTAAAATATTTAGGAATAAACCAGGAAGACCCAAGATCTCTATGGGTAGAGGGGGGAACACAGGAGGGCACAGACAATGATTTAAATAAACAGAAACAGTCCATGCTGTCAAGTTACCACCAATTCATCTATAACTCACTGCAATCACAATTAAAATTCCAGGTGAATTTTTAAAAGAAATCTAAGAATAAAGTTCATGTGGGAAAATAAAAGTCCTTGGAAGGCTAACTCATCCTTGAAAAATGTGAAAAAGGAAGTCCTTGTCCTACCAGATATTAAGACAAACTGCACATGCAGAGTAATAAATATAGTATGGTATCTGCTCAAGAACAAAGAGAACAATGAAGGAAAAAAGAGACCCAAGACACAGAAACTCAACCTACAGTAAAAGTGGCACTACAAAAATCAAATGGCTGAGGCACCAGTTCATTTTACGGAGAGGAAAAGCCTCCCGGAATTTAACACCATATACTAACACGGAGTCTAGGCAGACTAAACACGTAAATGTGAAAGAAGAACAGGAAGTTATAAAGAAGACATTCACTGAAAAGATTAGTAAACAGCTGACATAACGGGAATAGATATTTGAACTTTTAAAGATCAACAGGGAATTTATATCTAGAATATGTAAATCATTAAGAAAAAGAAACTACCACTGAGACATGGGTAGAATCTATGAAGAGGAATTTACAGGAGATGAAACCTAAATGGCAAACCACCCCATGAGAGTCTCAAACTTACTAACAACCAGAAGATGCATATTGAACAAAAGATATATTTATTTTTACCCACTAGACTCGTGAAAATTAGAAAGATGGATAATGCCAAGTTTGGCAAGCATATAGGAAAATGGGCATTGCTGATGAAAGTATAGACAAGTGTAGGCATTTTTTTAGAGCAATTTGACAATACTTGGCAAATTCAGCTTAAAATAGCTGATGATCCAGCAATGCTGTGTGAGGTCTGTTTTCCACAGAAGTCTTAGCTCTACAGTGATGCATATTAGGATGTCACTGCAGTGGTATTTGTGGTGACAATGAGTTGGAGGCAGAGTACACAATGGGAACGGGTATAAAAAATGTGATGGTTTCATACCACAGAGTACAGAGAACTAGGTATACACATAGCACAGAGATATATCTTGAGAACAGAGCTCTACTACCACAAAATCAGAGTTATCCAGATATCATGTGCCTTCTGATGGGAGAAGACAGCAGGAGGTAGTTCTGTAAAATCAAAACCAAAACCTGAATCAGAACGCAGTTCGAGCTAACAATTTATAGGAAATACAGAGGGCAGAGCGGCAAACTACTCTACAAAGAGATGATCAACACATTCCAGACCTTGGAGACAGAGAGTGGCTCCTCAACAATTACAAAGAAAAGAGAGGGAGATGGAAGGAAACCTAGAGATTATAAGGCATTTGAGCCAATTGCAATGCATGGATCCAATCTAGATCCTGACTTAAACAAAAAGCACTGATGACATTTATGAGACAATTGAAACACCAATTTGATAGTAGCAAACTACTGCTAAAATGTTTTCACTGTAACAATGGTAACTTGTTTACATTTTAAGGAGTCCCTATCTTTTTAACATAAACATGTTAAAATATATATGGATGAAATGATTTATCATTTGGGATTTGCTTCATGATACAGGAAGAGGGAAGTGTACAAATGAAATAATATTGGCCACAAAGTGGTAATTGTTGATATTTGGTTATGTGGATATGGAGGTTATACTGTTCTACCTTCCTATTTTCAAAATATAAAGTATTTTATAAAAACCACATAGTGTCTAGTGAAAAAAGCCAAACAGAATGAGATACAAAATATGTCACTGTTTAGATAAAAATAGAAGCATACAAAACAATACAAATGTTACAAAAGCACAAAGAGATACACATAAAATGCCTTTGAAAGGTGGCCTACTTGGGAAAAGGGAATGGGAGTGAGAAATATAAAGAAAAGAATGAATGAATGAATGAAAGTGTTCACGTATCCTGAAGCAAGGAACATGTTCAACTTAACTCTCTACTCTTTAAGTCTAAAAGCCAAAAGCAACCACCATCATCAAACATTAAACTGATACGTAAAGGGAGAGAAATGTTTACACTACGTTAAACAGGTTATGCAAGGAGATCCAACCAGTCTATTCTGAAGGAGATCAGCCCTGGGATTTCTTTGGAAGGGATGATGCTAAAAGCTGAAACTCCAGTACTTTGGCCCCCTCATGCAAAGAGTTGACTCATTGGAAAAGACTCTGATGCTGGGAGGGATTGGGGGCAGGAGGAGAAGGGGACGACCGAGGATGAGATGGCTGGATGTCATCACCGACTCGATGGACGTGAGTCTGAGTGAACTCCGGGAGTTGGTGATGGACAGGGAGGCTTGGCGTGCTGCGATTCATGGGGTCACAAAGAGTCGGACACGACTGAGCGACTGCACTGAGGTGAACTGAACTGATGCAGAAAGAAAATATATGTGAGGCTGAAAATACGTTGCAAATTTCACAATGGTAAATGTAACTTATCACAGCAGAGTAAAAATGATGTCTGTTGCCTAAAAAAATTTTACGATAATTAGTCAGTGTGAAGTCAGTGAAGTCACTCAGTCATGTCCGACTCTTTGCGACCCCATGGACTCTAGCCTATCAGGCTCCTCTGTCTATGAGATTTTCCACGCAAGAGTGCTGGAGTGGATTGCCTTTTCCTTCTCTAGGGGATCTTCCCGACCCAGGAATCGAACCCGGGTTTCCCACATTGCAGGCATACGCTTTACCATCTGAGCCAACAGGGAAGCCAAGTGGATAATATTAAGAGATATGTTCAACAAATACACAGTGAATTTTATAAGAAGCTTCTTCCTAAAGTCAAAAATGAATCAAGAAAATTAGTTATCTGAAATCTGAATTAAATGTTCAACAAACATTTTAAATTGATTTTTACCAAATATGAGCCTATATTTGGTCAGCTATAAAATGATTTGGATTTCTGCACAAAACCAAAAATGTTTCTAGATGGAGAGATGGTAAAGGAAATTATTTTATCTACGGAAGTTTTGTTTAAAATTATGAAGAGAAAAAAGTATTCTACAGAAGTGAAAGATCTTCAGTTAAGGCCTAAACAACTGCCTATAGATTATAAGACCTTTCAAATAATATAAAAAATGTGTTGATTCAAAATTTGAAAATTTTCAAGTAGTTATCTTTAACTTTAGACAAATAGTACAATATGGGAAATAATGTTCAATGAAAACTTTAATAGTAAACTTAATGAAATCTAAATGCAGACCAAGTATTTCTAATGTAAATTTAGCATTTAAATTGAGATGTGCTGTAAATTTAAAATACTCATTGGATTTCAAAGATTTTCCATGAATAAAAGAACGTAAAGCATCTCATTAATAATCTTGGAATACTATGTGTTGAAATAATACTTTAAATATACTGAGTTAAATAAAATATTAATAAATATTAATATTATTAAAATTAATTTTACATGTTTCCACTTTTTAAAATAAGGCTACTAACAGATTTAAAATTACATATGTGGCTCCCAATATATTCCTTTTGGACATTAATATAGAGGATACAAAGATAGTTCTTGACCACAAGCAATTTACCATCTGTGGGAGACAGGAAGACTAGAAAAGAAAGAACTATCCAGGGAGAGTTGTTGATGAATCAATAAAAACTCATCACAACTAATCAGAGAAAAAATTCAAAAGATAAAATCTAGTGGCCCAATTACAAATCATAATCACCGGCGATGGTCTGCATATAAAGGAATCAAATTCACTATTGGGCCTTCAAGTATTTGAAGTCTTCAAGAATATAATCTAATTACTTTTAAGTTGTAGTGATAAACATTTAATTTCTCAAAGTATGATCCCACTGGAGGTTCAAGATGATTTTAAGTGATACGAAACAAATATTATTTATTTACTTTGTATTAACTAGCACTTATTTATTTTACTATGTATTAAAATATATAATGAATAAAATAATTTGTATATTAGGAAAAATGTAATAATCACATTAGACCCATGATTTCATACCATTATGTGATGTTTCCTTATAAAAGAAAATTATTTAAATGAAAGATTTGATTTTAAAAATATTAAGTAAATAACAGTATAGGTGTTAATACAGAGAAAGCAAAAGTTATAAAGGTTTTTCCTTTAAGCAATCTTTAAAGATAGATTTCTGATAGGAAAACCCTCTAAAATATTTCATCAGTATTTTATCAATTATTTACAGCCTGATAAATAGGTTGTTGAAAAACTACTGTCTTAAATCATCTGAGATAAACACGAAATTATCCTAAAGGTGCTAACCAAAACCACTCAGTGACTTTAAGTATATTTACCTTCAGTAGGTTCAGTTCAGTTGCACAGTCATGTCCAACTCTTTGCGACACCATGAATCGCAGCACGAAGGCTTCCCTGTCCATCACGAACTGCCGGACTTCACTAAACTCATGTCCATCAAGTCGGTGATGATATCCAGCCATCTCATCCTCTGTCATCCCCTTCTCGTCCTGCCCCCAATCCCTTCGAGCATCAGAGTCTTTTCCAATGAGTCAACTCTTTGCAGGACGTGGCCAAAGTACTGGAGTTTCAGCTTTAGCATCAGTCCTTCCAATGAATACCCAGGACTGATCTCCTTCAGAATGGACTGGTTGGATCTCCTTGCAGTCCAAGGGACATGCAAGAGTCTTCTCCAACACCACAGTTCAAATGCATCAATTCTTCGGCGCTCAGCTTTCTTCACAGTCCAATTCTCACATCCATACATGACTACTGGAAAAACCATAGCCTTGACTAGACAGAACTTTGATGGCAAAGTAATGTCTCTGCTTTTCAATATGCTATCTAGGTTGGTCATAACTTTCCTTCCAAGGAGTAAGGGTCTTTTAATTTCATGGCTTGCTGTCACCATCTGCAGTGATTTTGGAGCCCCACAAATAATAAAGTCTGACACTGTCTACTGTTTCCCCATCTATTTCCCATGAAGTGATGGGACCGGATGCCATGATCTTAGTTTTCTGAATGTTGAGCTTTAAGCCAACTTTTTCACTCTCCTCTTTCATTTTCATCAAGAGGCTCTTTAGTTCCTCTTCACTTTCTGCCTTAAGGGTGGTGTCATCTGCATATCTGAGGTTATTGATATTTCTCCCGGCAATCTTGATTCCAGCTTGTGCTTCATCCAGTCCAACGTTTCTCATGATGTACTCTGCATATAAGTTAAATAAGCAGGGTGACAATATACAGCCTTGACGTACTCCTTTTCCTATTTGGAACCAGTCTGTTGTTCCATGTCCAGTTCTAACTATTGCTTCCTGATCTGCATGTAGGTTTCTCAAGAGGCAGGTCAGGTGGTCTGGTATTCTCATCTCTCAGAATTTTCCACAGTTTATTGTGATCCACACAGTCAAAGGCTTTGACAAAGTCAATAAAGCAGAAATAGATATTTTTCTGGAACTCTCTTGCTTTTTCCATGATCCAGTGGATGCTGGCAATTTGATCTCTGGTTCCTCTGCCTTTTCTAAAACCAGCTTGAACATCTGGAAGTTCACGGTTCACGTATTGCTGAAGCCTGGCTTGGAGAATTTTGAGCATTACTTTACTAGTGTGTGAGATGAGTGCAACTGTGCAGTAGGCTGAGCATTCTTTGGCACTGTCTTTCTTTGGGATTGGAATGAAAACTGACCTTTTCCAGTCCTGTGGCCACTGCTGAGTTTTCCAAATTTGCTGGCATATGATGCTTTCTAAGGCCCACTTGACTTCACATTCCAGGATGTCTGGCTCTAGATGAGTGATCACATCATCGTGATTATCTGGGTGGTGAAGATCTTTTTGTACAGTTCTTCTGAGTATTCTTGCCACCTCTTCTTAATATCTTCTGCTTCTGTTAGGTCCATACCATTTCTGTCCTTTATCGAGCCCATCTTGGCATGAAATGTTCCCTTGGTATCTCTAATTTTCTTGAAGAGATCTCTAGTCTTTCCCATTCTGTTCCTTTCCTCTATTTCTTTGCATTGATCGCTGAGGAAGGTCTTCTTATCTCTCCTTGCTGTTCTTTGGAACTCTGCATTCAGATACTTATATCTTTCCTTTTCGCTTCTCTTCTTTTCACAGCTATTTGTAAGGCCTCCTCAGACAACCATTTTGCCTTTTTGCATTTCTTTTCCATGAGGATGGTCTTGATCCCTGTCTCCTGTACAATGGCAGGAACCTCCGTCCATAGTTCATCAGGCACTCTATCTATCAGATCTAGTCCCTTACATCTATTTCTCACTTCCACTGTATAATCATAAGGGATTTAGTTTCGGTCATACGTGAATGGTCTAGTGGTTTTCCCTACTTTCTTCAATTTAAGTCTGAATTTGGTAATAAGGAGTTCATGATCTGAGCCACAGTCAGCTCCCAGTCTTGTTTTTGCTGACTGTATAGAGCTTCTCCATCTCTGGCTGCAAAGAATATAATCAATCTGATTTTGGTGTTGACCATCTGGTGATGTCCATGTGTAGAGGGTTCTCTTGTGTTGTTGGAAGGTGTTTGCTATGACCAGTGTGTTCTCTTGGCAAACCCTACTAGCCTTTGCCCTGCTTCATTCCATATTCCAAGGCCAAATTTGCCTGTTACCCCAGGTTTTCCTTGACTTCCTACTTTTGCATTCCAGTCCCCTATAATGAAAAGGACATCTATTTTGGGGGTTAGTTCTAAAAGGTCTTGTAGGTCTTCATAGAACTGTTCAACTTCAGCTTCTTCAGTGTTACTGGTTGGGGGATAGGCTTAGATTACTGTGATATTGAATGGTTTGCCTTGAAACGGAGTGGCTTAGACAGTAAAGCGTCTGCCTACAATGTGGGAGACCTGGGTTCAATCCTTGGGTTGGGAAGATTTCCTGGAGAAGGGAATGGCAACCCACTCCAGTATTCTTGCCCCCCCCCCAAAAAAATATATTTACCTTAATAACCTACAAAAGCTCCGTCGATAACTCAGCCTCTGGCTAGCTGCAGCAACACTGGGAGGAAGAGGTGGCCGAGGTGGGAAGTAAGCTAGAGTTGCAGAAAATAGTAAGCAGACACCTCCAAATTCTGAAAAACAAAACAAAAAAAGTAAAATGTTAATCAGACAACACAAAAAGTTCAACATTTCAAGTATTTAACAAATATTTATTGAGCATCATTGCAGCCTTAGATATATTGTTGTTGTTGCTCGGTCACTCAGTCGTGTCCAGTTCTTTGCAATCCCATGGACTGTAGCATGCAAGGCTTCCCTGTCCTTCACCATCTCCTGGAATTTGCTCAAACTCATGCCCATTGAGTCCGTGATGCCATTCAACCATCTTGTCCTCTGTTGTCCCCTCTCCTCCTGCCTTCATTCTTTCCCAGCATCAGGGTCTTTTCCAATGGGTTGACTCTTCCTATCAGATGGCCAAAGTACTGGAATTTCCACTTCAGCATCAGTCTTTCCAATGAATATTCAGGGTTGATTTCTCTTAAGACTGACTGGTTTGATATCCTTGCAGTCCAAGGGACTCTCAAGAGTCTTTTCCAGCACCACAGTTCGAAAGTATCAATTCTTCAGCACTCAGTCTTCTTTATGGTCCAACTCTCCCATCTGTACATGACTACTGGAAAAACCACAGCTTTGACTATGTGGACCTTTGTCGACAAAGTAATATCTCTGCTTTTTAATACACTGTCTAGGTTAATCATATCTCTTCTTCAAAGGAGCAAGTGTCTTTTAATTTCATGGCTGCAGTCACCATCTGCAGTGATTTTTGGAGCCCAAGAAAATAAAGTCTGTCACTGTTTCCATTGTTTCCCCATCTATTTGCCATGAAGTGATGGGACCAGGTGTCATGATCTTCGTTTTCTGAATGCTGAGTTTTAAGCCCGTTTTTGACTCTCTTCTTTCACCTTCAAGAGACTCTTTAGTTCCTCTTCGTTTTCTGCCATGAGGGTGATGTCATCTGCATATCTGAGGTTAATCTCTCTCCCAACAATCTTGATTCCAGCTTGAGCTTCATCTGGCCCAGCATTTTGCATGATGTCCTCTGCATGCAAGTTAAATAAGCTGGGTGACAATATACATATATAGATATATACAGATATATCTATAAATGTATATACAGATAAATACAGATAAGCAAATAGTTATACACAGATAAGTAAAATATAGTACTTGCCTAGACAAAACAGCTCAGACTTGTGAGAAAGATTGACATGCAAAGATATAACTTTCAGCAGGTAAGAAGTCATACAAGGAAATAAGTATGGCAGACTTATGGTATGGTACACTACATAAAAAGAGGATTGAAGCAGTAAACAAATGTTACTCTATGGAGAAAACCCATTAAAAGCCAACAGTATTATCTATAACAGAGATCTTTAAACAGGCCTAGGATGATTGTTTTATAAGCATGGTCCTCAACAATAAAGACTAGGCTAGAAAATTGGTAAGACTAGGACAGGAAAAGGTTTGTTTGAGAAATGGTAGGATATTCTAATGCTTTGTGTAGAACAGACTTAATATATAGGCTTTACGGAAAATCTGAACAAGACAGGGAAGCATCCAAAAAACAAAAGAAACCAAGAGACAGAGAGCAAAAGTTAACAAACACAAGACTAGCTAATGTAGGCTATTAAACAATCAAAGGGCTTCCCTTGTGGGTCAGTGGTAAAGAATCTGCTTGCAATGCAGGAGCCTCAAGAGATGCAAGTTTGATCTCTGGGTTGGGAAGATCCTCCAGAGACGGGCATGGCAACCCACTTCGGTATTCTTGTCTGGAGAATCCCATAGACAATGGAGCCTGGTAGGTTACAGTTCACAGGGTCACAAAGAGTCAGACATGACTCAGCACACACACGCTCATCAAACAATGAAAAGTACAATGAACAACTGATCAATCTTAGTTTGGGCACCATTATAGAAGGAAAAGTTCCTAGGACTCCTGAGCTTTCCCTCCAGAATTCTGGCACATGGAAGTCCCAGCTTTTAACTGTGCTCAATTTAGTAGAAAAGCATGACTCTAATAGAAAAGTCAGGAAACCTTGGAGTATAGACCAGTATATCCCATTAATTAACTTATAAACTGAATGAATTCCTTACTCTTTCTGGGTCAATAAAGGGAACAGACCAAGTGATTTCTAGATGTTCTTTCAGTAGGATAATTCTAACTCTAGGGCTATATTCTTGGCAAAACAGTACAATATTTCTATAAGACACTAACCACAAGCAATGTCTTT
This sequence comes from Ovis aries, assembly GCF_016772045.2. Taxonomy (NCBI): domain Eukaryota; kingdom Metazoa; phylum Chordata; class Mammalia; order Artiodactyla; family Bovidae; genus Ovis; species Ovis aries. Next base: position 188,011,854 of record NC_056054.1, on the reverse strand, counting down.
ATTTTTTAGCAAACTTAGGAACAAATTTAATGCATTGTTTTAATTTACAGTCCTTTTAATTATGAGTAAAAATGAATGAGCATCTTCCATATGCTTAGTGGCCATTTGTATTTCTTCTGTGATTGTCTTATTTGTATTCTTTGTCCATCTTTCTACTGGCATTTTTTAAACAGCTTCACTGAGATATAATTCATAAGATATAGAATTCACACATTTAAAGTACATAATTATAAAACATAGAATTCACACATTTAAAATGCATAATTCTATGAGTTTTACAATCATCACCACAGGATTAAACTTTTCCATATTCTCCAAAGAAACGCTGTCAGTGAGTTCAGTCGCTCAGTTGTGTCTGACTCTTTGCAACCCCAAAAACTGCAGCACGCCAGGCTTCCCTGTCCATCACCAACTCTAAGAGCTTGCTCAAACTCATGTCCATCGAGCCGGTGATGCCATCTAACCATCTCATCCTCTGTCGTCCCCTTCTCCTCCTGCCTTCAATCATTCCCAGCATCAGGGTCTTTTCCAATGAGTCAGCTCTTCATATTAGGTGGCCAAAGTATTGGAGTGTCAGCCTCAACATCAGTCCTTCCAATGAATATGCAGGACTGATTTCCTTTAGGACGGACTGGTTGGATCTCTTTGCAATCCAAGGGACTCTCAAGAGTCTTCTCCAGCACCACAGTTCAAAAGCATCAATTCTTCAGTGCTCAGCTTTCTTTAGAGTGCAACTCTCACATCTATACATGACTACTGAAAACCATACCTTTGACTAGATGAACCTTTGTTGGTAAAGTAATATCTCTGTTTTTTAATATGCTGTCGAGGTTGGTCATAGCTTTTCTTACAAGGAGCAAGTGTCTTTTAATTTCATGGCTGCAGAGCCCATCTGAAGTGATTTTGGAGCCCCCCAAAATAAAGTCTCTCACTGTTTCCATTGTTTCCTCAACTGTATACCATGAAGTGATGGGACCAGATGCCATGATCTTAGTTTTCAGAATGTTGAGTTTTAAGCCAATTTTTTCACTCTCCTCTTTCACTTTCATCAAGAAGCTCTTTAGTTCTCCTTTGCTTTCTGCCATAAGGGTGGTATCATCTGCATTATCTGAGGCTATTGATATTTCTTCCAGCAATCTTGATTCCAGCTTCTGCATCACCTGGCCCACCATTTCACATGATGTACTCTGCATATAAGTTAAATAAGCAGGGTGACAATATACAGCCTTGACATACTCCTTTCCTGATTTGGAACCAGTCTGCTGTTCCATGTCCAGTTCTAATTGTTGCTTCTGGACCTGCATACAGATTTCTCAAGAGGCAGGTATGGTGGTCTGGTATTCCCATCTCTTTAAGAATTTTCCAGTTTGTTGTAATCCACACAGTCAAAGGCTTTGCTGTAGTCAATAAAGCAGCAATAGATGTTTTTCTGGAACTCGCTTACTTTTTTGATGATCCAGTGGATGTTGGCAATTTGATCTCTGGTTCCTCTGCTTTTCCTAAATCCAGTTTGAACATCTGGAATTTCACAGTTCATGTACTATTGATGCCTGGCTTGGAGAATTTTGAGCATTACTTTACTAGTGTGTGAGATGAGTGCAACTGTGTGGTAGTTTGAATGTTTTTTGGCATTGCCTTTCTTTGGGATTGGAATGAAAACTGACCTTTTCCAGTCCTGTGGCCACTGCTGAGTATTCCAAATTTGCTGGCATATTGAGTGCAGCACTTTCAATGCATCATCTTTCAGGATTTGAAATAGCTCCACTGGAATTCCATCACCTCCACTAGCTTTATTCGTACTGAGGCTTCCTAAGGCCCACTTGACTTCTCATTCCAGGATGTCTGGCTGTAGGTGAGTGATCATACCATCATGGTTATCTGGGTGATGAAGACCTTTTTTGTATAGTTCTCCTGTGTATTCTCGCCACCTCTTCTTAATATCTTCTGCTTCCGTTAGGTCCATACCATTTCTGTCTTTTATTGTGCTCATATTTGCATGAAATACTCCCTTGGTGTCTCTAACTTTCTTGAAGACATCACTAGTCTTTCCCATTCTGTTGTTTTCCTCTATTTCTTTGCATCGATCACTGAGGAAGGCTTTCTTATCTCTTCTTGCTATTCTTTAGAACTCTGCATTCAAATGGGTATATCTTTCTTTTTCTCTTTTGCATTTCGCATCTCTTCTTTTCACAGCTATTTGTAAGGCCTCCAAAGACAACCATTTTGCCTTTTTTGCATTTCTTTTTCTTGGGAATGGTCTTGATCCCTGCCTCCTGTACAATGTCAAGAACCTCCGTCCATAGTTTTTCAAGCACTCTGTCTATCATATCTAATCCCTTGAATCTATTTCTCACTTTCACTGTATAATTGTAAGGGATTTGATTTAGGTTATACCTGAATGGTCTGTGGTAGTTTGAGCATTCTTTGGCATTGCCATTCTATGGGATTGGATTGAAAACTGACCTTTTCAGTCCTGTGGCCACTGCTGAGTTTTCCAAATTTGCTGGCATATTGAGTGTAGCACTTTTACAGTATCACCTTTCAGGATTTGAAATAGCTCAACTGGAATTCCATCACCTCCACTAGCGTTGTTTGTAGTGATGCTTTCTAAGGCCCACTTGACTTCACATTCCAGGATGTCTGGCTTTAGGTGAGTAATCATACCATCGTGGTTATCTGGGTCATGAAGATCTTTTTTGTACAGTTCTTCTGTGTATTCTTGCCACGTCTTCTTAATACCTTCTGCTTCTGTTAGGTCCATACCATTTCTGTCCTTTATCAAGCCCATCTTTGCATGAAATGTTCCCTTGGTATCTCTAATTTTCTTGACGAGATCTCTAGTCTTTCCCATTCTGTTGTTTCCCTCTATATTTCTTTGCATTGATTGCTGAGGAAGGTCTTCTTATCTCTCTTTGCTATGCTTTGGAACTCTGTATTTTGATGCTTATATCTTTCCTTTTCTCCTTTGCTTTTCGCTTCTCTTCTTTTCACAGCGATTTGTAAGGCACAAAATTCTCCAAGCCAGGCTTCAGCAATATGTGAACCATGAACTTCCAGATGTTTGAGCTGATTTTAGAAAAGGCAGAGGAACCAGAGATCAAATTGCCAAAATCCACTGGATCATGGAAAAAGCAAGAGAGTTCCAGAAAAACATCTATTTCTGCTCTATTGACTATGCCAAAGCCTTTGACTGTGTGATTCACAATAAACTGGAAAATTCTGAAAGAGATGAGAATACAGACCACCTGACCTGCCTCTTGAGAAACCTATATGCAGGTCAGGAAGCAACAGTTAGAACTGGACATGGAACAACAGACTGGTTCCAAATAGGAAAAGGAGTATGTCAAGGCTGGATATTGTCACCCTGCTTATTTAACTTCTGTGCAGAGTACATCATGAGAAATGCTAGACTGGAAGAAGCACAAGCTGGAATCAAGATTGCCAGGAGAAATATCAATAACCTCAGATATGCAGATGATACCACCCTTAAGGCAGAAAGTGAAGAGGAACTAAAAGCCTCTTGATGAAAGTGAAAGAGGAGAGTGAAAAAGTTGGCTTAAAGCTCAACATTCAGAAAATGAAGATAATGGCATCCAGTCCCATCACTTCATGGGAAATAGATGGGGAAACAGTAGAAACAGTGTCAGACTTTATTTTGGGGGCTCCAAAATCACTACAGATGTTGATTGCAGCCATGAAATTAAAAGACACTACAAAGCCACAGTTATCAAGACAGTATGGTACTGGCACAAAGACAGAAATATAGATCAATGGAACAAAATAGAAAGCCCAGAGATAAATCCACACACATACGGACACCTTATTTGACAAAGGAGGCAAGAATACACAATGGAGTAAAGACAATCTCTTTAACAAGTTGTGCTGGGAAAACTGGTCAATCACTTGTAAAAGAATGAAACTAGATCACTTTCTAACACCGCACACAAACTCCTGTCCGTCGAGTTGGTGACGCCATCCAGCCATCTCGTCCTCTGTTGTCCCCTTCTCCTCCCACCCCCAATCCCTCCCAGCATCAGGGTCTTTTCCCTGAAAATGTGGGAAGATGTGGGTTAAAGATCTAAATGTAAGACCAGAAACTATACAACTCCTAGACGAGAACATAGGCAAAACACTCTCCGACATAAATCACAGCAGGCTCCTCTATGATCCACCTTCCAGAATTCTGGAAATAAAAGCAAAAATAAACAAATGGGATCCAATTAAAATTAAAAGCTTCTGCACAACAAAGGAAAATATAAGCAAGGTGAAAAGACAGCCTTCTGAATGGGAGAAAATAATAGCAAATGAAGCAACTGACAAACAACTAATCTCAAAAATATACAAGCAACTTATGCAGCTCAATTCCAGAAAAATAAATGACCCAATCCAAAAATGGGCCAAAGAACTAAATAGACATTTCTCCAAAGAAGACATACGATGGCTAACAAACACATGAAAAGATGCTCAACATCACTCATTATTAGAGAAATGCAAATCAAAACCACAATGAGGTACCACTTCACACCAGTCAGAATGTCTGCGATCCAAAAGTCTACAAGCAATAAATGCTGGAGAGGGTGTGGAGAAAAGGGAACCCTCCTACACTGTTGGTGGGAATGCAAACTAGTACAGCCCCTATGGAGAACAGTGTGGAGATTCCTTAAAAAATTGCAAATAGAACTGCCTTATGACCCAGCAATCCCACTGCTGGGCATACACACCAAGGAAACCAGAATTGAAAGAGACACATGTACCCCAATGTTCATCGCAGCACTGTTTATAATAAACAGGACATGGAAACAACCTAGATGTCCATCAGCAGATGAATGGATAAGAAAGCTGTGGTACATATACACAATGGAGTATTACTCAGCCGTTAATAAGAATACATTTGAATCAGTTCTGATGAGATGGATGAAACTGGAGCCGATTATACAGAGTGAAGTAAGCCAGAAAGAAAAGCACCAATACAGTATACTAACACATATATATGGAATTTAGAAAGATGGCAATGATGACCCTGTATGCAAGACAGCAAAAAAGACACAGATTTGTATAGCGGACTTTTGGACTCAGAGGGAGAGGGAGAGGGTGGGATGATTGGGAGAATGGTATTGAAACATGTATACTATCATGTAAGAATAGAATCGCCAGTCTATGTCCGATGCAGGATACAGCATGCTGGGGGCTGGTGCACGGGGATGACCCAGAGAGATGTTATGGGGAGGGAGGTGGGAGGGGGGTTCATGTTTGGGAACGCATGTACACCCATGGTGGATTCATGTCAATGTATGGCAAAACCAATACAGTATTATAAAGTAAAATAAAGTAAAAATAAAAATTTTTTTAAAAATTTAAAAAATAAAAAAAATAAAAAAATAAAAAATAAATAAAAAAGATGCTTACTCCTTGGAAGGAAAGTTATGACCAACCTAGATAGCATATTCAAAAACAGAGAGATTACTCTGCCAACAAAGCTCCGTCTAGTCAAGGCTATGGTTTTCCAGTGGTCATGTATGGATATGAGAGTTGGACTGTGAAGAAAGCCGAGCACCAAAGATCTGATGCTTTTGAACTGTGGTGTTGGAGAAGACTCTTGAAAGCCCCTTGAACTGCAAGGAGATCCAATCAGTCCATCCTAAAGGACATCAGTCCTAGGTGTTCATTGGAAGGACTGATGCTGAAGCTGAAACTCCAGTACTTTGGCCACCTCGTGCGAAGAGTTGACTCACTGGAAAAGACCCTGATGCTGGGAGGGACTGGGGGTGGGAGAGAAGGGGATGACAGAAGATGAGATGGCTGGATGGTGTCACCAACTCGATGGACAGGAGTTTGAGTGAATTCCAGGAGGTGGTGATGGACAGGGAGGCCTGGCATGCTGCAATTCATGGGGCAGCAAAGAGTTGGACACGACTGAGTGACTGAACTGAACTGATACCTGAATGGTCTAGTGATTTTCCCTAGTTTCTTCAATTTAGGTCTGAATTTCACAATAAAGAGTTCATGATCTGAGCCACAGTCAGCTCCCAGTCTTGTTTTTTCTGCCTGTATAGAGCTTCTTCATCTTTGGCTGCAAAGAATACAATCAGTCTGATTTGAGTACTGACTATCTGGTGATGTCCATGTGTACAGTCTTTTCTTGTGTTGTTGGAAGAGGGTGTTTGATATGATCAGTGTGTTCTCTTGGCAAAACTCTGTTAGCCTTTGTCCTGCTTCGTTTTTTACTCCAATGCCAAATATTACTCCAGGTATCTCTTGACTTCCTACTTTTGCATTCCAGTCCCCTATAAAGAAGAGAACATCTTTTTTGGGTGCTAGTTCTAGAAGGTCTTTAGAACTTCATAGAACCATTCAACTTCAGCTTCTTCAGCATTACTGGTCAGGGCACAGACTTGGATTACTGTGATACTGAATAATTTCCCAGCCCTATGCAATCATTAATCTTCTTTCAATCTCTATGGATTTGAGTACTGTGGACATTTCTTACAAATGGACTCTCATAATATGTAGTCTTTTGTGATTGGCTTCTTTTACTTAGCTTATTGTTTTCAAGACTCACCTATGTTAGAGCAGTACTTTTTTTTTTTTTTTTTTTTGCCAAATAGTATTCCATTGAATGGATATATCACATTTTAAAATCCACTTAGTTAACTGACAATTGGATTGTTTCTACTTTTTGACTATAATGAATATAGTTACTCTGAATATTTGTGTACAAATCTCTGCATGGATGTATGTTTTCATCTCTTTAGGCATATACCTGGAAATGGAGCTGGTGGGTCATATGGTAATCTATGTTTAACATTTTGAGAAACTGCCAAACTATTTCCAAAGTGGTTGTACCCTTTTATATTGCTACCAGCAGCGTAAGTGAAATTGAAAGTGAAAATGAAGTCGCTCAGCCGTGTCCGACTCTTTGCGACCCCGTGGACTGTAGCCTACCAGGCTCCTCCGACCATTGGATTCTCCAGGCAAGAATACTGGAATGGGTTGCCATTTCCTTCTCCAGGGGATCTTCCCAACCCAGGGATCGAACCCAGGTCTCCAGCATTGCAGGCAGATGCTTTAACCTCTGAGCAGTGTATGAGGGTTCCAATTTCTCCACTTTCTCATCAACACTTGTTACTGTATTTTCCATTTTATTGATTATAGTCACCCTACTAGGTTGTAAACTTTATCGCATTACAGTTTTGATTTGCATTTTCCTAATGACTAATGACAATGAATATCTTTTCATGTGCTTGTTGGCCATTTGTATATCTTCTTTGGAGAAATGTCTATTTCAAGTCTTTTATCCATTTGTTAATCAAACTGACTTTTTGTTGCTGGATTCTAAGAGTTTTTTTAAAAATATATTCTGGATACAAGTTCCTTATCAGATATATGATTTACAATTATTTTCTCCCACTCTGTGGGTTGTCTTGTCATTTTGTTGATGGTATCTTTTGAAGCACAAGATTTCAGTTTTAATGAAATCCAATTTTTCTATTTTTCTCTTTTGCCATTTGTATTCTCAGTGTCCTTTTTAAAAAGGATTCACCTAACCCAAGTCATGAACACTTATGCCTATGTTTTCTTCTAAGAGTTTATAATTTTAGTTCTTACATTTAGGTTTATGATCTATTTTGAGGGTTTTTTTTTATACACGGGGAAAGGAAGGGATTCAAATTGATTTTTTTGTATGTGGCTATCCAGTTATTTTTGGGGGCTCCAAAATCACTGCAGATGGTGATTGCAGCCATGAAATTAAAAGACACTTACTCCTTGGAAGGAAAGTTATGACCAACCTAGATAGCATACTGAAAAGCAGAGACATTACTTTACCATCAAAGGTTCATCTAGTCAAGGCTATGGTTTTTCCAGTGGTCATGTATGGATGTGAGAGTTGGACTGTGAAGAAAGCTGAATGCCGAAGAATTGATGCTTTTGAAGTGTGGTGTTCGAGAAGACTCTTGCATGTCCCTTGGACTGCAAGGAGATCCAACCAGTCCATTCTGAAGGAGATCAGCCCTGGGTGTTCATTGGAAGGACTGATATGGAAGCTGAAACTCCAGTACTTTGGCCACCTCATGCGAAGAGTTGACTCATTGGAAAAGACCCTGATGCTGGGAGGTATTGGGAGCAGGAGGAGAAGGGAACGACAGAGGATGAGATGGCTGGATGTCATCACCGACTCGATGGACATGAGTTTGGGTAAACTCTGGGAGTTGGTGATGGACAGGGAGGCCTGGCGTGCTGCGATTCATGGGGCCACAAAGAGTCGGACACGACTGAGCGACCAAACTGAACTAATCCAGTTATTCCAATATCACTTTTCTTTTCCCTTTGAATTGGCTTAGCACTGTTGTTCAAAAGTCAATTGACTATAAAATGAAGTTGAAAAGTCATTTCACTATAAATGTAATGGTGTAATTTTTGGAATCTCACTTCTGTTCTGTTGATTTATATGTCTGTCATTATACCAGTATCAAGCTGTCTTGATCAGTGCAGCTTTGTAGTAAGTTTTGAAACTGGGAATTGTGAGTTCTCTAATGTTACTCCTTTTCAAGGCTGTTTTGGTTATTCTGAGTCCCTTGCATTTCCATACAAATTTTAGGATGTTTGTCAATTTCTGTAACAAAGGCAGCTAAATATTAATTGAGATTGCATTTAATTTGTAGATACATGTGGGTAGTATTACCATCTTCAATATTTAAACTTCCAACACATGAACAGGATGTCTTTCCATTTCTTTAGGTCTTCTTTAATTGTTTCCAACAGTGGCTTATAGTCTTCAGAGTGCTAGTATTATGTTTATTTTCTTAAATTTATTCCTGAATATTTTATTCTTTTTGAGGCTACTGCAAATGCACTGTTTTCCTAATTACATATTTGGACTATTCATTACAAGTATATAGAAATACAGTTGATTTTTATATATTAATCTTGCATCCTAAAACTTTTTTTTAGCATGAGCTTGTTTGTTTTTGCTGAATTTGTTTTTTGGATCTATTAGTCTTTTTCAGTAATTTACAAAGGATTTTTATATACTCAAGATCATGCCATTTTCAACAGAGATAGTTTTACTTCCTCCTTTCTGATCTAGATGACTTTTACTTCTTTTTCTTACTCAGTGATCCTGTTCTTGGTGGTGGGGGTGGGGGGATGCATCTAGTCTTTGACCATTAAATATGATCTTATGTATGTGTTTTTCATAGATGCCCTAATATTACTAGGTTGAAGGAGTTCTTGTCTATTTCTAATTTGGGGATTTTTTATCTTTAAAGGGTGCTGGATTTGTCAAATGCTTTTTTTGCCCCCATCCATTAAGATGATCATATAGTTTTCCTCCTTTATTCTATTAACATATTATGTTAACTGGATTTTGAATGTTAAACCAACTTGTATTCCAGGAATAAAACCCATTTTGTAGTGGTGTATAATCCTTATTATGTTACTGGATTTGTTTGCTAGTATTTTGTTCAGGACTTATGTGCCTATGTGTATTGGTCTACAGCTTACTTATAATGTCTTTGTTTGTAATAATTTTAGTTTAAGAATCATTAATCTTTTAAGGTCATGATTCTAGGCAAATTATTTTTTTATGGAAAGAAGGGTCATGGGACATGATCTCAGGAAAACAAATGGGAAATTATGAAAGCACTGAAGCAATAGCTGGAAGCTTTGAATAGGGGATTCATGGGGTCGCAAAGTCGGACACGACTGAGCGACTGAACTGACTGACTGACTGATACTTCCTAGAAAGCGTAAGTTTTAAATAGGCATCTCCATATTATATGAAAAGGAAGCACATATATGAATATGTATGGCTGCTAAGTCACTTCAGTCGTGTCCGACTCCCACCAGGCTCCCCCGTCCCTGGGATTCTCCAGGCAAGAACACTGCAGTGGGTTGCCATTTCCTTCTCCAATGCATGAAAGTGCAAAGTGAAAGTGAAGTCGCTCAGTCGTGTCCGACTCTTAGCGACCCCATGGACTGCAGCCCACCAGGCTCCTCCATCCATGGGATTTTCCAGGCAAGAGTACTGGAGTGGGGTGCCATTGCCTTCTCAGAATATGTATGGATTAGTCCTCTATTTTTAAGAAGTGATCTGGTATACAAAAAGTAGAGTGAAAATGACAGGGATAAAAGACAAAATAGAACAAGAAGAAAATAAACTTTAAAATACCTGCATATAATACAGTCTCTATGAGATCTTTAATGTGGGCCCTGCTATTCTCAGAAGCAAGAAGAGGTGCTGTCCCATTGGGAGCTGGAACGACAAGCGGTCCAACTAAAAATGCACAAGCTCCCCCGAGGTAGCTGAGCATCGACGCGATAGCTGTGGCAGTGGCCCGCTCGTCTGCAGAGAACCACGTTGTGGACAGGAATGGAGCTGCGTTCATTACAGTTGGACCTGCCAATCCATTTAACAGCTGTCCTCCATGGATTAGTCTGGAATCAAACAAATTAAAAGGCTGTGAGGTAGCTAAAATAGGCATCTTCTAGACAAAAGGAGTTAGCCAACAGTGTTTACTACAGCAATAAGAATACATATCTATAAAGAACAAGAGACACCTGGAAGGTAAAGTATGGTGACTCTCTGTGGGCAATAATACTGGAGTGGGTTGCCATTTCTTCCTCCAGGGGATCTTTCTGACCCAGAAATCGAACCTGGATCTTTTATGTCTTCTGCACTGGCAAGCAGGTTCTTTACCACTATCGCCACCTGGAAAGCCACAAATAACTGCATATAACCATAATACACCAATGGTCACCCCTTATTCATTTCACAAATATTTACTGAAGCCTGTGATTCGTGCCATGTACCAAAGTAAATACTTTCAATAACCTTGTTTTATTTATTATCACAATATTATGTGCAAGATATTATTATCTCCATTTATTGAAATGTGAAAGCTTTGGCTTGGAAACATAAAAAACTTGCCCAAGTGCTAACAGGCAAAGCTAAGATTCAGACCCAGGTCTGACTCCCAATTCCATATCCTCTGAGACTGCCACTTATAGACACCTAGTAAGTGCCTCCAGCCCTACAAATAACACAAATGAGCTCAACATTTCACACCTACTCTCTGCAGGATAACGGAAATACAAAAAAGGAAAACTAAACATTATAGAATCTTCTAAAGGAAGAGGAACTGGTCAAGAAATCAGAGGATTTGGTCTGCACCTAACTACTTCAATGCTCCTGGGTAATATGTCTTTGTGGGATTCCATTCCTTCTCCCATAAAATGAAGAGGTTAGTTTAATTTCAGTCTGCACGTCATGAGTATTTGTTAGGTGAAGATACTGCAATTGCAGATCCCTAGGTCCTTTCCAGTCTCAGACTTTAGTTGCAAGGCTTAGTGAAGAGTAGTTCCTTGCTTCCATTTCATTTGTTCTCGCGCTCACCCTTCCTCATTACCGTATTCTGTTCAGTCCTCTGTCCTGTTCCCTGATGAACACGGGACCCGAAAACCCTTTTCCCATATTTCTTTTTCCACCCCCAACATAAACATTCACATTCAAAACTAGCCTTGAAGGAGAAAAGAAGTCAGAAGTTCAAAAAGCACAGACAAAACAAGAGAAGTGAGTCAACCTCTTCTGCTTTGGAGGTAAAGGAAAAGAAGGGAACAGTGTACACGACATATATAGGATACTACTTTTTCCTTCTGTTCCTTTTGCTTTTTAATCACCGTGTGGGTGTCAGATCTTCCTTGTAACAAGTACCACCTTGATAAAAGTTTTTTGAATGTAGGAGGGAAAATAAACAGCATGTGGGTAGGGGTAAGGCTCTTAATGTAGAAGCATAAGCGAGGGGGAAGTAGAATATGTGAATTACGTCTGCTCAAATCTTTGTACATGTTGGAAAAGCTATTTGAAGGCAAAATAGCTTCCAGAATCATTAATATTACTAAATTTAGCGAACCAAAGACATTTAAAAATATGCTCATGTAAGGGGAACTATTTTCTAAATGACAAACACAATTAAACTGTTTATACACCAAATACCTCCTCCAAATGCCAGAGGATCCTCAGCTGTCACACAGCAACTTCATCATAGAAATATTCTTGAAACACTGTCATTAAGTGGTTTTAATCACGACTCCCTTAATCATGACTCGTGACGGTACAACAATCAAACAATGCATGATGGCCCATAATGGTAGCTACTGTGATATTTAACACCTTTAATGAGGTGTTCCTGAAAGACTCATCCCATCTAGAAGGAGAAGGATTGGAATGAGCAAGTCTTATTATGCCTAAACATGTTAAGAGTGGAAGGAGAACATGGAAAGAACAATCTATCAAAAACAAAGAAAAACACTTGCCTGCTGACCCCGACGCAGGGGAACTAGATCCCACATGCCACAGCTAGGAGTTCACAGGCTGCAACTCGAGATCCCGTGTGCCAGAACTAAGACCCAGTGCAGCCAAATAAATAAAGACATATTTTTTAAAAACCACTTGATAAAACAGAATGAATCCTGAAAATTAAGGTGTAAAACTCAAATAACTGCCACGGCTCAACTTTTGCTACCTCTCAGTGGAATCATGAAAAGATTATTTTCCAAGCAGCAAATGTACATGTCATAGAACGTGTGAGCTTGAGATAATATGAGGACCATCCTAGTCCAGTTTACTCAATGCACAGATCTGGATATTTCTAACACAAGTATACCTGCTAAAGTCATGTGGTACTAAGGACAATTCGGATGACTTCTAAGTCTAAAAGGTCACCAAACTTGGGATTGCTGGGGTCTTTGTGCATCTACAACATGGATCATCAAAGTGAAAAATCACAGTGAAAAACATGCTGACATGGTGTTTAAAAATCATTCTAATTTAAATAATTGTGTCTGTGTGGTTTTTTTTTTTTTGCATTAAAAGTCATCATACATAAATGTACTCCTCATAAATGAGTTCAGTAGGAGAACTGGAACCTACAGGATTGGGGGTTATCCTCTGAATTCGTGGGAAATCTGGCAGGGAAATCCAGTCCCTGCTCTTTCCAGCATATTTAAATCTTCCAGAACTTAGTTTTCTTCCTTCCTGAATTTGTATCCTACAACCCCTCAGGACTTGTCACTTACTAACTGGTCATAAGCCCTGCCATCCGGTGACCACGGCACAACACCAATCTGTGGTGTAAAGATTTTCACGTTTGCCTGACGTAGGTTTCTGTCACCTACCATTAACTTACCCTGTTTTAAGAAATTAGTTTGTAAAACTATATTTAGAAATAAAATTAAGTTACATATATATACATACCCACACACATATATAAAGTCTAGTTTTTCCATTTAATAGTAATGCAAAATTAGATGTATGTTTTTTCCTAAAAATGTGTTGGCCCTAAGACACAATAAAATCATATAAAACATTACCATAAATTCTTTAAAAATGACAATTAAGAAGAGGAAATAATTATGCTGCTGCTGCTAAGTCACTTCAGTCATGTCCGACTCGTGTGACCCCACAGACGGCAGCCCACCAGGCTCCGCTGTTCCTGGGATTCTCCAGGCAAGAAAACTGGAGCGGGTTGCCATTTCCTTCTCCAAAGCATGAAAGTGAAAAGTGAAAGTGAAGTCACTCAGTCATGTCCGACTCTTAGCAACCCCATGGACTGCAGCCCGCCAGGCTCCTCCGTCCATAGGATTTTCCAGGCAAGAGTACTGAAGTGGGGTGCCATTGCCTTCTCTGGAAATAATTATAAATTCATCAATACAAGCTGTGTATTGTTTAATTCATTCAACCAACATGTACTGAGTATTCACTGTGTACTGGGTAGGGACTGTGATAGCAATAGGTGCATGCAAATTTAAAATTAAAAAGCTAAAACTCTTTTTAAGTAGAGTAGCTGAAGAGTCACTTACCAGCACTATATTAGGAATATAAAGAAAAATAAGGCAATAACTAGTCTAAGCTTGTGAGGCCTGTGACAAGAGTATCAATGTGGTCCGCCTTCCTTGTCCTCTGACCTCTGACTCTGGTCTACAACACAGGGGCTTCACAGTATTTGCACATGGACCTGAAGGCCCAATCCCATCCAAGCTCTATCTATCCCCTTCCAAACAGCTGCCCCTTAGCTACCCTTTGGGCCCAGGGAGCACACCCAGGGATGCAGTCCATCCTTGGAAGAACAGGCCTGGCAAAGAGGCAGTGCAGGGGCTGCTGGGGTCTTGTGTAGCTAGAAAGTGGTAAGGGGCAGGGCAGACACGCCCCTTTGGCCCTACAGACTCCTCACCCCATAGGGAATGGCAGAGCTGAAGGAAAGCCAGAGTGGAACCCCCTTAGGCATGGAGTCTAGGACAAGGATTTGCTGGCACTGGCAACAACAGTGGGTACAGAAAAGGGATGGTTTGGAGGGCTGCTGAGGTGGTACAATGGTTACGTGAATGACTAGATGTCGGGGTGACATTCATAGTTCTGTAAAAATGTCCAGTAAGTGCTTGACTACAGGTCACAGGCTAAGGAAAGAGGTCTGAGATGAGACATATATGATGGGGTTGAAGAAGAAACTCTGGAGAACCATCACTTTACAGTCAGAGGAAGAAGAGTCTAGAAAGACGATTGAGAAGGAGCAATTACAGAGGTAAAAAAAAAATGAAAAGCAAGAAAGGCTGGCGTCATAGTAACTAAGAAGAAAACGGTTTGAAAAAGTGGAAAGTGAGGTGCCAATAGTTTTAAATCAAACAGAAAGAAGGTTTAACCGTAACATAAGCTCCTTAGTAACAAGGAGATCTTCCATAATCTGAGCAGAGGCAGTTTCAGCAGACTGTTGAGGATGGAAGTCAGATGTGTAAGAAAATGGAAATTTACATTTAGACCCTTCATTCCAGTTGTTAAAAACACAGGCATTAGGTACATAAGCTTAACAGTGTGAAAAGGAAAAACACGCAGCTTAAATGAACAGTCTGAACAGAAAAGTCTCTCTGCCTTCATGTGCTGAGAGAGAAATGCAACTTGTTGTGATTGTCCTAATGCTTTCGAAGCACTCCTGAAAGAAGATGGCTTTCAGAAACTTGTAACTATTGATCTGAATTGGGTGTTAAAAAAAAAACCAAAAACACAGAAAAACAAAAGAGGTGTTATCCACAATCTTCCGTTAAGTAGATCTCGTAACTTAATTTTTCTGGATCATCACTATGTGCTTTAGTTTTGTTTTGCAGTTATCAGCTAAGTTCCTTGTGGGTCAGGACTGTGGTTTCTAAACTCCCCAGAGTGAGGAGTGGGCATGCTCTCTAGGATCTAAGAACAGAGAACTGGGATCACGCAGTTCAAAGCTCACAAGGTTCCACCACATACATCATATCAGTTCCACTTTTAGGTTTTAAAAAGCTTATAGTCAGCAAAACAAAAAACAAAATTTCCCCCAAATTTGGGAAACAAAACTTTTAGAAAAAGACACTGAGGGTGGTAAGAGCAAGGTCAAGGCTTCAGCACTGTCTCAAGCACTGTACACCACAGGAGGGCAGGCAGAAATTAGCAGTACGAGGACGTAGTTTTGTCTCCTGGGCGATTAGCTCTGAAGCATAATGGAGCTTCTGAAGGAAGCTAACTGGTTAATTCAAGGGGTCTAACCCTGGCTTCCTCACCTGAAACTTTGCGCCTGATGAAGATGCTGCTACTACTGCTAAGTCGCTTCAGTCGTGTCCGACTCTGTGTGACCCCATAGACAGCAGCCTACCAGGTTCCCCAATCCCTAGGATTCTCCAGGCAAGAATACTGGAGTGGGCTGCCATTTCCTTCTCCAGTGCATGAAAGTGAAAAGTGAAAGTGAAGTCGCTCAGTTGTGTCCAACTCCTAGCGACCCCATGGACTGCAGCCTACCAGGCTCCTCCATCCGTGGGATTTTCCAGGCAAGAGTACTGGAGTGGGGTGCCATTGCCTTCTCCCTCTGACGAAGATGGGTAGTCATATATTGGTTAGGAGGCTGCAGGTGTCCTGACCTCTGCAGCTCAAGACGTGACACATGTGCAAGGCTTTCCTTCATCCCAGTCTCCTCCCACTGGCCCCTTAATTTTCTCCCTCTCTTTCTCTCCCCCTAGCCCACCGAATTTCCTTTTCTTCCCTTCTTTCTTGGGTCTTTTTTCTTTGTCAATATTTTTCTCCTTACTGAAAATCCCATGGACGGGGGAGCCTGGTAGGCTGCAGTCCATGGGGTCATGAAGAGTCGGACACGACTGAGCGACTTCCCTTTCACTTTTCACTTTCACGCACTGGAGAAGGAAATGGCAACCCACTCCAGTATTCTTGCCTGGAGAATCCCAGGGATGGCAGAGCCTTGCACAGAGTCAGACACAACTGAAGCGACTTAGCAGCAGCAGCAGCAGCAGCCTACTTCTGAGGCCTAGTTTGTGCCTTCCCTACAAGCCAGGTGGAAAATAGGGGAATTTCCCTAGTGGGCTGAGAAGATTAGATCAGAGCTTTGGGAGTTTCTCCAGCACTGGTAGAATCAGGTGGTAAAGGCTAGGAAGTGGGAGCAGTCCCCCAGTGTCAGCACTGCTGAGCCTGGGGACCCCTGCCATGGTGGGCTGTTTGCCTTGGTCCTGTGCACATCAATCACTGCTCCTGTTGTGGAGAGGCTGGGGCTCAGGGGCACGTGGTTTAGCATTTATGCACAGCTGCATTTCTTTTCATATGATTCAATATACTATAGCTTTTCAAACAACAGCTAAAGTTCAAACTGAAGACCTCTAAGTTCATGTTTTCTTGCGAACTTGACATTTTAGCTTGTATGTAATAATATTTTGCATCCCAATCTTTTGCTTTTTGACATTCTGGAACAAATACCTAGGATTCTTGAATTATTTTCTACTTAGAATAATATGATGTTTCAGAATTGGAATTTTTACAGTTGGAAGAGACTTCAAACCTCAGCAAGATAACCTATTCTCTTCATTTTATTAAAAAAAAAAACAAAAACAAAAAACCCTGAGTTCCAGAAAAGCTAATAATATATTTTAAATCACACTTATTTTATAACTTATTTATAACATTCTTTCTCCAGAAAATATTAGTGGGGGGAGTTCCAAAGTCATACTAGCTAATGGATAGGACAAGACCAGAAATCAAAATTAAACCTGATTTCATCAGTCCACGAATCTTTCCACTCTTCCACAAGGCCTCATTCTGAAGGTTCTCTGTAACTAACAGTGATGATAAAAATCATTGATTATTGAAATAACCCAAGGTTCTCAGATCTAAAGGCATGCAGTAGCTAGCATATTTTTATTATGTGCAGAGAATCGTGACTAGCACTGGGGATAACATTAAAGAGTCAACATTTTAGAAACTGCAGCTATTTCCTAACTTTAAGTCCAGTACTCTTAACTTAAATTCAATGTATTTTTATGATTTAGAATCCATAAAAATACTCATCTCTAACACTTAACATGCCAGTGGTTCACAAGCTTTCTCTCAACTTCCAATTCTTAATCATCCTTCATGAGAATAAACTCTTGTGTTAAGGAATTTCCTGGATATTGACAATGGTCAAAGTGCTAGTAATAGCTTTCCTTTATTGGTGTAAGGAGATAATAAAAAGGGTCAGAGATGTTATGAATTAATTACAGGAAAAAGAAAGTTAGGAAGGGAGAAACAGAGTGAAATGGTGAAAAAGAATGGGCTTTCTAAAGATTTTTACCATAGCCTCAGTTTCTTTTATGAAAATCTATTTCCCTTTTGTACCCTTTAGTAATTTTGGCCAATTATGATTCAATTAAAAATATCTACTGCATATCTACTACGGTCAAGGCATCTTCAGACAGACATTAAAGGTAATATAAAAATAAATACTATAGTCTTGGTCCTAAAGAAGCTTATAAAAATAACTTCTCACGAACAGTTATAGAAAGTTCATAAAAACACACAATAAAAAAGAATATTGGTTAGATATCAAAAGACAGCTTCTAGCCTTAGCTAAATTTATTAACTCTATAATCTTTGGTGAACCACTTACTCTCTTTCTGTTTCAATTTCCCAAAAGGTACTTTATTTCACAGGATTATTGTTAAGGCCAAATGCGATAATCTCTCAGCAAGGCACAGGGGAAAAACGGACTCAGCCTGGTCTGAGAGAGACCTACTACTTCCCCCTACTTGGTCTCATAACATTTTCCTTGTCTCGTAACTTTTACTTTATTCTCTTACTTTAAAAGTATATATACTTGTAGTAGAAAATAAGTGTATAGAGAAGAACAAAAACCCATAAGTTCAATAATTCAGTAACTCACATAATCATTACTAATCTTTTGATTTTTTCAGTCTTCCTTTTTCCTTTTTTAAATGCATCTCTCAATTAAGATGTAGGCACAGGTTCAGTTCAGTTCAGTTCAGTCGCTTAGTCATGTCCGACTCTTTGCGACCCCATGAATCGCAGCAAGCCAGGCCTCCCTGTCCATCACCAACTCCTGGAGTCCACTCAGACTCATGTCCATCGAGTCAGTGATGCCATCCAGCCATCTCATCCTCTGTCGTCCCTTTTTCCTCCTGCCCCCAATCCCTCCCAGCATCAGAGTCTTTTCCAATGCGTCAACTCTTTGCATGAGGTGGCTAAAGTACTGGAGTTTCAGCTTTAGCATCATTCCTTCCAAAGAACACCCAGGGCTGATCTCCTTCAGAATGGACTGGTTGGATCTCCTTGCAGTCCAAGGGACTCTCAAGAGTCTTCTCCAACACCACAGTTCAAAAGCATCAATTCTTCAGTGCTCAGCCTTCTTCACAGTCCAACTCTCACATCTATACATGACCACTGGAAAAACCATAGCCTGGACTAGATGGACCTTTGTTGGCAAAGTAATGTCTCTGCTTTTGAATATGCTATCTAGGTTGGTCATAACTCTTCTTCCAAGGAGTAAGCGTCTTTTAATTTCATGGCTGCAGTCACCATCTGCAGTGATTTTGGAGCCCAATAAAATAAAGTCTGACACTGTTTCCACTGTTTCCCTATCTATTCCCCATGAAGTGATGGGACCAGATGCCATGATCTTCATTTTCTGAATGCTGAGCTTTAAGCCAACTTTTTCACTCTCCCTAAGAGGATTTTTAGTTCCTCTTCACTTTCTGCCTTAAGGGTGGTGTCATCTGCATATCTGAGGTTATTGATATTTCTCCTGGGAATCTTGATTCCAGCTTGTACTTCTTCCAGCCCAGGGTTTCTCATGATGTACTCTGCATACAAGTTAAATAAGCAGGGTGACAATATACAGCCTTGACATACTCCCTTTCCTATTTGGAACCAGTCTGTTGTTCCATGTCCAGTTCTAACTGTTGCTTCCTGACCTGCATATTGGTTTCTCAAGATGCAGGTCAGGTGGTCTGGTATTTCCATCTCTTTCAGAATTTTCCCAGTTTATTGTGATACACAAAGTCAAAGGCTTTGGCATAGTCAATCACAGATATTATACTGAATAAACAGTTTTATGCATTGAATCATTTTAACTTTATACTCTACATAAGCATTTTTTCATTTCATTCTTTACAATCATAATTGTTAATGGCTCCATTGATAGTGTATCATACAGATGTACGAAAACTCACTTGACATTTTCCTAATGTTTGCTACTTATTTGCTAATATTAATAATACAGGTGTGATAATCTCTGTATGAGAATATTTGCCATTTCATAATTGTTTCCTTTGGGTCAACAGGTTGGAGGGTATGAAGATTTTCTTGTTGTTGCTTAGTCGCTAAGTTGTGTCCAGCTCTTTTGCAACCCGATGGACTGTAGCTCACCAGGCTCCTCTGTCCATGGAATTCTCCAGGCAAGAATTATGGAGTGGGTGGCCATTCCCTTCTCCAGGGGATCTTCCCGACCCAGGGACTGAAACTGTCTCCTACATTGGCAGAGGGATTCTTTACCACTGAGCCAACAGGGAAGCCCCTTATGAAATATACTCCAAAGTTATATTTCAGAAGAGTCTGAAGTAATTTACATTCCATCAACAGTGGTCGGCAGTGTCTGTCCCACCAGCACTGAGTACCCATATTTTTAAAATATGCACATAAAAATAAAAATTTTTTTTTCAATTTTAATAGAAAAATAAACAATACACACACACACACACACACAGATTTGGTGTTAGTATTCTATTGATGTTTTAACAAATTACCACAAACTTAGTGGCTTTAAGACAAGACTCATTTATTCTCTTACAGTTCTGTAATTCAGAAGTCCAACAGGGGTCTCACTGAGCTAAAGTCAAAGTGTGGCATGGCTGTGTTCCCTTCTGGAGGCTCTGAAGAAGAATATGCTTCCTCGCCTCTATCAGCATCTAGCAGCTGCCTGCTTTCCTTGGTTCCTGGCCCCTGTCCTCTATCTTCAAAGCCAGCAACAGGGATTTGAGTTCTTTTCACATTGCATCTCTCTGACTTCCTTTCTATCTCTTATTTAAGGGCTTTTATGATTACACTGGGCACACCTGGATAACGCAGGATACTCTTTCTATTTTAGGGTCAGATGATTAGCAAACTTAATCCCGTCTATAACTGGAGCTCTCCTTTGCCATGTAACAGAATACATTCACAGGTTCTGGGTATTAGAAGGTGGACATCTTTGGGGGATAGGGGCATTATTCTGCCTACCACACTGGGTAAGGCCAAAAGGCAACTCCTTGTTTTAATCTGTATTTCTTTTTTGACTACTGGTCTTTTTTTCCATTGGTATACTACAGTTTCTCTTATTTTGAATGAGTGCTTAATATATTTATTTACCTGTTCTTGCCCTTGTTTTGACAAATATTTTTCCTTTTGGTCAATTCTGTTTTAAGCTTAACAATCTGTACATTTAATTTTTTTATGGTGGATAAACATATACTTTATTTGAACAAACATAAAGGAGAGCTCCTAGCACATTTCAGCAATACAAAGTTGGGCAATCCAACAAAACAGTAATACAGTTGGTCCTATCTATTCATAAGTTTCGTATGCCAGATATGGAAGGCAGGCTGTTCTATACCATTTTATATAAGACTTGAGCATTTACACTTAATCATTTGTAAGTGGCCACATCTATCAATTTTTCTCTTTATAATTTTCCTCTGTTTTTCATACTTAGGAAAAAAATTTTCTATGTAGAGATCAGATAAATATTCCTATATGTTGTTTTTCAATTAAATATTTACCCATTTAGTTCATCTGAATTTATTTTGGTGCATGGTATGAAATGAGGATCTAATATGATCTTTTTCTCCTAAATAGACAGCCAGATTGCTGTGGTTGAGACAATAAACTATTTCTAATTTCCTTTTAGGTACAGAACACCCCAAGTTTGTGCTAGGGTAAGTTATAGTCTGCATTTCCAAGCTCCCCTTGCAGTGAGGTGGGGCCTTATTACCAAGTTTGCGCCAACGTGATGAGAGTAGGAGGATTTCAAGGTCACTCCCAAGAGAACAAACTGCTCTCCCCAGTCCCTCTCCCTCTTCATATAGGATGAAATGTGCCTACAGTGCTGATGCATTGCTCTGGACTGTCCTGCTAAGGTCAACTCCCTCGGGGAGCAACAAGATAAAGGAACTTAGGTCCCCTGTAGGACAGAGCTGCCTAGGCCTAGGCCTCCCTGCCAACTCTGGACTATCATATTAGAAAGAAATACTATCTTGTTTGAGTTACTATATTTTGAGACATCTCATTATAACAGCTTAACTGTTCATTGATTGAGAAATTAGCTGCAGAATAGGATTTTGCATTTGGAAAGGCATAACATATTTGGCACTGGCTTAGTGGTTAGGCTGCAGGCCGAAAAGGCAGGTGATTTGTGAGATACAGCAAAACCACTGCTTCTGATTACCTAGAACTGGGTGGAAAAAATCAGAAGACTACTCTGTTTCCCACCTTTTGCTGATTTTAGGATGGCACTACAAGACAGGTGGAGGCAAACAAGTGTTGGCTGGTTTGCCAGCATAGACAGAAGGGACAAGAGCTCTACTAACAGAGTTTCTCTTTGCCCATGGCCTGCTATCCAAATTTAGTGAGAATCTAGGAATTTAAAGCCTCAGGTTGCCTCTGTATCTTTAAATGGCAGGAAATAATGTCTTTGACAGCCTGTCTAGCAGCAAAGATCAAATTAAAGGTGTTATTTTCCAACCCAGGCCTAACTTTTTTCAGATGGCATCCACTTAGCCACTATGAAATTAAGAGGAAAGGGATAAGCTGAGCACAAAAGGAGTATAGGAAAGGAGATTCAGCAGAAGTAAGAACCATAGTCAGGAAGCAACAGTTAGAACTGCACATAGAACAACAGACTGGTTCCAAACAGGAAAAGGAGTACGTCAAGGCTGTATATTGTCACCCTGCTTATTTAACTTCTATGCAAAGTACATCATGAGAAACCCTGGGCTGGAAGAAGCACAAGCTGGAATCAAGATTGCCAGGAGAAATATCAATAACCTCAGATATGCAGATGACACCACCCTTATTGCAGAAAGTGAAGAGGAACTAAAAATCCTCTTAGGGAGAGTGAAAAAGTTGGCTTAAAGCTCAACATTCAGAAAATGAAGATCATGGCATCTGGTCCCATCACTTCATGGGAAATAGATGGGGAAACAGTGAAAACAGTGTCAGACTTTATTTTATTGGGCTCCAAAATCACTGCAGATGGTGACTGCAGCCATGAAATTAAAAGACGCTTACTCCTTGGAAGAAAAGTTATGACCAACCTAGATAGCATATTGAAAAGCAGAGACATTACTTTACCAACTAAGGTCCGTCTAGTCAAGGCTATGGTTTTTCCTGTGGTCATGTAGGGATGTGAGAGTTGGACTGTGAAGAAAGCTGAATGCCGAAGAATTGATGCTTTTGAACTGTGGTGTTGGAGAAGACTCTTGAGAGTCCCTTGGACTGCAAGGAGATCCAACCAGTCCATTCTGAAGGAGATCAGTCCTGGGTGTTCTTTGGAGGGAATGATGCTAAAGCTGAAACTCCAGTACTTTGGCCACCTCAAGCAAAGAGTTGACTCATTGGAAAAGACTCTGATGCTGGAAGGGATTGGGGGCAGGAGGAGAAGAGGACAACAGAGGATGAGATGGCTGGATGGCATCACTGACTCGATGGTCGTGAGTCTGAGTGAACTCTAGGAGTTGGTGATGGACGGGGAGGCCTGGCGTGCTGCAATTCACGGGGTCGCAAAGAGTCAGACATGACTGAGCGACTAAACTGAACTGAACTGAACTGAAGAACCAGGGCCTTAAGTAAAAATCTTTGGGTGTGGCTACATTTACATGAACCTACTGGATATAAGTAGAGAAGGAACCTACTAAGTGTTTGAGGGAAGTCACCAAAGACACCACAAAATGGTTCTACGAAACTTAAAGATTGCTTGATTCCTAGAGCAATCCTGAGGTCCCCAGATCAGCACCAGCAAACACAAAAGACACAGCCCCCTGTTGCAACTGCAGGTGTATTCACTAAGAACAATGGACCCAAAAAGAGCCTTGCTGAGCTCAAAGCCAAAAATCACAAAGAACAATCAAAGGAGTTACTCCCAGAGAACCATGAAGACCTGATAAAAGCCAGAGATCTAGATTTCAAGCTACATGGAGCGACTGGACAAAACTCTGCATTTTCTCCTTTGAGGAAGGACGAACATGTTTTCAGTATAGGCTGAGGGGGCACATGGATACTCGGAGACATTAGATAGCACAGACTATTAACTGTCTTTTTACATCCATTCCCATTCTCTTTCATCATAGTATCCATGCATTTGTTGTGGTTGTTGCTATTGTTTCCTAAATTTGAAGTTGAATGGTTTAATGAAGACCTATAAGACCTTTTAGAACTAACCCCCAAAAAAGATGTCCTTTTCATTATAGGGGACTGGAATGCAAAAGTAGGAAGTCAAGGAACACCTGGAGTAACACGCAAATTTGGCCGTGGAATGCGGAATGAAGCAGGACAAAGACTAACAGAGTTTTGCCAAGAAAATGCACTGGTCAGAGCAAACACCCTCTTCCAACAACACAAGAGAAGACTCTACACATGGACATCACCAGATGGTCAACACCAAAATCAGACTGATTATATTCTTTGCAGCCAAAGATGGAGAAGCTCTATACAGTCAACAAAAACAAGACCAGGAGCCGACTGTGGCTCAGATCATGAACTCCTTATTACCAAATTCAGACTCAAATTGAAGAAAGTAGAGAAAACTACTAGACCATTCAGGTACGACCTAAATCAAATCCCTTATGATTATACAGTGGAAGTGAGAAATAGATTTAAAGGCCTAGATCTGATAGATAGAGTGCCTGATGAACTATGGAATGAGGTTCGTGACATTGTACTGGAGACAGGGATCAAGACCATCCCCATGGAAAAGAAATGCAAAAAAGCAAAATGACTGTCTGGGGAGGCCTTACAAATAGCTGTGAAAGAAAGAGAGGCAAAAAGCAAAGGAGAAAAGGAAAGATATAAGCATCTGAATGCAGAGTTCCAGAGAATAGCAAGAAGAGATAAGAAAGCCTTCTTCAGTGATCAGTGCAAAGAAATAGACAAAAACAACAGAATGGGAAAGACTAGAGATCTCTTCAAGAAAATTAGAGATACCAAGGGAACATTTCATGCAAAGATGGGCTCGATAAAGGACAGAAATGGTATGGACCTAACAGAAGCAGAAGATATTAAGAAGAGGTGGCAAGAATACACAGAAGAACTGTACAAAAAAGATCTTCACGACCCAGATAATCACAATGGCGTGATCACTCACCTAGAGCCAGACATCCTGGAATGGGAAGTCAAGTGGGCCTTAGAAAGCATCACTACAAACAAAGCTAGTGGAGGTGATGGAATTCCAGTTGACAATTTCATATCCTGAAAGATGATGCTGTGAAAGTGCTGCACTTAATATGCCAGCAAATTTGGAAAGCTCAGCAGTGGCCACAGGACTGGAAAAGGTCAGTTTTCATTCCAATCCCAAAGAAAAGCAATGCCAAAGAATGCTCAAACTACCGCACAATTGCACTCATCTCACATGCTAGTCAAGTAACGCTCAAAATTCTCCAAGCTAGGTTTCAGCAGTACATGAACTGTGAACTTCCTGATGTTCAAGCTGGTTTTAGAAAAGGCAGAGGAACCAGAGATCAAATTGCCAACATCTGCTGGACCATGGAAAAAGCAAGAGAGTTCCAGAAAAACATCTATTTCTGCTTTATTCACTATGCCAAAACCTTTGACTATGTGGATCACAAGAAACTGTGGAAAATTCTGAGAGAGATGGGAATACCAGACCAGCTGACCTGCCTCTTGAGAAATCTGTATGCAGGTCAGGAAGTAACAATTAGAACTGGACATGGAACAACAGACTGGTTCCAAATAGGAAATGGAGTCCATCAAGGCTGTATACTGTCACCCTGCTTATTTAAATTCTATGCAAGAGTACATCATGAGAAACGCTGGGCTGGAAGAAACACAAGCTGGAATCAAGATTGCCGGGAGAAATATCAATAACCTCAGATATGCAGATGACACTACCCTTATGGCAGAAAGTGAAGAGGAACTCAAAGCCTCTTGATGAAAGTGAAAGAGGAGAGTGAAAAAGTTGGCTTAAAGCTCAACATTCAGAAAATGAAGATCATGGCATCCGGTCCCAACACTTCATGGGAAATAGATGGGGAGACAGTGGAAACAGTGAGACTTTATTTTGGGGGGCTCCAAAATCACTGCAGATGGTGATTGCAGCCATGAAATTAAAAGACACTTACTCCTTGGAAGAAAAGTTATGACCAACCTAGACAGTATACTCAAAAGCAGAGACATTACTTTGCTGACTAAGGTCCGTCTAGTCAAGGCTATGGTTTTTCCTGTGGTCACATATGGATGTGAGAGTTGGACTGTGAAGAAGGCTGAGCACCGAAGAATTGATGCATTTGAACTGTGGTGTTGGAGAAGACTCTTGAGAGTCCCTTGGACTGCAAGGAGATCCAACCAGTCCATTCTGAAGGAGATCAGCTCTAGGATTTCTTTGGAAGGAATGATGCTGAAGCTGAAACTCCAGTACTTTGGCCACTTCATGTGAAGAGCTGACTCACTGGAAAAGACTTTGATGCTGGGAGGGATTGTGTGCAGGAGAAGGGGACGACCAAGGATGAGATGGCTGGATGGCATCACTGACTTGATGGATGTGAGTCTGAGTGAACTCTGGGAGTTGGTGATGGACAGGGAGGCCTGGCATGCTGCAAATCATGGGGTCACAATGAGTCAGACATGACTGAGCGACTGAACTGAACTGAACTGAATTTACAAACCAACTTTGTTCGTGGGACATGGGACAAATCCTCCCACTTCTACAAAAAGAAACCAAATATGATATTCCATGGGGAAAATGAGGCTTCCATAATCTTCAACAAGATGTACTTGTTTCTAGGTAAGATTTCCTACCCAGAAGAGCACTGCTTAATTGAGTGCTTTGTATCACTATCTCTGTTTACACTGTGATATGTTCAGTTCAGTCACTTAGTCATTTCTGACTCTTTGTGACCCTATGGACTGCAGCACACCAGGCTTCCCTGTCACTGGGATTCTCCAGGCAAGAACACTGGAGTGGGTTGCCATTTCCTTCTCCAGTGCATGAAAGTGAAAAGTGAAAGTGAAGTCGCTCAGTCGTGTCTGACTCTTAGCGACCCCATGGACTGCAGCCTACCAGGCTCCTCCATCCATGGGATTTTCTAGGCAAGTGTACTGGAGTGGGTTGCCATTTCCTTCTTCAACTAGCGTGTGAGATGAGTGTAATTGTGCGGTAGTTTGAGCATTCTTTGGCCTTGCCTTTCTTAGGGATTGGAATGAAAACTGACCTTTTCCAGTCCTGTGATAGCTATATCTTTTTTTTGTTTCTTTAGCATCCTTGCATTTGAACTGGGGGCATGGCTGCTGAGCTACATGTCCAGCTCCTCTTGCAGATAGGTGTGGCCATATGACTAAGTCTGTACCAGTGGCGTGTGATTAAAATTGATACATACAGCTTCCTGCTCAATACCTAAAGATGTAGTCACTTGCCCTGGATATCCTATTTCTCCTTCCTGTGGACTGGAATGAAAGCATGATATGAATCAGCTTTGACCACCTGGATAGGAATATTACCACAGGGGATGTTAGACCAATAGAAAAGGAACTTGAGTCCCTGGAACAGAGCTGCCTACCTGGTCTGCTGCAGCCCATTATCTTTCAGACTGTTTCTTGGGAGAAAAATAAATTTATTTATTGAACTTGTGTATTTTTTATCTTTTTACACAGCTTAGCCTATCCTTTACAAATAAATAGACTCTCAGTAACAGTTGATTCCCAAGTTTGGATTTAAATAATGAAATCTAGGAACCAACATTTGTTAAGTATATCTATTATGTCCATTTTCTTTCATAAGTGCTTATACTTTTAATATTATTTTATGATAGATATATTTACAACACATATTTTTGCTAGTTTGTATTTTAATTTTATGACTTATCTTAGAAGTATGAGGGTTCAGGGTTTATGTAGTCAGATCTACACATCTTTCCCTTGTGATTTCTTTCATCGTTTTCACACTCAGAAAAGCAGTCTCTTATCTTTCTTTCTCTTATTCTCATTATTGAAGATCTGATGTGATCATTTTAGATTCTCTTAATTAGTGTTTTCACTCCAAAACGTGAGATTAGCACATGGTAAAGATATTCCCAAGCAGAGTTAAGAGTACAAAATAAAAAGTAAATCTCCTTTTCACCCCAGACTTCTAGGTTCCCAGGCTTCCTCCTCAGAAACAACCAACAGTAATGGTTTCTTTCAGCAACAGTCCTTGCCAAATACATCCCTCCCACTATTTTTTCTAAGTAGGAATATATTAAACATAACATTATAACTTTGTCTTTTCTCAAACTCAACAATATATCTTGGAGATATTTCCAAATCAGCACTTAACAGAACTTTTACTCCCTTTTCACAGCTACATACTATTTCACTGTATACTTCATCATCACTAACCCTCTGCTGAAGACGTCTGGGTTGTAATCAGCCTTTTGCTATTACAAGCAAAACCACACAAACATGACTGTCCTTCCAAAATGATATAGCTTTATATGTGGGCTAATTTTCTAGAAGGACAAATATTGGGTTAAAGGACATGTACATTTTTAATTTAATAAATACTGTAAAAATGCCCTCTAAATAGAATTCTCCAAATTACTTATAACACCTATTTTTTCCCCTATACCTCAGGCAACACAGTACATTATCATACTTTTTCATCTTTGCCAATACTCAGACATACAATTGCTTTTGCAATTTTCTTTAACTATGATGAAGTTGTTGAGTATCTTTTCTTAAGATTTGTATCTCAATTTCTGTAATTACTTACTCACATATAACACTCATTTTCCTACTGACTTGCTATTTTTCTTATTGATTTGACAGAGTTCTTTTCAATTAAGGAAATTATCCATTTGTCTTATTGTTGCAAACATTTCACAGTTTTTAACTTTTCTTTTGACTTTGTTTTATACTATATATATATATGTATTTTTATAGGATATTTAATCATGCAGATACTCTTAACTTTTACGTAGTCAAAAGTATTATACTTTTCTATGGCTTCTGAGATTTGTGTCTTAGTTCGAAGGCCTTTGCCATTCTAAGATTATTAATAATTAGATGCATCTTCTAATATTTCTATGGTTCATTATTTTCTACTTAAATGGTTAATCCAACTGGAATTTACTTAAGTGGTAGGACAGATATAGGGCTCCTTCTCATTCTTTTTTCAGATAGCTAAGCAGTTATCATAAAACCATTTACTAAACAACTCATTTTTTCTGCTATGATCATTTTAAATTTAAGATTGTCAGCTACAAAGCATTTCACAATGGAGTATATTTCTAGAAAATCTACGTTTACTAGAACCATTCTATTTAACTATTTATCATACGTTAGTAATCTATTATTAATATTAATAAAAATTACACTGATTTGAAAGATAATATGTCATGGAAATTACTGGATACACCTATGATTAAAGGCAGATATAACCTACTATAAGCTCACCTTCTAGAAGTCTGTAAATTGTTTACTGGGCATGCCATATTGCATTTCACACTATAGAGTGATGCCATTTTGTATTTTTTTAATATATGATTTGCTTCCCAGTCATAGAAGAAATGCTTTATAGTTCATTATTCTAAGTTCCTTATTTATTTGTGGTGTTAATAAGAGAAAAGTAGCATATCTATATGTAGATAAAAGAAATACTGATACTATGAAGAAGTAAAACACCATTAGGAAGGTGGTATTAATAGTTGTGACTGAAGAAAGGGCTTATCAGAAAGCTGCTTCTCACATGTCTTAAGACTCATAAAAGCTAAGATACAGGAAGTAAAAGGTACTGGGTCACTATTCAGAAGGCTGGGTCAGAAGCTCGAAAAGCTTCAAGTGAAACAGGGGCACAGAAACAGATTGCTAAATACTTGTTTCAGTGCTGGCCAAATGCACAGAAGGTCTTTATCCCTTCCGGTTCAGTGTCAAGTGGGAGTCTTAAGCTTAAAAGTGGTAATCTAATAAGGCTTCTAGTCAGAAATAAGCATCCTAACTGTAGCATTTTCATTGTAACAGCTGCATGTGTGTTGTTAATAATATTGCTCTAAAGAAATATTGCATGGACATAAATGAAGTCTCATTTCAAGGGGATAATATTCCCATATTCCTTATATGATAGGTGAACACACAAAGGATGAAAAATTCAATTTATACTTTCTTTTTATGAAAGGTTCAATCTCTCAGAATTCTTTCTTTCTTCTCTTTCCTTTCTATCTTTGTTTACATTTCTTTATGAGCTCTATTTATTTTTCATACCATTTTCTCCACCACAGAGTCAACTCTCTATTATTCCTATAATTTTATATTTGGAAAGGATATGAAGGGATATAAAACTAGAGAGAAGCAATAGAATAGATGGCCCAAAACCAAAGAAAAGCTACCAGAAATATTAGGAAGCATTTTTAAAGAATGCATTATTGAATTTCAGCTTATACTGAAGTTTGTACTTAAAAACTGTACATGCTTAAAAAAAAACAAAACCTGTATATTTGAAAAATTAAGAACATTTCAAACACAATGAAACTCATCTGTTAAAATCTCACTCAGAAAGATAGGATATGAAGACCAGCATTCCATAGAAACCCAAATGATATCTGCCTTTAAAAATATGAAATACTTATACTCTCAATTTTCTGGAGAGATAACATATTTTAAAAATCTGAAAATGAACAGCATTTATTTTGAAAATGAAAAATTCTGTTCCAAATAAAAGTCAACATCTTGTACCTAAAATCCACTCCTTCTCCTCCTGGGTCCCGTGTATCTGTTAATGGAATCAACAATGTCAGAGTCTCCAGAATGCAACCTCAGTCATATCACCTCTGATGTCTTTCTCACACGTTCCCTATCACATCTATGCTATCCTTTCCATTCCCACAAGTTCTCAGGCTAAGACAGTCATTCTGGACTCCTCACTTCCTGTTATTTCCTTTATTCAATCCATTAGCAAGTCCTTCAAAATATAATCAGATTTGACCACTCCTCACCACCACCAGTGCCACCACTGTGGCTCAAGTCAGCATCATCTCTCATGTGGTTTATTGCACTGATTCCCTACCTGGTCTCCCCACTCCTGCATCCTCAATAAAGCAGCCTGTGACCATGGTTCTTTTTGGCTCAGAGCTGCCAATGATTTTCTAGCTCGAAAAAAGCTGAAGTCCTTACGCAGTCTTGAAGGACCCGGTCTCACACTCCCGTCGCCACCCATGACTGGTCTCATTTCCCAGCCCTCTTCCCATAAAGTCTCTGGTTCAGCTCCAGCCCTGCCAGGCTCCCTGCCAGGTTGCTCGTCTCTTCCCATCCTTAATACTTGCCGTTCTCTCTGCCTGGAATGCTTGCCCCTTACATAACACATCATCCATCCATTCACTCCTCCAGGCTTCACCCTCAAAAGCTATCTTCCCAGTAACCATTTTTTCCTGAAATTTGACCATCCTTTCTCTTCTGTCCTATTTCAAATCCTTCTTTCCTATTTTTTTCCCACAGCACATACTATATATTTAACTTATTTATCTAGTTTATTGCCAGTCTCCCCAACTGGAATGTAAACTGCACAAGGCAGAGATTTTCCTACTGTGTTTTCTGCTGCAATCCCCATGTGCAGAAAAGAGCTTGGCACACAGGAGGAGTTCAGTGAACATTGTTGAATAAAAGAACTAATAAATGGATAAACAAACAAAACAAAAGGATGACTCCAGCTTAGGCTCTCACACTGCATCTTTCCTGGTTTCCTGCTAGCACTCTTAACCCTCTGTAATCAATCCTACAGTCTTCAAATCAATAGCTTACCTAATATAGGTCTGATCCTATTGTTGCTCAGATTAAGAACCTAAGTGGCTCCCAACTGTCCAGTGAGGGATAATGGTTCTAAGGGATGGTGTCAATATCATGCATAATCAGGATACCCTTTTCTAAACTCCATCTCTACATACTGCTTTCTTATGCTTTATTCTGTATACCAGTGCCTCTCAAACTTCAGTCATTTACGGCTCCTTGTTAATGGGAAAAATTTTCTCAATGGCTCTTAAGGTCAAATCCAAGGATCCCAGTTTGATAAACACTAGGAAACTGACATCCTGGTCAATAAAAATGTGGTTTTTAAAAAAAATTACAGATTATTATTGGTTAAAAAATCTTTTGATATTATAACCGAAAGGAAAACAAATTTCTAAAATCTTCATATACTCTATATCCCTTGAGAATAAATCCATATACCCCAGGTGCAGAAATGCTGCTATACAGAAAAGAAGCTACCTACCCATCCCAGAAGAAACCTGTGCTTACCTGCCTCTCTGCCTTCGTTTTGGTTGTTCTTCTACCCCAGAATATCCTTCCCCTAACTATAGTTATCAAAATTCTATTTACCCTCAGTGCCTACTTTAATTATCTTCTCCTCTGTGAAATCTTCTTTTTGAGATCCTCAGCCAAAACTTCTCTCAATCTCTTGTGGCAATGCTATAAATCTTCTATGGCATCGCCTATTAATACATTATTCTTCCTTTTGTTACACTATTATTTTCCCATGGTTATTATAGCTCCTGGATAGCATGAAGATTATTCTCTATTTATTTACACAACAATTAGTCCAGGATCTTCCATATGACAACTAATAAATGTATACTCAATTATTTACCATGTCAGGGGAAAAAATGCTACTATAAATATGACCCTCTGATTTTAAAAATGGAACTGTTTATTAAAAGCTTATAACCAAACATATATAATACACTCATAACAGAAAAATGTGGGGAAAAAATTTTAAGTTATTTATATGATTTACCTTCTTTTAAGCATTAAGTCTGATACAGGTATGCACCTTAGACCAGTTCCCAAAACCATAAGGAAGGATGTCAGAAGCACAGTTATCCGAAGACCTAAAAGAAAACAAAAATATCTGGATTATTTTCTATTTTCTCTTCAAGTAAGTCAATGTTAAGAACAAAGATTTTTTTACTCAATCATACTGGTATTATATTCTAATACGGCTTTTCTCTATAACTCCCAACATGGGAAGAGAGAACTCTACACGCTGAAAATGAAATGATTTTAACTTTAAGAGAAAACCTGAATGATCACATCAAGGATTGAGTAAAAAGTTCTATGAGCTCCAGATTTTTGAAATGAATGGCTAATAATGCTTTGTTCAGATATAACACTAAAATATATAGAAAATAATTTTAAAAGATATTTTGGTTTTACATCTCAAATAGAAAATTTCCAATTTTCAAAGGCAAGCTGTTAATTTAAAAAATTCTAAACTGCCCCCATAGTTTTTTTTTTTTTAACATGATAAATTATTGCTTTAAATTTTCTCAAAAAATGACAAGTGGCCAATTACTTATTTTATCTCATAATCAGGCCAAATTTGTTATAGAGTCTTAAGAGATAGTCCATTAGAACCCTTTGATTATTAATACAATATTATTAATATAATAGTATTTAATGTTGTTTTATCAGATGGCTTTCAACTTATAGAATGACGTTGTTTAAAAAAAAAGAGAAAGCATGGTTTAGGGTTTTAGAAGATAATGGGGATCAGATAGCTCTTCCCTTTGTATCCCAAATATGATCAACTATTTTGAAAATGTGTGCCAATGGTCAGTTATGTGGATAACAGGGCAAAAGAAAATATAAAATGTAAAACAAAGTAACCAAAAACAGATACAATAGCCTGGCTGTGGCTGAATAATATACCAAGATTCTATCTTCCTATTGTTGGAATGCTGCACCTTTCTTAGCACTAAATTAATGCTGCCTTACTGTTTTGTAGCAGCCACAACCCAGAAGTGGCTCATATGGAATATGTGGCAAAAGTAGCAACATTTCTTCCAATTTTTCCCAGACCCAACATCCTTGAAACCATTTCACAGTGAATAGACTTAAACTGTTTAATGCAAATTTTCTCTCTCTTTTTTTTCCCCAAGAGCTTTCTTTTCTCGGCAGAAGGGAGATGGTTAAATGTTTGGTTTCCAAAAGGCTTCTCTGCTTGAAGGAAATTGAAAGTCAACAAAACTATAATTATGCAGATTAAATACAGCAAGGAAAATAAACTTGAGATTCAGATCAGGCACACACACGCTACATTGAGGATAATTTGTGACATGAACTGAGTTAGCTTTATATGATCTGAATATGATTAATATAATTTGGCAGAAGGAATAACATAGAAAATTGTGCTGCTCAGGAACAAGTAATGCATACATACTGCTCATTTACTGCTTCTACTAACAACGCAGATTTTAAAACCACATTACAGCCACAGGAAATAAATAATTAATAAAAACTACATTCATAGTCATAAATACCCTAAACTTGCAAACTGTTGCTCTTATAAGGTCATACTGGGTGCCTTATGAGATAGTGGATAAAATTTTATCAATTCGGGTCTATAAGGCTCACATTCTACATTATGTTTATTTCTTCCTAGTATTTGGTTTGTAATTAAGGTAAATAGCCACCAAGTGGGCAGTGGGGCATTGTGTATAGCCCTAAGGTCCAAATAACCAGGTTTCCTATTACTACTGCTCAAAGCTAGCACAAAACAGCTGATATAAACTTTCAAGAATAAAGAAGTTGTGAAAAGCTGATTACTATAAAGCAATCTTACAGGCACAACTTGTGGCTTTCTTATTTTCAGTTGTTGCCAAATATTACCCAATCCACCTCAACTGATGCTCAGTTTTGAATAGAATGCTTTCTTGATCTCATTTGAATTTTGACAAGGCAGGACTCTGTAGTTCCATGTACTCAAAAAGACAGCAACTGACTTTGGCAAGAAGTATAAATTCCCCAGGAAAAATATGCTTATGAGCCATTTAGGACCTTCACATAAATAAATCCCAAGTGATTACAGTACTAGGACGTGAGTGCAAAAACCATCTGATGAAAGGTATAGGAATAATTTTGGAAAACTAAATATGACAATAAGAATAAATTCTACTCAAATATGGCATCCAGACTTTGCAGGAAGCCCCTTTCGAATGGATGATGGTGCATTTGCTGGGAACCTCCTGGGTACAGGAAGACAGTCTCCACATCGGTGCCTAAATATCATGATACAAAATTGAATGCAAAAAAAAACCCCACTCCACCCACCCACCCACCCACCGACCCACCCACACACACACACACACACACACACAGTGAAGATAAGCTCTGATTGCTCCTGGTATAGACCACTGGGTACAGGAAGACAGTCTCCACATCGGTGCCTAAATATCATGATACAAAATTGAATGCAAAAAAAAAAAAAAACCCAACCCCACTCCACCACCCCCCCCCACACACACACACACAGTGAAGATAAGCTCTGATTGCTCCTGGTATAGACCACTGGGTACAGGAAGACAGTCTCCACATCGGTGCCTAAATATCATGATACAAAATTGAATGCAAAAAAAAAAACAAAACCCAACCCCACTCCACCACACACACACACACACACACACACACACACACACACACACACACACACAGAGTGAAGATAAGCTCTGATTGCTCCTGGTATAGACCACTTGTCCTTATACCCCACAGCCAGAGCCTCGCCACCGGGATCTGTCTCCGAGACTATGAGGACTACTTACATTGTGCCTGTTTTCCTGTTTACACTAGTCAAAGAAGACCCAAGATTCACAGGTTATCCTTATCCCAATATGGCTTCACACATTCTAAAATCTGACCTCATCTCTGCCAGGGCTTGAACCCCCAAAATCTTTCCACTGTGCCTTCTGGAGCTCTCAGGATCTGCAGATCAGTGGAATCCCTACATTTATCAAGCTCTTTCATAAACACTGTCTTCACCTTTTTACTCCTCTGAAACCTCTTCCCTGAGGACACTGCTTCCCCAGCCACTTCCAGATCATAGTTACTCTCTCCTCTCTAAATAAAGCTCCCAGTCTCTTCTCTCCTGATGCTTTGGTTTTCTCTGGTTGAAGCAGTATGATGACGATGTGCCTTGCTGTAGTTTTATTCAGGCTGCAATTTGTTCTGTGTGGTTTTGTTTATGCTGTTTCGTCTACTAGGATTATTATATTTCTGGATTTAAGGATATCAACAAATTTGGAAACTTTTCTGGCATTATTTCTTCAATCGCTCCCTCCTACCCCATTTCATCTTACTCCATGCCCTCTTCCCTTCAGTTCAGTTCAGTTCAGTCACTCAGTCATGTCCAACTCTTTGTGACCCCATGGACTGCAGCACCCCAGGCCTCCCTGTCCATCACCAACTCCTGGAGCTCACTCAAACTCATGTCCATCGAGTTGGTGATGCCATCCAGCCATCTCATCCTCGGTCGTCCCCTTCTCCTCCTGCCCCCAATCCCTCCCAGCATCAGGGTCTTTTCCAATGAGTCAACTCTTTGCATGAGGTGGCCAAAGTACTGGAGTTTCAGCTTTAGCAACAGTCCTTCTAATGAACACCCAGGACTGACCTCCTTTAGAATGGACTGGTTGGAGTCTCCAAGGGACTCTCAAGAGCCTTCTCCAGCACCACAGTTCAAAAGCATCAATTCTTTGGTGCTCAGCTTTCTTCACAGTCCAACTCTCACGTCCATACATGACCACTGGAAAAACCATAGCCTTGACTAGACGGACCTTAGTTAGCAAAGTAATGTCTCTGCTTTTGAATATGCTGTCTAGGTTGGTCATAACTTTTCTTCCAAGGAGAAAGGTCTTTTAATTTCATGGCTGCAGTCACCATCTGCAGTGATTTTGGAGCCCAAATAAATAAAGTCTGACACTGTTTCCACTGTTTCCCCATCTATTTCCCATGAAGTGATGGGAACACATGCCATGATCTTAGTTTTCTGAATGTTAAGCTTCAGGCCAACTTTTTCAGTCTCCTCTTTCACTTTCATCAAGAGGCTCTTTAGTTCCTCTTCACTTTCTGCCATAAGGGTGATGTCATCTGCATATCTGAGGTTATTGATATTTCTCCCAGCAATCTTGATTCCAGCTTGGACTTCTTCCAGCCCAGCATTTCTCATGATGTACTTTGTATATAAGTTAAATATGCAAGGTGACGATATACAGCCTTGATGTACTCCTTTTCCTATTTGGAACCAGTCTGTTGTTCCATGTCCAGTTCTAACTGTTGCTTCCTGATCTGCATATAGGTTTCTCAAGAGGCAGGTCAGGTGGTCTGTATTCCCATCTCTTTCAGAATTTTCCACAGTTTATTGTGATCCACACAGTGAAAGGCTTTGGCATAGTCAATAAAGCAGAAATAGATGTTTTTCTGGAACTCTTGCTTTTTTGATGATCCAGTGGATGTTGGCAATCTCTTTTCATCTGGGACTCTAATTATACATGTATTACCCACTTAAAACTGTACTGCTCACTGATACTTGTGGGGTTTTTTAAATCATTTTTTTCATCTGTGTTCTACTCTAGATAGTATTTATCACTCCATCTTTTAAGTTTGCTAATCTTTTCTTCTACAATGTTTAATCTGCTGTTAAAGCCTATCTAGTGTGTTTTTTTCTGATTTCAGACACAGATTACATCCTCATCTCCAGAAGTTTAATGTTGGTCTTTTTCATGTTTTCTGTATCTTTCCTTAACATGCTTTCTTCTATCTTCTTGAACACATTAGTATATCTATTTATAGTAGCTGCTTTGATGTCCCTGCCTATTAATTTTATCATCCGTGCCATTTCTTGGTCTGTTCTACTGATTGCTTTTTCTCCTTTTGAAATGTTATATTTTCCTGTATCTTTGCATGCTTAGTAACTTCTGATTTGGATGTCAGGCATTCTGAATTTTAACCTGTTGGGTGATAGATTTTTTTCAACTCCTTTAAGCATTTTTGAACAATGTTCTGGGATATAGTTGCTTTTGATCTTTTCAAGGAGTACTTTTAAGTTTTATTAGGTGGAACCAGAGCAGCCTTTAGTCTAGAGCTTGTTAGTCATTACTGCTGAGGCAGCATCCTTCTGAGCATTCAATCCAACCTCTTATGTATTATGAGGTTTTCCCATTTTGGCTGTTGGGAACGCGAACTATTCCCAGACTTGCATGAACTGTGAGAAGTGTCTGCCTGCTCCTTTCTGGTAGTCCTTTTCTCAGACTTGAGTAATTTCTTCATGTGTACACTGCTAGTCAGTGTTCAGCTGAAGACCCAAGAACTCCTTACAAAACTCTCTCTCTACAAAACTCTCTCTCAGTGAACTCTTTTCCTCTCTGGTATTCTTCCCTAAGAATTCTGGCTATGGTGGCGTCTTACACATCTCAACTGTCTCCTCAACTTAGGAAAACTGTGGGGCTCTGTTTGAACTCCATATCTTTGGGTGAAGCAATTTTAAGGATCTACCTGTCCTGCTCTACCTATTGTCCACAGTGTCTGAAAACCACTGTTTCATATACCTTGATTTTGTTTTCTGTTTTGAGTAGTTTAAGATGGAAGAATAAATCCAGTTCCTGGTACTCCATCATGGCCAGAAGAGCCATTGACCCAATTCTGACTATTATGCTCACCACTCCCAGCTGTGACTGCCTAGAGACCAACCACATACCTGCCTCTACCTCATTCACCCTCCAGGCTTAAACCTGTTTTGGTTCTTTATTACTTCTGAGGACATTATATCTTTCACAAATCTGGTGATTCCAATGCAAGAGATGCCCTTTTCAATACCCAGGCCTCTCAGTCCCCTGACTATTTATTCCACGATCATGTCCTCTACCCTACCTTGGTTGTCCACTCTCTTGGTTAAACTCCAACCTTATCTTTACCATAACTGCATCCATGACACAATCCCAATTTCAAGCATCCCATTCTTCAACCATGACCTTCTCTCCTTCCCACTCATTCCTTCCAGTACTCTTAATTCTTCATCCACTGGGGATAACAATTTTGGAGCCGACTACTTTTTCTCATCCATCTCATGTGTTTCTTTTTCTCCTTTACCTGGTTTAGATTCCGTGGTCCACTGTTATATCACTCTCTAGATAATCCTCTACTCTTTGCCTGCACTTTGTTAATCGTACACATTTGGCAAACTGCACCTCTGGTGATCTCTCTCTTTGCCAACTCTGCCCATGCCTGTGCTTGCCCAACAGAACAGGCAGGAGGGAGACACACAACCATGCTAACTGGTCATGCTTGAAATCAATGCCCAGCCACCTAAAGCAGTCCCTCTGAGCTGTCCAACAATCCTACTACAATATCCTAGTCTGCATATTCTCTCCTTTCCTAGGAAATAGTATTACAATTTATCACATCTCTTCAATTTTCCAAGAATTGTTCTCCTAGCCTTACTGTCAGGTGGCAATATTG
This sequence comes from Ovis aries, assembly GCF_016772045.2. Lineage (NCBI taxonomy): Eukaryota > Metazoa > Chordata > Mammalia > Artiodactyla > Bovidae > Ovis > Ovis aries. The sequence continues at coordinate 187,973,048 of NC_056054.1, read as the reverse complement.
TTTCTTATTTTCTGAGAACTATAAACAAAGATAACTCCCACAAGCTCCTAGCACCCACCACCTGCACCTGTAATCTATATACTCTTATCATTTCTTCCATTACTATTGAAGAATTAGCTGTCAATACTTCTTTCTAAGGCCAACCTATCTACTTGTGCTCTTGAGGACTGCATCCCATTTTGCTTACCCAAGGATATGGCTACAGCAGTTCCTCCCCCTCCCTCTAGCATTGTCAATTTCTCCTTTTTTTCTGGATCCATTAGGATACTGCATTCCAGAGAAATACCTTAATATCTCTTATCTTTAAAATACCTTCTCAGTAGTCATATTTCCCTCTGGCTACTCATTCATTTCTCTGCTGCCCTTTACAGTGTGTTTAACATAGATGTCTATACTCTTGAACTTACCCCCACCACTCTAATGAGACTATTCTTTTAAAAGACACCAAAGATCTCCATGTTGGTAAATCTAAGGCTCTACTCTCAGTCCTCACTAGCTGGTTCTTCCTTATCTCTCCAAGCTCTAAATGTTGGAACGCCCCTGGGCTGTCTTATTCTGAAGCAACATCCCTCTCCACTGGTGACCTCACCCAGCTCCAAGACCCTAAATACCATTGCTGCTGCTGCTGCTGCTGCTGCTAAGTTGCTTCAGTCATGTCGGACTCTGTGCGACCCCATAGAAGGCAGCCCACCAGGCTCCCCCGTCCCTGGGATTCTCCAGGCAAGAACACTGGAGTGGGTTGCCATTTCCTTCTCCAATGTATGAAAGTGAAAAGTGAAAGTGAAGTCGCTCAGTCGTGGCAGACTCTTAGCGATACTATGGACTGCAGCCTACCAGGTTCCTCCGTCCATGGGATTTTCCAGGCAAGAGTACTGGACTAGGGTGCCATTGTCTTCCCCGACTAAATACCATTACAGGTTGAGAAAACACAGATTTATTGCTCAGGCAATAAACTGATAGTTTCAGCTCAGTTCAGTTCAGTCACTCAGTCATGTCTGACTCTGTGAACCCATGGACTGCAGCACACCAGGCCTCCCTGTCCATCACCAACTCCCAGAGCTTACTCAAACTCATGTCCATGGAGTCAGTGATGCCATCCAACCATCTCATCCTCCATCGTCCCCTTCTCCTCCTGCCCTCAATCTTTCCCAGCATGAGGATCTTTTCCAATGAGTCAGCTCTTCACATCAGGTGGCCAAAGTATTGGAGTTTAGCTTCAACATCAGTCTTCCAATGAATATTCAGGACTGATTTCCTTTAGGATAGACTGGTTGGATCTCCTTGCAGTCAAAGGGACTCTCAAGAGTCTTCTCCAACACCACAGTTCAAAAGCATCAGTTCTTCAACTTAGTCTATCCTATATCAAATAGGCATTTCAAATTCTTGATCTGAAGGCCAGATTCATGATCCACCCCCAAAATGCTCTTCCCACAATCTTCTACATCTCAGTAAACTGCAGCTTGATTCTCCCAACTATTACTGCTAAAAAAAGTTGAGAAAGATCTTAGAATCCTCCAATTTCCTCATACTTCATCTCTGCCTACACTGGTAAGTCTACTTTCAACATGTATCTAGAATCCAACCACTTCTCAAATCCTTCACTACCTTCACCCCAGCTGGAAGTCATCATCAGCCCCATCTGAGTTGCTCCATTACCCTTCCAACTGGTCCCCCTGCTGTGGCTCTTGTTCTCAAGATATTCACAGAGTCATCATTTTACCCTCCTGCTCACACCTTCCAGTAGAGCGAACCCTCCTCACATCTTCACCACCAGCATCCTTACAGTGGCCTTAAGGCTCAACTCGGCCACACAAGCCTCATTTGAAATTAATGCCCAGTCATTTAAAGTAGGCCCTCTGAGCTGCCCAAAGATCCTTCTACAATTTATTTCTCTACTATGTATCTTCTTCAGATATGCCAAACAAGCTTATGACCTTTGTCTTTGTCCCAAACAGTCTTGTCCAGAATTGCCAAGGTGCGTTTCCTTTTTCCCTCAGGTCTCTGCTCACACACACATGATCAGTAAGGCCTTCCCTGACAGTCTAGAGAAGGTATCACCCAATCACATCCCCTTTCTCCCCTGCCTGACTCCCATTTTTCTCTAAAACATTTATCACCATCTGACACACTTAGCATTTTATTTTACTGTCCTTTGGTGCCTGGACCTCCTTATTAGAATGTAGGCTCCATGAGGGCTATGTCCCTAGAGCTCAGCACACATTTGGGTGCTATCTCCTCGAAATTTTCTTCATTGGCTTCCAGGGTACACACCCACTATTGGCTCTTTTATTATCTCACTAGGTAGTCCCTTTTTATCTCCTTGCTGGAAAATGAAAAGTGAGAGCACAAAAGCAATTTCAGGAAGATAACTGGTCTTCTACTAAGTTGGGTGGGACCTATGACCACAAGACCAGACAACTACCTACCCTCTAGGGAGAAAGATACTCAGGGATGCCAGGAACTTACTTCTATGTATGCAAAAGCAACCCCATGAATCGCAGCACACCAGGCCTCCCTGTCCATCACCCACTGCCAGAGTTCACTCAGACTCATGTCCATTGAGTTGGTGATGATATCCAGCCATCTCATCCTCTGTCGTCCCCTTCTCCTCCTGCCCCCAATCCGTCCCAGCATCAGAGTCTTTTCCAGTGAGTCAACTCTTCACATGAGGTGGCCAAAGTACTGGAGTTTCAGCTTCAGCATCATTCCTTCCAAAGAAATCCCAGGGCTGATCTTCAGAATGGACTGGTTGGATCTCCTTGCAGTCCAAGGGACTCTCAAGAGTCTTCTCCAACACCACAGTTCAAAAGCATCAATTCTCTGGCGCTCAGCCTTCTTCACAGTCCAACTCTCACATGCATACATGACCACTGGAAAAACCATAGCCTTGACTAGACGGACCTTAGTCGGCAAAGTAATACCTCTGCTTTTGAATATGCTATCTAGGTTGGTCATAACTTTTCTTCCAAGGAGTAAGCATCTTTTAATTTCATGGCTGCAGTCACCATCTGCAGTGATTTTGGAACCTAAAAAAATAGAGTCTGACACTGTTTCCACTGTTTCCCATCTATTTCCCATGAAGTGATGGGACTGGATGCCATTATCTTCGTTTTCTGAATGTTGAGCTTTAAGCCAATTTTTTCACTCTCCATTTTCACTTTCATCAAGAGGTTTTTTAGTTCCTCTTCACTTTCTGCCATAAAGGTTCCTCTTCACTTTCCCAAAGAGTTGGACACGACTGAGCGACTGAACTGAACTGATGCAAACAGGACATGTGTAGTAGGACAGCCAACAAATGAAAGCAGAACTGGCTTTTTTCTACTGAAAAGCAAGGGAATTTTAAATTTCTTTTTTGTTGCTCTAGCCAACAGAAAACATAAACTAGAATTCACCATATAGTCATAGAAACACTGAAAGAACTCCTAAAGTAACTAATTTTATAAAGAGAATGTATGTGTGTGTGCTCAGTCATGTCTGATTCTTTGAGACCCCAAGGCCTGTAGCCTGCTAGGCTTTTCTGCCCATGGAATTTTCCAGGCAAGAATACTAGAGTGGGTTCCCATTTCCTATTCCAAGGGATTTCCCGAGCCACGAATCGAACCTGTGTCTCCTGCATTGCAGGTGGATTCCCTGCAATGAGGAATCTCTATAAACAAAACAGGTTAAAAAAAAAAAAAGGGGGCTTCCCTGGTGGTCCAGTGGGTAAGACACCATGCTCCAAATGCAAGGGACCAGGGTTCAACCCCTGATCAGGGAACTAGAGTCTACATGCCACAACTAAGAGCCTAAATGCCACAATTAACAATTCTGTGCGTGGTGTGGCCAAATTAAAAAAGAAATAAATATTAAAAAAAAAAAAGAAAACAGGTAGTCCCTAATTTATCTGGCCAAGAATAGTAGATGTAATTATATATATAATTATCATATATATAGTTAATATAATTATAATAAAAAGGATAAAAATTAGCATTTTTCTACCTTAAAAATATAGTTAGCTAATTTATGGAATAATATTGAAAAATGCTCCTGATAAAAAGTTAAAAGAAACAATAAAATAGCATTTCCCCTTAAGTTATACAACCTGGTAAAGAATGACAGAGGAATTGTCACAGATTGAAGATTAACAACAAATAACAACTAAATGTAATTTAGGACCCTCAACTGAATCTTAGAACAGGGCAAAAAAGAGAGAGAGACATTTGTGGAAAAACTAGTAAAATCCAAATAAAGTCTAATGTAGTTTAAAACAAATAAATCCAAACAAAAGAAAACCCCATTCAGTACAAGAAACTTTCTCGGCAACTAGCACATATCTCTGCCTGGAAGTTCCACACTTCGCAGGGCTGGATACTTTCATTGTTAGAAGGTTCTTTCCTGTATTCTTTTGAGTTACAGCTTCTTGTAGCTTCACTCAGTTTAGTTCTTCCTTCTAGAACTAGGCACATTAAGTCTAATTCCTCATTTAACACATATTTATATCCTGCCTCAAGTTTCTTTTTGAAGCTTGACACACCCAATTCCTTTCATTTGACACATTATGATTTTTATACCCTTTACATTCTTGTCACCCAACTTTTAAAGGACTCCACTTTGTCAATGGCCTTTCAAAAATTAATGCCCAGAACTGAACATTAGAAGCATGTCAAACTATTTCTCTGCTTTTAGATACTACACTTCTGTGCCTAAAATTGTCCTCTACTTTTTAGCAGGTACATCACATTGGCCATGAATCATTTATCCATACTTGTGTGGTATAGTTCAAAGTCTTAACATTCCACTTTTCTCCTCACAGAATCACACTGGCAAGTGGTAAAGTGAGATGTCTGTCCAGAGTATTCTCTATGAAAAGAGAGTCTTCATTCATCTGTAAGCTTTATCTGAAAGTTAAAAATCTCAGCTGACACTTGCAGGTGGTCACATACACACACTTTAAAGCTGCTGTGCACCCTTTTCCAGAAACCAAAGCGTCAGGTCCTGAGTTCCCCAACAGCTCTTCCTGGGCTGGAGTCATCTATTATGGAAAGCCAACTCATTACTTCCTTGTATCTGGGCATCATCATTCTATTTTCTGACCTGTCACCCTCAACACCCCCAAACACCTTTGAAGTCAAAGCATCAGTCATTTTCGTCAGATGTAGAAAACACACAAAGCATGTGCCTGGGATGCTCTTATATCCACACATGCAGAAACCTGAACACCCAAAGGTCGCCTAATCCCTGCTGTTGCATAATGGGCCTTGATTTAAAAACAAAACAGTATCTGCAAAGAAATCTTCCCTTATTTGACGCTTTGGGGACGGAGGGTTCCTAGTCAGGCATGGGATGCCAGCAACACTCGATCACCTCATACAATCTCTAAGACGAAGCCGAGGGAGGCGGCTCCCCCAGGAGTAACATCGCTGGCGGGGCTCCCGGGACCCCCTCACCTCTCTTGTCCAGAAGCCACATGAACGCGAAGCAGGGCAGGAAGCCTATGGGCCCCCACAGCACGAGGAGCGCGATGTCCCAGCTGGAGAAGCCGTAGGCCTGGCGCGCCGAGTTCTGGATGGGGCCCCATGTGTTCCAGACCAGGCCCTGCGCGAACCCCAGCAGCGAAAAGAGCAGGAGCACCAACCAGCGGCGCCCGTACACGCGCCCGGGACTTGGGGCTGCCGCTGGCAGTGCCGCCGCCGCCTCCCGGCTTCTCCAAGCAGCCCCCGGCGCAGGCCCGAGCCCCGGCCCTAGCAGCGGCTGCCGTTCCTCCTCGCTGCTCCAGCCCGAGCCCATCTCGACGCGCGGCCCGCGGGGCCACCGCCCCGCACGGTCCGGGTTGCCGCCGACCAGCCCCGCGCGGATACTGCCGGGCTAAGCCGAGGCCGAGGTTGCTTTGGTCGCCCTGGGCCTGCCGGCCGTGTTGCTGCGCCTGCGCCGCGCTAGCCGGCCGCGGGCCGGGAGGAGGGGCAGGAGAGACCGGAGAGGAGGGGGCTAGGGTGCGGGACCCGAGGTGCTCTGTCTTCCGGGGCTGGAGCGGCAACCTGGGCGAGAGAGGGAGTGGAGCCGGGGTACCAGAGCGCGGACCGGGAGGAGCTGGAACGACCGGGAGGAGCGCCGCTGAGCCTGGGGAAAAGGGAACTCCCGGACAGGCTGTAATAGAGGAGGTTGGGCGAGGAACCTGGATTGTTGGAGGAAGTGTCCAAGTTTACGTCATGTGCCCAGTAAACAACTCGAAGATCTCCGATCACTTAAGCTAATGCTTGTTTCTATATTGGGTTAATTCTCAATTCTGAAGGATTTATAACTTCGGAATTTAGAGCGGGAGATAGAATAAGACTGACGCGTAGTAGGAAGCATTGCCGCATGAAAATCGTTTGTTTTTTATGTACAGTAAGTATTGTCTTATTTAATCAGACATTTTTCAGTGCTTTACATACCCAACGAGGGAATTATAAACAAGTCAATTTAGTTCATATATAGAAGATACAGATCTCTTTCTACTCTTTTGCCTGTCATTATTAGGACAATAAAGATATATTTATTAAACTTGAAAGATTTTTGCCCCCAAATGACCTAGATCTATCTCCAGTTATTATGATTTTGACTAGATGAGTAAACGAGAGGACGGGAAGTTGTCGATCTCTTGATCAAGCAGCCAATAGTTGCATTTATTTTGATATACAAATCCAAAGGTCTGACAGCTGTCGGTTAGTGTCCTGAAAATCTAAGTCAAGCGATATGGCTTGTTCAGGGTTGGAAATGAGTCATAAGGAACGCAATTAAGGCACGTTAGCCTGAGGCTCACATTACCGGCAGCCACGAAAACCAGGTGGAGTCCTGTTGCTCCCAGAAGGGCAAGAGAAATGGGGAGAGACGAGGAAGAGGAGCGTGAACTCTCCCAGTATCTAAGGCTGTTAAGAGTGGCTGCACAATAAAGCAAACGCAGAGCCACCTTCCACTGCCTTGAGCGCCACAAAAAAACAAACCATCCCCTAAAACTCCAATACCGTTGGGAGGAGGAAAGCGCCAAGGCAAAAACGAAGGACCTGACTAGGAAACGAGGAGAAGCAGAAGCGAAACCAAGAAACAAAGACAAAAAGAAGACAACAGTTTGGAGAATGTAAGAAGGGCCACAACCGAGACCACGTGCATACATTTCAAGCACCCCTGAATCAAAACAAACCTGCGTAGCCCCGCCCATCCCCGTCACGTGACCTCCACTCTAGTGCAGCTTCCGGAAGAGCCCGGTAGCCACCGCTTCACCGCTGGAGATTTGGCCTCTCTCAGACCGCTTCCCGCTGGGTTTTTCTTTTGGTTTGGGCTGAGCCCGCGTAGTGCTTGCCATGGCAGCAAGCCCCGGGGCGATCACTAATGCGGACTCTGCATTGGGAGGTGGAGAGAAGGAAGGTAGGTACTAGGCGGGTCAGACCAAGAAGTTGTAACCCTCTTGTCTTCTTGACACCTCTCATATGACCGTTTGTCTCTACGGCCTAGCAGTAAATTATGAGTAAAACTGTTTGTTTTCTAATAAACGTAATGTTCAAATTGTGGCACCCAGCTTTTAGATCGACTGGTCCAGTTTCCCTCCATCCTACAAGTGTTGTTTCACCCATAAAGGTGTTGTGAATGTTACAGTGGATTGAACCACCTTAAGACACATGGCGTTATCTTGGACTTTTGTGAACAGGATTATGATTTCAGTGGAATCCTGCTTTGGAGAACAAATGTGAGCCTGAGATCCCTGTTAGGATTTATTGAATGATTGCTCCATGCCTGGCACAGTTCTGGGTACTGCCACGGGATCCAGAGATCTTTGACTGTATATAACAATGCCTTTTCCCAGTTGAGTAGAGGGGTCTGGAAGGGCAAAAGAGTGACTGCTACTCCTGCTGCTGCTGCTGCTGCTATGAATACTGTCAGTAGTGCATACTGAGTGAGGATTGTCATCAGGAGAGATGCCAGTGGGGAAAAGATAAATACTTAAAGGAGGGAACAGTTTGAGGTGGGCCTTTATGATTTGATGAAATAGTGACAAACTTAGGTGGTTATGCTGGTGGGGGGCGGGGTGTGAGTCATGGGAAGACAGGGAGCAGAAAAGCATAAGATGGATATGATTGGTGGTCAAATAGTCATGTTTGTCTAGAGGAAGAGATGACCACTCTGAGCAGAGGCAGCAAATTACAACTTCTTACTATCTGACCACAATCTCCTGCCTTTATAACTCCCTTTTTTATGTACCCCAAAGAGACAACTCCTGAGCTTCATCTGTACCTCCAGTCCATTGTTACATTTTCTGTCTATCTGTATCTCCTTATCTAGTTTAGAGTGCATGTCATAGTTTATTATTCTGATCTTTCTCTTGAAAATACACTTTTCTCTTGTCCTTGCTTGCCTTTTACTCCTCTGACAAAACCCATACACTGGATGAACCCAAACTTTTGCCCTCTGCACTTGCACCTATATTGCTGAACTTTGCTGTGAAAGGTCCTGGGCAAGTTGATGTGATGTTATAAAATGAAAATAGTCAACCTTTTGAGTATTCACTCAGCATGAGCCTGAGACCTTGTGATCCTCTGCTCTTTTAGTAACCTTGTTTTCTTTTATCAGTGAGGATTCTCCAACTCTATATATCCTCTTTTCATCTCTTCGTCACATTGAGCTGATGACTTTGCAAGTCAGGCCAGCTCTGCATCTGATCTGCTCTTTTCCTCCTTCACTATCACACCGTTGTCCAAGTCATCCACAGTTCTCACCTAAACCACTACTGTATCTTCAGGCCATGTGTCCCCGTTTCTTCTCTTGTGCCCCTCCAATCCCTTCTCTGTTCGGTGGCAAAAGTGACACTGTCTTACTTAAAAGTCTTCAATGAAATCCATTGCAATAAGAACTTAGATTAAAATCCAAACTCCTAACCATGACCTACAAAAATCTTTGATCTGGGCTCTGCTGATGTCTCTAGGAGCACCTCTTGTCACTCATCACCCCTTTTGCTCTTACCTGCTTTTCATATAACTGGCTTCTTAGTCTTCATATTTTAAGGTATGTCACCACCTGAAACCTTACCAGATTAACCCATCTAAAAGAGTCATTGTAGTTTTCCCCTGATCCCTAAGCATGTTTATGTTCTGTAATACAGCATCCTGCTTCCTGCACTTAGCACAATCTGTAACTACTTGTTTATCATTGTGTCTTCCCTTAGACCTTAAGCACCTTGAGGGCAGTACATATATCTGTTTTATTCACAATGTTGCCCAGGTAGCAATACAATGTCAGGCTCCTGAAAGTGAAAAGAAAGTGAAGTGGGTCAGTCGTGTTCGACTCTTTGCGGCCCTATGGGCTGTAGCCTACCAGGCTCCTCCATCCATAGGATTCTCCAGGGAAGAATACTGAAGTGGATTGCCATTTCCTTTCCAGGGGAGCTTCCTGACCCAGGGATTGAACCTGGGTCTCCTGCATTGGAGGCAGACATTTTACCCTCTGAGCCACCAGGGAAGCTCTACAATGTCAGGCTCCTAGTAGTTTCTTAATACCTATTTGTTGAGTGAATGAGTAACGGAATCCCAAGACAAGCCCAGAGGCAGAAGGAGAAAGAGCAACTCAGAGTCCAGGAACTCAAAGAAGTTGGTGTAAGGAATGTTAAGAGACAGAGATCCTGAAGGCACCTTATACCAAATTAGGGACTCTGGACTTTGTGACAGAAACTTTTAAGGAGCTTTAGGTAGGGGATCACTGCTTTAAGGAAGATCACTGCAGCTGAAGGATGGAGGATAGATTGGAGGAAGAAACACTGAAGGGAAGGTACTTAAATCTCCTTAGCCACAGCATTCTCCTCTGTAAAATGCATAACTGTTGTGGAAATTAAAGATGCTTGTAGATCATCTAGCATAAGTGTCTGGCAGCAATTACGTATTCAACAATATGTAGTTTTTTGTTGGGGGAAAAAAAAAGTGTGCTGGCATTGGTGACTGACTGATGTTCTGACTGAGAGAAAAGAGACTGGAGATGTCTCTGAAATTTTCTAGCCTGAGTAACTACGTGTAAATTAGGAACCTGAAGAAAAAGGAGGTGGTTGGGAGCACTGCTAAGTTTTAGTGTGCACGCTTAGAGTTTAGGTTTACAGTGAAGAGGTGAAAGATGTCAAGCATGTTGCTGGGGAGGAGGAGGTTTTTACTGTTTATTCAGATACCACAAGTTCACCCTTTTAAAGTGTTTTTTAGTATGTTCACAAAGTTGTGCAGCCATCACTAATGTAATTGCAGAACGTTTTCATCATACCAGAAAGAAACCTAGTTCCCATTAGCAGTCACTCCCTATTCACCCTCTCTCCATTCCCTGGCAGTCACTAATGTACCCTGGCTCTATGGATTTGCCTATGCTGGGCGTTTCATATAAACTTGGAATCATACAATAGGTGTCTCTTTGTGTCTGGCTTCTTTCACACAGCATAGTGTTTTCCAGGCTCATCTATGTTGTAGCATGTGTCAATACTTCATTACTTGCCGTGGCTGAACACTATTCTGAAGTATGGATATGCCGCACTTTGCATATCCATTCATCAGTGGGCATTGTGCTGTTTACACTTTGGGGCTTCTATGAATAATGCTGCTATGAACATTTGTTTACAAGGTTCTGTGTGAAGGTATGTTTTCTGTTTCTCTTGGGCATATATCTGAGTGGAATTGTTGGGCTATCTGGTGATTCCATATTTAACGATTTGAGGAAACTTGTCATTCTTAATCTTGAAGTCCTAAGGAGGGAGATAAATCTGATTAAAGTATGGATTTGCTCCCCTGAAAAATATAGCACATGTACACATTTTTGCAGGTGACTTCAAATATTTGTATTAAAGGATTGATTCTCTGAATCTTGTCTGTGGAGCTTTCAACCCTATTTTTAAACTGTCATCCTCCCCAGAAAACACTTTGGGGTGACTGCCTATTACTATTACAACTAAATGGGCAGAATCCTCTTGGAAGAGAAGACTTTGCTTTCAATTAGATAAGGCTTATGTGAATAAAGGGTAAGAAAAATACAGACATTAAATAAATGCACATGAAAGGTTCACTAGTATAGTAACAAGTATTGTGGGGGGTCATAGAAAAGTTAGTTTTTGAGCAAACACTACCACTCCATTATCAAAAAATATTTGAATGTCAGTGTAAATGGGAGGCTCTTCCATCTGGGGAGACTGTTTCATCTGGTGAGACTGAAGATAGTTCCTGCCCTAAAATAGCCTATAAATATAATTTGGGGGGAAGAACACAGATAAAAAGACTTGAAGGATAATGCATAATCACACCACAGGAGGCATGTTACATGCTTTGCAGGTGAGAGGAGAATGAATGCGAGTTGTATTGGTCTGTGCTTCTGTGCATAATTTGAAAGTTTGTTAGACGGTCCTCACTCTGCACGCAGCCTTGGGTCCCACAGGCCCACTCTTAGAAGACCTGAGCACGTAAGAATTTTAGAATCCTCAGGATTCCTGGAACCAATCTCCCTCACATACTGAGGGACAGCTGTAGTGTGAATATGGAAATGAGTGAAAGAAGTCGTTTCTGGTGAGGAGGCCAGAAGTAGAAGTGAGTGGAGAAAAGCCCAAGGCACACAGGGGGCAGAGAGTGGGAAAGAAAGTGAGGAATCAGACTGGTTCTGCTTGGAGTGAAACGTGGTAGGGCAGACAGGTGAAACAAGGATGATTATGTCCTTGGAGACCTGAGAGGAGCGGGGTGAGCCAGAACATTGAAGTGAAGAAGAAGAAAATCACAGGTTTCAATTTTCTCAGAAAAACAGGGTAGGGCACCACACTGAGTTAGGGAGTGGACGGAGAGATTGGGAATTTGACAGTGAAGAAACTTGGTCAAGTTGCTGTAGGGGCGAGGGCGATTGGGAGTTCCTTAGTGGCGAATAGTGTGTTTGGGTGCTGGAGAGGGAACGGTAGAAGTGAGCATGAAATCCTGGAATGGATTGATCCCTTTGTTTTGAGAGTGCTTGTTGTGAGTTTGCTCAATAGCTCATTGTACAGAAGTGGAGAAAACAAATGGTTAATTTTAATAAAGTTTTATACACTTAAAAATGAGCTCTGATTTCACAAAACATTTCTTTGCTGTTAGCTTATGTCAAGCACTGTACTGAGCTCTATATGGAAGTAATGGTTTGCTTTCAAGATTGTGATTTTTTTAAAAATTGTGGTTGACTTACAATATATTATTTTCAGGTATATTACATAGTGATTTGATATTTGCATACATAATGAAATGATCACAGTAAGTCTAGTAACCATCTGCCCATACAAAGTTGTTGCAGTATTATTGACCATATTCTTTATGCTGTGTATTATATCTTCGTCATAGCTTGTTTATTTTATAACTGGAGGTGTGTCCCTCTTAATGTCTCCTTTACCTTTTTCACCCACCCACACCTTCCTCCCTGTTTGTGCAATGTGTCTGTGAGTCTGTTTTTGTTTTGTGTGCTTGTTTGTTTTTTTAGAGTCCACATTAAGTGACATCATATGGTATTTGTCATTTTTCTGTCTGATTTGGAATAATACCCACTAGATCCATCCATGTTGTTGCAAATAGTAAAATTTCTCTTTTTTCATGACTAAATAAAATTTCACTGTATATATACATACCACAAGGATGTGATATTTCTAGTTTGAAGTAACAGCTTGGGAATTATTAAAACAAACATGAATAAGCAGAGCACAGAGGATTTGTGGGACAGTGAAAATACTTCCTATGATATTATAGTAGTGGATATATGTCGTTATACTTTAGTTGTTCAAATCCATAGACTGCACAACACCAAGAGTAAGCCCTAAGATACACTGTGGACATTGGGTGATTACGATGTGCCAGTTTAGGTCCATCTTTGGTGAAAAATGTACCCTTCTGGTGAGTATTGCTGATAAAGGGAGGGGCGTATATGGGAACTTTCTGTACCTTCCTTCTAATTTTGTTTTAAACCTAAAAATGCTGTTTAAGGAATGGATTTAAACAAATATGAAACTACTTATTGTTAACAATCAACTCAAGTGCTGAATGTGAGATGTTATTTCTAAGATCATACATTGGTTGAAGCGTTTCAATCAAATTAAAAATTGCGGTATTTTGAATCTGAATCTTTCAGAGTGAGATTGTATTTGTTTCCATTGGACTCTGAGTTTAAAATTTTTTCTGATTAATTTTTTTAAATTGAAGTATAGTTGCCTTATAATCCTATGTTAGTTTCAGGTATATAACATGATTCAGTATTTTTACAGATTATACTACATTAAAAATTATTACAAGATGATGGCTGTAATTCTGTGTATTATATGGTATTTCCTTGTTGCTTATCTATTAATATTTTATGCATAGTAGTTCTTATCTCTTCATCTCCTACCCCTAATCTCATAGTTGGGGCTTTCCAGGTGGCACTAGTGGTAAATAATCCCCCGGCCAGTGCAGAAGATCCAGTTTCGCAAAGAGTTGGACATGACTGAGCACATAGCACAGCAATCTTATAGTTTGAGTTATACCCATGCTTATGCCTTGATGAAGTGAAGGGTTAAATATTATCCACTCAGTCATGTCTGACTCTTTGTGATGCCATGGACTGTAGCCCACCAGGCTCCTCGGTCCATGGGATTATCCAGGCAAGAATACTGGAGTGGGTTGCCATTTCCTTCTCCAGGGGATCTTCCCAACCCAGGAATCGAACCCAGGATTCCTGCATTGCAGGCAAACTCTTTACTGTCTGAGCTATCAGGGAAGCCCTGGTGAAGTGAACGATGCCTCCTTTCTAACTGTTCTTCCAGTCCTGCTGGAGAAAATAGCTCATTCCAGAGCTGAATGGACATTAGTTTCATTAACAGCCGACACTCATACATAATTAGATTTATTCCTTTTCAGTGAGAGGCACCAAACTCTTCATGTCATTCTTGTTCTAATTTTTCTAAAGGGCAGGAGGAGGCAGGGAAACCTGAAGGAAAACAAGAACCTGTGTGATCTTAAAAAGTAAAAAATTCTCTTGCTAGAGCACTTGTGTAATTCATGTGGCTAAGATACTTCATATCTGATAATGATTAATATTAGGAAAGACTAGAGATCTCTTCAAGAAAATTAGAGATAGCAAGGGAATATTTCATGCAAAGATGGGCTTGATAAAACAGAAATGGTATGGACCTAACAGAAGCAGAAGATATTAAGAAGAGGTGGCAAGAATACACAGAAGAACTGCACAAAAAAGATCTTCATGACCCAGATAATCATGATGGTGTGATCACTCACCTAGAGCCAGACATTCTGGAATGTGAAGTAAAATGGGCCTTAGAAAGCATCACTGCGAACAAAGCTAGTGGAGGTGATGGAATTCCAGTTGACGATTTCAAATCCTAAAAGATGATGCTGTGAAAGTGCTGCACTCAATATGCCAGCAAATTTGGAGAACTAAGCAGTGGCCACAGGACTAGAAAAGGTCAGTTTTCATTCCAATCCCAAAGAAAGGCAATGCCCAAGAATACTCAAACTACCACACAATTGCACTCATCTCACACGCTAGTCAAGTAATGCTCAAAATTCTCCAAGCCAGGTTTCACCAGTACATGAACTGTGAACTTCCTGATGTTCAAGCTGGTTTTAGAAAAGGCAGAGGAGCCAGAGGTCAAATTGTGAACACATCTTCTGGATCATGGAAAAAGCAAGAGAATTCCAGAAAAACATCTACTTTTGCTTGATTGACTATGCCAAAGCCTTTGACTGTGTGGATCACAAGAAACTGTGGAAAATTCTGAAAGAGATGGGAATACCAGACCACCTGACCTGCCTCTTGAGAAACCTATATCCAGGTCAGGAAGCGACAGTTAGAACTGGACATGGAACAACAGACTGGTTCCAAATAGGAAAAGGAGTATGTCAAGGCTATATATTGTCACCCTGCTTATTTAACTTATATGCAGAGTACATCATGAGAAGCGCTGGACTGGAAGAAACACAAGCTGGAATCAAGAATGCTGGGAGAAATATCAATAACCTGAGATATGCAGATGACACCACCCTTATGGCAGAAAGTGAAGAGGAACTAAAAAGCCTCTTGATGTAGGTGAAAGAGGAGAGTGAAAAAGTTGGCTTGAAGCTCAACATTCAGAAAACAAGATCATGGCATGTGTTCCCATCACTTCATGGGAAATAGATGGGGAAACAGTGGAAACAGTGTCAGACTTTATTTTTCTGGACTCCAAAATCACTGCAGATGGTGATTGCTGCCATGAAATTAAAAGACGCTTACTCCTTGGAAGGAAAGTTATGACCAACCTAGATAGCATATTCAAAAGCAGAAATATTACTTTGCCAACGAGGGTCTGTTTAGTAAGGCTATGGTTTTTCTAGTGGTCATGTATGGATGTGAGAGTTGGACTGTGAAGAAAGCTGAATGCCGAAGAATTGATGTTTTTGGACTGTGGTGTTGGAGAAGACTCTTGAGAGTCCCTGGGACTGCAAGGAGATCCAACCAGTCCATCCTAAAGGAGACCAGTCCTGGGTGTTCATTGGAAGGACTGACGCTTAGGCTGAAACTCCAGTACTTTGGCTACCTCATGCAAAGAGCTGACTCATCGGAAAAGACCCTAGTGCTGGGAAGGATTGGGGGCAGGGAGAGAAGGGGACGACAGAGGATGAGATGGCTAGATGGCATCACCAACTTGATGCACATGAGTTTGGGTGAACTCCAGGAGTTGGTGATAGACAGGGAGACCTGGCTTGCTGCGATTCATGGGATTGCAAAGAGTCGGACACCACTGAGCAACTGAACTGAACTGAACTGATACTAGGAAAGCAAAACTGTTTAGTATTTTAGAAATTGCGACAAAAAACAAATAACATAAAATTTATCATCTAACTTTTTAATTTAGGGATTTGATTTAGGTCATACCTCAATGGTCTAGTGGTTTTCCCTACTTTCTGCAGTTTAAGTCTGAATTTGGTAATAAGGAGTTCATGATCTGAGCCGCAGTCAGCTCCCGGTCTTGTTTTTGCTGATTGTATAGAGCTTCTCCATCTTTGGCTGCAAAGAATATAATCAGTCTGATTTTGGTGTTGACCATCTGGTGATGTCCATGTGTAGAGTCTTCTCTTGTGTTGTTGGAAGAGGATGTTTGCTATGACCAGTGCATTCTCTTGGCAGAACTCTATTGACCTTTGCCCTGCTTCATTCTGTACTCCAAGGCCAAATTTGCCTGTTTCTCCAGGTGTTCCTTGACTTCCTACTTTTGCATTCCAGTCCCCTATAATGAAAAGGACATCTCTTTTGGGTGTTAGTTCTAGAAGGTCTTATAGGTCTTCATAGAACCATTCAGCTTCAGCTTCTTCAGCATTACTGGTAGGAACATTTACTTGGATTACTGTGATATTGAATGGTTTGCCTTGGTAACAAACAGAGATCATTCTGTCATTTTGAGACTGCATCCAAGTACTGCATTTCGGACTCTTTTGTTGACTATGATGGCTACTCTGTTTCTTCTAAGGGACTCTTGCCCACAGTAGTAGATATAATGGTCATCTGAGTTAAATTCACCAATTCCGGTCCATTTTAGTTTGCTGATTCCTAAAATGTCGATGTTCACTCTTGTCATCTCCTGTTTGACCACTTTCAATTTGCCTTGATTCATGGACCTGACATTCCAGGTTCCTATGCAATATTGCTCTTTACAGCATCGGACCTTGCTTCCATCACCAGTCACCTCCGCAACTGGGTGTTGTTTTTGCTTTAACTCCATCATTTCTCCACTGATCTCCAGTAGCATATTGGGCCCCTACCGACCTGGGGAGTTCGTCTTTCAGTGTCTGTCTCTGCCTTTTCATACTGTTCATGGGGTTCTCAAGGCAAGAATACTGAAGTGGTTTGCCTTCAGTCCATTGCCTTCTCCAGTGGACCACATTTTGTCAGAACTCTCCACCATGACCCGTCTTGGGTGGACCTACACGGCATGGCTTATAGTTTCATTGAGTTAGACAAGGCTGTGGTCCATGTGATCAGACTGGTTAGTTTTCTGTGGTTGTGGTTTTCAGTCTGTCTGCCCTCTGATAGAGGAGGATAAGAGGCTTATGAAAGCTTCCTGATGGGATAGACTGACTGAGGGGGATACTGGATCTAGTTCAGTAAATCCTTACTGAATGGGAGGCCATACTCAGTAAATCTTTAACCCAAATTTCTGTTGATGGGTGGAGCTGTGTTCCGTCCCTGCTGTTTACCTGGGGCCAAACTATGGTGGAGGTAATGAAGATAGTGGTGACCTCCTTCAGAAGAGCCTATGCATGTACTGCTACAGTCTGTGCCCCCAGCCCTGCAGCAGGCCAGTACTACCCGCGCCTTCACTGGAGACTCCCGGACACCCACAGGCAAGTCTGGGACAGTCTTCTATGGGGTCGCTGTTCCTTTCTCCTGGGTCCTGGTGCACAAAGTTCTTTTGTGCCCTCCAAGAGTCTATTTCCCATTCCTGTGTAAGTTCTGGCAGCTCTATGGTGGGGTTAATGGTGACCTCCTCCAAGCAGACTTACGCCATACACACACCAGAGCCCCTGTCCCTGTGGCAGACCACTGCGGACCCATACCTCCACAGGAGATGCTCAAACACAGATCTGTCTCAGTCTCTGTGGGGTCCCTCGGTCCTGGTGCACAGAAGGTTTGTTTGAGCCCTCTGAGCATCTCTGGCAGGAATGGGGTTTGATTCTAAATGCAAATTTGCCCCTCCTACTGTCTGGCTGGGGCTTCTCCTTTGCTCTTGGCCGTAGGGTATCTCCTCACAGCTGGTCCAGTGAAGCGCAGCTGCCGCTCCTGACCTTGAACATGGGGTATCTCCTCTGAGCTGCTTTAGCGATGAGATGCAGAGTTCTAAAGGATATCATGGAGAGATAAAAAAGCCTTCTTCAGTGATCAGTGGAAAGAAATAGAGGAAAACAAAGAATGGGAAAGACTAGAGATCTCTTCAAGCAAATTAGAGATACCACGGCAACATTTCATGCAAAGATGGGCACAATAAAGGTCAGAAATGGTATGGACTTAACAGAAGCAGAAGATATTAAGAAGAAGTGGCAAGAATACACAGAAAAACTGTACAAAAAAGATCTTCATGACCCAGATAATCACGATGGTGTGATCACTCATCTAGAGCCAGACATCCTGGAATGTGAAGTCAAGTGGGCCTTTAGGAAGCATCACAATGAACAAAGCTAGTGGAGGTGATGGAATTCCAGTTGAGCTATTTCCAATCCTAAAAGATGATGCTTTGAAAGTACTGCACTCAATATGCCAGCAAATTTGGAGAACTAAGCAGTGGCCACAGGACTAGAAAAGGTCAGTTTTCATTCCAATCCCAAAGAAAGGCAATGCCAAAGAATGTACAAACTACTGCACAGTTGCACTCATCTCACACGCTAGTTAAGTAATGCTCAATATTCTCCAAGCCAGGTTTCACCAATACATGAACCATGAACTTCCAGATGTTCAAGCTGGTTTTAGAAAAGGCACAGGAACCAGAGATCAAATTGCCAACATCCACTGAATCATCGAAAAAGCAAGAGAGTTCCAGAAAACATCTATTTCTGCTTTATTAACTATGTCAAAACCTTTGACTGTGTGGATCACAATGAAATGTGGAAAATTCTGAAAGAGATGGGAATACCAGACCACCTGACCTGCCTCTTGAGAAATCTGTATGAAGGTCAAGAAGCAGCAGTTAGAACTGGACATGGAACAACAGACTGGTTCCAAATAGGAAAAGGAGTATGTCAAGGCTCTATATTGTCACCCTGCTTATTTAACTTATATGCAGAGTACATCATGAGAAATGCTGGGCTTGAGGAAGCACAAGCTGGAATCAAGAATTCTGGGAGAAATATCAATATCAGATATGCAGATGATACCACCCTTATGGCAGAAAGTGAAGAAGAACTAAAGAGCCTCTTGATGGAAGTGGAGGAGGAGAATGAAACAGTTGGCTTGAAGCTCAACATTCAGAAAACTAAGATCATGGCATCTGGTCCCATCACTTCATGGCAAATAGATGGAGAAACAGCAGAAACAGTGGCAGACTTTATTTTGGGAGGCTCCAAAATCACTGCAGATGGTGACTGCAGCCATGAAATAAAAAGACACTTACTCCTTTGAAGAAAAGTTATGACCAACCTAGACAGCATATTCAAAAGCAGAGACATTACTTTGCCAACAAAGGTCTGTCTCATCAAGGCTATAGTTTTTCCAGTAGTCATGTATGGATGTGAGAGTTGGACTATAAAGAAAGCTGAGCGCCGAAGAATTGATGCTTTTGAACTGTGGTATTGGAGAAGGCTCTTGAGAGTCCCTTGGACTGCCAGGAGATCCAACCAGTCCATCCTAAAGGAGATCAGTCCTGGGTATTCACTGAAAGGATTGATGTTGAAGCTAAAACTCCAATACTTTGGCCACCTGATGGGAAGAGCTGACTCATTTGAAAAGACCCTGATGCTGGGAAAGATTGAAAGCAAGAGAAAGGGACGACAGAGGATGAGACAGTTGGATGGCATCACCGAGTCAATGGACATGAGTTCAGGTAAACTCCAGGAATTGGTGATGGACAGGGAGGCCTGACGTGCTACAGTCTATGGGGTCTCTAAGAGTGGGACATGACTGAGCAACTGAACTGAACCATTTTTAATACTGTTCATAGTAAGTATATTCACATTAATATGAAACAGGTCTCTAGATCCTTTCATTTTGCAAATCTGAAACTTTGTATCCGGGAAACAACTCCCCTTGTTCCTCTCTCCTCAGCCCAGGTAATTGCCATTCTACTTTCTGTTTGAATTGGGCTGTTAGATGCCTCATATAAGTGGAATAATACCATGTTTGTCTTTCTGTGACTGGCTAAGTACTTGCATAATTCCATTAGAGTTTTTCTGACCTAGTCTTAATGTTCATTATTTTTTACCCTGATATATACCATTCCAGCAGAGAAGGCAATGGCACCCCACTCCAGTACTCTTGCCTGGAAAATCCCATGGACAGAGGAGCCTGGTAGGCTGCAGTCCATGGGATCACTAAGAGTCGGACAGGACTGAGCAACTTCACTTTCACTTTTCACTTTCATGCATTGGAGAAGGAAATGGCAACCCACTCCAGTGTTCTTGCCTGAAGAATCCCAGGGATGGGGGAGCCTGGTGGGCTGCCGTCTCTGGGGTCGCACAGAGTCGGACATGACTGAAGCAACTTAGCAGCAGCAGAGGTAGCACACCATTCCAGATGATAGATGGATTGTGTGTATATACAGTAGTCATCAGATTGATGAAGCCATCATGGACTTACATAGTATATATTTAGAAATAAATTAGCTCACAATACTAGGACCCAATTCTTTGTTCTTACTGTATCACTATGGTGAGTCTCTGTGTTATAACTTGAGGCATACCCTTATATCACCCTCTGAAATTTTTCAAATGTGAAACTATTAACTTTAAAATTCATACCTGACATGAGAGGTGAGCTCCTTTCAATTTCAGAATCTTTTTCTCTGTTGTGTATGCTAAGTCGCTTTAGTTGTGTCCAACTCTTTGCGACCCTATGGACTGTAGCCCACCAGGCTCCTCTGTCTAGGTAAGAATACTGGCGTGGGTCGCCACGCCCTCCTCCAGGGGCTCTTCCTAATCCAGGAATCAAAGCCTGTTATGTCTACCTGCATCGGCAGGTGGGTTCTTTACCACTAGCACCACTTTCTGTCAATTAATATTGACAGAAGAGTATTCTGGAAACTTGGTAAATTTTCCATATTCTTGTCTTAAATTTTAAATCTCAAATACAAATCCAAGCCAGATACTAATTGACTGAAGCCAGATTGCTAGCAGATTCAGAGAAATTAGGTTTCAGCTGATATTATACTTTGCATTAATTAAAGAAAAAATTAACTGAGAACAAAGCAAATTGCTTTTTGATGGTGTTTAACTGTCTCCAAAGAATTGTTACTAAAGCTGTAATAAATTGTCCAAATAACATGCTACATTTAGAGAGAGAATACTATTGTGTGACACGTAGATCACTAATCTGTTTTTTCAGCAGTTTCTAAGTCATCTAATTAGAAATTGCTGCTTGCTGCAAGTTTAGACCTAAATACACTTATCCTTTAAAGGCTGTTTAGGTTGCTTCAGAATTTTTATAGCTCTTTGCAGACATCTCTGGCAGGGAATGACTGGGTGCATCCCTAGGCTATTTAACTAATACAATGCAGATTGCATTCTTCTTTAAAGAAATTATAACACTTAAATTTGTTAATTTAACAGCCCAGTTCATTGTTGATTAAACTATCAGAAACCAAATTAGTTTTATTTCACAACCAGCTGATTGTTTTATGTCACTGATAGGCCTGAAATTCTGCAAATACGCTGATTTCCTGTTATGGTGAACAGTCTACTGATATATTCTGCATATGCCGTATGGCACTTTTCATTCATTTAGCAAATGTTTGAACATTTAATATATTCCAATCTCTGGGCCTGGGACTTTCTCAGCAAATTTTGGTTTTTAGGATCTCTTTTAAATAACCTCCGAGATGTTTGAAGTTTTTTCTTATCAGATCATTAGATACGTTCTGAAAAAGTTAATGTTATGTTAGAGGAAAAAGTATTTATTTACTTCTTTGAAACTCTTCTGTCCAAGCACTACTCATGTATTACTAACGTTACTAAGACCATGTTCAGTTCAGTTCAGTTGCTCGTTTATGTCCGACTGTTTTCAACCCCATGGACTGCAGCACGCCAGGCCTCCCTGTCCATCACCAACTCCCGGAGCTTACTCAAACTCATGCCCATTGAGTCAGTGAGGCCATGCAACCATCTCATCCTCTGTCGTCCCCTTTTCCTCCCACCTTCAATCTTTTCCAGCATCAGGGTCTTTTCTAACTAGTCAGTTCTTCACGTCAGTTGGCCAAAGTATTGGAGTTTCAGCTTCAGCATCAGTCTTTCCAATGAATAATCAGGACTGATTTCCTTTGGGATGGACTGGTTGGATCTCCTTGCTGTCCAAGGCGATGTACTTAGTTGTAAAAATATGAGGACTGTTTTGAGAACATTCAAAGCCATGTGATCTATATTGGCTCTGATTTAAGATAAGCAGAGTAAATAAATCCTCATCCCCAAAGGGTTGATACTTCTATTTTTCTCTGTCATTTAAAGTTCTGGAAGCAAGATGTTCAAAGCTTGAGATTTTACAACCTTAAAGCTGAAAAAAATGTTACAGTGGGTCACACGAGCCATGATTTATTCAGCCTGTTACAGAGCACTCTAGGGAGAATACGGTTGTCCTTGAAAATCACAGCCTCAGAAGGCAAGGTGCTATACTGGTTATGAACTAATAACAGAGCCCTGACTACAAGTTAGTTTATTTATGTGAAAGGATTCAGGAGGTAGAATTTTGCTGGCTTTGGTTCAGGGGCACAAAGATGGACATTCTTTGCATACTTTCAGCTGGTGTTCACTGTTTCCCCAGCCTTTGTTTTCTCTCTCAAGATGGTAACCACGATACCTGTTTTCCAGGCAGCATGTAGGAGAGGAGGACGAGGGGGGAAAAGGCTGATTTAGCAACTTCCAGATATATCTCTGGTCACTCCTATCTGCAAAGGAGTCTAGGAAATGTAATTTTTCGGCCACTCCCATTGCCCAAAGTTCTGTTAGCAAGGAAGAAGGGAACAAATACTGGATAAGGTAGGCAGCTAGCAGTCTCTACTACAGGATTAACTACTGCCCCCAACACACATGCATACGAATGAGAACATCCTTCTGTGCCCAGCAGCACACATGTATCTGTTACCTGTGAATGCATCTGAAGTTTCCCTTCACCAGCTTTTTTTAGGTTATACTGTCTCTATGAGTTTTTAGTGCTAGTGTAAGTCCTACGGTTTCAATTCTTTGGAAGCAGGATTATGTGATAGGAAGAGCACCAGACTTGTAATCGGAGAACCTGACCTGTTGTCCTGTCACCACTGGTGTTTTGACCTTTGACATCTGAACTTTCATTATCATCTGGATAATGGAAATAAAATACCCTCTGTAGCTGTATTTTACAGCCTTCTTAGTGGATCCAATGAGTACTTTTCTTTTAATGTCTGTAAAAATGTGTGGCAAATAATAAAGCCTTACACAAGTAAATATCTGGTATCCAGGTGGCACAGTGGTAAAGAATCCACCTGCCAATGTAGGAGACGCAAGAGACATGGGTTCAATCCCTGGGTCAGGAAGATCCCTTGGAGGAGGAAATAGCAACCCACTCCAGTATTCTTGCCTGGAAAATCCCATGGACAGAGGAACCTGGTGGACTGCAGTCCATGGGTCACAAAAGAGTCAGACCTGACTAAGCACGCACACACCCATTGTTAAAACGATGATGATGATGTTCAAAACCAAACCCTCATCTTCCCAACAGAAGATGTTGCTTCTAACTTTTCTCTCGTGGCAAGTCAGAAAGTCTGGAAACCTGTCTTCCTCAGAGCTGCATCTGCCTTCTGTGGTCGTAGCAGTCTTTAATGTTATTCTCCTAGTACTTCTCCATGTCTACCATCTCTGCTTTCCTCACTGCCAGCCCTTGTTGTTCAGGGCCTTATTACCACACTTCTCGCTTGGCTGTGGCAATAGCTCTCTGAGTCAACTCTAGTCCCTACAGCTCTACATATTTCCATAGAGCCCTTGTTTTTATTGTTAATGAACAGAATGTAGCAGGGGACTATACCATGGGAGAACTATCTAGTAAATTATTTTTCTGCTTTTGAGACATTAGATTGTTTATATTTTCAGGGTTTTGTATTATGCTAATAGATGTTTTATGCAAATATGTATATTTTTTTATTTCACTGATAGGCCTGCTGGTCATATACATGTTCATAATTCATATATATATGAATATATATATATGGCTTATGATTACCTATTTTATTAAAAGCAAATTTCTCTAACATCAGTTATTAAGTTAACAGGTGGTTCTTTGGGACTTCTACTTCATTTTCCCAGTTGTTTCCCAAAGGGTAGTTCTAATTTATATGTCACAAACAACAGGTACTATCATGAATGTATTGTAGCTTTTCAGGGTCTAGCAAAACTTTAAAAATATATAATTGAAACTGTGGCTTGTCTATTTTCATACACAAGGAATCCAGGCACTCCCAGTCCAGGAAGACTTGGTACAATGCAGTGTAGGTAACCCTGTACTTTTATAGACTATACATTTATAAGTTGGCATAGGTTAAGACCTTTTAAAAAAATTTTCTGGTTATAGCCTGTTTTCCTTAACAGGCTCTTCAGTACATAAAGGTCACTTAAAGATAAACTTGGGGCTTCTTTTACATAGAGACCTAAGAGGGTAAGTGTATTTACAGATCAGGTAACTGGAAATAGAGGGTTTCGCTGACTGTACTAGAGAATCAAAAATACATGTTTTATGGATCTGAGTATGAATCATTTTTTAACTTTCCCCCCACCAGACTTTCATCTTAAGATATCTTTAAAGAGAAACTTACTTGTTCTTTTATTTAATGCATATCAATCTTTACTTTACCCGATTAACGTTCTGTGATTGAAATTTATGGACGTCCTCAGTAAATCAGTGTTAGTTTGTGCATATTCCCCTGTACAGATTATACATGCAGTCGGAATCAACGATTACCACTGATATCCACCCTAGCACATCTTTTATCTTTATAAATCTTGCGATAAAATAATTCCCTCTCCCTACCTGCCCCTTCCCCCACATCAACTGCTGTATGAGTTCAGTAGTCTTTTTGGCATAAACCTGTGCTATACCAAGTAGAATTGTTGCTAACTCCAGAAACTCTAGTTGCACAAGAGTAATTCCCATCAGTATTTCTTACATAATTCTCTAGGAAATAATATTTTTTAAAAATTGCATCTTTTAAAATGTATGTCATACTTGGAAAGCCTTTAAAAAATTTTTTTGACATTGAAAATTGTAAATATTTTCCAACATTTGAGAAAAGTCACTGAAGAATTATGGCTCTTTGGGCCCAAATATTTATGTAAACAGTTAGAAGTAAAGTGTAAATGCAGTGCAATTACACCAAAATGTTTGCCATAGTAGAACCAATAGTAGCTGTTTATGCTTCGTATTATCTTAAATAACTTTTTAGTTGTCTATATAGTTCTCTTATTTCTCTCCCTAGATAAACATGTCAAACCTTTTACACCAGAGAAAGCAAAAGAAATCATAATGTGTTTACAACAACCTGCAGTCTTCTATAACATGGCTTTTGATTGGCCGGCACGACTCTGGACTGCTAAACATCTTTCTGAGGTTCTTCATGGCAAGCAGATACGATTTAGGATGGGAAGGAAAAGCACAGACACAGGTAGGACTACCAGGAATCGTCATCGTGATGTGTCTCCGTAATGTTCCCATGTCTCAGCCATGGTTTCTTTATCTCTGGAGAACCCTTTATTTCTAGTCCTCTTTTTGACCATTTGCAGATGGGGAAACATTATTAGAAGTTTTCAAAGGATAATTTAAGATTTTTTTTTTAGGCTAAATAACCTGTAATTTATAACACCATGTAAAATGTATTTGTTCATATTATCATAGTTCATTGATCATGGTAGACACTTAATAAATATTTGTTAATGTGCTATTACTTACCTGACTGAAAGAGACCAATGCTAATCTAACAGTCCCCTCCATTTTTGTCTCATGTAACATGTGTCCTTTTATTTGTCCTTTTATTTATGTGTCCTTTTATCAGTCACTATTTATAGTGCTTAGTCTTGGTGTAATTTTATCTCTCTGCTTTATCAGCCGCCTGACCTCTGTTGTGTTGTATAAATGTGAAACATACGTGAAGCTGTTTTTTTCATCCTCTTAAGCAACTAGATTTTGCCAGCTCCCCTTTTTTCCCTGAAGACTTGTAACTGATTTTTTTTGCCTTACAGTCAGAGAAGGCAATTACCGTTACTCTAAAAACAGTTAATTTAAAGGAAAAAAAAAACATTAGAAATGTTTCTAATCTAAAGAAGTCCACGATCATGGTCTGGCTTCAGAATATGTGTGTATCTTCTATTTAAATATGGACAGATTTGGTGGTCTAGAAATTCATAGTGTTTTAAGCATTGCTGTGAAGTGGCTCTGTGGAGATATTAAGGATATCTATTAATAACCCCAAAGGAACTAAAAAATTGCCCAGTTTCTCTTCCAGCTTCTCTAAGCTTCTTTCTCTCGTGTATATCTCATAAAATTACTGGGTTTTTGGTGTCTAGGACCCCTTTATACTTCAGTGACAGATAGAGCAGTATTAACATAAACTCTTTGGCTCCTCATTGTGGTTTGTTGTATTTTTAAATTAAATGCTAGACCAGCAGCAGCCACGTAAAAATCAGCTTGTGCTCTTGTTTTCTTGACTTTAGTCACATAAATCTACTCACTGAAGCTTCTGTTAAACAGTAATTTGAAGAAAAATAGAAATTGTAATTTTTTTCGCCTCCTGGTTAGACTCCAAATACTACTAATAGCTATTGACAACTATTGTGTCAGACACTGTTCTGAGTGCTTTATACTTATTAACTCTCTTAATCGTCTTCAAGCCCACTTAGAGTGGAACTATTATTATTCTGTTTTACAGAAGAACTAACAGTAATTTGACGTTTTAAAGTTAGTACTCATGCAGGAAAGAAAAAGGGAAGCAGAAAGTCTCTTAGAAAGATAATCTGGTCTTTGGACAAAATTCATATAAAATCCACCACTTAAAAGTACACAATTCAGTGCTTTTAGCATCTTCATAATTTTGTGCGATTACCACCACTATCTAATTCCAGAACATTTTCATCACACTGCAGAGAAATCTGGTTCCCACTGGTGGTCACTCCTCATTCACACCCTTCTCCACCCCTGGCAACCACTAATCTACTTTCCTGTTTTTATAGATTTGCCTATTCTGGACATATAAAAATGGAATCATGTGGTTGTGGCCTTTTGTGTCTAGCTTTTTTTCATGTAGCATGTTTTTAAAATTCACCCATGTTGTAGCATGTATTTGTATTTTCTTTTTATTGCTGAATAATGGGCTGGAGGAAGCACAAGCTGGAATCAAAATTGCCGGGAGAAATATCAATAACCTCAGATATGCGGATGACACCACCCTTATGGCAGAAAGTGAAGAACTCAAGAGCCTCTTGATGAAAGTGAAAGAGGAGAGTGAAAAAGTTGGCTTGAAGCTCAACATTCAGAAAAAAAGATCATGGCAACCGGTCCCATCACTTCATGGCAAATAGATGGGGAAACAGTGGCTGACTTTATTTTTGGGGGCTCCAAAATCACTGCAGATGATGATTGCAGCCATGAAATTAAAAGACGCTTACTCTTTGGAAGGAAAGTTATGACCAACCTAGACAGCATATTCAAAAGCAGAGACATTACTTTGCCAACAAAGGTCTGTCTACTCAGAGCTATGGTTTTCCCAGTAGTCATGTATGGATGTGAGAGTTGGACTATAAAGAAAGCTGGGCACCAAAGAATTGATGCTTTTGAACTGTGATGTTGAAGAAGACTCTTGAGAGTCCCTTGGACTGCAAGGAGATCCTAAAGGAGATCAGTCCTGGGTGTTCATTGGAAGGACTGATGCTAAAGCTGAAACTCCAATACTTTGGCCACCTGATGGGAAGAGCTGACTCATTGGGAAAGACCCTGATGCTGGGAAAAATTGAGGGCAGGAGAAGAAGGGGACGACGGAGGATGAGACAGTTGGATGGCATCACTGACTTGATGGACATGGATTTGGATGGACTCTGGGATTTGGTGATGAACAAGGAGGCCTGGCATGCTGTGGTTCATGGGGTCGCAAAGAGTCGGACACTGAATAATGGACACTGAGCAACTGAACTGAGCTGAATATTCCATTATGGATAAACAGTGTCAGTCCATTCATCAGCTGATGGATGTTTGGGTTATTTCCACTTTTTGACTGTTATGAATAATGCTACTATGAACATTTATGTACAAGTTTTTGTGTGGACATATGTTTTCACTTCTCTTGGGTTAAACCTAGAAGTGTAACTGCCCAGTCATACAGCAGCTATGTTTAACTTTTGAGGAACTGCCAAACTGTTTTCCAAAACAGCTGAACCGTTTTACATTCCCACCCCAGTGTGTGAATGGTCTAGTTTCTCTCCATCCTTGCCAATACTTATTTCATTTTTCATTCTGGCTATCTAGAGTGTGTTAAGTTTTATCTCATTATAGCTTGATGCATTTCCCTAATGACTAACGTTGTTGAGCATCTTCCTATGGTCTTATTGACCATTTGTATATCTGATTTGGAGAAATGACTATTCAAGTCCTCTGCTTGTTTTCTAATTGAGATGGTTTTTGTTTTTATGTGGTTTTGTTTGCAAAACAAACAAAATCTTTTTGTTCAGTGGTAAAAGAGACCTTCATATATTCTGAATATTAACTCTTTATCAACTATATGACATGCAGATATTTTCTCATGTAGGTTAATAATTTGTTCTTTTTAAGTTATTTCTTTGTGTATAAATACACTACTTCCACAAGCACTTTTGGGTAGTGTTGTAAGAGAGCTGATTCTAGTTGGCTCGTGTGGGTTCAAGTTTTGCTTTGAGCAATTCAAAGTTAAATGTGTTCATATTCATTAAACATTTAGAATAGTGTCTGGCACATAGTAAATGCTCAACAAATGTTATTTTAAAATAGAAATAACTTAAAAAATATACCTTCCTCGTTTTAGAGAGCACTGGAAAAATGGGAAGACCCAGAGAAAATTAAAAAGACTTATTCCTGTTACCAAGAGGCAATCTCTGATTACATTGTGATGTATATTCAATGCAAGCCTTTTTATATTTTAAAAATAAAGTTGTATAAATTTTAACAACCTGCTTTTTTTCTTAACATATTCTGAGTAGCTTCTTTTGACATTAAATATGACTTTTAAATGGCTACCTACTCTTCCATTGTACGCTAGTATCATTGTTGTTATTGTTGTTGTTTAGTTGCTAAGTTGTGTTCAACTCTCTTGCAACCCCAGGGAGTGTAGCCCGCCAGGCTGAGACTTCCAAGGCAAGAATACTGGAGTGGGTTGCCGTTTCCTCCTCCAGGGGATCTTCCTGACCCAGGGATCGAACCCATGTCTCTTTGTCTCCCGCATTGACAGGTGGATTCTTTACCGTGAGCCACCAGGGAAACTCTGATAGTATCAGAGTTTTAATTTAGTTTTAAAATTCTAATTTGATTAGATTGCTTAGAGGTTTTAATTTATAAATAAGACTGTAGTGAACATGTTTGAAAGTAAATCTTGCCCAAATTTCTGATTATTTTCCTAGGAGAATGACTGGGCCAAAGGGTATGAGCATTATCACCAGGAGCAGCACTATCCATGGAGCTGCTTACACCAGAAACCTCTGAGCCATGCTGATGGCCTCTCCCAGTGGTGTCTGGTGACTCAGTGACTCCATCCTAAGCATCCGGCATCTCCCTGCTTCTCACTCCATGACCATCCTCCAGTTGGGATTACCCTGCTGTCCCTCACCTCCAAGGTTGCAGTAGCCTCATGCCTAGTCCCTCTTCACCTGCTCTCCTCTCGCCCCAGCCATTCCTCATAATGAAACCAGAGACAGTTTTAAAAAAAAGAAAAATCTCATTTTCTTTATCTGTTTAGAACCCTTAGATAGCGTCCTATTACCCTTCGGCTAAAGACCAACATTTTTATTAATGGTATAAAAAGCTCTGTTTGCCTCCTCTTTCTGAGCTTGGGGCAGATAAGCTTTTAAGATTTTCGTGTTTCCAGAGATTTGTTTCTTCTTACTTCAGGGCCTTTGCATATACAGTCTAGTGATTCTTCTCTCTTCTCCCACTTTCCCTTACCCCAGCTTTACCTAGTTGGTTCCACTGCTTCCTTCAGATCTCAGCTCAGAGGTCATCTTCCCATGGCAGTCTTTCTGACCACATTCTCCTTCCCTCACCCCCCAAATCAGATATGACTACCGAGTTATCTCGGACCACCTTGTGTTTCTTAGTAACACTTAGCGCAGCTCTGATCACATGGTTAATTGTGTAAGCAGTTAGCAGTTTAAAGTCTCTCTTTGCCTCAAGAAGGTCCCTCGTGAGAGCCAGGGCCATGTCTCATCATTGGCTGAACACCTAATATCTGGATAGTCAGACACCTGTGAAGTGAAAGAATAAAAGACCTTTAATACCTGAGGCCAAGTGCTTTGCAGAAGGGTGGTTTACATTTACTCTCCTTTCAGAACGTACAAGTGTTTGTCCCCTCCTTTGCCCTGACAGAAATTTATGTTTTTTAAAAAATACCTTGTTGATAGGTGAAAGATGAGTGCCTCATAACTTTAATTAACATTTCTTTGTTGATGTTGTTGAACGTATGTTCATGTTTATTAATAGTTTGTATTTTGTCTGGTAATTTTTCTTTCAGTTATCCTTATTAGGGTTTTAGGTTTTGGGTTTTCTTTTTAATAAATAAATTACTTATATTTAAAGAATACTGTGTTTGTTACTAATGTACTAATTTCCCAGTTTATTATTTGCCTTTTTATTTTGCTTCATATCTTTATAATAAGATCAAATAATATTTAATTAATATTTTTATTCTTACTTTATTTAGAAATTCCTTCTGTATCCTGACAATAGTAAATGTTCTAATATTTTCTTTTAATAGCTTGATTACCTTTTCACATTTTACTCTTTATCCATTCCATATTTATTTTGGTATGTTGTGTTCACTGACTTTTCCAAATAGTTAAGTTGGTAATAGTATCTTTATTGTAGTACCATTTACTGAATAATTCCATCTTTTCCTACCAACTTTGAAACTACCTTTATTATATTGCTATAGTCTTATATATTTCAGCATCTCTTTTTGGACCACATACTGAACTATCAGTTTTGGGGCCAGTAAAACACTTGCTAAAAACTATTTTTTACAGCTGGTATGTATTTTAATATTTGAAAGAACAACTCATCTTCCCCAGTCACTCTTCTGTCTCAGCATTTTACTGGATACTGGTGATGCAGTGGTTAAGAATTAACCTGCCAGTGCAGGAGACACAGACTCAATCCCTGGGGCAGGCAGATTCCACTGGAGAAGGAAATGGCAACCTACTCCAGGATTCTTGCCTGGAGAATTCCCTTAGACAGAGAAGCCTGGCGGGAACAGTCTGTGGGATCACAGAGTTGGATGTGAGTAAGTTCGCATGCATGCATATGCGCAGTTGAACTTTATTCCTCTAAATGAGACTTAAACAGTGTTCAGTTCAGTTCACTTGATCAATCATGTCCGACTCTTTGCGACCCTATGGACTGCAGCACGCCAGGCCTCCCTGTCCATCACCAGCTCCTAAAGTTTACTCAAACTCATGTCCATTGAATTGGTGATGCCATCTAACCATCTCATCCTCCGTTGTCCCCTTCTTCTCTCGCCTTCAATCTTTCCCAGCATCAGGGTCTTTTCAAAAGAGTCAGTTCTTTGCATCAGGTGGCCAAAGTTTTGGAGTCTCAGCCTCAGCATCAGTCCTTCCAGTGAACACCCAGGACTGATTTCCTTTAGGATGGACTAGTTGGATCTCCTTGCAGTCCAAGGGACTCTCGAGAGTCTCTCCAACACCACAGTTTAAAAGCATCAATTCTTCTGGCTCAGCTTTCTTTATAGTCCAACTCTCACATTCATACATGACTACTGGGAAAACCATAGCTCTGAGTAGACAGACCTTTGTTGGCAAAGTAATGTCTCTGCTTTTGAATATGCTGTCTAGGTTGGTCATAACTTTTCTTCCAAGGAGTAAGCTTCTTTTTATTTCATGGCTGCAGTCACCATCTGCAGTGATTTTGGAGCCCCCCAAAATAAAGTGTCTCACTGTTTCCATTGTTTTCCTATTTACCATGAGTGATGGGACTGGATGCCATGATCTTAGTTTTCTGAATGTTGAGTTTTAGCCAACTTTTTCACTCTCCTCTTTCATTTTCATCAAGAGGCTCTTTAGTTTTTCTTTGCTTTCTGCCCTAAGGGTGGTGCCATCTGCATATCTGAGGTTATTGATATTTCTCCTGGCAATCTTGATTCCAGCTTATCCTTCCTCCAGCCCAGCATTTCTCATGATGTACTCTGCATATAAGTTAAATAAACAGGGTGACTATATACAGCCTTGACGTACTCCTTTCCTGTTTTGGAACCAGTCTGTTTTTCCATATCTGTTTCTAACTATTGCTTCTTGACCTGCATACAGATTTCTCAAGAGGCAGGTGAGGTGGTCTGGTATTCCCCTCTCTTGAAGAATTTTCCACAGTTTGTTGTAATCCGCACAGTCAAAGGCTTTGGCATAGTTAATAAAGCAGAAGTAGATATTTTTCTGGAACGCTCTTGCTTTTTCAGTGATCCAACCAATGTTGGCAATTTGATTTCTGGTTCCTCTGCCTTTTCTAAATCCTGCTTGAACATCTGGAAGTTCATGGTTCACGTACTGTTGAGGCCTGGCTTGGAGAATTTTGAGCATTATTTCACTAGCGTGTGAGATGAGTGCAATTGTGTGGTAGTTTGAGCATTCTTTGGCATTGCCTTTCTTTGGGATTGGAATGAAAACTGTGGCCACTGCTGAGTTTTCCAAATTTGCTGGCATGTTGAGTGCAGTGCTTTCACAGCATCATCTTTTCACTTTTAGTAAACAGTGTATTTACATGAAACAAGACATGTTGCCGGCCTTCAAGCCATCAATCATTGCAGCTACCTCCCCCCTCCATAATGGTGCTCCCTCAGGGGCATTAAGAATGGAGAAAAACCAGATCTTGGTCCCAAATAGTTAAGATGCATATCAAATAATTTTTTTTGTAATTAGCTTAATCTTTTGAATGTTTAATTGCCTTTTTTCCCCTCCTCCCCACAAAAATTCCTATATATCCCAGCTCCTCCCTTACCTCTTTGAAACAGTTCCTCAGAGCTATTTTAGCAGCTGTTTCCTAAGCTGTATTCCTCAGTAAGATCCTCCGAATAAAACATAACTCACAACTTTTAGGTCATGTGGTTTTTTTCTCCTTCAGTCAACAAGATTTTTTTTTAATATTTATTTATTTAGCTGCACCAGGTCTTACTTATGGCATGCAAGAACTTTAGTTGCAGCACATGAGATCTAGTTCTCTGGACCAGGGATTGAACCCAGGCCCTGGCATTGGGGTCATGGAGTCTTAGTCACTGACTTAACAGGGAAGTCTCCAGTCAAAAGGATTTAAATGAAAATTCTTGAAGTACTATGAATTACATAATTTGAAATGATCTACCATGTGACAGTACTGTACCATCCTACAGAGGAACATGAAATCTTTGCTTATTAAGTTTTTTTTTTTTAATCTCACTAAAAAGATTTGGGTAAAAAAAATTTTCTTACAAGTCTACAAATTTCTTAAAATATGAATTTTTTATAGCTGTTAGGAAGGAAATATTTTTGCCTATTCTGTTTTTCTAACTGTGATTGGTACACAAATAAATGCCATTTATTTTTTGTATTTTTTAATCTTTAATAGTGTACATAGTTTTTTATCTTAATAGTGTACATAGTTTTTTAGTTTATTTTTGTGGGCTTTTTAGGAAGACAACTATTTGATCTTACAAGCAATGATAAGTTTTTTACCTTTCTATTGAGCATATTTATTTCTGTTTTAGGTCTTGGTTAGAAATTTTTTAGAATGCTTGAAATAATAGTGTTGACAGCTAGCATATTTGATTGTAATGTATCTCAGTTTATTTTAGGAAGCAGATTGTGACATCACATTGCTCTTTGAAGCCATTTTGGATTGAATTAATTTGCCAACATATATTCTCAGTGACAACACTAAAACTTAGCTGGCAATAATTTGCCAAGCAGATGTATAAACAAGCCTAAACATTTGTAGATAGGGAGTGGAGTAATGATCAGAAGTCATACTTGGTACCCACGTTCCAAATGTTTCTTGCTGTGAGATGATGAAGTCTTAAAAAAATGGAAGAATACTTGTTTCGGTGCTATGCACAAAAATACTTTAGGACTCCCTTTATAAGAATTAAAGCTTAACTTTTACACTGTTTCCAAATCCTAAAAGCATTTGAGCTGCTTCTTACCTAAAATTTTGATAGTAAGTAGGATGAAAGTTTCAGCTGCCTGAAATATTAAAGAACAATAACAATCAAATTAGAAAAGAACAATTCCATTGCACAGAATAAACTAAGAAAAACAACTGTACTACCCAGAAAGAAATCGTCATGACAACAGAATGAAAACCGTTCCTTTGGTGCTACTAATACCAACAAGGAGTAAAAAGATTCTATTTTGAAATCACTATGTAAATAAAAGAGTCTGTCAGTTTTGCTCGTTCCATTCATTGTAGTTTTCCCTGACATTAACGATTCTCTGTTACTGTCTTTCCCTGTAACAGTTCTTTCCCTGACAGTAACAGTGCAATTTTTACACTTTTAGGTTTTCATTTTTTTAAGTATAGAACTTGCTGTGACAAAATGATGAGGCTGCAACACAAATGTGCATATGAAAACTGGTCATAACTGAAAAGTCCTCCTCAGTCTACCCCAGAGGCAGGTGGCTCGAGTAATGGCTTTAGTATTCAGCTGGATTTGTTGGACTGAATTCTGTGAAGTGAAAACTCACAAAACAGTGGAAGGTCTTCAGGCTCACATTGGAGCTTAATGAAACAATTTAGAAATGATTCCAGCACCATGTAGTTTTCTTGTTTGTTTGGTTTTTTTAAGTGTTTTCCAAAGCTGTTATGGTAAATTCTTGATGATGATGTTGATGATTAAGAGCTCATATATATTGATGGGTTACTGTGTACTAGCCACTGTTCTAAATGTTCCTCAAAAATGATCAAATTTAAACAGTTCTTATATATCCTGGTTTTTAGATAAATGTTCCCTAGTAAAGTTTTCTTGCTTTTCAAAGTCAAGTGACAAATTGATGAAATAGGTGAATTAGGGGTGACACATACCCTCCCCTCTATTATTTCTCTGCAGTTCTGAGGCTTTAGGATAAAGAAATGAGGAAAGGTAATTGAGATAATCTTGAACCATTTGGGAGGAAATGGAAGGAAAAGATAAAAGCTCTTTGAATACGCTTTTCTTCCTAGTACTAATTCAGCTAGTTTTTAGGTGCCCCAAGTTATGGATTGATGAAGAGTCAGATATGACTTAGCAACTAAACAAGTAAATGTATAAATAAATAGTAGGACATTACTAGTACTTGTGCCTATGGCAACCTACTCCAGGATTCTTGCTTGAAAAATCCCATTAACAGAGAAACCTGGTGGGCAAAGTCCATGGGGTCGCAAAGTTGGAAACGACTGAGCGACTAAGCACAGTACTAGTAATAGTAGTGCCTAGCTTTTACTAAGTATCTGTCATGTGTCAAGCACTGTGCTGATTGAATTATATGTGTTAGGTCTACATTCCCTCTTGAAAGAATGTCATGCTTTGCAAAATAGATTGTCATCAGATTACTTGAATATTAACATTCCAATGTACATTTAGAGTATTCTGCTAACTGCAAAAGAGAAATTATTTCATCACTATTTAGAATAATAATTCTTGTGTAAAACAGTTCTACCTGTAGGAACAAACCACTCTGGACAGACAGCAGACTATCCTTCAAGTTTTCCTGATCAACCCTCATCTCCGGTCTTTGCCTTCTCCTAGGTTGGCTGTGGCACAGAATTTTGCATCTAATTATACGATGCCTCATATTCCCTGTTATTCTGGTTAAAGTTTTCTTTTTGTCTAAATATATTCTAAATTCAAGAGTATTATCCATTTCTTTTATGTTCCTGGAAACCTGAACACAATACTAGTCATAAATTAGGTACTTAATAAATGATTCTGAAATAAATGAGTTAATGAATAAATAAACAGACTTTAAATTGCCATTCTCCACTGAATGGACAGATTCTAAGGAGCTCTATATAATAAATGTACAGTATAAAGTCAAAAGTTTTCAGAAGACAGTGTTGCCATTTTTTTTTTTTTTAATCTGCAGAAGTAGTTCTCAAACTTTTTAGACTCAGGATTCTTTTATACTTAAAATAATTGAGGGGACTTTCCACTAACTAAAATTCTGTGCTTCCAGTGCAGGGGGCCTGGGTTCCATCCCTGGTCAGGGAACTAGATCCCACATGCCACAACTAAGACCCAGCACAGCCAAATTAAATAAATAAAAAACTATTGAGTACCCCAGTGAGTGAGCTTTGGTTGATGTAAGTTGTATCTCATGATAGTTACCATTCAGTTCAGTTCAGTTGCTCAGTCGTGTCCTACTCTTTGTGGCCCCATAGACTTGCAGCATGCCAGGCCTCCCTGTCCATCACCAACTCCCGGAGTTCACTCAGATTCATGTCCATTGAGTTGGTGATGCCATCCAACCATCTCATCCTCTGTCATCCCCTTCTTCTCTTGCCTTTAATCTTTCCCAGCATCAGGAAACTTGAACACAATACTAATTACAAATTAGGTACTTAGTAAATGATTCTGAAATAAATGAGTTAATGAATAAATAAACAGACTTTAAATTACTATTACTAATTAAAACTAAGATATGTCTACTTAAAGAAAAATGCTCAATGTGATACTTGTGAGTTTAAGTTTTATTTGGTGTCTTAATTCCTTAAAAGCTCAGTTGTTAAAGAATCCAACTGCAATGCAGGAGACCCCAGTTTGATTCCTGGGTTGGGAAGATCGCTGGAGAAGGGAAAGGCTACCCACTCCAGTATTCTGGCCTGGAGAATTCCATGGACTGGACACGACTGAGCAACTTTCACTTTCTTTCAATGAGAACTTTAGCACAGGAGAAAGCCTCTTAGGACCTCTGAGAAAACTGCTCCAAAGGGTAGGGAAGAAGCCTGTATATATATATGAATTTGGCCTAGGGAACATGTGGAGTCAAGCAGACATCTTGGTAGTCTCAAACAACCAATATATAAAGTTAATGATTTTAGTGCTTTTCTTTAGGAAGATCCAAGGATCTGGTCATTGAAGTTCTTCCCAAGATATACATCTAACTATCCAAGAGGCCTGCTCATCCAAAGCACAGAGCACCCTGTTATGGTCTTAATTTCTTCTATCTGAACCACAGAGTGCTTCATCCTGTTATGGTCTTGGTTTTCTCTGAGAGTGCACTGTTAGTCAGTGACTGCAGTGGGTTCCCACTTAATCCTTGTAGAACTGGTTGGTGAGCAGTTCTCTTTGTTTTTGTTTACAGATATTAAAATCATTATATCCTTATCATAAGGCATATGGCAGGGTACTATGCACACTGTTATTAACACTATCTATGGCTTCAACCCAAAGAATGGATATGTGTATATCCATAAATATTATTTTCTTGGACACCTAAAACTAACAAGATTGTAAATCAATGATACTCCATTTTTTAATTTTTTAAAAATACAGAATATATTCAATATAATAACCTTGCAAAAAAACCTAAAGCTATGCTTGGAACAATTCATGGCCTGCAGTGAATACAAATAATACTGTTACCTTCTTTGGTTTCTAGTAAGGATGGAACAAAAGTTGAATAGTGCTGTGGATGGAGGATGGTGAGTGACAAATGCTGTAAGGCAAAATGCTAACAGCTCTGCCTTGAGAGTTTTATTTCCCCAATGTATATGTGGAAAAATATTTTCCTTGGAATAGCAAATGCAGATTCTTCAGTGTATACAAATATGTTTCTGACCACAATGATCCACAACAGTCTTATGCAAGTATCACTCCAAGAACAGAAAACTTTGTGAAAGATTTCCAACTAGAAAAGGGCAATACATATAGTTGCAAGTAGAGGTTACTACTTTACAGAAGAAAAACCACCTAAGGTGCATGCCTTTGTCCTTAAATTGACATTAGAATAAACTTGTTGTTAATACAGTGGGATATCACCACCCACTCACACATATTATTGCATACATACACGGAGGTGCACACACATATCCATTATATTGTTTTTTCTTCAATCTATTTTGAAATAGGATGTGGTAATTCCAGTTTTCTAAAAGGACCACAGCAATATTTCTGGACCTACATGCTCCTCCAGGAACGTGCCATTCCCTATAATGACTTGAAATCTATTTCCCCTTCCCTTGATTCTGTGTAGACGTTTAAGACTTTGTGATAAAGAAAATTGGATAGAAGAGATACTGTGTAACTCTGAGTCCAAGTCTTAAAAGACTCATGGCAATTGCCTGACTCTCTTTTCTCTCTCTTTCTCTCTGGCATAAACACAAAATATTTGGATAATTTCTCCCTCTGCCTTTGGAGTCTTTCACTTAAAGCTGCAGGACTCTGGAACAGAGAAAGAAGGTATACTTGTATCCAGTCCAAATCCTTGACATGCAAAATCCATAATCATAATAAATGGTTGCTTTATACCAAAAAAAAAATAAAAAATAAAAAAATATAAGAATATAAGCACATATTCTACTAAGCACATACAGCTAGTCACACATGCTGCTGTGACTAGCTGTCACAGCAGTGACATCAACGCATGCCATAGCCCCTCGAAAACTCCATTGTATTCCTGTGAGAGAATAAGCGTGAGAAGGACAAATACTGTCGTAGTATTATTATAAAAATAGTTCAGACCTCACAGCTCCCTGAAAAGGTCTTGGAGAATTGATAAAGTATTCCTCTGGATCACTGCATCAGGCAATAGAAAGAGTAGTCTTTAAAGATTAAATTTGTGTTTTTTACTTTTAAATTTAATCATGAATATTGTTAAGTGTTATTCAGTTCAGTTCAGTTGCTCAGTCGTGTCCGACTCTTTTCAACCGCATGAATCGCAGCACGCCAGGCCTCCCTGTCCATCACCATCTCCTGAAGTTCACTGAGACTCACGTCCATCAAGTCAGTGATGCCATCCAGCTGTCTCATCCTCTGTCGTCCCCTTCTCCTCCTGCCCCCAATCCCTCCCAGCATCAGAGTCTTTTCCAATGAGTCAACTCTTCGCATGAGGTGGCCACAGTACTGGAGTTTCAGCTTTAGCATTATTCCTTCCAAAGAACACCCAGGGCTGATCTCCTTGCAGTCCAAGGGACTCTCAAGAGTCTTCTCCGATACCACAGTTCAAAAGCATCAGTTCTTCGGCGCTCAGCTTTGTTTACAGTCCAACTCTCACATCCATACATGACCACTGGAAAAACCATAGCCTTGACTAGACAGACCTTTGTTGGCAAAGTAATGTCTCTGCTTTTGAATATGCTGTCTAGATTGGTCATAACTTCTCTTCCAAGGATAAGTGTTATAGATCGTTCTAATTATTTAGCAAGTACATAATTAATTTCTAATTAATGTTAAATAGTAATTTCTTGGTTGAAATGATCTTCATTTGAAAAAGCAACAATATTTAGAAACTGTGTTCTATATGCATTTAAAGTTGGGTTCTTTTCCGTTGCAGCTCCTCAGTTTGAAACCGCATGTAATTATGTAGAAGCTACACTTGAAGAGTTTCTTTCCTGGAACTGTGACCAGTCTAGTATTTCCGGAGCATTTAGAGACTATGATCATTCCAAATTCTGGGCTTATGCTGACTATAAATATTTTGTCAGTTTATTTGAAGACAAGACAGATATTTTCCAGGTAAGTCAGTATATATCTTTTAGTCATGGTATAGTTTGTTCTTGAAAAAGTTCACAAATTAGAACCTTCAAGGTACCCTTTTCCTCACTGTCTTTTTCTCTCAAAAGTCACTGTGAGTCTTGCGTATTCTGTCCACTCACGCCCAAAGATTCACTCAAAGGAAGTGTAATGTTTGGCCCACCAAGGTGAACAGCCCTCTTACTGTTTTCCTAGTTGCCAGACTTCCTGCACAGTCTCTCCTTTGCCTTTTAAATAGCACCTGAATCAGTTTGGAGTATATCAGAAACATAGATTGTGTATACAACTTCATTTCCTCTTGACCTTCATCTAAGTTCTTACTCTGTCAGGCAGGCAGATGGAGGTACAAAACTGGTTACGTGAAGAAGCATTCAAGCATTCCTAGGATCCTGGAAACCCTCCTGGCTACTGCTGCCTGCTCTCATTGCTCGGAGGTGGGGGCTGTTTAATGCAGGTTTCTGGCCTGAGGCAGAAAGTGCTGGGCTCCCGAAGATTCACTGGAGAAGTCCCACAGAAGTGTGCAGGCAGGAGTAAGAATGCGGAAGTCCTTTGCCATGTGTTGACATAACCGACAGCAGTTTGCATACTGCAGTATCCTCTTTTCAAAACGCTTTCTACCTCAAACTGCCAGTTCGTTTTGTGGGGTGATTTTGCAAACTCCCTGCTCTAGGCTCTGTCTTAGGCACATGGGCCAGGAATGGAAGTCGTCCCAGGAAGCTGTTTGAATGACTCTGCCTTGCCCACCATCAAGTCAAGGTTCTGGAGTCCTTCATCCCGCCCTTTCGGGATGTATTTTGCCATCACAGCAGGCTGTTTACACCTCCCCACCCCTACCCCCTGCTCTCGCCTGTCACCACCACACACACTCTGGACTCTCCTCTCATACAGGCTGATAGTCCTTGGACTCTTGAGTCATTTTGCATTGAGCTGACATTTTTCTGTTTCACTTTGAGTCAAGGTTTGGATGCTGGTGTTTACACAGTTATTATAATACGGCAGTTAGTAATACTTTATATCTTTTCTTTGTTAACATTTTAAATATTTTCTTATAATAAATTATCGTTTTTGTAAAAGAAAGGAAAATGTGTCACTTGGCTCCTAATTGTTAGCTGAAGATACTTTTTTTTCTTACAACCATGAAAGTAATTCATTGGTTTTGAAAACATTCAGTAGATGCTTTCTGAATCCAGTCTGTATCAATGTACTATTTACTCATTTTTAAATGATAATTTTGAGGTAATACTTTAATAACCTTAATTGTGATTACTATATGGAACTTTAATCCTAGACCTTTCAGAAATCATAGTTAACTTTTAGAGTGTTTTATTACATCTCTCATATCCTAGCCCACCCTGCATATTAGACTAGTATTTTCTAAGTCTATTATTTATTTTGGGCTGCGCTGGGTCTTCGTTGCTTTGCATGGGCTTTCTCTAGCTGTCCTGAGCATGGGCTGCTCTTCATGCAGTGTTCGGGCTTCTCATTGTGGTGGCTTCTCTTGTTGCAGCGCGTAGGCTCTAGATGTGTGGGCTTCAGTAGCTAGAGCACTCAGGCTCAGTAGTTGTGACTTGTGGTCTCTAGGCGCTGGCTCAGTAGTTGTGGCACACAGGCTTTGCAGCTTCAGAGCATGTGGGATCTTCCCAGATCAGTGATCAAACCCATGTCCCCTGCATTAGGAGGTGGTTCTTATCTACTATGCCACTGGGAAAGTCCTAGACTAGTATTTTATTATTCTATATTTCAGGTAAAACATAAGAATAATAACATTTATCAATACTTGGTCAGTTTTCATTCCATTCCCAAAGGAAGTCAGTGCCAAAGAATGTTCAAACTACTGCACACAGTTGCAAAGTAATCCTAGCAAAGTAATCCTCAAAATTTTCCAAACTAGGCTTCAACAGTACGTGAACCAAGAACTTCCACATGTTCAAGCTGGATTTAGAAAAGGCAAAGGAACCAGAGATCAAATTGCCAACATCTGTTGGATCATAGAAAAAGCAAGGGAATTCCAGAAAAACATCTGCTTCATTGACTATGCTAAAGCCTCTGGCTGTGTAGATCACAGTAAACTTTGGAAAATTTTTAAAGAGATGAGAACACCAGACCACCTTACCTGCCTCCTGCAAAACCTGTATGCAGGTCAAGAAGCAACAGTTAGAACTGGATATGGAACAACAGACTGGTTCAAAATTGGGAAATGAGAATATCAAGGCTCTATACCGTCACCCCACTTATTTAATGTCTATGCAGAGTACATCATGTGAAATGCCAGGCTGGATGAAGCACAAGCTGGAATCAAGATTGCCAGGAGGAATGTCAATAACCTCAGATATGGCAGAAAGCAAAGAGGAACTAAAGGGCCTCTTGATGAGTAAAAAAGCTGGCTTAAAACTGAACATTCAAAAGCTAAGATCATGGCATCTGGTCCCATTATTTTATGGCAAATAGATGGGAAATAGTGGAAACAGTGACAGACTTAATTTCTTGAGCTCCAAAATGACTGCAGATGGTGACTGCAGCCATGAAATTAAAAGATGTTTGCTTATTTGAAGAAAAGCTATGACCAACCTAGACAGCATATTAAAAAGCAGAGACATTATTTTCCCACAAAAGTCTGTATAGTCAAAGCTATGGATTTTCCAGTAGTCACGTATGGCTGTGAGAGCTGGACAGTAAAAAAGGCTGAGCCCTGAAGAACTGATGCTTCCGAACTGTGGTGTGGAAGAATACTCTTGAGAGTCCCTTGGACTGCCAGGAGATCAAACCAGTCAATCCTAAAGGAAATCAGCCCTGAATATTCAGTGGGAGGACTGATGCTGAAATTCCAATACTTTGGCCACCTGATGGAAAGAGCCAACTCATTGGAAAAGACCCTGATGCTAGGAAAGATTGAAGGCAGGAGGAGAAGGGGACAACAGAGCACAAGATGGTTGGATGACATCACCAACTCAGCGGACATGAGTTTGAGCAGGCTTCGGGAGATGATGAAGGACAGGGAAGCCTGGCATGCTGCATTCCATGGGGTGGCAAAGAGTCGGGCACAACTGAACAGCAACAGCAAAGTGCTTTACCTTTGTAGTCCTCACGATAAACCTATGATTTAATAATATCCCTGTTTTAAGAAGAATGAGGCACCAAGAGGTTAAGTAAACCTTTTTTTGAAATTGTACAGCTAAGAAAAGAATAACCTAAGCAGTCTGCCCCCCAGGCTTCAACTGCTGCTCTGTATGCCTGCAGAAGGCTCGGATGCATTACTCCATAGCTAGGATGAAGGCCTTCTGTCTGTGCTGAATCTTGTCTCACTCTGCCTTGGGTGAGTCTCTAACCTGACCCCATCAGTTCTGTCTCAGCCCAGGCATGGCAGCACTGTGCAGACGTGTCCTTTCCTTAAGTGTGGGTATAAAGGATAGCCTTTTGGTAATGTGCTGGAATTCTATTTGAGCCCTTATACAATCTGATATTTGTAGCTGAATGAGTTTTCTGTCAGCTCACATTATGGTGATTAATTCTCTGGATTAGAACAGGCAAATCTGCTATAAACAGTCAAGTCATTAAGATTATATCATTTTTTTATCTCAGTTTTCTGAGCACAAAGTCTTATATTTAAGATAGCTAAGTCGTGTTACTTTTACCACTATAATTCAGTCACTAAA
Organism: Ovis aries; assembly: GCF_016772045.2. Taxonomy (NCBI): domain Eukaryota; kingdom Metazoa; phylum Chordata; class Mammalia; order Artiodactyla; family Bovidae; genus Ovis; species Ovis aries. The sequence continues at coordinate 187,929,794 of NC_056054.1, read as the reverse complement.
TCTGACTACTTTTGTTTCAGGCTTTCTTCCATCTGTCTTAAAATGGTGGGTAAACATTAAAATGGATAAATTTTTAAATGTTTATTTAAAATAAACTCATTGTATGTGAATATAAATGACATTTTAATGAAAATAATTATATTCACCAATATTTCAGTGTTAGGAGAGTAGTCGGACACAGCTAAGCACCAGAGTTGAATAGAAGAAAGCGGATTTTTTCTATCTGCGTCATTCAGTCTGTTGCGATTTGTTGGTTTGTTTGAAGTGTATGAAGAATATCTGGTTTCACATACATATGCAGCTGAAAAAGAGAGGAGCATTTTGGCAACCTTTCTAGATAATTGTGGACTTTTTTTTTAATACTCCACCAAATTTGAGTTGTTTCTGCCTCTAACGAGTAGTCTCTTAAAGGTTCATTAGTTACAATAATCTGAACCCGTAATCAATGAACCCTTCATAGTAAAATCCATTGGTCTATCTTGCATGGAATGGATCTTCAATAGTGGTGTACTGCATTGTATAGGTCTTCCAAATGTTGATGCATTTTTACTTAACTTCATTATTTCAAAAAGTGACATTTGTAAATAGCATCACCGTTCTTATCAGAAAAGTCTTTTGAGTTTTAGGAAGCTTTCTAGCTCATGTGTTTCCAGATACAAGTTTCCAAGATCATTTTTATTCTGTTCAGAATATTTTCTAATTTCCCTTGTGATGTTTTTCTTTGACTTATGGATTACTTAGAAGTGTAATGTTTATTTTGCAAATACTTGGGGATTTCCAGCTGTCTTTCTGTTATTCATTTCTAATTTAATTCCATTGTGTTCAGAGAACATACTTTGATGATTTTAGTCCTTTTAAATTTGTTTTACAGCCCAGAATATAGTCAATCTTGATAAATGTCCCACGTGCACTTGACAGTAATGTATATTCTGCTGTTTTTGCTTTATGACTGTCAATTAAGTTGATTGTTTGTGTCTCCTGTATCTTTACTGATTCCCTGTATGCTTGTTTTACCCATTATATAGAGATAGATATGGAAATTTCTCAACTCTAGTTGTATATTTGTTTCTTTTTCGTTTTAGGTTGGTCAGTTTTTGTTTTGTGTATTTTGTAACTAGTAACAGTTTAGGTTCATACACATTTAGGATTACTGTTTCCTCCGAAATGTGATGATCCTCTCTTTTCTGAGTTCTTCCTTTTTCTGATGTCTGAAATCTACTTTGTTTAGTTTGCCTTTGGATAGTGTTAATATAAAAAAGGGGTACTTGCACTATGAACCCATTTATATAAAATTGTATATGTGCTAAGTTGCTTCGGTCGTATCTGACTCTGAGACGCTATGAACTGTAGCCCTCCAAGCTCCTCTATCATGAGATTCTCCAGCAAGATTACTAGAGTGGGTTGCCATGCCCTTCTGCAGGGGATCTTCACAGTCCAGGGATCGAATCCATATCGCTTAGTGGCGTGCATTGGCAGGCAGGTTCTTTACAATTTATAGTGACAGAAAATAGATCTAAGAAGGAAGGGTAGAGAGAGGTTACAAAAGGTTATAGGAAAACTTTTGGACATGACCAAAATGTTTGTCATCCTGATTGTAGTGATTGTTTTTCAGGTGTATATGTAGGTGAAAATTCATAAAGTTATACACTTTAAATATTCACTGTTTTTTGCACATCGATTATACTTCAATAAGGCTGTTTTAAAAAATGCAGTGCTACTAGTACTGTTTGGTTCCACAGCTTGACAACACTTTTATCACCATTGTTTTTGTGCCTTCAATGCAAATGTCAACATAGTGAAATAAAAAAATACCTCACAGATCACCTGAAATGGTCTCAGGGGTCCCCAAGAGGTCTGTGAACCATTTTAAGAATCTCTGCATTGTCCCTTCTGAAATTACTCTCTACTCTTCTAGTTCTGACTCCTCCTCTAATTAATTCTAAAATAGTTTCTTATGAAAATATTGAAATTATATTCACAACCATTTCATGACTTGAAATTGAAAGTGAAAGTTGCTCAGCCGTGTCTGACTCTTTGTGACCCCCATGGTCTATACAGTCATGTATAGACTGTATTCCATTCTGGCCTTGGAATTCTCCAGGCCAGAATACTGGAGTACATAGCCTTTCCCTTCTCCAGGGGATCTTCCCAATCCAGGGATTGAACCCAGGTCTCCCGCACAGTAGCAGAAGCTGCTCTTAACCAGCTGAGCCACAAGGGAAGCAACTTTAAATTGTGTAAGGGAAATAGCATTGAAGACTCTCCCCAGGGTAACTGACACAGCCTGTCTCCTCTGCATCTCCTTGCAGTGCTGGACCACAATCTGTGCTCTCTTGTCTTCTGGCCTTTGCTCATGCTTTTCTCAATTTCTGCCTATTAGTATTTAACTTCTTAGGGCCTGGCTCAGATTCACCCTCGGCTCAGAAGCCTTCTCAGCCACTTGTACTTACATCCATTTGTCCCTTGCCTTCATCCCTGTATGTTTTATTTGGATTGTTATTTAAATAGTGCTTAACATAGAATGCTTGTATCTTGTTCCCCTAACAGCATTGTAAACTCTTTGGAAACAGTATAAATTTTTATTCCTCTAGACTGCTAACATAGTGCTGAATATATAATGAATATTTGAATGATTATATAAGTATGTTTTTTCCTAGTCTTACCATTTTTTGTTTTACTGTTTCTTTGGTCTTTATGACCTTTCACAGAATGTTTTAACTTAGACCCCAAGTTCACCTTCATCCAGTTCTCTGTGGCTTCTAGTTAATCAATTGTAGCATTTGTCAATCTTGATAAGAAATTCGTAGCTGTCTTCAGCCTTATAACTAGTTTTATAAGTATTTACTTATAGCCTCTACTTATTCTTATTCCATGATAAATATATAATATTTATATACTGATAAATACACTGGCAAAAATGTTGGTATTGTTGGAAAATATCCTATAGCCTTAAAGGTGGCCAAAAATTATGATTTTGACACTTAACTGACTCTCATTTGGCACATAAAATTGGTCTAATTTTTTTAGCTATACATCATATCATTGACTGATCTAAGCAATACATTTTTTGGAACATTTTATTCTCTACTTTGCAAGGAATTTGTGACAGTAACAAAATTTCTTTGACTCATTGGGTAAGAATGGCAGATGTTACATTTTATAACCATCTAAGCATCTGCCTGCAATGTGGGAGACCTGAGTTCAATCCCTGGGTCGGGAAGATCCCCTGGAGAAGGAAATGGCAACCCACTCCAGTATTCTTGCCTGGAGAATCCCATGGACGGAGGAGCCTGGTGGGCTACAGTCCACTGGGTCGCAAAGAGTCGGACACGACTGAGCGACTTCACTTTCATAAGTATCATTGTAATTGAAGCTATTGTGGACTTCCTTGGTGGCTCAGTAGTAAAGAATCCACTTGCCAATGCAAGGGACACGGGTTGGATCCCTGGTCTGGGAAGACCAGACCCCTGGAGAAGGAAATGGCACCCACTCCAGTATTTTTGCCTGGGAAATCCCATGGACAGAGGAGCATGGCAGGCTAGAGTCCATGGGCTTACAAAAAGCCAGACACAACTTAGTGACTGAACAACAGCAACAATTGAAGCTATTAAGAATCAACATATAGCAAAGGGATTTGCCCCAAGAACATTTCCCAGGTAGATTCCATTTTATGTTGTGATTCAGATCGACTGTGGAGAGTCAGGAGCCTTGTTAAGTCACCAGGACACAGAATCTCAACATGCAACACACGGAAGATTAGTTCTAGCCTGTCTTGGGCTTCGTAACATAGTTAATGAGAGTATGTTGAAATTGAGCCAGGTGGTTTAGTAATATTCAAAGGGGCTTGATGGTCAATGATGCTTTCTAATAAGGCAAATTGGTTGTAAGAGTTTGGGTATTTATCCAAGCCTATCTGTGGGTAGAGTCAACTACCTCTTTTCTGTTTATGTTACCTAAGGTAATTTTTTCAAGGAAAAAAGAGCTATAAGTACTTGCTAATTTATAGTGTTCATGTAAGGGGCTTCAGACAATAAAAAGAATCTGCTTGCAATATAGGAGACTTGGGTTCAATCCCTGGGTCAGGAAGATTCCCTGGAGAAGGGAATGGCTATACCCATTCCAGTATTCTTGCCTGGGAAACCCCCATGGACAGAGGAGCCTGGTAGGCTACAGTCCTTAGGGTCTTTAAAAAGTGGGACACCACTTAGAGACTACACAACAGCATAGTTAATAATACTGTATTGTGTAATTGAAATTTGCTAAGAAAGTAGAATTTAAATGTTTTCACCAAAAAAAAAAAAAAAAGCAAGTATCAGGTGAAGCCTGGCCGGTGAGATGGAGAGGGTTAAGGTGTCAGAGAGATGAGAAGGACCTGGTCACTCAGGCCCATGATAGAGGGCATTTGGATCTAATTCTAACTGCAGAGCAAAGGAGGGGACAAGACTTAATATTTTAAGATCATTATTTGTTTTCTTGATTAATACTACTTTTGCTGCTTTGAGGAGAAGGGGTCAGACAGGCAAAGAATCAAAGTTCTTTGAGAGAGAGAGACCAAAAGAGGATAACCAGGTTGCATGTGGTAGGAGCGGGGAGGGGTGTGGTGTGGAAGTGTCCAAAGAATTGACATCTACAGTGGGTCTCAAAAGAGAAATGTGAATTGGGGTGTGGGTAGTAAGTAGACTGGCCATGCAAAGGCAACAGCAGGAGCAAAGGCAGGGAGATGTGTGGTCCCTGATGGGAGAGCAGTAGAGAGTGGTGTAGCATGGTCTCATATCCTGGAGAAGGGAATGACTGCCCACTCCAGTATTCTGGCCTGGAGAATTCCATGGCCTGTACAGACTGAGCGACTTTCTCGTTGCTTCCCTGGTGGCTCAGCTGGTAAAGAATCCGCCTGCAATGCAGGAGAACTGGGTTCGATCCCTGGGTTGGGAAGATCCCCTGGAGAAGGGAAAGGCAACTCGCTCCAGTATTCTGGCCTCATATCAGAATCTGCATCCCCTTTATGGTTCTGAAATGCAGTTTTCAGGTAATATAATTACCTCTACAAATGATTTTTAAAAACTATTAAAATACATGAGAATTTTAAAAATGTGTGATTTAATGTGTAAATAATTCAAGCATGGCTGTACTAGAAGACATAATGAATTAATCATACGCTTGTACCTACCTACAAGGAAAAGGTTCAGTTTTGAAGAATTAAGATAAAATTCCAGTGAATATTTCCAGTATTTTATATTTAATGTTTTGAAATGTGGCTAAATAAGTGTATCTGTATCTCTACACATACAGTCACCATGATGAGACAGTACCAGCACAGACTGATATTGGTGTATATATTGCCAACCCAAATGTCATGTGAGTTTCAGTGCTGTTGGTGACTTATTTTTCAAAATGGTGAACCGCTCTGGATAAAGCTGCAGAAACACAAAAATACAATCCTTCCTCAACTTACATAGTAATTATGTTTCTGAAATTCAGTATATATTAATACTATGCAGAAATCCTTTTGTTTTTGACAGGATTATGTGAAATTAGAATTAGAACTCTAGTCTCAGATAACTGAGACTAAGATCAGTTTTCCCAGTGTTATAAACATTGTACAAGATAAAACTTTTTCATATTGTGTTGAGCTGCATCCCTCATGCCCATTCACTGAATGCCAAGGCACCCTGTTTACTATGACAATCAAAAATGTCTCCGCATTTTTTAACAATATTGTTAAAAGGACAGAACTGCCCCGTAGTTTCCACATGGATAAAGTGGATATAGCTACTTTCAGTTTCCTAGGATTAAATGAGATGATGCATATAAAATGTTGTGATTTGGGCCTGTCCAACTGTGTGGATTCAATAACCCGAAAGTGATAGCTTGTTAGCCTTTGAATGTATAAATTTAGTGGTAAGTAGAAGAGAATTAAGGACTTGCGATGAAAGTTTAGGAGTCATGTATGTAGCTTGATTTAAACATTATAAAACAGCAGGCAGAAAGTTAAGATTCATTTTAAGAGGGATAAAAGTAGGGTTCCATGGCCTCCTAAAATCTACAAAGTCAAGGATAAAGAAATATGGCTAGGCAACAGTTCATAAGAAAAAGGCAAGAAATTCCCAACTCTCAAGAGCCTGTGGGGAAAGTCAAAATAGGTACACTCAGTGTTGCCTATTTTTTGACAAATTTACTCTTACTCTCTCTCTACCACTTTGCCCCAAACCCTTCTCCCTGTGGTTTTCCCAGCCAATTTACAGCTGGATCTTAGGTAGTTTAGGTCACCCTGGTCTAGTCATTTCACAATAATTTTTCCTTGTTCAGTGACTCTGTTAGATACGAGGCGCGGGAAGCCTTGTGTCAGTCTCTCATATGGTCCCCCCACACACACACACCCGGTAGAACTTTCCCCGTGTGGTTTTTTCTGAAGCAGTGCTCTAGAACAGTGTCTCACCTGGGCTCAGTCCACTGACCCCCTCAAAGTGCATGTGAAAGTGTGTGTGTGTGTCTGTGTGTGTGTGTGTGTGCGCGCGCGTGCACTCATTTCTCTGAGCAAAGGGGTGTTGGTATTCCTTAAATTTCTAAAGAGGTGTATCTATAAGAAGATTGAGTGACTTGAACCAGCCTCTTCTTAGATGAGGCAGATCCCTGTTTTCTGTTTTTGTACTGCATGTCTTTCCGCTGCCTTTAAATTCCAAACTGAGGTATGATGACTTGTTCACCAAAGACCAGGTTTATGGGAACCCTCCCTAAGCTCCCTGCTTGGACCGGGTGCCCTTTTTCAGTGATCTCAGCGTGCTTTCTGCTCACTTCTGTCAAAGCAGTTCTTCCACTCTGTGGGACAGGTCTATTTATGGGACTATCTTCCATTGTTAGATTTAAAAGGAGGGCCTGTGTTGTATTAATTTTTTGTATTCCAAACATTCAGCATTATACTAGATATGTAGTGTGCTGTGATGTGCTTAGTTGCCTAGTCGTGTCCAACTCTTTGCAACCCCATGGACTGTAGCCCTCCAGGCTCCTCTGTCCATGGGGATTCTCCAGGCAAGAATACTGGAGTGGGTTGCCATGCCCTCCTCCAGGGGATCCTCCCAACCCATCTGCTCAGATGGTAAACTCACCAGACTCAGATGCTCAAAAATGTTCTTGACCTGAACCATTTATAATAAGCCAACATATTCTTCTTTCCCTCCCAAGCAACCAAGATTTTAAGCACTTAACCTGAACCAGGTATTCCAATAGGCATTAGGAAAACAGGTAAGCTCCTTGCATAGAGCGTATGTGCTGTGTCCAGAGGGGACGTGACTTTTGCCAACCCCAGAGCTGCTGCATGGAACCGTATGCATGTATAATAGTGCTGACTTTTAAAAAACTCCGCCTTTAATAACAGATATCAGTTATATGCACATATTCTGCTATCTTCATCACTGAAAACAAAAATGAAAATGCTTTTTCTACTCTTCCTTAAAACCATCTATTAAAATGTCTCTCCAGAATCCTTTCTCTTTGAGTAATGTTAATGTTCTGCCTCTTAAAATAGAAAATGCAGATTGAAGACACTGTTAAAACTAGTGTCAGTATTTAGGACAATGTTCTGCACCTAAAAGTGTTTTTTATTTTGCTTTATTCTTTAAAATTCAATAGGAAAAATTCATGACTCAGAAAATAAATAAAGCCAAACCTTTCTGTCTGACTCAATAGTGTGTCCTTTTCTTTTCAGCTTATACATATTTTAAGTTCATGGATTTGAGTTTATGTCAAACTACATTTGTAGTTTTCCAACTTTTATTTAAAAACAAGAACATTCTTTCTTTAAGCCTAAATAAAATCAAGCAGAGCAGTTTGTTGAAAGAGAACTAGACATAAGGAGTGCCAAGTTCAAAGTGCGGTCTCTGTCTTAAAGTTCTTTACACTTAAAGAGTTCATGACTTTAAGGAGCATAGCAGTAGTGTTTCAAAATATGTGCTGTGTCTCCCCCACCTGGACACTCTGATTTAGTAGGTAATAGTAAAGGCACCTATAGTTTTAAACAACTACACTAACCCAGGAGACAAACCTAGACAGGATATTAGAAAGCAAAAACATCACTTTGCTGACAAAAGTTCGTATAGTCAAAGCTGTGGTTTTTTTCAGTAGTCATGTACAGATGTGAGAGTTGGACCATAAAGAAGGTTGAGCGCCAAAGAATTGATGCTTTCGAACTGTGGTGCTGGAGAAGACTCTTGAGGGTCCCTCGGACTACAAGGAAATCAGATCAGTCAATCCTAAATGAAATCAACCCTGAATATTCATTGGAAGGACTGATACTGAAGCTGAACCTCTAGTACTTTGGTCACCTGATACAAAGAGCTGACTCACTGGAAAAGACCCTGATACTGGAAAAGATTGAATGAAGGCAGGAGGAGAAGGGAGCAACAGAGGATGAGACTTTGGGATGGTATCATAGACTCAATGGACATGAGTTTGAGCAAACTCTGAGAGATAGTGAAGGACAGAGAAGCATGGCATAATGCAGGCCATGAGGCTGCAAAGAGTAAGACACGACTGACCAACTGAACACCCACCACCTAGGAGAAGCCTTCTTTCATGTGGTCTTTGAAGTGCAAAAAGTTAATGTATTACTTATACCTCGAAATATCTACACTGTTTAGAGGGAATATGCCTTTCTGGATTCATGAGTTGAGCTTCAGAGATTTTTTTTTTAAAAACTTGTGTTTCCCTTGCAGTCACTGTTCCTACTGCCTGAGTCACTTCCACCAGATATCCTCATAACTCTGCCTAGTGTTTCTTGTCGGTCTCCAGCCTCTAAAATGTAGGCTTCATTTGGGTGGGCGTTGTTGTCTTTTTGTTCACTGATTGATCACATGTTCTAGGAGAGTGCCAGGCGTGTTGTAGGCAGACATTAAATATTTGTTGAGTAACTGCTATTAGTGAGGTCATTCAGATATGTAATTGGTTAAAAAGAATTCTTGGCCTGCTCTGCAAACCTAAGCTCTTCCGTCTGTAGTGCTTTCTGTAACAGAGTGGTTCCCATTGCCCCAAACCAGATGTGTAAGTGAAAATGTGTGACACTACTGTACAGCAGAGTTGGTTGTTTCTTGATGGACTGTAACTTTATTTTCATAACAGGATGTGATATGGTCTGACTTTGGGTTTCCTGGAAGAAATGGACGGGAAAGTACATTGTGGATCGGCTCCCTGGGGGCCCATACACCCTGTCATCTGGACACCTATGGTTGCAACTTAGTATTCCAGGTACAAGGAAGGTAATGCACATGTGCATAGGCATGCAGGAGGGAGAGAGAGAGAGAGAAATGTGTTTGTGTGTGTGTGTGTGTGTGTGTGTGTGTGTGTCTTTGTGTGTTGCACAGGAAAAGCAGTGACTATTGGGTAGGCAGCAGGACTCCCTGCTCCATTCTATCAGCCTGTCTCATGACCAGGGCAAATCTCTTAACCTCTGGTTCAGTCTCCTCCTTTGTGAAATAAGGGGAGCAGCATACACGGTGGTTTTTATGTGCTATGTCTCTCAGCCATGATCAGGATTGCTCTTAGAAATCTGATCCAGAACTTCCAGGCGTCCACTCCCAGTTCAGCTAGACAGTTGTCTGCTTAGCTGGCTCCTTCTTCCACTTCTTTGAAAATAAAATTAGACTGATAAGGTCTTTCCAGCTCTGACATTCTAAACATATTCTCCCAAACGAGTCCAGGGGAAGGGAGCAGCTTTATCATCTCTAAGGCAAAATAAGACTTTATACTTCCTAGTTTAAGAAATGTAATCACCTATCTTGAAAGGACAAGATAGCCCTACTGTAACTGCCAGGGGTCACTGGAGGGCTTTAGGACTTGTCTCAGAACTTGGTTCTTTTCTCTCTCTACTTCCCCATCTGTGGATTTCTGTCTGTGTCTCTTCCCTTTTCACTTCTCCCTTCTTTGCCTCAGATGTCCTCCCCCTGTTGGCTCCAAGTATTGGTGTGTCTAATGTTTTGTAAGTTAAGATTTATCACTTCCATTTTCCAAAAAAATTTAAAGTGACTAAACCATTTTACAGTTTTCTCTTTTTGCAAATTCCTATATTATACTACTTTTTATTGTGTGGCATCATTTGTGCATTTCTCTTCCTTAATGAATCAATTTAACAAATGTTTAGCTTAAGAAATTCACGGTCCAAACAGGGAGAAGTCTGAAAATTTAACTTGATGGACAGAACCCTGACAGGTTACTCTGGATAAGATAAGAATACAGAGATTTGAAAGAGCGGAGGTTATTCTAGGTAGCTCTGTCTATAGGAATGGAAACAGCTTATGAGGAGACTGACTTTGATTTGAGAATTATCTTACAAAGCAGATCTTGTCCCTGCAAAGGGGCTACTTGGGACATCCTGAGATACCGACTAGTTGCTACCCTACCTCCACCAGGTGTCTGCAGAGGAGATTCCAGAACTGAGTGAGAGATGGGCCAGGTGACCCCTGAGGTGGCTCCTGTATTCCTTTATGGATTGAATGAAAATGGGTGAAAATGGGCACGTCACTGCTGCCTTCTTACATCTTTTGTCTCAAGTCTACAATATTAACTTGTATCTTTTTTTTTCATTAGGAAAAGATGGCATCTCTTTCCTCCTGAAGATACTCCTTTCCTTTATCCAACTAGAATCCCTTATGAAGAATCCAGTGTGTTCAGTAAAATCAATGTTGTCAATCCTGATTTAAAACGTTTTCCTCAGTTCCGGAAAGCTCGAAGACATATGGTCACGCTGAGCCCAGGACAGGTAATGGGAGCTTTAAAACATTGGTGACCTGTCAGTGGACACCCCAGCTATAACTTCTTTCAAGTCCTATGTCATGTGCCTCCCTACCAGTACAAATGACTGACAGTGGTCCCTTCGCTGCTGCTCTGCTATTGGATGCTAGCTTCTCCAGCTGTAGGCTTCACACGGTCCCGGCTTCACAGGTCATGGAAGGGAAATGAGAGGAGGGTGCATGGCTCCTCCTGGTGGTGAAGAGGAGAATGGACTGTGGAGGAAGATCCAGGAGCTCAGTCATTTTTATTTAGGTTAAGAGAAGGTGTCAAGGCATGAGTACTTGAGCACTTCTGAAACATTTATTCGCAGTTAATATCTGTTCAACTGCGTTAGAATCCAGGCACACAAACACAGGTTCAAGCGTATCCAGTTAGTGGGCCAACAAAGGCAGAATGAACTAAGAATGATTTAGGGATTTAAGGCTTTTTTAAAATTGAAGTTTAGTTGATTTACAATATTGTGTTAGTTTCAGATGTATAGCACAGTGATTCAGTTATATATTTTTTCAGGTTATATTCCATTGTAATTTATTAAAGATATTGAATATAGTTCTCTGTACTATACAGTAAATCCCTGTTACCTATATACTCTGAGTGCAGTAGTTTGTATCTGTTAATCCCCTACTCCCAAATTATCCCTTCCCCCATAACCAAACATGATACCCATAAGCTTTTTTTCTATGTCTGTGAGTCTGTTTCTGTTTTGTATATAGATTTGTTTTATCATTTTGTAGATTGATATCATACAATATTTGTTGAGAATGATTTGCTTTTAAGAAAGAATGGATGCTGCTTTTGTAACTGACTGTCTCTGAAGTATCTCGAAAGGTTCAAAGCTTAGTGCTCCTACCCAGTGGGGAAAATCACCTCTACAACACTGGCATTTACGGGCCAATATTTTATTAACATTTACCAGGTTTTCTTAGTCTCTTAAGGAGATTTTATTCCTTGGTTATCCCTCTTAACTGCCTGTGTTCCTTCCTTTGTCCTCTTCTCACTGGCTGTTTCTGCCTCCTTTACACTCGAGTGCTCCAGCTCAAGCAGTCTGTTTCCTCATCTTGTCAGCAGTCACTCCCCATTGACCTACCCCCCCACCCCCAGACCCTGACAGCCACTTCTCTGTTTTCTTTCTTTATAGATTTGCCTATTCTGGACGTCTCACATAAGTGCAGTTGTGCAATCTGTGGTCTTTTATGTCCGGCCCCTTTCACATAGCATAATCTCCTCAAGGGTCATCCACACTGTAGAATGTTATCGGCTCCTCATTCTTTTTTATGGATGAATATGTTCCATTACAAATAGCTGAGGGAAGAAGAGAAGCTAAAGGCAAAGGAGAAAGGAAAGCTATACCCATTTGAATGCAGAGTTCCAAACAATAGTAAGGAGAGATAAGAAAGCCTTCCTCAGTGATCAATGCAAAGTAATAGATGAAAACAATAGAATGGGAAAGACTAGAGATCTCTTCAAGAAAATTAGAGACACCAAGGGAACATTTCATGCAAAGATGGGCACAATAAAGGACAGAAATGGTATGGACCTAACAGAAGCAGAAGATATTAAGAAGGGGTGGCAAGAATACACAGAAGAACCATACAAAAAAGATCTTCATGACCCAGATAACGACAATGGTGTGATCATTCACCTACAGCAAGACATCCTCGAATGCAAAGTCAAGTGGGCCTTAGGAAGCATCACTAGGAGCAAAGCTAGTGGAGGTGATGGAATTCCAGTTGAGCTCTTTCAAATCCTAAAAGATGATGCTATGAAAGTGCTGCACTCAATATGCCAGCAAATTTGGAAATCTCAGCAGTGGCCACAGGACTGGAAAAGGTCAGTTTTCATTCCAATCCCAAAGAAAGGCAATGCCAAAGAATGTTGAAACTACCGCACAATTGCATTCATCTCAGATGCTAGCACGGGGCGTCCCTGGTGGCTCAGAGGTTAAAGCATCTGTCTGCGATGTGGGAGACCCGGTTCAATCCCTGGGTCGGGAAGATCCCCTGGAGAAGAAAATGGCAACCCACTCCAGTATTCTTCCCTGGAAAATCCCATGAACGGAGGGGCCTGGTAGGCTACAGTCCACGGGGTCGCAAAGAGTTGGACACGACTGAGCGACTTCACTTTCACTTCACTTTCAGATGCTAGCAAAGTAATGCTCAAAATTCTCCAAGCCAGGTTTCAGCAATACAAACCGTGAACTTTCAGATGTTTGAGCTGAATTTAGAAACAGCAGAGGAACCAGGGATCAAATTGCCAACATCCATCGGATCATCGAAAAAGCAAGAGATCCAGAAAAACATCTACCTCTGCTTTATTGATTACGCCAAAGCCTTTGACTGTGTAGATTACAACTAACGGGAATATTCTTCAAGAGAGAATACCAGACCACCTTACCTGCCTCCTGAGCAATCTGTACGCAGGTCAAGAAGCAACAGTTAGAACTGGACATGAAACAACAGACTGGTTCCAAATCAGGAAAGGAGTACGTCAAGACTGTATATTGTCACCCTGCTTATTTAACTTATATGCAGAGTGCAGCATGTAAAATGCTGGGCTGGATGAAGCACAAGCTGAAATCAAGATTGCTGGAAGAAACATCAATAACCTCAGATACGCAGATGACACCACCCTTATGGCAGAAAGTGAAGAGGCACTGAAGAGCCTCTTGATGAAAGTGAAAGAGGAGAGTGAAAAAGTTGGCTTAAAACTCAACTTTCAAAAAACTAAGATCATGGCAAATAAATGGGGAAACAATGGAAACAGTAACAGACTCTATTTTCTTGGGCTCCAGAGTCATTGCAGATGGTGACTGCAGCCATGAAACCAAAAGACGCTCTTGGAAGAAAAGCTATGACCAATCTAGACAGCATATTCAAAAGCAGAGACATTTCTTTTCCGACGAAGGTCCATGTAGTCAGAGCTATGGTTTTTCCAGTAGTCATGTATGGATGTGAGAGTTGGATCATAAAGAAAGCTGAGCACCGAAGAATTGATGCTTTTGAACTGTGGTGTTGGAGAAGACTCTTGAGAGCCCCTTGGACCGCAAGGAGATCCAACCAGTCAATCCTAAAGGAAATCAGTCCTGAATAGTCATTGGAAGGACTGATGCTGGAGCTGAAACTACAATACTTTGGCCACCTGATGTGAAGAACTGACTCATTTGAAAAGACCCTGATGCTGGGAAAGATTGAAGGCAGGAGGAGAAGGGGACAATAAAGGATGAAATGGTTGGATGGCATCACCGACTCAATGGACATGAGTTTGAGCAAGCTCCAGGAGTTTGTGATGGATGGGGAAGCCTGGAGTGCTGCAGTCCATGGGGTCGCAAAGAGTCAGACACGACTAAGCAACTGAACTGAACTGACTGTTGTTCCATTATGTGAATATACATTTTATTTATCCATTAAACACCTGATGGGTATTTGGGTTGTTTCCACTTTTTTGGTTATTATGACTAATACTGCCATAAATATTTGTGTACAAGGTTTTGTAAGAGCGTATATTTTCAGTTCTCTTGGGTATTTATGTAGCAGTGGAATTGCTGGGTCATATGTTAATTCTGTGTTTTAACTTTTGGGGAATTGCCAAACTGTTTTCCATAGCAGCTGCACCATTTTACATTCCCACCAGCAATCTGTGTGGGTTCTAATTGCTTTGCATCCTCTCCAACACTTGTTATCTTCCTTTATTATTATTGATATTATTACTATTATTATATTACTACAACTATAGCCATTTTAGTGGGTGTGAAGTGGCTGCTAATTCTTTTTTTTCTTCTACTTTACTAGCCAAATTCAATGAGTATTTCTGTCCATTGTATCAGTTTTTTTACATCATTCTCTTTCCTGAATCCACCATAAACTGGCTCCCTCTCTTACCTCTGTACTGAAAGTAAACTGTGATAGGACTTTCAAGACCTCCTAATGACTAGATCCAGTGGCTGTAGTGGCCATTTTCAGTGCCTAATTCTCCTGAAAGGAGCTCTCTTCCCATCTCCACCTTGTCTGTAGCAAGTGCTACCATTTTCTAAATCCAAACCCAAAAGTTTCAGATCATCTCCATCTACTCTACTTGGCCTTTCACAGACTCTTGCAGTGAGTCTGGACAGATACAGTCCTTCTTGGCTCTGCCCATTGCTTTCGTTTGCTGTTACTTCCTATTTAAATCTTAACATTTAATTTAATAAGTGGACCATTGCAGGACTCTCCTGTCTTTCCCAGACTCTCCCATAATGTCACTATTTTAACCGTCCACTTACTCAGAACTTCTCAGGAACTTGTACTGCCTACAGGATATAAAATCCAGATTCTTTATTCTGAATTCAGGGCCCTCCACTGGCCCTAACCTGATTCTCCTACTTTATTCCCCATTATTCCTTCTGCAGTGGTAAAACTGGCCTGCTTGCTATCCCTCGACAGTCCTACCTCCCTTGCTCACTTCCCCCTCCTGGCATGTCCTCTTTCTCTCCTAGTCGTGGTTCAAATCACACTTCCTTCATCCGGGTTGCCCCTGGCCTCCCTAGTTTGTGCCTGCTTCTCTCACCTCCTACCACCAGTGTCCACTCCTCTGATTTACCCTTATGTAATGCCACTGTTCTATAGATTTTATTTCATTGGCTAGATTTTATACCGTGAGAAGTCAGAAACTATGTCCTATATTTTTACATACGCCCTTTCTCAGAACTCATATAATTCTTATGTGATGGAAAGGAGGAAGAGTTATAATCTCAGAATCCTTTACCAAGATTTGGATGCAGACAAAGACGGTCCAGCATAAAGGAGAGTAGAGACTGGAGAAGCTGGTAATACCCTTTGTGAAAAAGTGAAAGTGGTAGTCGCTCAGTCGTGTCCAACTCCTTGCGACCCCACGGACTTATAGCCTGCCAGGCTCTTCTGTCCATGGAATTCTTCAGGCAAGAATACTGGAGTGGGTTGCCGTTCCCTTCTCCAGGGGATCTTCCCATCTGAGCCACCAGGGAAGCCAATATCCTTTGTAGAACATGCAAACTTGTTAATTTTTTTTTAAAAGGAATAAAAGGATTATGGGAGCTTTTTCTTATTTTTCCCTTTCCTATTACAATATTGCTATAAAT
Organism: Ovis aries; assembly: GCF_016772045.2. Lineage (NCBI taxonomy): Eukaryota > Metazoa > Chordata > Mammalia > Artiodactyla > Bovidae > Ovis > Ovis aries. The sequence goes on along the minus strand of NC_056054.1, from coordinate 187,913,923 downwards.
TCATTTGAATTTTTTTCCCTAGCAGCTTCAATTTAGATCTGATTCTGACATAAGAATAAAATGTTTTGGTTTTGTGCTAACTGTTTTTTGTTTGGTTTTCAGGTTCTGTTTGTTCCCAGACACTGGTGGCATTATGTGGAATCCATTGATCCTGTCACTGTCAGTATAAACTCATGGATTGAGCTGGTATTTTCTTTTTCTAACAAATGCCATCTCCTTGCTTTTAAGATACACAGTGCCTGTCTTTATAACTTGATGATTAATTTTAACCAACACTCCCGTGTTACTTTGTTTGCTGTGCTATAGGTTATGGATTCTGTGCTCTGTTGGTGGATGCTGAGGTTGGAAGTAGGGTTTTTGTGACATGCTGTTCTCTTTCTTCTCAGGGCACAGTGCGCCCTGAGGTTGGTGTGCTGGGTCTGCTCCTTTGACTATTAGGAGAACTGTGTTGGGCCCAGCTGAACCTGCCACACATGTCCCATGGTGCTAGTCCCATTCTACATCATCTGGGCTGGAAATATCTGCTTCTTGGCTCAGGGTCCTCATTACTACTTGCGCAGTTCACAGTCCTGACTTACACATCGTCTCAGAGCAGTCTTTCAGTGCTAGGTTTTATCATTTTATTTCTGCCAAAGGCTTTTTCCCTCCAATATGCTATGCTTAATCCTGGCTGCCTGCTCCACTTGACAAAAGAATGGCTACCATTATGTTCAAGTCCGCCTCTCCCACCTGAGGCAGTGTTGCGTCTGCACATGCTTTAACCAGAAGAGGCTTTGATTGCAGCCATGGCTGGCGTCTTTCATTTAGCATACTGTTTTTAAGAATCATCCATGGAGTAGCGTGTATCAGTACTTCATTCCTTTTTTTTATAGCTAAAAAGTATTGTTTAGACATACCACATTTTGTTTATCCACTAATCAGTGATGGACCTTTGGATCGTGTCTACTTTTGGCTATTATGAATAATGCTACTGCTGTCATTTATGTACATGGTTTTGTGTGGATGTATGTTTCCATTTCTTTCGGTATATACCTGGGTGTGGAGTTGCTGGATCATATGGACATCAGCCAGGGCAGGCCAGCAGGCTGGAAATTCAGATGAGTTCAAGTTGCCATCTAGAGTCCAGAATCTGTAAGATAGGCTGGCAGACTATAAACTGGCTTAGGAATTCTGTTGCAGTCTTGAGGCAGAATTTTTTCTTCTCCAAGAAACCTTAAATTTTGCTCTTAAAACCTTCAACTGATCAGATGAGGTCTACCTACATTATGAGGATAATCTCCTTTTACTTAAGTCAGCTGATTATAAATGTTAATCACATCTATGAAATATCTTCACAGTGACATCTAGAATAGTGTTTGACTAGACAATTGGTCACCATAGCCTACCCAAGTTGACTCATAAAATTAACCATCTGGTAACTCTAGATTTAATCTTCTGAGGAATTGGCAGAAATCTCAATGCAGTGTACCATTTACATTCCCCAACAAAGTATGAAGATTCTGATTTCTCCACATCCTTATGAACATTTGTTATCCGTATTTTTTTATTATAGCCATCCTAGTGAGAAGTGGTATCTCATCTTGAGGATTTGCTTTTTTTTTAAATTTAATATTATGTTTCTAATATTCATCTGTGTTTCTAATATTCATCTAATATTCATCTCTGTTGTCACATGTAGCTGGTCATTCATTTTCACTGTGGTATAATAATATCCTCTAGTGTTAATGTACCACAGTTTATTGATTCATTTTTCTGTTGATGGATAATTGGGTTGCTTGTAGCTTTTTCCTTTTATAAATAGAATATTCTTGTATACATGTGCAAGAGTTTCTCCAGAGAATGTGTATATATCTAGAAGTGGAATTGCCGTCTGTAGGGTATACAGTACTCAAGTTTATAAGATAATGCCTGCATGTTTTCTAAATGTCTGTCAGCATACATTCCCGCCATCAGTGTATAAGATTTCTGTCAATTATTTGACATTTCTCCATCATTTGGAATTATCAGACCCTCTTTTGCCAGTTTCATGGGCTTCTTGATTTGCAATTCCCTGATTATTAATGAGGCTAAGCTTATTTTCATGTGTTTATTACTCATATAATTGTTCTTTTTTTGACATGTTTGTCTTCGTGGGTTTTGCCCATTTAAAAAAAGAATGGGTCATTTGTCTTACTGATGTGTGCAGATTCTTTATATATTTTGCAATCAGTTATATATGTTACAGACATCTGGCTTCTTTATTTCCTTTATGGTGTCTTTTGATGAACAAAAGTTACTAATTTTAATGTAGTTTATCATGATTGCCATAGTTTATACGTGTTGCATCTTAAGATACAATAGATAGATAGATATTTGGCCTTAAGATAGATATTAGCCTTCTCCTCCTGTGGCCAAGAATGTTTGTTGTTCAGTCACCAAGTCGTGTCTGACTCTTCACAACCCCATGGACTATAGCATGCCAGGCTTCCCTGTCCCTCACCATCTCCTGGAGATTGCCCAGTTTTATGTCCATTGCATCAGCAATGCCATCCAACCAAGAATGTTATTAAAATTTTTTTCCCATTCCTCAAAAAATTAGCTTGTCAAAATAATCCTCTATTGGGATTATTCATTTTTATGGGATACTTTTAAAAAGAAACTTTAAACATGTCAGAGACTGGAAAATGCTGAAGAAAATATCACAGGTGACTCATACTTAAGGCCTCTGTCTTACAGGCAGGACCCGTGCTTAAATTTAGTTGGTGAAATATTCTGCAACTCTCTCTAGGTGGCAGAAGAGAGTTAATACAGAAAAATCGTGGTCTGCCAACAGCATATTCATTCCTTCAGTAACAAAGCTTATGTTGATGAAAGAACAAAACACACAACTCAGAGACTCTCCTCTGTTTCAAGCAGTGAGGCCCAGAGACAAATGAAAACCTACGTCTTCTTTTTTTAACCTTGACTTAGGAAGAGGACCACCAAGCCCGGGTAGAAGAGGCAATCACCCGCATGCTTGTGTGTGCCCTGAAAACTGCAGAGAATCCACACAATACCAGAGCTTGGTTAAACCCAACTGAGGTAGGTCTCTTCCACTTTTCATCATGGCAGTTACTATCCTGTGATAAACCAGCTCTGACAAGAACGCTTGTTTCCAATTTAAGTAAGTATGTATAACCATTTTAAAGAGTTTTTCTTTTTCCCTAGCTTGAGGAAACATCCCATGAAGCCAACTGTCACTACTTAAATGGGGCCGTCTCTGCTTTTCTAAATCATCATGGAACATCTGAAGTGGTAGGAACACAAGCACTGAGAACCAACAGAGACTGCACGGTAAAGGAGGAGTTAGATGTGCACAGCCGCGTGGGGGTAGAACAAGCTGCGAGCCACACCGTAAGCTCAGGAACAGTGAAACAGGAGGCGGCAAGGCCTTTCGGTCTTGATCTGGTACCTGTCACACCAGGTTCACAAGAACCATCTTCAGAAAGAGGAGGCGTATTTGAAAATGACGGTGAAGACTTTGTCAGCAAAAATGGAAAATCCTTTGGAAAACTGCCTAATACCAAGAGGCAACGAATGATGAGTGAGAGTGAGAATGCAGTTGTGGAACAGATTGCCTCAGATAGGACTGTGGCCCTTTCCCAAACATTCATTTCTACAGATGACTTGCTGGACTGCTTGGTGAATCCACAGGTAACCAGGCTAGTGGCACAACTTCTGATTCAAGGAAGAAGTATGTGATTCTGATAGAAAATGATTTTTTAAATACTGTTTTAAGAATATCTTTAATGTAGTTTTTAAATAAAAGATGAACCAGCAAAAGTTCAGTTTGCACATGCTTAAAATGTACTGTTCTCACCTAACTGAATTTTAGTCTCTTGCCACCTTCTGGCATACACGTTGCTCTTTGGACAGCCTGGCTCTTTGTTATTTGTATGCCTCTGTCCTCAGTGCCTTTGCCTTGCCTCTCCCATCTCATACCTTCAGCCTGTCTCAAATATAAGCGCCTGGTGTTCTCAGCAGGAAGTAGTCTCTGCATCAGCCTCAAGCAGGGGTCAGCCTGCTGCTTGTTTTTGTAAATAAAGTTGTATTGAAACACGGCCATACCATTCATTTACATATTGTCTGTGGTTGCTTTAGGGTTACAGTGGCAGAGTTGAGTCTTTACAAAGGCAGTATGACTTACAAAGCTGGAAATATTCACTGGAACTCCTTATAGGAAGAAGTTTGCTAACTTTTTAATAGATCAAAGGCATCCACTGGGAGAATTCTATCTTTTGTTATTTTTGGCGGGGGGAGGGATTGCAGTTGCTCATTTCAGTAGGTATTTTTGACTCTATGTAGTAAGGTGATGTGGGACAATTTGTGATTGTACTAAGTTGCCAACCTCTTAATTCAAATGCAGGGTGAATTCTCACCTTGACCTGAAGTGACCACACTTCTCGTGTATGTAGGATTCTCACTGGTTAACCGCTGTGCTCCAGAGTAGAGTACCCATCAGGAGAAAAGTAGGTGGGGGCCTCTTTGTGGAAGGAGCTGGGACAACTAAGGACAACAGCCCTGCAATAAAAATAACCAAATGCTGCTGACTCCTGAAACTAACAAAAAGCTTTGTTTCATCAACTTCATCCCACTCTCATTACATTTGCAAGATGTAGGGATAATTATTATCATTACTGTTCAAGTAAGAATTTTAAAAACTGAGATTGATCTCAGTAACCATTCATAAAAAACACATAGAAAATATACACAAAGTCACCTTTTAAGAAGATTGACTATTGGTCTCATCCTTCTCACTTTTCAAACTGAGGGTATCAATAAATCCCAAGAGAGTGCTGGCTTTCTGGAAGAAAGGAGGAAGGGAGGTGAACATGCCCAAGAAAAGAATGGTCTGAAAAAGACCCTTCTGTAGGGTCTTTGGCCCTTTTTTTTTCTCATATATACATGTTTCAATGCTATTCTCTAAAATCATCCTACCCTCGCCTTCTCCCAGAGTCCAAAAGACTGTGTATACATCTGTGTCTCTTTTGCTGTCTTGCATATAGGGTCATCTTTACCATCTTTCTAAATTCCATATATATATTTGTTAATATACTGTATTGGTGTTTTTCTTTCTGACTTACTTCACTCTGTATAACAGGCTCCAGTTTCATCCACCTCATTAGAACTAATTCAAATGTATTCTTTTTAATGTCCGAGTAATACTCCATTGTGTATATGTACCACAGCTTTCTTATCCATTCGTCTGCTGATGGACATCTAGGTTGCTTCCATGTCCTGGCTATTATAAACAGTGCTGCGATGAACATTGGGGTGCACATGTCTCTTTCAATTCTGGTTTCCTCGGTGTGTATGCCCAGCAGTGGGATTGCTGGGTCATAAGGCAGTTCAATTTCCAGTTTTTTAAGGAATCTCCACATTGTTCTCCATAGTGGCTGTACTAGTTTGCATTCCCACCAACAGTGTAAGAGGGTTCCCTTTTCTCCACACCCTCTTCAGCATTTATTGCTTGTAGACTTTTGGATAGCGGCCATTCTGACTGGCGTGAAATGGTACCTCATTGTGGTTTTGATTTGCATTTCTCTGATAATGAGTGATGTTGAGCATCTTTTCATGTGTTTGTTAGCCATCTGTATGTCGTCTTTGGAGAAATGCCTGTTTAGTTCTTTCGCCCACTTTTTGATTGGGTCGTTTATTTTTCTGGAATTGAGCTGCAGGAGCTGCTTGTATATTTTTGAGATTCTTTGTCAATTGCTACATTTGCTATTATTTTCTCCCATTCTGAAGGCTGTCTTTTCACCTTGCTTATAGTTTTCTTCATTGTGCAGAAACTTTTAATTTTAATTAGGTCCCATTTGTTTTGTTTATTTTTGCTTTTATTTCCATTACTCTGGGAGGTGGGTCATAGAGGATCCTGCTATGATTTATGTCGGAGAGTGTTTTGCCTATGTTTTCCTCTAGGAGTTTTATAGTTTCTGGTCTTCCATTTAGATGTTTAATCCATTTTGAGTTTATTTTTGTGTATGGTGTTAGCAAGTATTCTAGTTTTATTCTTTTACAAGTGGTTGACCAGTTTTCCCAGCACCACTTGTTAAAGAGATTGTCTTTTCTCCATTGTATATTCTTGCCTCGTTTGTCAAAGATAAGGTGTCCATAGGTGCGTGGATTTATCTCTGGGCTTTCTGTTTTGTTCCATTGATCTATATTTCTGTCTTTGTTCCAGTACTATACTGTCTTAATGACTGTAGCTTTGTAGTAGAGCCTGAAGTCAGGCAGGTTGATTCCTCCAGGTCCACCTGGAGGATGCACTCACCACTATCTCACACTGTATGTTTACCTAATTATTTGATTGTTGTCTATCTTCCTACAACTAGAATGTCACTGCATGAGAGTTTGGTTTTGATTATTGTGTATTTGCAGAGCCTTGATCAGTGCCCAGCATATGGTAGGTGCTCCTTAAATTTTTTTTTTTTAATTTTAGTTTTTATTTTTTAAATTTTAAGATCTTTAATTCTTACATGCATTCCCAAACATGAACCCCCTCCCACCTCCCCTCCCCATAACATCTTTCTGGGTCATCCCCATGCACCAGCCTCAAGCATGCTGCATCCTGCGTCAGACATAGACTGGCGATTCAATTCACATGATAGTATACATGTTAGAATGTCATTCTCCCAAATCATCCCACCCTCTCCCTCTCCCTCTGAGTCCAAAAGTCCATTATACACATCTGTGTCTCTTTCCCTGTCTTGCATACAGGGTCGTCATTGCCATCTTCCTAAATTCCATATATATGTGTTAGTATACTGTATTGGTGTTTTTCTTTCTGGCTTACTTCACTCTGTATAATCGGCTCCAGTTTCATCCATCTCATCAGAACTGATTCAAATGAATTCTTTTAACGGCTGAGTAATACTCCATTGTGTATATGTACCACAGCTTTCTTATCCATTCATCTGCTGATGGACATCTAGGTTGTTTCCATGTCCTGGCTATTATAAACAGTGCTGCGATGAACATTGGGGTACATGTGTCTCTTTCAATTCTGGTTTCTCGGTGTGTATGCCCAGCAGTGGGATTGCTGGGTCATAAGGTAGTTCTATTTGCAATTTTTTAAGGAATCTCCACACTGTTCTCCATAGTGGCTGTACTAGTTTGCATTCCCACCAACAGTGTAGGAGGGTTCCTTTCTCCACACCCCTCCAGCATTTATTGCTTGCAGATTTTTGGATCGCAGCCATTCTGACTGGTATGAAGTGGTACCTCATTGTGGTTTTGATTTGCATTTCTCTAATAATGAGTGATGTTGAGCATCTTTTCATGTGTTTGTTAGCCATCCGTATGTCTTCTTTGGAGAAATGTCTATTTAGTTCTTTGGCCCATTTTTGATTGGGTCGTTTATTTTTCTGGAATTGAGCTGCAGAAGTTGCTTGTATATTTTTGAGATTAGTTGTTTGTCAGTTGCTTCATTTGCTATTATTTTCTCCCATTCAGAAGGCTGTCTTTTCACCTTGCTTATATTTTCCTTTGTTGTGCAGAAGCTTTTAATTTTAATTAGATCCCATTTGTTTATTTTTGCTTTTATTTCCAGAATTCTGGGAGGTGGATCATAGAGGATCCTGCTGTGATTTATGTCTGAGAGTGTTTTGCCTATGTTCTCCTCTAGGAGTTTTATAGTTTCTGATCTTACATTTAGATCTTTAATCCATTTTGAGTTTATTTTGTGTGCGGTGTTAGAAAGTGATCTAGTTTCATTCTTTTACAAGTGGTTGACCAGTTTTCCCAGCACCACTTGTTAAAGAGATTGTCTTTACTCCATTGTATATTCTTGCCTCCTTTGTCAAAGATAAGGTGTCCATATGTGTGGATTTATCTCTGGGCTTTCTATTTTGTTCCATTGATCTATATGTCTGTCTTTGTGCCAGTACCATACTGTCTTGATGACTGTGGCTTTGTAGTAGAGCCTGAAGTCAGGCAAGTTGATTCCTCCAGTTCCATTCTTCTTTCTCAAGATTGCTTTGGCTATTCGAGGTTTTTGTATTTCCATACAAATCTTGAAATTATTTGTTCTAGTTCTGTGAAAATGTGGCTGGTAGCTTGATAGGGATTGCATTGAATTTGTAAATTGCTTTGGGTAGTATACTCATTTTCACTATATTGATTCTTCCAATCCATGAACATGGTATATTTCTCCATCTATTAGTGTCCTCTTTGATTTCTTTCATCAGTGTTTTATAGTTTTCTATATATAGGTCTTTAGTTTCCTTAGGTAGATATATTCCTAAGTATTTTATTCTTTTCGTTGCAATGGTGAATGGAATTGTTTCCTTAATTTCTTTTCTACTTTCTCATTATTCGTGTATCGGAATGCAAGGGATTTCTGTGTGTTGATTTTATATCCTGCAACTTTACTATATTCATTGATTAGCTCTAGTAATTTTCTGGTGGAGTCTTTAGGGTTTTCCATGTAGAGGATCATGTCATCTGCAAACAGTGAGAGTTTTACTTCTTCTTTCCAATTTGGATTCCTTTTATTTCTTTTTCTGCTCTGATTGCTGTGGCCAAAACTTCCAGAACTATGTTGAATAGTAGCGGTGAAAGTGGACACCCTTGTCTTGTTCCTGACTTTAGGGAAATGCTTTCAATTTTCACCATTGAGGATAATGTTTGCTGTGGGTTTGTCATAGATAGCTTTTATTATGTTGAGGTATGTTCCTTCTATTCCTGCTTTCTGGAGAGTTTTATCATAAATGGATGTTGAATTTTGTCAAAGGCCTTCTCTGCATCTATTGAGATAATCATATGGTTTTTATTTTCAATTTGTTAATGTGGTGAATTACATTGATTGATTTGCGGATATTGAAGAATCCTTGCATCCCTGGGATAAAGCCCACTTGGTCATGGTGTATGATCTTTTAATGTGTTGTTGGATTCTCATTGCTAGAATTTTGTTGAGGATTTTTGCATCTATGTTCATCAGAGATATTGGCCTGTAGTTTTCTTTTTTGTGACATCTTTGTCAGGTTTTGGTATTAGGGTGATGGTGGCCTCATAGAATGAGTTTGGAAGTTTACCTTCCTCTGCAATTTTCTGGAAGAGTTTGAGGAGGATAGGTGTTAGCTCTTCTCGAAATTTTTGGTAGAAATCAGCTGTGAAACCATCTGGACCTGGGCTTTTGTTTGCTGGAAGATTTCTGATTACAGTATCAATTTCCGTGCTTGTGATGGGTCTGTTAAGATTTTCGATTTCTTCCTGGTTCAGTTTTGGAAAATTGTACTTTTCTAAGAATTTGTCCATTTCTTCCACGTTGTCCATTTTATTGGCATACAACTGCTGATAGTAGTCTCTTATGATCCTTTGTATTTCTGTGTTGTCTGTTGTGATCTCTCCATTTTCATTTCTAATTTTATTGATTTGATTTTTCTCTCTTTGCTTCTTGATGAGTCTGGCTAATGGTTTGTCAATTTTATTTATCCTTTCAAAGAACCAGCTTTTGGCTTTGTTGATTTTTGCTATGGTCTCTTTTGTTTCTTTTGCATTTATTTCTGCCCTAATTTTTAAGATTTCTTTCCTTCTACTAACTCTGGGATTCTCCAACTCTTCCTTTTCTAGTTGCTTTAGTTGTAGAGTTAGGTTATTTATTTGACTTTTTCTTGTTTCTTGAGGTATGCCTGTATTGCCATGAACTTTCCTCTTAGCACTGCTTTTATAGTGTCCCACAGGTTTTGGGTTGTTGTGTTTTCATTTTCATTAGTTTCTATGCATATTAAATATTTGAGTAGATTTTTTTTAAAGGAGGCTTTCCTGGTGGCTCAGACAGTGAAGAATTTGCCTGCAGTGTGGGGAGACTTGGGATTGATCCCTGGGTTGGAAAGATCCCCTGGAGAAGGGAATGGCAACCCACTCCAGTATCCTTGCCTGGAGAATCCCATGGACAGAAAAGCCTGGTGGGCTATATATAGTACATGGGGTCACAGAGAGTCAGACACGACCGAGCGACTAATAACTTTAAAAAGGAGACCTCCATCAAAATCACTGGGGCAGAGGATGTTGTGGCTAAGTATAAGATGTCTGTTTTCTGTAGCACTCCATGCATGTTCATTCACTCAGTCATGTCCAACTATACTGGAGTGGGTTGCCATTCCCTTCTCCAGGGGATCTTCCCAACCCAGGGACCAAACCCACGTCTCCTTGGTCTCCCACATTGGCAGGTGGATTCTTTACCACTAAGCCGCCTGGGAAGCCCCATCTGTAGTAGATATATCCCTATTGCAGAAAGAGACATGTCCTTGTCTTCAGATACATTTTTTTACACCTCCCTACACTGAGAGCTCCCCCACACCCTCCTTCACTCAAAATTCCCTCACCCCTTCCCTCATGGGCTTCCCAGATGGTTCAGTGATAATCCACCTGCCAGTGCAGGAGATGCAAGAGACACAAGTTCAACTTCTGAGTTGGGAAGATCCCCTGGAATAGGAAATGGCAACCCATTCCAGTATTCTTGCCTGGAGAGCTCCATGGACAGAGGAACCTGGCGGGCTATAGTTCGTGGAGTTTCGGAGAATCAACACAACTGAGCATGCATGCACCCCTCCCTCCCCCAGAATTCCCACATATCCTTCTTCGCGGAGATTTCCCACACCCCCTCCCTCCCAAATATTTCACTGTCTTTGCTACTTCTTTGAGCATTGCTTTTCAAGTTGTAGATTGTGACCCATTATTGTTCAGTCACTAAGTCATGTCTGACCCTTTGTGACTCCATGGATGACCCATTCAGTTCAGTTCAGTTCAGTTCAGTTCAGTCGCTCAGTCGTGTCCGACTCTTTGCGACCCCATGAATCGCAGCACACCAGGCCTCCCTGTCCATCGCCAACTCCCGGAATTCACTCAGACTCACATCCATCGAGTCAGTGATGCCATCCAGCCATCTCATCCTCTGTCGTCCTCTTCTCCTCCTGCCCCCAATCCCTCCCAGCATCAGAGTCTTTTCCAGTGAGTCAACTCTTTGCACGAGGTGGCCAAAGTACTGGAGTTTCAGCTTCAGCATCATTCAGTGAGTCATAAAATCAATTTAGTGGGTGAGGCCAGGATTTTTTTTAATGAAATAGTACATAATTTCAGTGAATTTGGTAGTAAATGTATTTTGTGAAACTGTCCAGGAAGCATTTTTTCAGGGTAAGTATATTTCATAATATTTTCAGTTACATCTGTACCTGTACTAGGCCTGACATAAAATGTACTTCTTAGTGTAGGTTGGGGTCGGAAAAGTTTGAAAGCTGTTCTGAGTCAACGTACTGAATTCTGTTAAAGGTCTTTGGCATGCAGAGGCCTGGGGAGAGAGTTAAGACATTGATGTGAATGGATTCTAAATGTAAATGGGTGTTGGGAGATAATATCTTAATTTTATAGAGATAGAGATTATGACACAGAAAGAGATCCTGACTATCTGCAAATGGGGATTAGAAGAGGGAGAAAAGATAATGAAAGAGAGGGGTTGTCAGTCACCAAGTAGGGGTCCATTTCATCCTGTATTTCTCAGATAAGCATGCCCAAATGAGTGAAATCAATTTTAAATACTTTGACCAATTCTTCAGGCAGGAGTACTGGAGTGGGTTGCTATGCCCTTCTCCAGGGGATCTTCCCGACCCAGAGATCGAAACCGCATCTTTCACATCACCTGCATTGGCAGGTGGGTTCTTTAGCACCAGTGCCACCCTGGGAAGCCCCATCCAGAGATTAGGGGGATTGATGTTGTTACACCTAAAGTTACAGTATCCAGGTATTAGCAGGGTGACCTATCTGGTAGGCACAATGGCTAACGCCCCTGAGCTTTTAAGGTCTACAAAAATGTTTTAGTTTCTTAAAAAAAAAAAAAAAAAAAGAATCCAACTTTGATATATTCATGGTTATACCAGTGCAGCAGCAACTTCATGGAGTAAGGGGCCCACAAAGGTAAAGGTGCCTAAGACCCATGAAAGTCCTGAACAGCTCTGATTATGAGGAATATCAGAATCATTTGAGGGGCTTACTGAGGATGCAGCTATCTGGGTACCATTCTAGAGAGCCATAGAATCTGACTCCTTTGGGATGTGCCAGAATTTGCATTCTCAGCAAGCACCTCAGGTGCTTCAAATAGCAAAAAAGTTTAAGAATCTCTGGCCCTGGAGTAGACCATCAAGACCTAACACAGGCTTAAAGCGGGCTTGTTTTAGCAGGGGCTACTGCTAAATAGCTCCTTACTATAAGATTAGCTCTCTTTACTAAATAGCTCCAGAATTTGGCTACTGCTAAATACTGAAGGGCAAATGTGCCCTTCAGATTTGCTGAGCTAAAGCTGTACTGTGTACTTCCTGTAACTTTCAGTTGAATGTTATTAATATACTCTGAGGATCTCTTGATGCTATCATGTTTAATTGTGGTCTTTTATCAGCAGTGGCCTGTGTTTGTAATCAGGCTCTCCCGTATTTGCCCTTAAGGATAAAGACATTTAATCACCAAATAACATCTTCCAAGTATTTTATTCAAAAAGAAAGAAATGATATTTATTGTAAAAAAATTTTATTGAAGTATAGTTGATGTACAATATTATTTGTTACATATATACAGTAGAGTGGTTCAGTTTTCAAAAGTTATACTCCATACATAGTTATTATAATATTGGCCATGTCCCATTTGTCATATAATGCATTCCTTAGATTGAGGGTAACTGTGACATTTCTGGGCTGCATCACTGTTACACTTGGTGCAGTACACCCTGATATTCAGCCTTGCCTAAGTTAACCAAACCACTGGGGAACAAGTAAGAGAGCAGACCTCTCCATTTTATTTCTTATATTCACTGCCAAGCCCAAGTTCAGATGCCAGTGACTAAGAAGCCACTCCTAAGCAATAAGGAGTCTTTGCCAATCCACTTAAAAAACAGCAACAGCAAGAAAAATTTCAAGATGTCTGTGTTTAATGAAGCCGCCACTATGGCTCCTCAACCTCCTCTACTTGAAGTGCAGGTGTTGCTCCCGGAGGCCAAGAAAGAGTGCCTTTATCCTCCTGGTGACCCCTACCATCCAAGTTCACCATCTGTCCTGGCTCCCCATGGATATAGCTCTGGCCTCTTGGCCTTCAGAACTTCAAAATGAAGAGCCTCTACAGTAAAAACCAAAGCCAGAAAGGTCAAGACCACGGAAATATGAGGATAATACACACATTGTCTGAGATGTTCCTGAGTCAGTAACATTAACCTAGAGTCCATGTTCTACAGTAGGAAGATCAAGAGGCTTGATGACACAGAGACCCAGATTCAGTCGCTGGCTCTCAGGCTATTATGCAGGGGACCTCAGGCAAGGAAGCTTCTTATGCTCTAAGCATCAGTTTCCTCAACTTTTTTTTTTTTAATTTAAATTTATTTATTTTAATTGGAGGCTAATTACAGTATTGTATTGGTTTGCCATACATCAACATGAATCTGCCACGGGTGTACACGTGTTCCCCATCCTGAACCCCCCTCCCTCCTCCCTCCGCGTACCATCCCTCTGGGTCATCCCAGTGCACCAGCCCCAAGCATCCTGTATCATGCATCGAACCTGGACTGGCGATTCATTTCTTATATGATATACATGTTTCAATGCCATTCTCCCAAATCATCCCACCCTCTCCCTCTCCCACAGAGTCCAAAAGACTGTTCTATACAGTCTTCTGTGTTCTATACATCTGTGTCTCTTTTGCTGTCTCGTATATTGGGTTATCATTACCATCTTTCTAAATTCCATATATACGCGTTAGTATACTGTATTGGTTATTTTTCTTTTTGGCTTACTTCACTCTGTATAATCGGCTCCAATTTCATCCACCTCATTAGAACCAATTCAAATGTATTCTTTTTAATGTCCGAGTAATACTCCATTGTGTATATGTACCACAGCTTTCTTATCCATTCGTCTGCTGATGGACATCTAGGTTGCTTCCAAGTCCTGGCTATTATAAACAGTGCTGCGATGAACATTGGGGTGCACATGTCTCTTTCAATTCTGGTTTCCTCGGTGTGTATGCCCAGCAGTGGGATTGCTGGGTCATAAGGCAGTTCAATTTCCAGTTTTTTAAGGAATCTCCACATTGTTCTCCATAGTGGCTGTACTAGTTTGCATTCCCACCAACAGTGTAAGAGGGTTCCCTTTTCTCCACTGCTGGGAGCCAGCACAGGAGATCCCACCCATGACAAGGTCAAGCAAGACTTCAGGACTCGAGGGGCTCCCTAGACCTGCTCGAGCATCTACCCCTAAACCAGAATCTGTCTTACTATTTTATGCCTTTCACCAACTCTCCTGACATACAGGGGGCTATCCCCAGCCACCTTTCCCTGGAGAAAATCAACTTCGGGCTCTAGCTAATAAGTCTCCTGGACATGAGAGGAATATTTCAAATCAAACCCCCTCTTAACATTTTAGCTTGCTTGGCAGGTTTATCCAAACTCTTGCAGCTACACAAATGATTATTTACAGCCTCCCAACTGTGAGAGGCACGGGAAGCCTAAAACATAGAGCCTTTCAAAGAGTTAAAAACTATTAGAGTAGTGCTGGTATAAGATTTCATTATTGGGCCAGTGCTTGTTGCTAAGTTCCCATATCTCTTATCCACTGTGCACCTGGGAGTGCATTAGTTAACATAGTTGGAATGTAAGAAAAACAAGCGTAACCTTGGAATTAACCACATCAGACCTTTGAGCTAATTGTTTCTTTCTTTGTTGTAACTCACTGCACCTTTGCTCCGTGAGAAATGTAACTCTGTTTAGCATTTTCTGAGGCTGACTTAGATTAGAAATATAAAGAAAAAACATTTCAAGGGAAAATAAGTTTTCTGGTTGTGCAGCCTTTATCAAAAGAGGTTCATAAAATGTTCACAGGCCTCCAAGGCCAGAAGATAATGTACACAATATTGTTTATGGGAAAGGGATGCAGAAAAAATCCTGGTTTTGATAAAGACAAAACAGATGCAATGTTTGGGCTGACTCTGTATGACTTTGCATCTTTCATTTCCCTCTATGTACAAGTCAAGGTATAAAATCTTCCCTGAAAAAAAAAGGGATGGACCAGGATCAGTTCCACGAAAGCCTGGTTCCCCCGTTGTCTTTTTTTTTTTCTTTCTCTCCTCTATTTTCTTATCTACAACATTCTTTCTTTATCTCTCTCTAAATCATTTTCTTCACCAACGCCATTTCTCCTGAGGGTTTCCCTGGATCCTGTGGGGGCTAGATCCCGGCACTTCACACCCTCTCCAGCATTTATTGCTTGTAGACTTTTGGATAGCAGCCATTCTGACTGGTGTGAAATGGTACCTCACTGTGGTTTTGATTTGCATTTCTCTGATAATGAGTGATGTTGTTCCTCAACTTTAAAATGGGGATATAATTCTTAAAACAGTGTTGGGGGAATAAAATAAACACTGTATGAAAGCACCTATTATACTACGTGGTACAGTTTAGGCACTCAAATAATGTTTGAATCTGAAATTTACTTAGGGAAGTTATAAAAGAAACTTCCATTACTACCCAATAGATAGGGAGTTAGCAAATTAGTAAAATGACTGCTTAATTCCTTTGGTTTATTTATGCCCAAGGCTTTAAAATCATCAAAAGCTAGGCTGCCAAGGAAAATAAGCTCTTTAACACACTTAGATTAATTTAATATAAGGGTTTCATCCTGAAGACACAGCAGGCATTGTCCCCTTTTTTTTTCTGCTAGGCAGAACTAAGACCACAAATAGAAGTTACAGGAAGGCAGATTTGGGTTCATCATGAAAAAGGACCAGTTGGAGACAGGGCTGCTATACTGCACAACTCCATGGGACATGATTCACCTAGTCCTCAAGCTAGACCCCAGCCCCTGGCCTGTGCAGGGTACGGCAACACTGCAGTCCCAGAGCCCTGACCAGAGCAGTGCCATGTGTCCCAGCTGATTTGAGAATACAATTCCCTGTGATGGAATCTCTTCAGTTTGCAGCAAAGAGACAATAAGTCAAGGGTGTTGAAGAGATGGTTCCCGTTGCTCAGGAGTCTGACTGGGACTTCTTCATTCTTAGTTTATGAGACACTTGTAGAGCATCCATTGTACATTAGGCATAGACCTCAGCCCAGGGATAAAAAAAATTAGACACGATTCCTGCACCCAGGGAAGACAGCAGCCCCACCCACTCAGTTATACTGTGGTCCCCACAGTAGTATGGGGCCCTGACATGACACCATGTATGGGGTGTAATACTGTGCTCCCCACAGCAGGATGGGGTCCTGACATGTCTGCAAGTGGCAGCTGAAACTGCGTCACCGTGTCCCCTGCCTTTAAGATTAATGTTATTTTGTCCTTCCTGGATGGAAATGACACACCTGTACTTCTACAGATTTGATATCCATGATTAAGGACACACAGTGCTAACAGTTATCAGATTTAAATTCTCAAATTTATTGCTCTCAAGATAGGTTTATTCCAGTTATGAAAGAGAGGCTGGAGAAAGTCTGATTTCAGTGACAAAGGTCCTTTGATCTTAGCAAAAGCTGTTAAGAGAGAGAGAGAGAAAAAAAAAAAAACTACTACTTGCTTTACAGTTAGGTGTGTATAGATTAATAATATCTTCTGCAAAGGTTACCAAAATGTTAACGTCTAAAAGTAATGAGGTACTCTGGGTAAGCCTGGTAGTCATAAAATACCACAAATAAATTTGGATTTTGCAGACAATCTGTGACAGTGTCATATAAGTCAGTAGGATTTTGGTGGTCCTTTGGAGGAGGCACAATTAATGATGCGTTTCCAAGCGTGTAGCATCCAGTGAGTACTCGCACATAGTACATATGCTTCTTCCCGTTTGCGTCTGGTCTGGAGTACACGTCATTGGCGGAGTAACTGGCATTGACAGCAAAATAGGTTCCCTTTCCATATGCTACAGCTGTGAGGAGAAAAACAAACCATCCTTAAGGATTTCCAATTAGTTTATAGTTTGACCCACTGATCCAACATGTCAAATAATGTTAAAAATAACGTTCGGTTCTCTCTAAAGCCTCTTTTAAAAAGTTTTGTGTGTGTTTTTAATTTTTAAAAATCATTCCTCCACCCCAGAGGGCCAGTCAGCTCCTTTCGGATGAAATATACTGAGTCTAACCTAAAACTTTGGGTTGTCACATAGCCTCCAACCATGAGAGAACACAATGCCATCCCCGCTGTCCCCAGCCAGCTTGGACCCTCATGGCTAACGCCTCCTTTGAAGCAGCCAGATTACGTGCTTCCTTACCATTCTTTCCAGCGTAACTGCGGTTAAAGCCGTTTCCGTTGACAAGCGCCACTGAGGCAGCATCTGTCCCATGGAAGAGCAGCTTCTCATTGGTCACCTGGCCATTCTTGGCATCCATGTTGTTTTTCTTTGTCTGATAGTGTTTCCAGAGCTCTGGATTCTGAATCCTCTCAATCTGCAAGTCAATAAGGAAAAATTTCCTGTCACTGCTAACAGCCCTTGGCAAGATCCAGGAGACGAAACATGACCACTATTTTTCTTAAGTACAGATTACAATAGACAGCAAATTCAATGCCAGATGACACATTCTGCATTCAGAAATCTTTTTAGGTCTAGAGTTTCAGAGAAATAGGCCTAGATAAGAATATTAATTTAATTTCCAACATCTTTTATGCACCACATGAGAGCAGACAATGTTCAGGATCATAAGTCCTCACTATGTGAACTTGGCTGACCAAGGCCTCTCTCCAGCTTCTAACTGTTCCTGTTGCCGTCTGTCTCACTTTGTCACTGGCTGCACTCGTCCTCAGATCTGGGATACTGGTTTATCTAGCCATGTTCTAACAGGAGGAGGAGAACTAGAGTGTCTAGGCAAGAATGAAATTTTAATTAATGAAAATTGATCTCTGGTCCCACTGGAAGAGTGGAATGGGAGGGGATCTGGTTATAGACCAAAGTGGCCATGGTCTGACCATCCTCTTTGGCCTCCAGGATCATGGTGGAAACTCCTTGAGCCTTGGATTTCAGATCAGTTTCTACATTCCCCTAATCACCAGGTAGTGGCAGTTTCATAAGGTTGACTTGGGAAAGAATGAGGGGTGGGCGAAGGGGCCTAGGACCCTTATGACTAGGCACAAGGCGAAGGTTCCATGTGGTCAGAATCTTCTAGTTCAAAGAACTCTCAAGTCTGACACTATTATTACGTGCCTTTATCTATTTTTTCAGTTTTGGTTTTCTTATTTAAGATAGTTTGCCCACTAGTTCCAAGTCTCAGCATTATCATGTATTTTGTTGATCCAATTTATAATCTTAAATTTTATTTTTCCGTTTGCCTACAACTAAGTTTTTAATCTTCAAACTCCCCACTTCCATTTTATTTCCATTTACTTTAAATTTTACTCATTTAAACAATAATTGTATTTATTTATGGTTCCAGGTCTTTGTCACTGTAAGGGCTTTTCTCTAGTTGTGGCAAGTGGGGCCCACTGTCTAGCTGGGGGTGAGGCTTCTCATTGTGGCTGCTTCTCTTGCCATGGAGCACAGGTTCTAGGGCCTGCAGGCTCAGTAGCTGTGGCACAAGTGCTCAGCCACTCTATAGCATATGGTATCTTCCCAGGTCAGGGATCAAACTCATGTCTCCTGCGTTGGCAGGTGGATTCTTTACCACACTGGGCCACCAAGGAAGCCCTATTTTACTCACTTTTTAAAGCCTTAAAATTTTATTCATATAGAGTTTTGAAACCATTCTTTTAAAATTTATTTATTTTTAATTGAAAGATAATTATTTAACATTATGCTCATAGTTCAATAAAAAGTTTGATACATTACCTGCAAAAAATATTCTTGCAAAAACTTACCTGAATTTACCCAAGACTTTCAACCTAACTCTAAGTTTACCAGAAATAAAGAGGACAGAGGAATAACTTAAATGATTCCATGAGGAATCAAACAAATTAGAATCTATAAGAAAACTGCATGGATTCTTAAAGAATCTAGGCAAGATAGTCAGAATGTGGAATATTCTACAACACAACTAGCTTAAACTTCTAAAGTTTCAGCATCATGAAAAATAATGTTTAAAAATGAAGGAGTACTGTTCTAGATGAGAAGAGATGAAGGAGATATTAATGTGATGACCAAGTGCAATGTGTGGATCCAGATGGAGGCAGGGGTTGAGGGGACACTCCAAGAAAGCTCTTTTGACCAGCTGGGGAAATTCGAATATTGACTCTCTATTGGACGTTACTAAATAAAAATGTGAACTTTCTTACATGGGATAATGATACTTGTGCTATTTAGGACAATGCCTTTACTCTTACAAGACATGTGCTGAAATATTTAGGAGTATCATGATATCTGCAGCTTACTTTCAGTTGTTTCAGGAAAAACAGGGAGGGGAAAGAAAGCAAATGTTACAGAATTGTTGAGTCTAGGTGGAAGTCCATGAGTGTTAAAAAATCTTAGTCACAGACATGACAGTCATGGAGGGTGACAGACCACCCATTTTTCATGTTAGTGTTTTTGTCCTACAGATGCCTCCACAGAGGTGCTTTTAGGTACAATCTAAAGCTTTGCTTTTACTGGTGTCATAGACCAAGATTTCACATAAGATTTTATTTGAGGATTTCCCTGGCGGTCCAGTGAGTTAAGAATCCGCCTGCCAATGCAGGGGACATGGGTTTGATCCCTGGTCCAGGAGGTTCCTACCTACATGGGGCAACAAAGCCCATGTGCCACAAGAACTGAGCCGGAACTCCAGAGACCATGAGAGGCAACCACGAGCCTGTGCACCCCAGCTACTGAAGCGCATGCGCTGAGAGCCTGTGCTGCTCAGCAAGAGAAGACACTGCAACCAGAAGCCCGCACGCTGCAACTAGACTTGCCCCTGCTCGTCGCAATTAGAGAAAACCTGCATGCAGCAACAAAGACCCAGCACAGTCGAAAATAAACAAACAATAAATACATATATTTTTGAAGATTTTACTTGACAAAAGGGTTCCACTACAAAAGAGTGAAGTCGTTTCTCTAGTGAAGGTCTGTCAACACATGGTAAGCCTTCAGGGCCCACTGCAAACATTTCTGCTCAATCTAGAATTGGCATCTCATCACAGTGTGCCAGAGCCCGACCCCCAGAGGACTCTAATTGGTATTTTGAATGAAACTTCTCCCAGAACCAGATCATCACTGAGCTGTGTACTTGAATTATATTTTCTTGGTACCACATAGGATTGTTCTGCTCAACAGGTTTATATAGAGGGATCTATCTATCTATTTGGCAAGCTTGTTTTTTCTTCCAGTTTTATCAAGATATAGTTTCCATGCACATAGCACTGTATAAGTTTAAGGTGTACAGCATAGAGATTTGACTTAAATATATCATGAAACAACCACCGCAAGTCCAGTGAACATCCATCATTTCATAAAGATATAAAATTAATGAAATAGAAACAATTTTTTTCCTTGTGATGAGAAATCTAGGATCCAGTCTCCCAACAATTATCACATATGACATAGTGTGTGAAAGCAGTGTTAATTATACTTACCATGTTGTACATGACATCCCCAGGACTCCTTTTATCTTATAACCACAAGTTTGTACCTTTTGCCTACCTTTCAACCCATTCCCCCTCCTGGTACCCCCTGCCTCTGGCCACCACAAATCTTATCTCTTGCTCTATGATGAGTCTGTTTATTTCTGCAGAATAATTGACCCACAACACCATGCTAGTTCCTATTATATAACATAGTGATTCAATACTTCCATGTATTTCAAAATGATCACCATAATAAGTTCAGCTACAATCAAGTCATCATACAAGTGACATAATTACTGACTATATTCTCCACACTGCACACTTCCTACCTGTGACTCCACTACTGTGCAACTGGCAGTTTGTACCTCTTAATCTCTCTCACCTAGTCCTCTCCTTCCTATATTGAGAGACTAAAAAAAATACACTGGCATAAAATTTTATATTGAATTCACTGTGAGGATGACTATGAAGATATTCTCTAGTACTTATTCTCAGGAGAACTCTCTCAGGAGTCAGTCTCAGTATTAGGAAGAACTAAGTCTCCTAATCAAATGCTTTGCTCTTTGATTTATAGACATTATAAAACTTAAAGTTGAGTGTTTACTTCTATGCATTGTCTGCTAGGAAGCACAAGGACAAATTCGAGGGCCTCTTCTAGTAACTATCTAGGACCTCATAAAATACATGTTATGTATTTTTGTAAACTAATGGAACTAACCGTATTAGGAAACTAATTTCCCTACCCTCCTTTTTTGTCCATTTTCTTCATTTATTTACATTATTTGAAGTACACTTCAAATCTTTGAATTATTATTATCATCACTTGAGTACATGAATAACAGAGTGGTGGCAGTGCAAAAAGATTTGCAGAGAAAGAAAATACAGGCCTTATTGAACGACTTGTTATTATGGATGAAAGGAAGGTACTCAAGGGTTTCTAGCTTTCCTCAGAAAGTGATGGAATCAAGGACGGAAAGTGGGAAGGAAGGGGAAATGATGAGATAAGCTTTAGGGAAATTGAGTTAGCAGACAGATATTCAAGCGGAGATATTTTTTAGGCCACTGGGAGTATGTTCCAGGACTTGAGTCAAAGATCTACATTGGTGATGCTGATTTGAGAACTATCAACAATGAAATGGCACCCCATTCCAGTACTCTTGCCTGGAAAACCCCATGGGTTTTCCATGGGGTCACTAAGTCGGACACGACTAAGCAACTTCATTTTCACTTTTCACTTTCATGCATTGGAGAAGGAAATGGCAACCCACTCCAGTGTTCTTGCCTGGAGAATCCCAGGGACGGGGGAGCCTAGTGGGCTGCCTTCTATGGGGTCGCACAGAGTTGGACACGACTGAAGTGACTTAGCAGCAGCAGCAGCAACACTGAAATAATAGCTGCAGGTGAGAAGAGTAAAAACAATCCTTGGTAGAGTGCAGAGACAGAACGGTGGTGATGGTTTAGTTGCTCAGTCGTGTGCAACCCCATGGACTGTACCTGCCAGGCTCCTCTGTCCATGGAGTTTCCCAGGGAAGACTACTGAAGTGGGATGCCATTCCCTTCTCCAGCAGAGACAGGATAGCAACATATAAATCTGTGGGTAAGCTAGGATTAGGGGTTTAGAGGAGAAACACATACCAGAGATAATGAAAGGAAAATTAGTTAAAAGAAGGAGAAGAAAGCATCTAAATAATATTGCCCTACCAATCAAAGGAGAAAATAATTTCAAAAAGCAAACTTTTAAAACTACTATTTCAAAGCAGAAGATGCCAAAATAAAGGAAATGAACAAGGAAAGGACCACTGGATTATCAAAGGAAGAGGGCACTGCTGATCTGTGCATGGTGGTGCAGAAGCATACAATCCTGATCTGAGGAGCCTCCCTGTGTCTCTTTGTCGTGCGTGCTAGTTATCAACTCCAACTCAGGAGCCATATTTAGGCATTTTTATTAGCTTGCTTCACAAAGTAAATGTATAGTGTTATCATATTAGAATCTAATGTGATACTGTACTAATTAACACAAGAATCTCAGTGACTCAGTAATCATAGTGACAGGAGTAGGATCTAGAATTTAAAACCGAATTACCATAAAATATTCTACTTCTGGGTAAAAAAAAAATGTGAATGAAAATGTATTTAACCATGGAAGAATCTCCATGTCAGCAGAAGGCTTACCTTCTCTATGACGAAGTGTGTGCAGGTTACATGAAACTTGCTTGCCACAGTTTTGTATTCTGGATGATCAGGCTGTAGCTCAACCACACAGACTTTCTGCTGCTTCATATCACTCCAGTACGGAGGCAGCTCAACTGCAAAACAGACATTTGAAAACTCCCTCGCACCTGGGAAGCCTCATCTACACAGTCCATATTCCTGGTATGCTTTGAAAAACTGACTATCATTTGCGCTCTTGTTTTACAATCTCCTAATTTGAAGTGTACAAGAAGCCTCTTATCTTTCTAGAAGAACGTTTCCAAAATGTGAGCCATAGATAATCCAAATCAGAACCAACTATAATGCTTGTTTAAAAAAAACCCTCACCGAGACTTCCTTGATGGTCCACTGAATAAGACTCCGTCTTCTAATGCAGGGGACACGGGTTCAGTCCCTGCTCAGGAAACTAACAGCCCACATGCTGCAGAGCAACTAAGCCCACGAATTGTAACAAAGAGCCCCCTCACCTCAGTGAAGACCCGGCGCAGCCAAAAACAACAACAAAGACAAACAAACAAACAAAAAAAGCTCCCACAGATCTGCAGAATCAAAATCTCTGAGGGTAGAACCTGCATCTTACAGGTTTGATCAGGCTCAGATTTGAGAACTCTTGGTGTAGTATAACTCAGCCCCATATTCCGCTCAGTCTCTCGTCAGAATTTAATAATTTTGCAATATAAATGATTTTCCTATAAGGTTTGCAATAAATACTCATTTATGTTTTGCTTACAAATGCATGGCTCTTTGCCAGAACTCACCACCACGACCACATCCTCCAGATCCATTCTTTCATTATTCCTCACAGCATCCTTAAGAGTTGGGTGGGTGGCAGGTTAAACTTTGTGGCAGGCTGGGGGTGGCAGCTCTGTCTCCCCTTCTGCTAAACAGACTGCTGTACTTGTCATTTCCCCAGGGTTGCTCAGAGTCTGAGGAATCTGTCACATTGCTCTCCCAATGTACTGAAAGCCATTTAGTAGTTTTCAGTGGGGGATTTTTGTGGTTCAAAGGCAGGAATAGCTGTCTACACAAGACGAGCTTTCCCTTCTCAGGAACCTTGAAGGCTGCTTCCTGATGTTTGTGTCAAGGATTCTTATCCTCAGGCAGAGGAGAAAGTGACTTCTGGGAGACCCTACAGGCTCCCCATCCACTCAGACATTAGTCACAGACTCCGAAGGCCCACTCTCTGTTTTCCTTTTGTTCTAGAAAGCCTTAGGCTACTTTACAGCCCACGGCTTTCCCTTTCCTGACTGAGGCAGCCGTTACCCCCAACCCCCGCCAGCAAAACTGACTCCGGGAAGCTTATAAACTGCAGAGATAAGAACAAATACAACGTTTCACTATTGCTACCATGAAGAAAATGATCAGCTGTTGGGTGCACCCTTGCTGTATTTTCCTGGCCAAAGTGTAAGCGCCTTCAACCCAGAGACCATGTTTTCTATTTTCTTCCATGAGGGTTACTTGGATTTTATCTACTTGAACAACATTTTGATGAATGTACAACACACAACACAGGCAGAAAGTAATGGAGAGCAAGCATGAAAGTTTGAGTCACCTTCAGATTTTGTATGGCGCTGAACAGATAAGCTGTTTCCTTGTGCATCTGTAGCAACGTATGTCCTCAAGTCCACTGTGTAGCTCTGATGATTGATTTTGACATCAATTGTCTTTTTCTTTTGTTTCTTTGCATCCTCCAATTGCATGTTGGTTATTTTGTCAAAACTATGAAGTTTATTATTACCGTCCTGATATTGCCATTCTACAAAATCATGGGTACGATCTGCCAGAGACTCCTGTTCTTTGGACAATCTAACTCTCTTGATCATGTCCTCAATCGCATTTCTAGCCTGCATCACATCTTTGGTAATTCCAGAAACCTCAATCAAAGGTCTTTCACGGTTCAAGGAAATGGAAATATTTAGCTTCTTCTGAAGCTCATCCAATTCTTTATATTCGTTTGTATTAAAATGTTTGATACATTCATCTTCACTGGAGTAGGGACACTGTTCCTTTCGAATGAGGTCCTGTATCCACAAGAGAGCGTCTTCCACATTTTTTACATTTTTACCACACACCTGAAAAACTGCTAATTCTGTTTTCTTTTCTAAAACCAGAGTCTGTTTTGTGGGAGATTTACTTGAGAAGCCCAAAAATGCTAAAAAAGAAAAGGAAAGAAGATTAGTTATTTTTCTTTCTCTCTTCCTTCCTTTCTTTCTTTCCTTCTCCCTCCCTCTTTTTTCCTTTCTTTCTTTGTCACCATGCTATACATTACATTCCCAGGACTTGCTTATCTTATAACTGGATGTTTTTACTCTTTTGACCAATTTTACCCATTTCACCCACCTCTCATTCCCCTCTGCCCACCATGACCACCCACCCTACCTCTGGCAATCATCAGTCTGTCTTCTATGAGTTCAGTATTTTTTTTTAAGATTCCACATATAAGGGCTATCACTGAGTATTTGTCTTTCTCTGTCTTGTTTCATTTATCATAACGTCCTCAAGGTCCAACCATGTTGTTGCAAGCGGCAGGATTTCCTTCTTGTTTATGGCTGAGTAATATTTCATTATATATATAATATTATTTAATATTTATTTTATATATAATATTACATTATATATATATATACATATATATATATACACACACACATATATATATATATATATATATATATACATCTCCCCTCCCTCTTGAGAGTACTGGTGTTTTAAAAGCTACTTTGAAGGTGGGAAAAGCCTAGCTTTCAAATAGGGACAGGATGTATCCTCCTTTCAAACAGGGACAGAATGAGTAATATTTCATTACATATATATTTAATGAAATACATATATAACATCTTCTTTATAATCCAGCTTCAGTGGTTCCATGTTGTGGCTACTGAAAACAATGGTACAATGAACATGGATTCAAGGAAGTGATTTCATTTCCTTCAGGATAAATACCCTGAAATGGAATTTTTAATCTTTTGAGGAACCTCCATACTGTTTTCCACAGTGGCTGTACCAATTTACATTCCTACCAAAAGAGCACAAGTTTTCCGTTTTCTCCACATCCTCACCAACAATTGTTATTTCTTGTCTTTTTTTTTTTATCATTTATTTTCCCCTATTTTTTCTTTTTGTTTTTTTCCCCTATGTTTTCTTCTAGAAGTTTTATGGGCAGTCTTAGTACTTGAGTCTTTAATCCTTTTCTTCTTTTTCGCCATGCCACATTGTATGTGGGATCTTAGTTCCCCAGCCAGGGATGAAACCTGTGCCCCCTGCAGTGGAAGAGCAGACTTTTAATTTCACTGGACCACCTAGAAAATCCGTTTTCTTTTTGCCAATAGCTGTTCATCATGTGAGGTGGTCACTCATTATGATTTTGATTTATATTTCCCTGATGATTATACTTTTCCATACACCTATTGGCCATTTGTATCTTTTTTTGAAAAATGTCTATTTAGATACTCTATCTTAAAATCAGACTGTTTGCTTTTTTTTTTCTATTGAGTTATATGAGTTCTTTATATATTTTGGATGTAACACCTTACCAGATATACAATTTGCAACCATTTTCTCCCATTCAGTGGGTTGCCTTTTCATTTTATTGATGAATTCCTTTGCTGTGCAGAAGCTTTTTAGTTTGATGTAGTTACACCTACTCATTTTTGCTTTTGCTATTTGTACTTTTAGTGTCAAATCTAAAAAGAAATCATTGTTAAGACCAATGTCAAGGAGCTTACCTATATGTTTTCTTCTAGGAGTTTTATAGTTTCAAGTCTTATGTTCAAGTCTTTAGTCTGTTTTGATTTTACTTTTGTGTCCAGTGTAAGATAGTGGTCCAGTTTCATTCTTTTGCATGTGGTGGTCCAGTTTATAGGCTTCTGAAGCAAGCACCCAACACTGTTTATTGACGAGACTATCCTTTCCACACTGTATATTCTTGGCTCCCATGTTGTAAATTAATTAAACATATGTGCATGGCTTTATTTCTGGGCTCTCTATGGTGCTGGTCTCTACTAATCTATGTGTCTATTTTTATCAGTACGAAACTTTTGATTATTGTATCTTTGTAATATAGTTTGAAATCAAAAAGTATAATGCTTCTAGCTTTGTTCTTCTTCCTCAAGATTGCTTTGGCTATTTGGGGTCTTTTGTGGTTCCATGCAGATTTTAAAATTGTTTATTCTACCTTCTTTGAAAAGTGCCATTGGAATTTTGATAGGGATTGCATTGAATCTGCAGCCTGCTTTAACCAGTATGGATATTTTAACAATATTAATCCTTCCAATCCAGGAGTATAAACTATATTTCCATTTATTTGTATTTTCTTCAGTTTCTTTCATCAATATTTTGTAGTTTTCACAGTATAGGTTTTTCACCTCCTTGGTTAAATTTATTTCTGGGATTTTATTCTTTTTGATGCAATTATAAATGAGATTGTTTTCTTAATTTCTCTTTGTGATAGTTCATTAAAGATTAGCTAATTTCAAGTCAGACAGAGAGAGACAAACTGATAATGAGGAATTTGGAAAAAAAAACTCATAGAAAAAGAGATCAGACTTGTGGTCACTAGGAGGCTGGAGGGCAAGGGTTGAAGGCAACTGGAGAAAGGTGGTCAAAAGATGCAAACTTCCAATTACAAGGTAAATAAGTACCAGGAATGTAATATACAGAATGATGACTATGATATTGTGATTTATCAGAAAAAATATATTTGGTCATTTGAATGGCCAAATATTTTTCTCATATATACAGTATTTGGCTTGTGACTGGCATCGAAAGTGGAGGGCCATCTTGTTACACTGAGAGCCCTTTGCCTGTGGAATCTGATTCCATCTCTGAGTAGATGATGTCAAAACCAGGCTGAATCCTCAGACACCTTGCTGGGGTCTGAGATTTGCTTGTGGCTACAGGAAAGCCTCCACACATACCTTGGAATTGGGTCCAAAAACCTTTAATGACTGTAGTTAACACTACTATATGCTGTATATGAAAGCTGTTAAGAAAGTAAATTCTAAGAGTTCTTGTCACAAGAAAAAAAATTCTTCTTTGTTTTCTCTTTTTATTTTATCTATGTGAGATAATGGATGCTAACTAAACTGATCATGGTAATTATTTCACAATAATATAAGTCAAACTATTA
This sequence comes from Ovis aries, assembly GCF_016772045.2. Lineage (NCBI taxonomy): Eukaryota > Metazoa > Chordata > Mammalia > Artiodactyla > Bovidae > Ovis > Ovis aries. Next base: position 187,886,083 of record NC_056054.1, on the reverse strand, counting down.
TGTTGTATATCTTAAACTTATACAGAGATGTATGTCAACTATATCTCCATAAAACTGGAAGAAAACTAATAAACTACCAAAAAAGGATAGCTGTTTCTCATGTAACATCAATATTAGAAATATGTATTTCATAAAAATGAACAACTCACATGCAATTTTAGACATCATACACTGTTGGAAAGAAGCCTGAGGTCCTCTTTTTTTCATGTTGGCATAAAATACATCCAGTAGTTGAGGCTGAAAGATAACAACTTTAACTTTTTTCATAGACTGGACTAATCTTTTCTGAATAAATTCTTCAATGGCATCAATTATGGCTACTGCAACTTTATCTGGGTCTTGTTTGGCACTACCTGGAAAGGCAAATAATAAAAATAATTAGGGGGAAAAGGCCCAACTGGAAAAAAGTGAAGAATAAATTAGGGATTCCAATTCTCAGAATAAATTCCCACTCTTCAACTCTCATCACCATGGACTTTACTAACAAGGCACCAGCAAACACTCCTGAAGTCCTAGATGCAATGGGGACTTTTTGTTCCAGGACGTCAGGAACAGCCCAACAATTAACAATGAAACATAACTTGGTGTCTGATGTTCTTATTTGCTCTATTCAGCTGATCCCAGCTCACTGTGTCCCTCTGTTACAGAGACAGTTAACCTCTCTTGGCTTACTAGTGTCCTTAAAAGACCCAGAAAAAGTAAAAGATGATAATGTATGTTGACATATATTGCTATTTAAAGAGAACAATGATTACTTTTTGTTGAGTCATTTCTTGACTTTATGGATATATCCTTTTCTCTCAGATGTCTTTGGGTACCTGATTTAAAATGAGCTAATTCTGTAAGACACCTAAATCCATAAGCTTTTGTTATAATCTATAATTCTCTGCACACAAATTATCCATGAGCCTCCAAGTTTTGCCTCCTCCAGTCAGTGCAGTTTTAGCTGCGTTGCAGGGTTCAAGGCTGTCACCCGAGCAAGGTCTTTTCCTATATTAAACATGGCTTCATATCTTGATTTCCCAAGCCTACTGCCTAAATAAGAATATGAAAATTCCTTGAAAAAACTCATGAAAAGTCAGGGAAGCAGTTCCATATGAATAGCAGCTATCATGGAGGGAGCTGCTGCTGCTGCTAAGTTGCTTCAGTCGTGTCCGACTCTGTGTGATCCCATAGATGGCAGCCCACCAGGCTCCCCCGTCCCTGGGATTCTCCAGGCAAGAACACTGGAGTGGGTTGCCATTTCCTTCTCCAATGCATGAAAGTAAAAAGTGAAAGTGAAGTCTCTCAGTTGTGTCTGACTCTTAGCAACCCCATGGACTGCAGCCTACCAGGCTCCTCCATCCATGGGATTTTCCAGGCAAGAGTACTGGAGTGGGGTGCCATTGCCTTCTCCGATATTGAGGGAGGGAGGCAGGCAATGTGAAAGTCCCCTGGGCCGCTTGGTGTGATAGACAAAAGGCCCACTTGGATTATCCCTGTTCATTGTGCCCACTATTATTGCAGAGAGGAGAGCAACCCTCTCTGACCTGGCTATGGAGACAACTGTAGTAATGTAGACGACTGGGTTTTTTGATGACATGATCAGAGGAAGAGAGAAACTCTCATTGTAAAGCTGTAGTTATTCCATGATATTTGCAAGAATCTAAATGGTAGTGTTCAGATATATTCATCTACTCTCAACAATCTAAGCACTTTGGACACGGAGGATGTGACATGTGGGGATGAATAGGTGTTCAACAGGTAAAGTATGGGAAACTGAGGGAAAGGCTATGCCAAATAGAACTATGTAAGGGGTGTGATACATTGAACTTGATGTGTTCAGGGGAACGGATCTGGTTTTTAGAAAGTTAAACAAGGAATAGAGGGGTGAATGGAGGAAGCACTGGAGCAGGGAGCTCAGTTCTAAAGAGGAGTCTGTAAGTAAAGGTTTAGGCAAAAGATAAGAGCTGAACAAAGAGAAGAGGCCAGAATGAAGAGCTGGGTATCGGGGTTGAGGAGATATTCAGGAGTTAAAGTCAACAGGGCCAAGTGACCAACTGGCTTTACACTTACTTGCCTCTTGTTCCCTGTCCTTTGCCACCCACATCCTTCACGTGTGTTTCACACGTCACACTGCACTGTGGATGTTTGCTAATATGTCTGTGTCTCATAACAGGTCAGGTGCCTCTTCTGAACTGAACCTTTTTCTTAGTCATCAAACTAATTAATAAGCTAATGCACACAGGAGTGGTAAAGAGTGTAGAATCAAAGATTCTAGATAGAAAGTGATATTTTTAACATGCTTGGGGTTATAAGAGGAAGGGCAGGTGTGGGGAGAAGACAATGAACTGGAGTTCAGAGTTTGCTTTCAGCTTGAGATGCCTGCAGGTAACACTGAGTGCCCGTTCTCTCCCCTCAAGCAGGTGCCTGTAAGGAACAGGGAGAGGGCTTCCTTTACTGCCAGCAACTGTCTCGATTACAGTCTCAACTCATAAACACCACTAAGGAAGCAAACTCCTCCATCTGTTAGTCTAAGGGCCTGCTCAGGTAGGGATAACGACAGGGAAAAAAGATGAGCAAGAAATTTCTAACCTTAATTTCTTTGTGCAGATCAGCAATGCAACCAGGTCAGTGGAAAAAAACAACAGGTTTGCAGTAATCCAGAAATATTTATACAAAACTAAAACTGCCTCATTTACTTATTTCTTCTCTGACTCCACTCAGGGACTCCCTTGGGAAGGTCAGTGCCACTCTGAGGCTGCCTACTTTCTTAGCACAATTAAAGTTAAGGCAGAAACACAAGACTGGAGCTCAGAGGAAAAAGCAGATGGAGGTAGAGACTAGAAAGTCATTAGCGGGTATCCGTTAAAAATGACAGAGAGCAGGACAGACAAATAGATAATACATTGGCTAATCTGCTAGGACTGAATGATACTAAAAAGAGAATGGAAGAATAAAGGGTATATAAATCATACTTTCAGATATAGAGAACCAAAGAGACATAACATTCTATGTGGGAAAAGAAGAATGAAAAATATACGAGAAATCAAAATATGGGATAGAGGATAAGAAGAAGGCCCAGAAAGTAACAAGGACGGTTAGGTTTATGAAGCTAAGCTTTTGGAGGGCCTAAAATGCCAGTATGAGACACTCCAACTTGGATTCCTGAGCAATGGAATGTTTAAGCCAGTGCTGTGCCTTCTCTCTCTGGGACCAGTCATCTCCAGCCACTTCAAGCCTGAGCAGCTCCCTTAAGGGAGACCAAGCAGGAGTACCTGATTCATGCACATGCCTCAGATTTCTGGGGAAGCAGCTCAGAGAGCATCACCTTACAAGTGATAAGCCCAAAGCACCATCCTTATAAAAGAAGACTCATACAATCATTATACAGTTTGAGGAAAACAAGAAACTCCGAAGAGGCAGACAGGCTGAACGAGGAAGGCCTAGATTTTCTGACTCATTAGAATCCACCGAGTTCTGCTGACTGAGAGGCTGAGATGCCCCATGACCAGCCCCTTGTTGAGGAGGCAAGAGAAGGGGGATGGCCATGCTGTCTGGAGGAAGCAAAGTCCATGCACTGGTGTTTCAGTGAAGAGTAGAGGGGAAGTTGAAGACTAAATGATGGGACGTGTGTAGGGGCTGAAAAAGAGGAAAGAGCTGATAAAAGTAATGAGAAACAGACTTCTTCTCTCCCTTCCCTTCCATATTAGAAAGCAAATGTCTACTATGCCAATACTCTCTTCACTTTTCTTCATTTTCCCCTTTTACTTAAACTACCCTCAGGCTTTGCTCCTTCCCTCAGGGGTTGCCCTGAGTTGAGGAAACTGATGCCAACTCAGGAGTAAGTACATTAACCATCATCAGCACCAAACCCGAGGGAGAGTGGTCGCCTTGGGATTCAGCCTTGACAACCAGAGGTCACAAACCTGTCCCAATGGCCGGGAGGCAAACAGACGAGTAATGGCGTTTTTCACACTCTTGCAAAACACAGGTGACTGATCTCTTGACATCATTTCCACCAATGACGTGAATGATATTCTTGCACTTCAAAAACCCGCCTTCAGTAATTATATAATCACTGTGGCCCTGTTGAGCTGGGAAACATGAGACAAAGAGACACAAAATTAGAGGCTGAACCCACTCTCTGATTGTTTAAAAAGGAAAATGTCTGAATTGAAAGATAAAGTATTCTCTGTGAATAAGAAACTCCTGAAATACTAGCTCTGATGAATCTCACTTCTCTTATTAACTGAGAGATTACTTTTCATTTCTAATTCACTGCAACAGGAATTCTTCAGTAAAAGGCATGATTTCCAGATCAATATGTTGTCTTCCCAACCCCAAGACTTTCCTCATCCTCCACAGCCTCCCATATGCAGTCTTCCACTTAAACCTTAAAATCAAAAAATAGCGTTGTGCCTTACCTTGGCGAGAACATTCTATTTCCACATTTCCCCCAGCACTTTCTAAAATTGCTTTGGAAACCCCTGCATGAGAAAATCAAGATGTTTACACACATCAGAATGGTTGCCTCACAGTCTAAACGCTTTCCCCATCATCGAAGGAATCCTATAACTAGGTATTTCTGATAACGAAAAATTCATAAAAGAACTGTTCCCAATTATGAGAAACCATGTCAAAACAATTTAAAAATTATTAATTAGTATTAATAAGACAAAGTTATAGAAACCAGTTTGGCTGTAGGAACCCTACTTTGTGGGCGCTACTGTGACTATTACATTAGTCAAAATTCTGTAAGTCAAGTACCTGCTTTGAGATTAAATGACTTTGATGTTGAATTTACGATCACATCTGCCTCTTCTTTGCTGATATCTCCAGAGGCTACTTGGAAAAGGATGGGCCCAATCTTCATTTCATACATCCCTGAATCAGGGTTAGAAACAGTCCCATAGAAATCTGACAAGGGAAAAAAAAAATGGAGTCAGTAACAAGTCAGCAATAGCAAGAGCGACTTAGGTTTCATGGTCCTCACCTGTGCCCTGCTCAACCTTCTCTTTCTGTCTCTCTGCCCCTCTGTGTGATCTGTGGCATTTAACTTGGCCCTGCCTCTGAGCCCCTGGTGGTCTGTTTCTGGCAAAGGATTATAAAATATAGTATATATCAAATATGGACTTCAGTTGCTGACCGAGGTGAATTAGTCGACTTGAGCCTTTCCTTTCCACTGATTACAAGTAAAAACATGGGACAAATACAAAAAGCCACTATCAGAGAACTGACACGTTCACAACAGCAGGCAAATTGGGGAAGGGAGTCAAAATTTGAAGGAGCAGCCTCTACGGCTTCCCATTTTGTTTGGTAATTTTTCCTCTTTATCTCCCAGCCTTGACCCAGGCATGGCCCTCGTTACAGAACTACACAATGAAGACAGGCAGCAAAACGCTCAGAGAATGTCTGTCTTGTGGCCAGAGGACTGAGAAAATGGGTCCCCATGAGCTGATCAGAATAGCAGAGAAGCCTCATTTTTTCCCGTACTTATCCTTTTTAAATCTATACCCTGTATAAGGTGCCCTGGATGTAGAACTCCACAGTGACACCATGGGGAGCTAAAACTGAGGGAGATTCTATATTCCTGTCGAGAAGAATCAGAACAAAAAGGGACTTGTGGTCTGAAAAGTGTCTATGTGGTATATGAGAAATCCTTGGCTTTTTGTTTGTTAGGTCCCCTCCCTACCCCCTCTGCTTTGTCCAAGGGCAACCCTGATCATGCAAAATTATAAGGCAACAGAACTCGCGGCTTCAACTCTGACAAAACCTTGTCCTTCTGGCCAGAAGACCTGGAAAATAGCCTTCTGCAAGACAGAATGTAAGGGGAATGCTGGGACAGTGAGCTGGAGAGAGTGACCCCCTGTTCTCTGTATGACTGCACATGGGTAGACCCAAGCTGCATAGCAAAGGCCTTAGGAATGGAATTGATCTTAACCACTGCCCAAACATAAGGTGAGGCAGAACTTGTAGAATGAAGCTAACTGAATGGCTGCCTGCTCAAACAAAGAAAACAATGACCATTTTCCAGAGGATTTTAATAGGACCTTAGTCGTACAACATAATGTTTAAAATGCCCATTCTTCGGACTTTCCTGATGGTCCAGTGGCTAAGACTGCAAGATCCCAATGCAGAGGGCCTGGGGTTCAATCCCTAGTCAGTAAGCTAGATCCCACATGCCACAACTAAGACCCGGAGCAGCCAAATAAATAGATGTTTTTAAAAAATAAAATGCCCATTCTATAATCCAAAATTGCTTGTCACCCAACAAACCAGGAAAATGTGACCAATTCTCAAGTATAAAGACACTCAATATAGACACTAATCTTAAAGTGACTCAGATGTTGGAATAATCAGACAGTCTTTAAAGCCTCTACTATAACTACTATAACTCCCTGAGGGCAAAGTAAAAACATTTGAATGCATGAAAATAATCTGGAATGAAAGGAAAAATAGGGATCTCTACAGAGAAATATAAACTATAAAATAAGAATCAAATGGACATTTTAGAACTTAAAAGACAATGTTTGAAATTAAAAGTTCACTGGATAGGCTATATATAGTATAGTAGACAGAGAAAAGAATCAGTGAATTTTAAGGTAGATTAATAAATGTTATCCAGTCTGAAGAACAGAGAGAAAAAAGATGGAAATTAAAAAAAAAAAAGAACAGATCTTCAGAAATATTATCAGAAGGCTTACCATTTGTGTTATTGAAGCACCAGAGGGAGAGGAGAGAGACCAGTGCAGAAAAATATATTTGAAGAAATGACTGAAAAATTCCCAGGTCTGACGGAAGCCATACATGTTCAGATTTAAGAAGCTTCAGCAAACTCCAAACAGGATAAACTCAAATATACAACAGTAACTTTGACAGAGGAGAAGCATTTGGTTGGTTTTATTTCTTTAAATGTATCTATTTTTGAAAACACTTATCACATCATCCTTAGTAGCCTCATCATCACTTAAAAACCGATTGTACAGATTATATTTGCCCAGCCTGCTCTTTCACTCTAGATCACATAAATATCACCAGTGTCTTGCATGCTCAGGTATATGGAATATAATTTAATATTTTATTTATCACAAATTGACTTTTTCATAAAAATCATCCTGTTTTACTTCTCACTGAATATTTAGCAATTATAAATAATTCCTCTATTTAAAAGCTTTACTGAACCTTGTGTACTTTCAGCCTTGGAAATTTTGTCAGTGATGATATTTCCATTAGCTCTTGTAGCAAATTCATCTGAGAATGCCTGGAAATACAAATACAGTTTTAACCACCACAATTCTCAGTAGATAAATGAATCTGATTCAGACATTTTGATCCTACGCACAAATATTTATGAGAGAACAATTCTCAAAGTATTATTTATTTTCATTATGGATTTTTAAGTTATAAAAACTCATAAACTCTATTTTTAGAAATATGCACTATGAAAATTATCAAAGATGTGAACAAATATATAAATATAAGGATACTGATTACAATGATGTTTGCAACTGAGAAAAAATTAAAGTTTAAAACTCCAACAGGAAAATGGTTAAATAAATTTTAGTATGCCCATATGCTGGAGTATTTACTTCCCTGGTGGCATAGATGGTAAAGAATCTGCCCTCAATGCGAAAGACACAGGTTCGATCCCTGGGTCAGGAAGATCACCTGAAGAAGGGCATGCCAACCCACTCCAGGATTCTTGCCTGGAAAATCCCATGGACAGAGGAGCCTGGAGAGTGTGCAGTCCATGGGGTCACAAAGAGTCAGACACGACTACACAACTAACACTTTTACTTTCATGCTGGAGTATTTGGCAGCCATTATAAATCACATTTTAAAAGAATAGTTAATAGAACAGGGAAATGCTTATTTTATACTATTAAATGAAAAAAGAATGATATTAAAATACATAGTCCCACATTTAAAAGTTCACATATATAAAAGACTGGAATGAAATATAACTAAAAGAATTTATGCATTTTTTGTTCAGATTCTATAATGAAGATGTATTACTTTCATAATGAGTAAAAGCAAATATTTGCTATTGTCAAAAATACAGTGTTAAGAGAAAGACAATCACAAGGACCCAGACCCTTCAGTTCTTTACTTATTTGTACCAGGAAAGAAACAGCTAGGGGAGTAGTGTCTTGGGAGTTAGAGGCTGGAATTCCATTTCTTTGCCTGGTAGTGACACACCAATATCATCTCTTTCTTCCTCCTTATTACAAGCAACAGGAAATTTTGTTGGGAATGAACAAGTAACATCTTGACTAAAAGGCTTATACAATAATGGGAAGAGGACCAGACAGAAGTGAGCCAAGTGAGCCTTGGCTATAGACCCAAGGTCTCAGGCTTAAAGACTACTATAAGCACCAGGCATGTAAGCTACAGGAGTAAAAAGGTGGACTGGTTTGACTCTGGAGAACTAGACAGTAGCTGCCATTCAACCACAGCAAATTGTTCAGGCTCATATCCATGTCCAGTGTGCCAGAATTTTTTAATTTTTAGGTCACAGTGGACATCTGGAGCTTAATATGACATGTTTGATTCTTAAATGCCAGCAACAGATTCAAACTGTTTAAAAAAACAGCCCAAATAAAGCATATCTAGAGGTTCCATTCAGACCACAGGCTGCTGTTTGCAACCTCTGTTATAGTCTCGACTTATAAATATTGCAATAAGTTTTGCTTATTTGGGGGCAAATAAAATCAAAGCTTAACTCTCTTTACAAGTCTTAAGAGAAAAAGTGTCACAGCCATGTATGGAAAAGCAATATTATTTCCAATGGCAATAACAGTGTCTGTCTAGGCTAACCCCTTTATCAAATACTTTAATTTGAATCTTTAGGAAAGATAATGAAGGCTGAGATTGCACAGAAATAGTGAGCTTCGAGGGTTCAGGTCCATGTCATAGGACTCACTTCCTTCAATGAACCCAGCCATTCATTCAAAAACTCAGCATTTCATCTCTCTAGTTCATTTTATGTGTACAAATCTTAGCTCTCCAAGTAATTATGATTTGTAGGAGGGGCAGCACATGCTACATACCCATTCTGTAATCCATATCACTTTGTACAATGCAAGTCATAGGGAGACTGTTCAAAAAGCATTTATTGACTAGAAATGACTGTAGTTTTGTGGGCCAACTAAATGGACCACATATACTGCTCAGGGGGTTTAGCTGTCTGTTTAGAATTTAGATTTGCTTGCTTCCAGAGTATTTAAAGGTAGTAGCTAGAGAGAGAAAAAAAAAGTATGACCTAAAAATTCAGTTGGTCCAATGATACATGGACATCTCTTAGATTGCTAGCTTTAATCTGTTACTTCTTACACTATTATGGAACTTTTCAAACATTTAATATCATCTATTCTCCTGGATTCTAAGGACTTGGAGGGCAAGAATAATGGCCTCTTATTAAATGCTTCTTGTTCTCCCGTAATGCTGAGTCCAGCAGCTTACTCACAGCTGATGTTCAGCAAATGTGAGCTAGTTGATGAACTCTCTATGACCAAAGATGGTTCTGGTATTTCTGGTCCCAACCATCTTACTCCTATGGGGATGTGCTGAGTCCTTCAGTTGTATATTATTTTGACATTCTCCTATTTGTAGGACCACACAGTACTTTTATATTATGTATTAAAATTTATATGTTAATATGGAAGGAAATTCTATAGATTAAAGAGGTTTAAGGGCTATGTCAACTCCATTGCAATACTGGGGCCTTATTTGAATTCTGATTCAAACAAACAAGCTATAAAAACAAAATATTTATGAAATAGTTTGAAATATGAACATTGACTTGATAATTGATTAAATAAAGGAATGATTGTCAATTTCTTTTACGTGTGAAATAGTATTGTAGTAAGGTTACTTTTTTAAAAAGAATACTAATGTCTAAAACAAATACTGAATCTATTATGGGTAAAATGTATATATGGGATCTGCTTCAAAAATGATATGGAAGGAAAGGAAATAAATGGATATAGAAATGAAACCTACTGGCCATAAGTTGTTAATTAAGAAGATGAATACGGATAAAGGGATTTCATTATACTACTTTGCCTAGTAGTAGCAGTAATTTAATCGCTAAGTCGTGTCTGACTCTTGCTACCTCACAGACTGTGGCCTGCCAGGCTCCTCTGTCCATGGGATTCTCCAGGCAAGAATACTGGAGTGGGCTGCCATTTCCTTCTCCAGGGGATCTTCCTGACCCAGGAATCGAACCCAAGTGTCCTGCATTACAGACAGATTCTTTACCAACTGAGCTACAAGGGAAGCCAACTGTTTTGTCAATTTTTGTATATGTTTCAAATTTTTCTTAATAAGAAGTCAAATTTTTTCTATATGCATACATTTGCTTGAAATTTGCTATACTACAACTAGTCCACACTGCTCTTTTACTTTCTTGTATGAAAATACATGAAAGAAACAACCTATGAAACGAAGAAGACACTTGAAAATGTCAGGGCTCAGTTGACAGAATAACCAGCAATGAGCAAGACCGTACCTGAATAGTTTCATGATCACTTGGATGCAACAGAAACCAAACCTCTTGTAAAGTTCTGGATTGACTCTTTCTACTGAATGTGAATACTTCTGAGGTGATTAATTGAGCAAAAATGTTTTTAGGAAACCCCAGATTTCCTGTTCCTATCGCTGGAAATGCAATTGAGTTTAAGGACAAACTCTCAGTGATCTCCAAACATTTTCTGATTATGTTTTCCATGATCTGAAAAGGACAAAGCACATTCTTATACATTTTTGCCTAGAAATTAGAGTTCAAACAAAAAGAACAAGAATTTAGCTACGATGGGATCTCTGCCTACTCCTTTTTACTTTCAACAAAAGGAGGTTAAGGGCAGTGAGAAGGGGGAAAGAAAAATAGAGGCGTAAACGAGGAAAAGGAAGGAAGAATGTGTGAGACCCTCCAAAAAGATTCAAACTCATTCAGCAATGATGGAAAGAAGCAAAGCAGTTACTGTGCTGATCCTTTGTTCTCTTCCATTCTTCACGCCCTCACCTTGCCTTCCTCACTAAAGGGTGCTATCTTCAGCAACCCTTCCCTGAGTCCCAGCAATGGTTGAGAACTACAGTAAATTTATATTATTAACTGGTCCTTGGGAGAAGACAGCTATAGCTCAAAGAAATGGCTCTGAGAATGTGATGTTATTACAGAATAGAAATAGGCAGAGTCCAATCTACTTTACACTGAGAGTTCAAAGAGCTACCTAATTTTCTGGAGAATTTAAAACCAGGTCCCACCTTCTGTGAAGACGGTTTGTTATCTCTCCAGTTCGGAGCCACCACGTGAAGCACATGGTGGCAGTGCAGATTGCAGCCGCTGGTTTGGAGAACAGTGCCCACATCAACAACAACCCCTTGTCCAGCTATCTTCAATTCCTCCTGGAGCTTTTGTCCTGCTTTTTCCAAGAAGGCCTTGGAAAGGGGTCCTCTATCGAGCTCAAGATCCGAGGGAATGGAGTTGACAACAACATGGGTCTTAAAAACAAAACCAACAATTTGTTTCAAATTCTAAGAAAAAGCATTCATCCAGGATTACTATATTTAAGCCCCTGGGCTTGGCACAGTGGGAGACAACTAAGATGATCAAGTTTTCAGAGATGAAAATACCACCTCAAAAGAGAGATACTTATCTCAATAACACTCTAGGACAAAAAGTAGCTGTCAAAAAAGCAACACATACATGGTAGGGACTCACCAAAGGAGTCCAGAGGAAGCGCCTTCAGAGGTTAGTGAGGACAGTATGAGTGACACGGTGTCTGAGAAATGGGAATAGCTGCTGCAGGCAGAGAGAGATGGGGAACTCATTCAGGAGGGGCAACAGCATGGGCAGAAGCAGGGTAGGTTGTGAGCAGCAAGCCCATTAGTTTGACCTGCTAGAGAGCTTTCACAGCAAAAGGTAGCAGCCAGGCTAGGAACACTACACAGCGGGGAGACTGCAGGGCCTTGAGTCCCAAGTCAACTGGGCTTCCAGGCATCAGTGAAGAGCCATGGGATCTTTTCCAGCAGGACAGTTACTATGAGCAGATTAATCAGGCTTGACTAAGACACCAAGAGAAGACGGGAGAGGGAATGGGACCAAGTGGTTGTCAAAGTTACCCCCACAAGGGTAACCGAGGAGTGATGCGAAGCAGATCTGTGGCAGCAGAAGCCACACACCCATGCGAGAGGAAGGCACGGAAGGAATGCCTTACTGCTCAGGGTCCACGGTGAATGAGCATCGGAACTCATTCCAATTACTGACCCCTGGCTGAGAGAGACTTCTGTTTATTTGCTTGGTTTTCTCGATGAGAAACAAAATTACTTCTATATTTTGAAATACAGCAATGCACATTCTAGTCCTAGCTCTATCATTTGCTTGCTGTGAGACTCGGGCAAAATACTTAACCCCTCTAAATCTCATTCCTTCATCTGTGAAACGAGAATAATAATCCTGGAATCTGCCTCATAGCAATGAATGAGAAAATGAATGCCAAGCACTTGGGAGAGTGCCTGGCACGTAGAACACAGGCAGTGTTAGCTATTATTCTTGTAATTATGATTTAAGCTAACTGTAAGTAAAAATCAAAATTTTTACAACCTCTTTCCATATTTTGAGCTAAAATGAAAAATATTTTAAACAAAATAACAACTTGAACAAAAAAAGAGGATGACCCACAGGATGGGAGAAGATATTTGCAAATCGTTTATCTGTTAAAGGACCTATATTCAGAATATACAAAACACTCTTAAAATTCAGTAATAAAAAGATAATTTAAAAGTGGGCAAAGGTTGTGAATAACTTTTTCTCCAAATAAGATATGCAAATGGCCTTCCCTAAGAAGCTCTGCCCCAAGACTGCTCACAACCCCCCATTTGGGGAAGCACCGCAGGGGGCCTTCCAGCACTGTTTGGATGTTAAAGCCTGTGTTGAAAAAGTTGCTAAATACAGTTTTTAAAAACACATCACTCCCTGACAGATGTACAAGAACTAGCCCGACATAATACCCAGACCTTCCCCAGATCCACTTTCTACCTTCCTCCCCACATTCTCTTACTGACGTTGGGAGTTGAGAGCCCCTCAGACTAAGTACACTCCAGATTACTGTCCTCTGTCCCCATCTTATGCTCTAATTTTTCTGTATCTGCTATCAGAGAATTTGAAATTAATCTTAGATTTGCCAAAGTATGACAGGTATAAAAGCACTGAAAAAGTATAGAGAGTCACATAAACATTAGCTATTATTGTGGATTTTCACATTTGCTGGAAACTAGTGATCTGAGTACATTATCAGTTTCCACAAATAACTGACCAGTCTCAATTAGTGAGCACCTTGGTGAAGTAGCCCAATTTTCTACGGAAACCTATTTCAACGCAAGGATGGAGGACATGGGATTCTCCCCTTGATCCTAATCTCCCTTTGGCAGTAGGCTAACTGGAGTTCCCAGCATCCTGGGGGTTATTCTGAAAACGGGCACTCACTGTAGCATTCTGCACATCTCCTTTCACCAGTCGGATCCTCAGGCCTTCTGGGGTCAACAGACTTGATCCATTTCCATCATCTTTTCTCTTGTCGGGCTGGGCTGCTGCTGGTAAACTGGGCAGGGAAGCAACATCAGGCAGGGTGTCTTTAAATATACTTTTGGCACTTTCAGCAAAGGCCTCAACAGTCTTCTCAGCTATATCCACAAGGTAAATCTCTTTCAAGGTGGATCCATTCTTCTTACACTGGAACCATTCCTTGATCGCCAAAACAATGGTCTCCACACACAGGGATAGAGGAAAGCTTAAGGTTCTGGAACTAATAGCAGGGATGGCTATGGATTGGTACTTGTGTTTTACAGCCAAATTGAGACTTTCCTTCACAGCTGTCTTTAGCTGCCACACACATTTCTGGGCCTCATCACTCTTCCACTGGGGCCCCACTGCGTGGATCACATGTTGGTATGGGAGCTTTCCTGCTTTCGAGATGACGGCACAGGGAGGTGAGATCTTGCCCTTTTTCTTCAATATCTGGTCACAGTCTTCTTGAAGCTCAGGGCCAGCTGCTCCTAGAAGAGCAACAGCCAACGCCCCCCTGGGCTTGAGCTCCTCATTGGCCGCATTCACCACCACCTGGACGGGAAAGTGTGTCAAGTCGCCTTGCTGCACAATTAGCGAGACTCCAGGAGCTAAATCTGTCCGAAATAAGCACCTCTGCCCACCAGTGCCGCCTCTCGCCTTTTCTTCATCTTTCTTCAGTTCAATAAAACAACCAAATAATCTTCTGACCTCACTTTTATAATACCGTGCTTTATCCTGGAAGAACTGACCAGCTCCTGGTTTATCAATATGGATGCTTTTAACACACACCGAATCCAAGGCTTGTTTGACAATTTTCATTCCCTCCAGGACTTTGGTCTTTGGGCCAATTAGTGAAATGGCTTTTTGCTTGTTCTCAGGATTAAAATTTACCTGAACATTCATCCTCTTTATATTTGGCCAGATTTGCTTTTCTGCTTTTAAATAATCAACAATTAAGGAACTCTCTACTCCATGCCATCTCTCTATTTTTGTGTGCTTTTCCACGAAGTCAAAAAGCAAGTCGTAGATTTTACTTACGTCTCTTATACAGCCTGCAATGATGACCTGGGCTGCAGTTTCTGAAGTTACCTCCTGGATTACTACAGTCTTTGAGGAGGAATTGTGTTTCTTACACAAATTTCCAGTGAGCCCTTTCCAATTCTTGCCATTAAGGACTTTCCTGTCCTCAACATCAATGCGCTTACAAATTAAGGTGCTGCACATTTGGTTTTCAGCTTTCACAAGGACTTCAGAAGAGAAGCCAGTTAAGAGGATGGTTGTGCCCTCTAGCTCGTAAACTGCAAGAATGTTCTGTGCTATAAAGAGAGACTTGGAGAATTCTGCACAGTCAACCTGTTGCAGAAACTGGAAAACCTTAGGGTGAACATGAATGTTTCTCTGAGCCATGCTGTATACCTTTTCCTGGATTTCACACTTTACTTTATACACTTCTGCAGGGAGTCCTTTGAAGCACATGTGTTGAGAGGCTTCATCATAATAAATTTCCACCTCTGGGCACTCTGTGTGGAGCTGCTTTTGTATGCCACTGTGCAAAAGAAGTGAATACTTGCTTGAAGTAATGGCCAGTTTTTGTTTCAGACTTTGCTCTTCTCTTTTCATACTTTGAATGGTGCTTTCTATTAAGTCCTTGATCTGTGGCTCAATGTTTTGTACATCGTCTGACTCCCCCACTAAGGTTACAATGCTTGCAAGTGCATCAAATTCAATCAAAATCCTATCATCTTCTAAACTGTCTTTAATGGTGTCCCACACTGTTGGATCCACTTTAAATGAGGTTACTGTATATTTAGACCTGATGTCAGAGAAAAGTTTGGAAACATCTTTCTGCCAGGTCTTGACTCTTAGCCTTCCTTCATTGACTAATGTGGCTGCAGGTCTGATGATCACTTCACTGTTGCGCTGGCACCACGTCAGCTCACAGTGACAACGTCTCATCTGATCATGTATCTCCTCAGTCAGATTCTTTTTCTGCAAGAATTTCCATAAGGAAAGATCCAGTGGTTCTCTGAATGATGCCGGAAGCTTGATCAGAGGTTTCTCCTCTCCATACAAGGCTGTGCCCAAAGAAGGATAGTATGGGAACACAGAGAGTGGCATATTATTGAGGTCAAGTTTCTTGGTCATGATGGTGTCCATCACTTAAAGGAAAGAAATAAAACAAATTCAGTATAATATGTTTCAGAAGCAAAAACAAGCAAACAAATTTTCCTATTCTAGAGAAAAAAAAAATCCTAATGTTTGTAAGAACTTTGATGTTACAACATGCTTTTAAAAAGCAGCACTACTCCCAGAGTGCTCAAATATTAATTGATATGTATTAATACTACACAGGTGTTCCTTGTGTCATGGAATAACTACTTTCCAGCCAAGAGCACTCTATGCTGTAAATTCTATTCTGTTAAGTAAATTCTATGATAACACTAATATATATTATTACCACCAGGTTAAGAAAGAGAGAGGAGTTTGGTCACAAGCATGAGGAGGGTGTTTGCTCCAGTGTGAAGAATGTTTTTGTTCTTAAAAGCAAAGCTCATCTAGGAATCATGTTATTTATTTCTTTCTATAATTTCTTCCTGTGCAGTTACAGAAATTTAGATTCCATATATGATTTAGATTCCATTAATACTCCTCAGAGGTGGCACATAATAATAATTATCATAATTTACTATGTGTCAGACAATATTCTAAGTGGTTTATGTATATAACCCTCACAACAACCTTTTGAAGTAGAGACACTATTGTTATCGTCCTTATTTACAAATGATAAAACTGAAGCTAGGAGATGTTAGGTAACTCAAATAGGGTCACACAGACTGAAAATGGGGCTTCCAGGTGGTGCAGTGGTGAAGAATCAGCCTGCCAATGCAGGAGACTCAAGAGATGCAGGGTTGATCCCTGATTCAGGAAGATTCCCTGGAATAGGAAATGACAACCTGCTCCAGTATTCTTGCCTGGAAAATCCCATGGATAGAGGAGTCTGGTTTGCTACAGTCCATGGGATCACTAAGAGTCAGACATGACTGAGCGCACACACAGACTGTAAATATTTGAGCTAAGATTCAAGCCAGTGTCTTAACTCCAAAGCCCATGCTCTTGCCCTCTTCCAGGAGTTCCAAACCAAGGTCAGACTCGTGGTCATCAGACAACCCAGCCCCAGGGACTCTGATTCAGTAAGTCTTGCATCTCCCTTGTCCCTGCTCTAATGCCCTTCCTGTCACATCTACTGGGACATCTACTGGGGTGTGTGTCTGTGTGTGTGTGTGTGTGTGTGTGTGTGTGTGTGTGTGTGTGTGTGTGTCTGTGTGTGTCTGTGTGTGTAGAGGTACTCTTCTCCCCCATGCCCCTCCTCACTTTGTGTTTAGTTGTTAGACAGGTACAAGGGGTCTAAGCAGGAAGGGAATTAGAATGAATTCCAGTAGCAACTTGGATAAAAGCAGTATCTTGTGAAAAGACATCAAAAATAACTTCACCTTGTGCACAATTGGCTCCCTAGCCTGAAGCCAGACCTAATGAAAAGAACATGACCTTTGCAGGCTCAGATACATGGCTTCAACTTCCCACCACGGCCTGCAACAGGCTCTGAGTACCAGTGAGTATCCCCATGCCAAGACTGCACAGGTACAATTTAATCTGATGCTCACAACATTCCTCTGAGGTAAGTAGTAATGGGAGCCCTATTTTAGATGGAAAACAGAGACTTTTATGGGTTAAAGTAACTTCCCCAAGATCACAAAGCTAGTAAGCACCAAAGCCAGGCATTTGAACTCAGGTCTGTCTGACCCAAGAACCATCAAAGATTTCACGTTTATGTGCCTTAAGATCACCATACTGTTTTCCTCCTCTGTTTAAAAAAAAAAAAAAGTAACTATATAACTGCACAGATTCTTGTGAGGATTCAGCAAGATACTGTGACAGAAAACACAGCAAAAGATCTCATGTACAGCAAGCGTTCAGGAAAAGTGCCCTTCCTGACAGGGTGGGATATATGGAGAGAGTAATATGGAAACATACATCACCACATGTAAAATAGAGAGCCAATTAGAATTTGCTATATGACTCAAGGAAC
The DNA here is from genome assembly GCF_016772045.2 of Ovis aries. Classification (NCBI taxonomy): domain Eukaryota; kingdom Metazoa; phylum Chordata; class Mammalia; order Artiodactyla; family Bovidae; genus Ovis; species Ovis aries. The sequence continues at coordinate 187,868,447 of NC_056054.1, read as the reverse complement.
TCAAACCAGGGCTCAGTGACAACCTAGAGGTGTGGGATGGGGAGGGAGGTGGGAGGGAACGTAAGTAAACCTATGGCTGATTCATGTTGATGTTTGGTAGAGTATATAATACTGTAAAGCAATTATCCTTCAGTTAAAAAATATTTTTAATATTTTTATGCTTTATAGAAACTGTGTGTGTTTCTGAGTATATCTTTACTTGTTGAAATTAACTTGAGAATTTCTATCAAATGTAGAGCTAAAACATAGATCACCTCTTTAAAAACAATATCTCAAAGACTCTAAGAATTATATATATTTATAATTTTTATATATTTTTCAGTCTATCGTAAGTAGAGACTCATGAGAGAATCTCCTTATATCTTTCAAAAACTTGACATTGCTTCTCCAAATTTTGAATCACTGTTTTCACCAAGTATCACATACCAGATATACAGGATTACTACTTGGATTTCCAAGAAAAAATAAAACTTTTAACTGTTAAGATCTACTACAATATTTTCAGTTATGCCAGGTATGGTTTACAAAATTAAGATTAATAGATGTTACCTTTTCTGTCAAAAAATTCAATCAGTGCTGAACTCTCCTCAAGGAAATATTCGATGCTGACAACTCTTCCCCCTCCATTATGAGGATTTTCAAATAAACATTTTAAATCATGGTCATGAACACCAGGTGGCAGGTTTTCAACTCGAATTGTTTTTGTCACTTCCAGAAGTCTTGCAGAAAGCTGAAGTTTTTTCACTGAATGGTGCTTGGGACATTCACCAACAAATTTCAAGGCATCTACAAACCATAATCAATTAATCAATCAAAAAATTATATCTTTATATTGTATAGAAGAAACTGTCTGAATATTAGTTGAGAAAAAGGAAGCAGGCTAAGCACTCAATTTTTAAATGCAAGATTTTAATTCCCACAGGAGAATCTATATGCCTATAGATTGCCTGGAAGCTTCTGAAAAATAGTGCAAACAGGAATGTCTTACCGGGATTGCTGACACTGAGTCATGTCCCTGCCTTTAGTCACAGCTCTCTCCACCTCTTGACATCACTACCTGAATGCATCTCTACAACACAAATCTTATTTCACTCTTTCCTCAAGTCCTGAAATGGCTCCCGAGCACTTGCAGACAAGAGTTTAAGCTCCTTAGTGAGGCGTACAAGGCCCTTGGCTATCTGACCCCAAACTAATTTCTAAACATCACCTCTGTTTATTACCTCCATTTATTTTATTTTCCATATTGACACACAACCCAGTCATTCTTTCAAAAACTCCATTCTCTGTTGCCTTTGTATATAATTCCCTGCACCTAAAATGCCCTTCTTCAATGTTTTTATCCTGCTCCTGTTCCTCCTTCTGGACTCAGTCCAATTATCTCTTTCAAATTAATAAATATTGATAGTGAGTCCATGATGTACAAGACACCATGCTAGGATCTGGGGATACAGGGATGAATGTAGCATGTCCTTAAAAGCTCACCATCCAAGAGGGAAGAAGTCTTGAAAGCAAACAAATGGCCTATTTGAGGATTAAATGAGGTGGGAAAACTAAGACTGGGAATCAGACAAGGATTCCCAGAGTAAGTAGTCACTGACCTGAGTTTTGAAGGATAAAGAAGAGTTTATCAGGGAGATAAGGGGAGGAAGGGGCTTTTCAGGTGGCTCAGTGGTAAAGAATCTGCCCGCCAGTGCAGGAGACTGGGGTTCAATCCCTGGGTTGGGAAGATCTCCTGGACCCACTCCAGTATTCTTGCCAGGATAATCCCATGGACAGAGGAGCCTGAAGGGCTACAGTCCATGAGTTTGCAAAGAGTGGGACATGACTGAGCAACTGAGCACGCAAGGGGAGGAAACGTTTCAGGCAGCGGGGCTAGTAGGGTGTATAAACAACACAGCATATCTGAGATCTGATAGCCTGTTACTTCTGGAGTATAGACATCAGAGAAGACCAAGTCACCATTGGGTCCCCTTCCCATTCCCCACAGCCTCCTGTTCACAGCTGAGAAAAGCAGCTTTTCAAAAAAAAAAAAAAAAAAAGGCAGCTTTTCCTCCTGCATCTTCATTACTGACTTATGAATGGGTTTCTTCCCACCCCATATGAGTTCCTCAAGAGCTGGAACCAAGAATTATTCACCTGTGTACCTACAGCCCCTAGACTAGTGCCTCACATCTAGTAGGTATGCAAGATTTTTGCTCAGTGAACAAAAGCAAGTCTACTTCGTTTTACCTTTATAAGAAATAATCATAAATTTGAACCTGTGCTGGTTGATTAAGATCAACCATTCCACTGCCATGACCATGGAATAGTGAGGGCTTGGAATTGGAAAATTTCCTTGTCATCTGCAGATAGCTCTTCCAATTTCAGAAACTGTCCACAGACTCCCCACACAGACCTTAAAGAGCATGCACTTTCTGCAGCACCTGCATTTATTCATCCCTGCATATGTGATAACCATGCAAGTACTAAGGAAATACATGGTAAAGGGAATAAAAGAATAGGCTCTATAGAGGTGGGCTGCCTCGGTTCAAATCCAGCTCTTCCAGGTACTAGCATCTCTGTCTCCCCAACTGTAAAATGAGCGACAATAATAACCTCAGAAGGTTGTTGAAAGGGACAAATAAATTGATACATGAAACAAACTCAGCATAGTACCTGACTTACAGTAGCACTATAAGAATGCTTACTGCTATTACTATTACTCTCCAGTAAGTCCAGTTAAGTAACACAGATCAATATTTACTCAATCTCAGTGAGATAACATACAGGAAACACTGAGTCCTCTGCTCGGAATCTCTAATAACCTGAGACTTTAGATTTCTATTCGGGTGTGTTACTTCTGTCTCACTTCTCTCTCTGTCTCTGTCTGTTTCTCTCTCACACACACACACACGCACACCTACACACAACTCATACAATAAAGTTTGTTTATTAAACATACCAGAGTTTGATTTCAAGATGAATTTGCTTCTCTTTCAAAATAAGAAATCAGTATTAACTTACTAGCTACTAGAGGGGCTGCCCCGGTTGTTCAGATGATAAAGAATCTGCCTGCAATTCAAGAGACCCAAGTTTGATCCCTGGGTCAGGAAAATCCCCTAGAGAATGAAATGGCAACCAACTCCTGCCTGGAGAATTCCATGGACAGAGGAGCCTGATGTGCATTAGAAAGAATGAAACTTTCAGAGATGTTCCATAAGCTAGGTGTTCCAAACCCCAAAGTGTAGTGCAAAGAAGGCTGACAAATGGAGCATCATTTGATCTTACCAGTATACGTTTGAAAGGTAACTACAGCCACATTAAAGTCTCGTATAAATTCCAATTTAAAGTCATCATTCGTCAGGCCACTTATATTCTCCACTAACAACATTAACATCACATCAGTCACATTTGCCTTGAGATTTTCAAATGCAACCAAAGAGGAAATATCTTCACACTCTTTTGGGGTGTCTTCCTCTTTTTCTGATCTTCTACTGAGAGGGAGGTCTTCCTCTAGTTTTTTTGATGAATCTGATTTTAGGAAGACAAAAGGGTACAAGGTGTTAGATTTATCTATCATGTTCTTATCAAAATAAATTATCATAGGCTTATATGTAAAATAGATAGCTGGTGGGCATTTGCTATATGATTCAGGGAACTTAAACCAGGGCTCTGTAACAACCTAGAGAGGTGGGGTGGGGAGGGAGGTGGAAGGGAGGTGGAAGGGAGGTTCAAGAAAGAGGGGACATATAGATACCTATGGCTGAGTCATGTTGATGTTTGACCAACACAATACTATAAAACAATTATCCTTCAATTAAGAATAAATAAATGTAAAAAAATTATCACAGGCTAATTACACTGCCTTCTTCCTTTCCTGGTTTCAAAGTTGACATAAGTTACACAAGTAACATGCCAATTATGTCTCAATAAAACTAGAATAAAGAAAGATTAAGAATTGGGGAAAAATGGATCTTAGAAGACTTTCACTTAATTTAGTTAAAAATAAAAAGTAGTATCTGATATGATGCTGATCATGATTATGTTCAATTTTATTACACTCTTTTCTGCCTTGTTTCTCTGAGGAACCTGCCTTGCTTTTCATAACACCTGACATATATTTCTATCACAGCACCATATTACAGTTACTGAACCAAGCTTCTCCAAAGCAAGGGACACGTTTATTCATCTTCGTATTTCTGGCTCATGGTATACAGCTGAGGCTCAATAAATGTCTGCTGAATTGAAGATTTACTGCTTAGATTACTAGAGGAAAGCAAGAATATCCAATGATGCCCAAACATGGGAATCACCTAACATATTATATTCTGAAAAGCAATAATTTCCAATCACTGGAGAGAAAAAAAAAGGATTCTTACAGCAAATGACTATGGAATGCACATGGAAGATCAAATGGCACAGAGAATTATGTGTATACCTCAAACTTATGGAATAGCAACCACCCCAGTCAGCTTGTACCTCTCTACTGTGACCATAAAGAGTTGCATATACACTTGATCCTTGAACAACATGGGGATTAGGAGCCCAACCCCTTGCACAGTCAAGTATCTGTGTATAACTTTGACTCCTCAGAATCCTAACTACCAACAGCCTACTGTTGTCTGGAATCCTTACCAATAACACGAACAGTTGATTAACACATATTTTGTATGTTATAGGTACATCTACATATATTTTATGTGTTCACAACATAACTAATTTTTTCTTCATTTGTTCAGTATTTCTAAGCTATGTGGTTCATCTGTGAATTTCTTCCAATTGTCACAAATTTCCAAAAATTTTTCAACTATATTGATTGAAAAAAATTCATGTACAGTTTGATCCACACAGTTCAAATTCAGCTTGCTCAAGGGTTAACTGTATACAGAAGACAGTCATCCACTATGCTTGTGCCCTGAAGCATGATGAGTATGTCACGGTCTTTAGACATTCTGTGAGCAACTATCCCATTAGTGCCCTGGGTTCATGGCACTGGTTGTGTGGTGATAAGTACATATAAAAAACGTTGGAAAAGGAAATTACCAATTTTCTAAAGGAGGTACACAAAAAATAAAAGTAAGAAAGGGAGCTGACATTATTATGGCAGAGTAAATGCTATCTGCTCACCAAACCCAATGTTTTCATCCTGGGCAACATTTCTGAAAACTATTAACTCCGTTCCAGTTAATTTCAAGAGTCCTGGCCTTAAGGCCATTGTCAAGATTCAGTGTGAACCAACTGTTCAACAAAGAACCTCTTCCAACTCTTAAAGGGGTCAACTTAAGTATCTTGTTGAAGACCACCCCAATTCCTGGCTGGTTACTACAATTAGAGTCAAGCTCAGGTTACAACAGGTTTAGTAAATGCATCTAAAATCTCCAGGACATTGGTGGAGTGAGGCTGATTGGCTCTCCCTGAGTACATACTTGAAGCATTAAGCAAATCCAAAACAGTGCTAACAAATCAGTTAAGACAAGAGTTAGGCTGAAATCTATGAAACCATCAGAAACACAGACTTGATTAATTCCAGAAATGGTACAGATATAAATGTACTACAAATATAAAACCACTTTCTGGTACAAAACTGAGCTTGAAGGTACAGCATGTAAGCAATCTTTCCAGAAACAGATAAGGGTTTAGAAAGTCACAGTGAACAAATACTGGGAGTTGGGCGAGCCATATCTGAAGAAGACAAAGCAGAACTTCCTCTAAAGAGACAAAAAATTCCTGTCTCATAAGAAGCAGGAGCTTCTCAACCATGCATACTCTATTCTACAGTTTAATACATCCATATTAGGCAGAAACAACCTATACATCCCTATCCAGGCATTTTGCCAAGTTAAGGCAGATCCCATCCCAGAGCCATTTTCAGAAAAGGAAAGTTGCAAAAATCTAAACATGTTCTTTAGAAAATTTCAATTTTAGAGGACAATATTTAAACTTTTCTTGGGAACTCCTCTTCCCTAAGGTTTGGATATACGGATCACCTTCTCTTTCCCGTTTGGCCATTCAGCGCAGTCCATCTTCCTCCCATTTAAACAGCATGCTTAGCCAGGAAAACTCGTGTCTTGTCAGGTGGCACGCAGGCCAACACCCAGACATGAGTCAAGTAGCAAAGTCCACAACAGCTACTGGATTGCTGGCTGTTTCCTACAGCAGATGGGATAAGTGCTGACCTGGAGGGCTGCATTCGTATCCTGCACCCAGCACTCAGAAAGCAGTGCCAACTGACTTAGCTGCACACAGCTCCCACTGTCACGTCATATCCATGCTTCTCAACAGGTGAATGGGCACAGGTAGAGTCTAAAGGTCACTTCATCCACATCCATCCACCTCTTTATCCTCGCATCAATTGCAAGGTACTCTCAGTCCCCACAGAGAGAGTTGTTCCCTTCCTTCTGATCTGAACCCTTAGAACTCAAGAGGCAGCTGTTGAGTAGATGGCTGAGAGGATGGAGATGATGCAGCCCAAAGCATCTCTCAGCTGAGCAAACCCTGCCTTATGAAGTCAAGAAGAGAAGGTGACCTCTGCAATGCAAAGTGTTTAGTAAAAACAAAACTGCCTGATAAATGGAAGTTACCTGATTCTTCAATCTTTTCTTTGGTCTTGGATTCCTGAAATCAAACAATAAAGTCAAATTAATAAATTACAAATAATTTATTTACATTAAGAAAGTGTCCCTAGGGCCAGTCTAAAGATGTAGGGTCTACAGAAATGATAACTAAAAACTCCGGCAATAATGCTATTGAATACACCTCGCATTTCATGGCATATCCACTTAGCACACAAATCACCAGTAAAAATGAGTCACAAAACTCCAAAGGAACACCAAATGTTCTTGGTTAGACCTAAATCAGAGAAATAAGGCAGCTCATGTTCTTTTCCCCATTTAACAATGAATGCTTTTTAATTCAATACTAAATATTGAATGTTTAGTATTAACAAGCACTAGGCCAAGTGCTTTACTAAGACTGTGTCATTTAATCCTCACAACAATCCAATAAACCAAAGAGGTCAACACTATTACTATCCCATTTTACAACTGAGGAAATACTTAACATATGGAGTATAGATCACTCGCCCCTCTAAACCATGTGAAAATAAAACAAATATTGCAAGTTCCAGGTTATTGAGTACCTAGAATGAACGGATCCAAGATTTTACATCTCAAACCATCATTATGGTAGCCCCTCAATCTTGAATTTTCAAAACAACAAAAAGTGCTTCCTCTCCCATTACCTCATCACCACTCTCACTCCCTCCACATCTATAAATTGCTTTTCTCACCCCAGTGCGAGTTATACTTCTCATTCCACTATGTTTTCCTCATCGTGGTTCCCATCCCCACATACCTTGGGAGAACACCCGACTTCCCTTGTAATCACCGCTATACTTACATTTGTGGGAATTTTCCCCTCCTGGACTTCACCTGGGACTGTGGGAATCTGGACAGTTAACTTGAATGTTCCTTTTCCCGGCCATTCTAACTCGTGGCTCTCTCTCTCCAGAACTCGCTGCCGAACTGAAATTGTTTAGAAAAGCTGTTAAGCAATCTTTACTAACAAAATTATTCTATGATTGACATAGGTTTCATCAACATCTGTCAGTGGCTTGGTCAGCTTCTCAAGAGAGGTTGTGTATGATGAAAAGAGGAAAAGTTTAGCAAGCAGACACAGATTTGAATTCTATCTTTAAATTTCCTTTTTTTTTTAACCCTGAGCAAAACCTCAGTCTTCTTGTCATTAATTAATGAAGACTGTCTTATGTGTTACATAGATTAGACTGAAGAAACATTATAAAGAACTTAATACAGTACCCTCTGCTCAGTGGGCACTCAGAAAGGTAGCAATATTTATTCTACAATGAAGGGAAAGAATTAAAGCATCTCTCACTGTGAACTACTGATACTCAGGTATGACATTATGAAAGCCATGTTTTAGGAAAGTGGCTCAGCTGACAATGAGCAGAATGGAGAGCAGCCCTCTTAAAAAGGTATACAATTAATTATTTAACCTGTGATAAGAGCCTTACATAGGATAGTAAAAGGAATAGCAAAGGAGGGATGGGAAAGATTCTTACAAAATACAGAAGAGAATTAGTGCATTTGGTAGCTGAGCTGTAGTGCAAAAAAAAAAAAAAAGAACAGTGGACATAAGTTTAAAGACCTTGATTCAAATTCCAACTCTGCCCTGAAGTAGCCGAGTCACTGAGAAAATATTTTAGCTTCTTGAGTCTGTTTCCTCACGTGAAGCAGTGTCTGTGAATGAATTTTGTGACACTCATAAGGGCTATGTAAATGTAAGTTACAATAATAAGATGAAGCAGCTATCGAGAGGAAAGGAAAATCAGAGACCATGGTATCCGACGATGGAGAACAGGGAGCGGGTGAGTTTAGAGGGGAAGGCATGGCTGACATAGGCAGGTGGCGCAAAGAGGTCAGGGTGAAGGAGAACTTTGGGGATGCCTTGCAGTCACAGGTGTGGCTCTGCCATGGATGCTGGGCTGCCATGTTGTATTTTGATGTGGTTGCCTGCTGAGGCCAAAGATATAAGCAGAATCTTTCATCAGGAAGGGTTTGAGGGACGTCCCTGGTAGTCCAGTGCTCAAGAATCTGTCTGCCAATACAGGGAACACGGGTTTGATCCCGGAGGGTGGGACGATTCCGCATGCCGTGGGGCAGCTAAGCCCATGTGCCACAGCTATTGAGCCTGAGCTCCAGCGCCCTGGAGCCACAGCTGCTGAGCCCACATGCTTCAGTTTCTAAAACCGGAGCACCTAGAGCCTGTGTTTCACAGTAAGAGAAGCCACCGCAACTAGAAAAAGCCCATGTACAGCAATGAAGACCCAGTGCAGCCAAGAAAAAAAAATTTTTTTTTAAAAGAAGGTCTTGAGTAGCTTTCCCACTCAACCATCCATGGAGAGGATGAGGGAGGTGATGCCTTCACTGGAAGCCACCTCAGAAACAGGCCTCAAAAACAATATGAGATGGAATGCCAGACTCTAATTTCACTCTTTACGAGCAGGGTGAGTGTTTTTGAATGGACTCATAATGGGCTGTCCTAAGCTGAGGTGAGGACTAAGGACTGGGTAAGACCCCTGAGCCCAAAACAGCAGGCTGTTTTGTAAGCCAAACTATCTAGAGTCATGGACCTCTGCGTTGCCTTCCGTATACTTTGGAAGAGTCCTGTCCAGGCACCTATGTGTGTCAACCTGTTCTGAGATTGTGTGTAATATGTATGGGCACGACTATTTCAAGAGAACAGATGGCAGCAGTATCAGTAAGTGATCCAAAACAAGGAGAAGGTGAATCTGGGAGGAAAAGAGACGAAATGGTGGCGTCTAACCACTCTTGGACTTCCTGGTAGCTCAGTGATAAAGAATCCACCTGCCAATGCAGAAGACATGGGTTCGATCCCTGGGCTGGGAAGATCCCCTGGTGAAGGAAATGGCAACCCACTCCAGTATTCTTGCCTAGAGAATGCCATGGACAGAGGAACCTAGAAGGCTACAGTCCCTGGGGTCACAAAGAGTCAGACACAGCCTAGCAACTAAACAACAACCACCACCACCTTTACCCTTGTGGACAGCCTGTCTTGTGCATCAATCTCAGACCATCCATATGTAATTATATTTAAGGAGAAGTTGGGTTCCCTTTCCTCAAAGAAGCTGACAATAATAAGGAGCCAAATAATGACCAAAAAAAGATGACAAATATGCATATCTGAAACAGAATTTTAAATCTCACAAGTTAATTTACACTTGACTTTCCAGACATTCAGGCAATTATATAAAACAATAGAGCTTCCAGATAGTTTGTTTCCTATCCATTAATTTCTACAGAGAAGTGCTTTGGGGCTCATTCTTCTTATGTAAATGATAAGGCCCAAGTTGTGTTACACTATAGGCCTGCATCTGTTGGGGCCACTTCCTGTTGTGGAGGGCAGAGGGCATTCCAGAGACAGAAGAACTCTGCCCTTCGGGCAATGATGGGGTAAGTCATTAGATGTTATCAAACTCCTGACTGCTGAGAAAGCCATTCATCTGGTAGGAAATCAAAACTAAACAGGGACTTTCCACTCTCTAAGAACTTTGATCCACTCCCTAAGAACTTTGACCATACAAGGATTTGAGTTGAACTAAGTTTGAGTGTCTGTGCAAGGGGTACTGCAAGAGGGACATTCAAGAAGTCTAGGGGTGGAGGAAGGGACGAAGTGCGCTGGGAGGCAGGAAGGAAGAAACCCGGCAGGGAGACTGAAATCATTTCTGCTTTGAGGACTAGAACAGAATGATATTATCTTCACATAATTATATTTTTGCTGTTTGTATTTTTTTTTTAGAGGCATTAATATGACAAAGCTTTTATTTCAAAGTCTCAAATTTTGACCAGCATAGCACCACTGACCCAGGTGCCCTGATAGAACTTTATGATTTGGTCACCAGAAATGATTATGCCAAGCTATAATTAAGGCTAACCAATCGAAATCCAGGTACCCAATACCAGTTAAAATTCAGGTAGAAACTACCAGTTGTAGGAACCCTGGGACTGGTCTTCCAGAGAACCTCTGAATTATTTAAGTGCTACAGCATGTACAAGGACACTGGCCCACAGGCTTGCTTCTCACACATAGAAACTGATTGACTAAGAGGTAGATGAGAGATTCCAGATTCCACTGGGCAGTGGAGAGGCGGGGCTCCAGCCACTGTGTCAGTCCCCGAGGCAAGTCCACTGAAGCCTGAGCTCAGGTAGGGGGCCACCTCCTGGCACCTCTTCCTCGAGGTGGAAGGGGAGGAGGGCGACAGCTGTTCTGTGCCACCAACTCCTCTTCCCAGGCCAGGCAGGGCCTCTCCTCCTCCACGCTGACCCACCTGCCTCTCAGGGTTGATCTCACAAGTCACTGGTTCCACAGAGGGGTGGATGTAGAGCCTCATCACATCGTCAGAACATGACTTACTAACAATTTTCCACACACACCGAACTTCACAGGTGATCCCACGGCCTCCACCCGCCTCCCCACCTCTCCCCTCCCCTTTTAGGAGACGGACCAGAGGCTTCCCTTTTGGTTTTCCTCCCTGGGGAATCAGTTCATAGATGCTAAATCTGACAGTGAGCATTATGAGTTTATCCACAGACAGACGTGTAACTGCATATGCTGGATTAAGAGAAGACACATGCTGACTACTTCTCAAAACATAAGAACTGAAGGATTTTGCTCAATTATGCACAGTGGTTTGGGGTGTCTCAAATAAACTGTATACAAAAATGAACTCATGTTCATGTATGAATTAAGCTGACTTCATGAGCTCTACAGAGACACATTAACCTGTGCTATTCCCCTGAAAGCTCTCAAGCCAAGGCTCAGCCTAACAGATGCTGCCCAAAGGGTTGGAAGGCCACAGGGTCGGCCCAGAGAAGGCCAGGTCAGTCACCCAGAGGTCTCCTTAGACTGTCTCAGATGCTACCCTGGTGGCTTCTATGCTCTGGGCTGCCCAATCCTCTTATAGAGATGGGAAAATATTTATCAACCTTCAGTATTGGGTTGGGGCAACAACAGAAGCTCAGGGTCTGTACTTTAAAACCATAGAATAGAACAGTAATAAAGCCCACGATGGAGGGGGGTTGACTTCACTTTTGTTTTTTTACCGAAAACAGTAATCTAGGCCCAGGAAAGATGCTGTAAGTGGCATGAAAGTGTGAAGAAGCGAAGCAGAAAACGGGCTTGTCGTTGGGTGAGATGTGTCAGGCTGGACTGGCCCCCGAAATCTGCACAGAACAAAGGGTAAATGCGCCGTAAAAGATCCCACTAAACAGGACTCCACATCATCAGAACAAAGACGAACACTAGGTCTTCTGACTTCCAAACTGTAACATGTGTAATACAAGTTGGTTAAAATACCGCTAAAACAGCACATACAGAAACACCTTACTTGTCACTCCCTATTCATAAGTACATACTCCTTTTACAACTTTGTCTTTAAAACTGGGAAAAATTGTTAAAACACCTATCTAACGATGATGTTTTCAAAAGTATATACACACCTGTTAGTCCAGAGAATGCTCGCTCTGGACCCAGTGTCAGCACCATCAAAGTGCAGCATCTGTGACTGCAAATCAGACAAAAAAATACAGTACTTTCTGAAGCCTAGAGCCAGCTCATGATAGACTTTAAAGCATTTCTGGCAGGCAGGCGTGTCCTCAAGGGTGTTCCTTTTAGACAGGCACAAAGTTGCCACTGGTTACACGTAGTGCATTTTGCATCACTGTATACAAGTATATAATATTCTCATCAGAAGGTATATAGGAAATTTAATTAAATGCTTCGGTTTTACAAAAATTGCTAAAAAATGTTTTTGCACTTCAATGTTTAATTTTTCAATGTGCCACTTCTAACATCAATTACAGACTACTCTCCGACTGCATTACTCAACCCTAAGGAAGAACGTGGTTTCAGGGACTGGATCCCTTCTCTGAATGTGTGCACTGCACTCAGAAATGCGGCGGCACAAGCACGACACCTGTGAACTCTCCACTTGTTAGTCTTCGAAATCTGCACGAGCCACTCACAGCCTGAAGTCTTAAACCCCATGGCATTAACCACCAACCAACCAGAGATTTTAGTTCCGGTCCTACAACTGGCATCGGCGTTATCTCGAGGTCAGGCTAGAGCAAAGTGCTGGGGAGGTTGCTGCTCTGCCAGCGCAGGCAGGTGGTCTTCGAGTGTTTGTACAGGTGGCTGGACTGACTGAACCTCTTGCCGCACTTCAGGCAGGTATAGGGTTTTTCACCTGTGTGAACACGAATGTGCTTCTTGCAATCTGTCAAGGTCAAGAAAGTCTTGCAGCAGATTTTGCAGGCGTACTTGTGAGCCCCCTCTACAACCAAGACATTGTGCTCCGATAAGGCCTTCTTGCACTTCGACAAGACATCAGCAGATACCCTCGTCAGCTGCGGGGGGCCAGGCTGCGAAGGGTGGCCATTTTCAAATGAGGACATGGTTGCATTCATCATTAGCTGGGAACTGGCAGAATTCTCTGGGATCTGTGAGCTCCTGACAGAAGTTACCACTGGCATTTTGGGAGCTATGCGGCGGTAGTATGGAAAGTTACTGGCTCCTCCTCGAGGGGAACCCATCCTTACCCTGGAAAAGGAGGAGTGCAATCCCAAACCGGACCTGGAAAAATCCATCCCAAACTGTTCTCCTCCTCGGTAGCCTGAGGTCTGCACACACGGTAGGCCCATCACATCCTGCATGGGCCTGACAAAGTGGGAGTCCGCAGGATCGCTGAATGGGTTCTCCACATGAGCACCAGGGGCCGAGGAGGGCCCGCTCGCAGGCCCAGCCTCCGGACTCAACAAATAAGGGGCCTCCCCCTCCAGCCTGCAGTCACTGGTTGTGTTTGGGAGATTATCGTCATTGTTCTGATTGGTACTAAAGTTACTTCCTCTGCTCTTGTTAAGAAAATTTGAAATACTAAAGGTGGATTTATGTTCGAGGTTATTGGTGACTTCCAAAATGTGGATGTCCCCTACCCGGTCAGTGCTAGACTGGGGATCTGAAAAACTCCGGTCGCTGCTCTCTGGGCTGAGGTCTATCTTCTCGGCACTGACCACCACCCCCTCCACCTCCACCGACAAGCTGCCTTCCGCTTGGGAGGTCACGTCACTCACTTGTCCTGAGGCTCAGGAGAGCTCAGGGGCTCAGATTTCACCACCACTCTCATGTGCTCCTTCTCACCAAGGCCCACTTCCGGGTTTTCACACTGAAAAGCACTCTTCTCAGCTGTGGTTTCCTGCTCAAAACTAGTCTCGACCTGAGTGGCACGGGAGGCCATGGAGAGCTGGGCCATATTGCTGGCGCTGTTGTCGGACTGGCTGGGCACCTGGGCATCTTCTTGAGCGCCGAAGGACTGGTCAAACATGATGGTGCTGTCATCTGGGTTGTCGGCCATCCCATCGGCCTTAGGGTTGCCCACGATTTTCAGAGAATCTGGAGAAAAGAACTCCTCCCGGGAATGAACCCCCGGCCCGTTCTCTGGCGTCACGTCGGAGATGGCAGACTCGTCCAGGGTGGGTCGGAGGCGCTGCCTGGCCCGCTCCTCCACAGACTGCTTGCGCCTGTGCAGGCGGCGCATGGGGAAGGGCGTCCTCTGGTCCAGGTTACCACGCATCGAGGAGCTCATGGGGGCTGGCTGCTCCTCGCCGCTCTGGCTGGAACTGAGGGCGGAGCTCACAATGCTCAGTTCCAGCTGCTGCAGCATAAAGGAGCGCTGCATGCGGGCGCTCTGCTCCTGAACACGCTCGCTGGGGGGAGACATGGGCAGCGTCCGTGTCGTCAGGTAATGTTTACATGCCTTAACAACAGAGTTCAGGTGCAGGTGAGAGGCTGCCAATAAGACATCCATGACATTGCTCTCCCCTAGCATGAGAGTGGAGGTGTACATCATGTCAATCAGTGCGGCGAAGGCCTCTGCTGTCACCACTTCGCTATCCAGCTGGATCATGTTCATGGTCTGATCTCCCTCTGCCACTGAGAACAGGGCTCGGAAATGCGTGCTGCACGCAGCTAGCACCGAGCGGTGGGCTTTGAAATGTCTGTTCCCCACTACAATGACACAGTCACAGAGCTGCCCATGAAGTCTCTGATAGTTCAGCTGCTGGAAGATCTGTTCAAAGTGACCAGGAAAATCCATGATCCTGGCAGGTCACCAAGCCAACAGTGGTGGCAAAGCCAGTCTTCCCAAATTTCCTGGGATTTCCAGACCAGACTAAAGCAGTAGGAGGAGGCCTTCCCTTGGTTTAGGGGCTTTTTTCTAAAATCCTCTCTCTCCTCTCTCCTGCTGTTTGTATTTTTATGAGGTTTGTATTTCCTACAATAATTTCTTTTTGTTCTGGGTCATCAACAAACAGGGATTCTCAAATTTTAATGCTGTGCTAAGTTATTTCAGTCATGTCCGACTCTGCAACCCATGGACCGTAGCCCACCAGGCTCCTCTGTCCATGGGATTCTCCAGGCAAGAACACTGGAGTGGGCAGCCATTTCCTCTTCCAGGGGATCTTCCCGACCCAGGGATTGAACCCATGTCTCTTATGTCTCCTGCATTGGCAGGTGGGTTCTTTACAACTTGCACCACCTGTAAAGTCCCAAACTTCAGTGAATTGGGGTTAAACATGCAGATTCTCACCCACTCCACCCTCAGGGTACCTGAGACTCTAGGACAAAGTTGGAAATGTGCCTGTTAACCTGTTGCAATTTGGATGCAGGGAGTCTGTGGCCCCAATTTCAGGACAACTCTTGAGGATAATGGGATTTTAAAGAAGAATGAAGTGTCCGTAAGGGCCAGGCCGGTGGTGATGTTGACAACTGGAATCAAAAATGGTATAAAACCCTGTGAGGAAAAGCGAAGCCCGAGGGGGAAATGACTTACTTGCACAGATATCCTTTAGAGCATTTCTTGGTGAAATTAACCCTTGGGAAATTTTTTGACATTGTTTTAAGTGCTCTGAGTCAAGCTCATCTCCTGATCCATGCCTACATCTCTTCTGTCACACTTCACAGGGATTCACCTGTGAATCCCTTTCTATTTTGGGGTTTTATTCTTTCCTTTTTACATCCCTGCCTTCAGTTCAGTTCAGTCGCTCAGTCGTGTCTGACTCTTTGCGACCCCATGAATCGCAGCACGCCAGGCCTCCCTGTCCATCGCCAACTGCCCGAGTTCACTCAGACTCACGTCCATCGAGTCAGTGATGCCATCCAGCCATCTCATCCTCTGGCATCCCCTTCTCCTCCTGCCCCCAATCCTTCCCAGCATCAGAGTCTTTTCCAATGAGTCAACTCTTCACATCAGGTGGCCAAAGTACTGGAGTTTCAGCTTTAGCATCATTCCTTCCAAAGAAATCCTAGGGCTGATCTCCTTCAGAATGGACTGGTTGGATCTCCTTGCAGTCCAAGGGACTCTCAAGAGTCTTCTCCAACACCACAGTTCAAAAGCATCAATTCTTCAGCCCTCAGCTTTCTTCACAGTCCAACTCTCACATCCATACATGACCACTGGAAAAACCATAGCCTTGACTAGACGGACCTTAGTCGGCAAAGTAATGTCTCTGCTTTTGAATATGCTGTCTAGGTTGGTCATAACTTTTCTTCCAAGGAGTAAGCGTCTTTTAATTTCATGGCTGCAATCACCATTTGCAGTGATTTGGGAGCCCCCAAAATAAAGTCTGACACTGTTTCCACTGTTTCCCCATCTATTTCCCATGAAGTGATGGGACTGGATGCCATGATCTTTGTTTTCTGAATGTTGAGCTTTAAGCCAACTTTTTCACTCTCCTCTTTCACTTTTATCAAGAGGCTTTTGAGTTCCTCTTCACTTTCTGCCATAAGGGTGGTGTCTTCTGCATATCTGAGGTGATTGATATTTCTCCCGGCAATCTTGATTCCAGCTTGTGTTTCTTCCAGTCCAGCGTTTCTCATGATGTACTCTGCATATAAGTTAGATAAGCAGGGTGACAATATCCAGCCTTGACGTACTCCTTTTCCTATTTGGAACCAGTCTGTTGTTCCATGTCCAGTTCTAACTATTGCTTCCTGACCTGCATACAGATTTCTCAAGAGGCAGGTCAGGTGGTCTGTATTCCCATCTCTTTCAGAATTTTCCACAGTTTATTGTGATCCACACAGTCAAAGGCTTTGGCATAGTCAATAAAGCAGAAAGAGATGTTTTTCTGGAACTCTCTTGCTTTTGCCATGATCCAGCAGATGTTCACAATTTGATCTCTGGTTCCTCTGCCTTTTCTAAAACCAGCTTGAACGTCAGGAAGTTCACCATTCCCATATTGTTGAAGCCTGGCTTGGAGAATTTTGAGCATTACTTGACTAGCGTGTGAGATGAGTGCAATTGTGTGGTAGTTTGAACATTCTTTGGCATTGCCTTTCTTTGGGATTGGAATGAAAACTGACCTTTTCCAGTCCTGTGGCCACTGATGAGTTTTCCAAATTTGCTGGCATATTGAGTACAGCACTTTCATAGCATCCTCTTTCAAGATTTGAAATAGCTCCACTGGAATTCCATCACCTCCACTAGCTTTGTTCGTAGTGATGCTTTCTAAGGCCCACTTGACTTCACATTCCAGGATGTCTGGCTCTAGATGAGTGATCACACCATCGTGATTATCCAAGTTGTGAGCATTCCAATTGTTCTCAGGGCTTCCTAAGCCTCTAAGCTTGAAAGTTGGTCGTGTTCGACCCTTTGCGACCCTATCGACTGTATAGTCCATGGAATTCTCCAGGCCAGAATACTGGAATGGGTAGCCTTTCCCTTCTCCAACAGATCTTCCAAACCCAGGAAGCGAACCAGAGTCTCCTGCATTGCAGGCAAATTCTTTACCAACTGAGCTATTAGGGAAGCCCCGCTCAATTACCTATCGGGAGGGAATTTCCCCCTGTAAACTCAATCAAGTTAGAATATCACCCCTTCCTTCCCCATCTAAAAAATAAGAGATACAGAAAATGTCCGTATAAATTTTTATTTAAGTTGGATGATTTTGAGATCTCCTCTGTAAAGAGGAGAGAAAAACAAAAACTGCAGTTCCCCATAAGTTTTTAAAAATTGTATACTATATTTGCAGTAATATTCTGGATAAACTGTAAATAGGAGGTAGAAGAATAATGCTTATGTCAAGTCCTAATACTACAGTAGAAAAATGGAAGCAATGCAAATACATTTTTTTCCAAAAAAAATAAATAAATAACAGAAAGCGCAGGGGTTCTCTCTCTCCATCAAGTGAACACCTATTATTCCTGTAGAATCAGCTACAAAATCCAGAACAGTAGCAAACATGCATCGTTCATCCCCACGCTGACTCTCCTTACTCAAGGCCTCACTGGTTCTCACTTGGACATGGCATGATCTTCTTCAGATCTAATGTCCAAGGTCTCTCCCAACAGAAATCACTGTATTATCTGCATCCAAATTTATCTCCTGAAAAGCGTATATGGACATGGCCCTTCACTGCCTACTGGTGGGGGAAAAGTTCATACTCCTTAGCATATCATGCAAGGCCCTCTCTCATCTCAACTCAACTTTTATTAGCCTTAATTTGCACCCCACTTCTTTTTTAAAAGGTTTAATAAGAGAAGGCCTAAGATTTTTTTAAAATTACAAGCATCCTCTTTGTAATCTTATAAAATTGCACAAACCCCACATGTTCTTTTCATGCGGGTCTCCAGACCTCGCATGTGCACATGGAGAAGGCTCACTCCTCAAACCAAAGCTACCCCCAGGGAGCCCGGCGCTTCCCTGGGCACTTGCCTGGAGAGCCTTTGCTCTCCTGCCCCCACCACTGCCACCAGCTCCCAACCTCCCCAGCATCTCACCTATCAAGAACTGAATTCGCTCTCAGGAGTCAGTTTAGACGTGACTCTCCCAGGAGACTCTCTTTCCTACAAATTGTGTTCAGTTGCTCAGTGTGTCCGACTCTTTGCGACCCCATGCACTATTGGGGCCCTCCAGGCTCCTCTGTCCGTGGGATTTCCCAGGCAAAAATACTGGAGTGGGTTGCCACTTCCTTCTCCAGGGGATCTTTCCGACCCAGGGATCAAACCGCATCTCCTACACTGGCAGGTGGATTCTGTAATACTTGGACCAGGGAAGTGCAAGGCTGGTTAGACATCGGCATTTCAGCTCTTTTTCCTTCTCCTTGTTTCGGATCACTTACTTCAAATTGTGTTCCCATAATGCTCTAGAGTTTCAGAACTGCTGCTTTCACAGGAAGAAGACAGTTGCAGCGGCACTGCAACTCTGCCACTAGCATACGACGCCCCTGCACGATGTAGCCCTGTAGAATGGCCACCAGCTCTCCGGCAGCCCCCTTCAGCCAAACCGTGCCAAATGTTTGTTTAACTCACCTGCGCTGGCTGCCGCACCTCCCGCAGCGCCTGGAAGCGCAGCGCGGGCGGAACTGCGGCGCACCAGACGACTTCGTCTATTCTGCGCCTCCCACCCCATGCGCTTCTCTACAGTTGCTGCCGAAGCCGGGCGGACTCTCCCGCCGTGCCCTTGAGCCCCAGGTTTCCCTGGAAGAAGAGCCCAGCTTGCCCTCTCCCCCGCACCCCTCGCCCCTCTCACCGTCGTCCGGGTAGAAGAGCACCAGGAAGCGGTTCGAGCTCCCTGGCACCGGGCAGACCTCACACTCCCCGCCTCCAGATCTCTTCCGGCTCTGGAAGTACATCTGCAACTTGGTGCTCAAGTTCTTCGGGGGCTGGGAGCCCCAGGACCCTTCGACCAGCAGCGGGAAGGAGCCGGGCTCAGCCATCCTCGTCTGCTGGCCCAGCTCCGACTGCCGGTTCCTCCCCGACTCGCAGCGGTTAAGCCTCTTTCGCTTTCGTTTCCCAGAACACTCCTCCTGCCGTTAGTTTCTGCCTTTGGCTGTAAACGGCTGGCCCAAGTTGGACTAGAAACCACCCTGCCCCTTCTTCCACCTCCCATTTTTCACTTTCATCCGTGGACCACGGCAGAAGCTGGCATCGCCTTGCGGCTTCCCTCCATCTTTATCCTCGCGACCTTAAGCTCAGGCACCATTTGCTACTCACCCAAGCCACAGATGAAGTCAGCCGCTCTGGGTCACTAGACCTTGTTAAAAAAAAAAAAGTTTCATTTTTGCCCCAGGCCGCCATTTTACAAACTGTGATTCTTTAGAATTGTTTGGGGCCCATTTTCAGCCTTCTTTCAACAATTAATTAATTGTCAGAATTTTACCTTGCTTCCCTACTTTTGTTTTGTTCCTTGACCTGTTAATATACTACATCTAGAAATGGGGGGAACAGTACATTCACAGCTGTTTTTTAATAGAATATTTTCTAGGTGCCATGCACTCTGAATGGATTTGACAGGCATACACAGTCCTGTGCCCTCACTGAGCTCATGAAACCGTGGAATACAAGGACTTAGGACACAGTGGAGTAAGTGTTGTTGGAAGGAATATACAGGTGTTCCCAGAACAAATCAGGGGAGGCTCAGGGAGGGTTTATGGGGAGGAAACATGTAATCTGAAGCCTAAGGATGATTACAGATAACCTTGGGCATTGGGCAAGAGGGGAGTTCCACATGATGTGCTTGTATGGGATCCCTTGAGCTGCTCTGTGGTAACCTGGGGCAGGAGGCCAGCCAGGTGGCTGCTGTAGTGTCAGGTGGGAGATGACGGTGGCTGAGACCAGGGTGCTGGCCGAGGAGGACTGAGTAGGGCTGGGGTTCCAGATTGATGCTGGACTTGCTGAAGGATGTGGGCAACAAGAGAAGACACTCAAGCATGACTCCCATGTTCCTCCATGCATGGCCTGAGCAACTGACTAGATAAAAGTGGTGTCTATCTGATGGGAGCATTAAGGTGAGAGAAAGGCTAGGGTTGTGTATATCCTTGACCCGTAGTGAAGGAGTGTTCCAAATACAAAGGAGGGGTCATCATGCAAATACAACCTGTACATCAGGTGACAGGAATGTCTATTGGACCCTGAGGACCTGGTAAGCACTGTCCTCTGGTGGGGAGGGAACACAGGGCGGTGGACAGAGGACCTAAAGGAAGGGAAGGGATTGGAGACAGTAAGCGTGGTCAGCTTTCTCCGGATGTGTGACTGTGAAAGGGAAGAAGTTAGACAGCAGCTTACGGGTTTATAGGATCAGGGAGTTGTTATTTTTGTTTTTTGGCTTTTTAAATATTTTTAAGATGGAATTTAAGAATCTTAGAAATGTTTAAATACAGTTAGAAAAGTAAAAGGAAGGTCGAGGACATAGGTTGTGGGAGAAGGCGGGAGGGGATCCTAGAGGCACTGGCCCAAAGAGGGGACCCTTTTCCTACCGGGAAGGAGGAGCTAGAGTACGGAAGTTATATTGTTCTTAGTGGCTAAGTTGTCCGATTCTTTTAGACCCCATGGACTGTAGCCCACCAGGCTCCTCTATCCATGAGATTTTCCAGGCAAAAATACTGGAGTGGGTTGCCATTTCCTTCTCCAGGGGATCTTCCTGACCCAGGGAGCGAACCTGTATCTCCTATGTTGGCAAGTGGATTCTTTACCACTGAGCCACTAGAGAAACATGGAGTACAGAAGTAGGTGATTCTGAATGACTACTGATAGGAAGGTCTGGAAATTCTCTCCTGATGGACTTTGTTTTATCTGTGAAGAAGGTGATGGGGCCTCTTAGAATCTCCCAAAAGTAGAGCTTCTCTTCCCTGCAGGGCTGGACCTTATATATTGTCTCTTATCATAGTGAAACTAAATTTCAGGAAGAAGAGAACCAGAGATGGGCCAAAGAGAGTTTGTGTTAGTCGCTCAGTCGTGTCGACTCTTTTCAATCCCACGGACTGCAACCTGCCAGGCTCCTCTCTCCATGAAATTCTCCAGGCAAGAATACTGAAGTGGGTTGCCATTTCCTTCTCCAGGGGATCTTCCCGACCCAAGGATCAAACTCAGGTCTCCTGAGTTGCAGGCTGATTCTTTACCGTTCAGTTCAGTACCGTTACAGGGCTTTTATTTCTGATCCATAGTAATACTAAACAGTATTCAGATATTTTCTCCTACTTCCAGCTTTCCTCCTGCAGGTGGCGCTCGTCATCCAGTCCAAACCACCCTGGACCCCAGGAAGAGGAAGTGGGGAGTATGCAGAAGGGTCTGTCAGGGCTTTCAGACACAGTCGTTAGAGGAAGCACACTGACTGAAACCGCCCACCCTGGCCAGGCACCATGGTAATCATTTGCCTGAGTTGTTTTACCATGGGAGGTTCTGTTAAGGAACATGGAACTAATAAACCACCACCAACCAGAAGACTTCAGGAAAGGTCAAAAGAAGACACCACATGTCCAACCACCTCCCCAAATCCTCCTCTCTGGCATCCATCTTGGCTGAACCAGGTGGACTCTGAGTCAGAATGACTGGCTAAAGACAACCCAGAAACTCATCCCATCACCATAAAACCGGAGACTTTGAGCCACGTGGCCAAGCAGTTCTCTTAGTTTCCCTTACCCTACTGCTCTGCCCAGGCACCCTTTCCCAATAAAATCTCTTGCTTTGTCAGCACATGTATTTCCTCTGACAGTTCATTTCCAAGGGTTAGACAAGAGCCCAGTTTCAGGTCCTGGAAGGGGGTCCCTCTTCCTGCAACACAGTGGTGACTGTTTCCTTTCAGGGCATTGGCACCTTTCACTCTAAACCGCAGCTCAAATTAGCACCCTCCTCTAACCAGTTTGGGAATCCAGAACTGGGCAGTTTTATCTTTCTCCTCACACCATCTTTTTACAAACAATAAAATCAGAGTGAAACTGAAACTGTAGTAGAAGTTGTGGTGAGCCATTTCTGGATTTTTTTTTCAAGTATTGTTTTAATTATTAGTAGTATATTTTGTCACACAAGGTCGGCTCAGTGTTCCTTCTCTATCGTCACTGGAAAGAATCTATCAGAGGGATTAGGATGTCAGATCTTAAAAGACAAGGAAAAAAATAATTCTAAGAGTAACAACTTGCAAACATCATTAGCCCCTGAAGTACTTTGTCTTTTCTCCTCAGTTGTTTTGACCACTCCGCTTGAACCCACACCCTCCCCCCTCCAGCAGTGTGCTTACTCTCTCTCAATTCTTTCTTTCCACAGGGTGTTTGCTTCCTGAAACTCACTTCCTTCGGAGAAAGCAAGCATCCTGTCAGGGCCTGGGGGAGAGCAGACTCCAGCAGAGATGTGGCCACATTTACATGGCTGTTCTTTGTTTCTCTTGCCAACTAAGAGTCACAGATGATCTTGATAGAACATCCCATATCTGCATCCTGGGCTGAACTTCCCTTTCTCTGCTTCTTCTAAGTTTCCACTTTCAACTTCTCTACAAACTTCTTAACCTAGCATCAGCTTCCTTTCAAGTTCCCTACAAGCCCGCAACAGTTCCCCACCCACCCCGCCACCCATTTCTCCCACCGAGTATATACTGGGAAATGGGTGGTGTTCCCGTCTGTCCTGAATCAGTGAGTTTGTGAGCCCTCATATCCAACTCTGCCGCACTTTGCTCCTGAAACTGCTTCCCTAAAAAGGATGTGACCTGAGAAGCGAGGTAAGCTACCCTGCCTTTTACCCCTTCAATTTCAGTCCTCAGAGAGTCCCCTGATGGACACACACCAGGTGGTGGACTTACTCCCTGTGCTCTGGTCCCTTGTAGAAGTTTCATCTTCAAACTTACGTTAGGTAGGTAGAACAGGGAAAAGGAGTCCAAAATGGCGGTGGCCACAAGACAAGGAAGGGAAAAGCCCGTGAAAATGAAACAAAAGAAGGTCCGAGGACCAGTGTGAGGACCTCAGGTAAAACAAACAACACTCCTGGCTAGCCCAATTTACATAGGACAGGCCCAGGGAGAGAGAAACATATAAATAGAGGAGCCAAAGCTAGCTCTACCCCCCCCCCCCCGCCACCCCCGCCGCACTCTGGGGCGCTCGTCTCATGTCTTTAGATCAACGTGCCCTCACGCCTCGAAAATGGATTTTCCTGATATCTTCTAAATAAAATAGAGCTGTAACACTGAGCTGTAACACTAATTTGTCTAAGAGCTGTAACATGGTCCATTCGAGACCTGAAAGCTATAACACGGTCTATCCAAGACCTGAGAGCTGTGACACGCCAAGGGGCTTTAATGTCCGTCACTCCAAATCTCTGTTGTGATGAGACAAAGACCTGAGGAACATACACTCGCGTGACACTTACCCAGGGGATGTCTCCAATGCCCCCACTCTCTCAGTATAGTAATTCCTAATGTATATTTTCCCCAAATAAAAGTCACTTAAGGAGATCAAGGGCTTCCCTTGTGGCTCAGCTGGTAAAGAATCTGCCTGCAATGTGAGAGACCTGGTTTTGATTCCTGGGTTGGGAAGATCCCCTGGAGAAGGGAAAGGCTACCCACTCCAGTATTCTGGAGAATTGGACTGTAAATTGGAGACCAACTTGAGACCCCAGTGGGGTCTCAAAGAGTTGGACCCAGCTGAATGATTTTCACTTGACTTGAATGGCCAGACCAGTGAAGCTAAGCTCAGCATGTCAGATTGGTGAGAGATGCACTGAGGATATACTTCAGTTCAGTTGAGTTCAGTTGCTCAGTCATGTCTGCCTCCTTGCAACCCCATGGACTGCAGCACGCCAGGCTTCCCTATCCATCACCAACTCCCAGAGCCTACTCAAACTCATGTCTGTTGAGTCAGTGATGCCCTCCACCCATCTCATCCTCTGGCGTCCCCTTCTCCTCCTGCCTTCAGTCTTGCCCCGCATCAGAGTGCTTTCCGGTGAGTGAGCTCTCTGCATCAGGTGGCCGAAGTGCTGGAGCTTCAGCCTCAGCCTCAGCCCTCCTGTCAGGCGAGTGTGTGCTCCTCGGTCTTTGTCTCATCACAACAGAGATGTGGAGGGACGGACATTAAAGCCCCCTCGGCTATCCCGGCTCTCAGGTCTTGGACAGACCGTGTTATAGCTCTCAGGTCTTGAAGGGACCGTGTTTTAGCTCTTAGACAAATCAGTGTTACAGCTCAACTGGGGGGGTGTGGAGGGGTGGGGCAGGGGAGAGCCCTTTGGCTCCTCTTTTTGTTTTTTTCTTCCCCCTGGGCCTGCCCTATGCAAATTGGGCTTAGTCGGGAGTGCTGTTGTGCCTGAAGTCCTCACTCCGGTCCTCAGATCTTCCTTTGACCTTCCTCTGTTCTATTTTTGCGGGCTTTTCCCTTCCTTGTCTTTTAGCCACTACTATTTTGGACTCCTTTTCCCTATTCTAACCTAACCCTTCCAATGAATATTCAGGACGGATTTCCTTTAAGATTGACTGGTTTGATCTCCTTGCAGTCCAAGGGACTCTCAAGAGGCTTCTCCAACACCACAGTTCAAACTTATGTGGTCCAAATAGCAAAGTGTGGTAGTGAGGGTATGGGGGGGAAATGGGATCTCTCATGTGGTGGGTGATATGTTAATTTCCCCTTGTAATTTTGCCACTTTTCCCTTATCTTCTTTTGCTTTTGCTTAATTTAAGGGTATATCAGTTCAAGACTTTTATATCATCCAAGTAAAGTGTTTCTTTTTGTCATTAATGTGCACTGTTCTTTCTCCTTTATTAATTCTCATTGCCTTGAAGTCCATTTTGTCTTATACTGTAACCACTTTAATTTAGTTAGTCCTTGCTAAGTGTTACAGACATTTTGAGTAGGTTGGCTGCTTTCTCAGAGGCAGTCTCCCCTTCCTTGTTAGGAGCAAAGTGCTTAGGTAAAGCAAATGCCCTTTCAGATACACACTTGACTCATGGTTGGGCTAAGTCAGTTTTACTCATCTTATTCCCTTCTCATAGAATTGGTTTAGGGGTGACCATTTTATCCAGTTCTAGGCAAAGAGAACTGAAAGAAAGGGAATTCTGCTTCTAGAAAATACTTTTTTCCCCCCTCCTTATATAGAGACGCAATGGGAAATCCCTTGTAAGGGAATCCCTTCCATTTTGGGGGATGTAATCAGTCGGGACATGTTGATGGGAGATACTGCAGCCGTTTTGTAACCATGACAGCCAGCACCTCAGAAACACTGAGAATGGCACACTGGAGCGAGAGAAAGAGTCCAGATCCTTGACGGCGTAATTGAGGTACAGAATCAGCCCTAGAGCCACCTACCTCCAGATTTCTTACTGAGTCAGTAAATGTCCTTGTTGTTAAAACTTCTTTTAGTTTTATATTCAGTTGCCTACAACTGAAAGCATCACCTAGTCTTGGCAGAGGCAGTTCTCTGCAGGCTCAGATGAACCTCCAGTGAGGGAAGCAGCTATGACCTGTCAAAAGCAGATGCTTCTAGCAACTGAGAGAAAGGTTAGTCATTCCTAAAATGGTGTCTGATAGACACCCTTGTATCCTCTTCAAGATATTGATAGTTAGGGCAATATGATAATTGAGACCTGGGTCAGACAGTCATGGGTTAAAGACTTATTCTGTATTTTACCAGCTATGTGACCTTGGACAAAGTAATAAGAATCTACAAATCTTGGTTTTCTCATCTTTAAAAAATGAATTTAATAGTACTTGCCAGTAAAATTTATTTTCAGGGTTATATAAGATAAAAAGATGAATATATAACCAGTATCACATACTGTCTGACTTCATGTGTTTAAATTATGCTGTTATATAGTAGAAAGAAAGGCCTATTAATTTATTGATATTTTCAAAGAACTAGCTTACAGATTTATTGATTTTTCTCCTTCTACTCTTTCTATATTTTTTATTGCATTGATTTCTTCTTTTACCTCTGTTACTGTCTTTCTTTGGTTTGTTTAAAGAGCAAGGTTTAACTTGCTCTTTTTCTAGTTTCTTAAGACCAAAATTTATACCATTAACTTCAAACCCTTCTTTTTTTATTATAAGCATTAATGTTATGATGTTATAATTTTCCCACTAAGCACTGCTTGAGCTGCATCCCATCCTTTGTTTGATGGAGAAGGTAGGGGAGAGGGTGATGAGGAGAGGTGAGGTGAAGCTTCCTTCTGGGGCTCCCTAGAAAATACCCTGGCTGGTCCAGTGTGTACCCTGGTGGTCCAGTGGTTGACACTTGCTGCTTTCACCACTGGACCTGGGTTCAATCCATGGTTAGAGAACTAAGATCCCACAAGCCACAAAGTGTGGCCGAAAAAAAAAAAAAAAAACAAAAAACCAGAAGAAGAAGAAGAAGAAAGAAGAAAATGCACTGGAAATAATGGTTACCAGCTCATGCTCCAAGATTGTATCAGTTAATGCAAATGGCTAATAGTGGATTTTAGCCCTTAAAAGTCTATCCTTTGTCTTCTTTATAAATCACAAAGTGTTCATTCACTTAACTTTAGTGAGTAAATATGGCTACTTCTGGCTTTAAATAAGGAAAGCATGTAATTGAGAATTGCAATTTACAGATGTAGACCATCAGACAGAAGTAAGCATTAGTAGTGTCAGTCATGTCTGACTCTTTACAACCCCTTGGACTGTAGCCTGCCAGGCTCATCTGTCCATGGAATTCACCAGACAAGAATGCTGGACTGGGTTGCCATTTCCTTCCCTGGTGGCTCAATAAAGAATCTGCCTGCAACGCAGGAGAATGGGGTTCCTCTGGCAAAGGGGATGGCAACCCACTCCAGTATTCTTGTCTGGAGAATTTCATGGACAGAAGAGCCTGACCAGTTCATGGCGTCACAAACAGTCAGACAATGCTGAGTGACTAACACACACACACACACACACCCCTAATTGGATATGACATTCTGAAGCATCTTGTCATTCCATTGAATGAAGGCAGATCAGCAACTGAGAACAAGAGCCATCTGCTCAGTCCATTGTCTTTCATAGCCCAGCTAGAGGGCCTTCTGAAGAAATCAGTGGTGTCCTTCCTCCTTGCAGTATCAAATTCAAGGTATTTGGATATTACATTATCATTGGTCTGAAAGTACAGTCTTGTAAGTTAGTCAATATACAAGAAGGTGTGTATGTTAAAACCCTTACATTCTAGAAGTCTTTGTTCCATGTAAGAGGTTTGATAAATTTTTTATTTCCGTTAGTCAGTCATACACTTGAATTAAAATAAATTAAAAATCTCTATCTTCCATATCCATCTTCCCTAACTGACATAACCAGTGAAATCAAGGAATGAATGTAAAAAAATTTCAGTCTGTATTACTCTCTTGGGAATTACCTGGTGGTCCAGAGGTTAGGACTCAGCACTTTTACTTCTGAGTGCCCAGGTTCAACCCTTAGTCAGGGAACTAAGATCCCACAAGCTGTGCAGTGTGGCTATAAAATTATTCTATTTTTATATTCAGCAATGAACCTAACTTTTAAAAATTCTTGGCACAGTGAGTGCTGAGTACATTATTCTAGTTATCTTTTGCTGTTTGATAACCCTACTCAAAATATAGTGATATAAAACAATAACGATCACTTGTTACTATCATCTTGCAAGATTCTGGACTCAGGTAGACAGTCTTCATCAAGGTTTCTCATATGATTGTGGTCAGACTGTGGGTGAGGCTGGAGTATCTCAAAGGCTGTTTTATTCACACAGGTCTGGTGCCTAGGCTGGGACAACTGAAAAAACTGAGGCTCCTCTGGCATCACCATGAACACATGGTCTCATTACGTGGTCTCTCCAGCCTGGCAGCTTCAGGATCACTGGACTTCTAACGTGACAGTTTAGCTGCTAAGGCATGTGGAAAGGGGCAAAGAGGGAAAGAGAAAGAGAGAAGAGAGAGACCAGTGTTGTACCAATTTTTATGACTTAGTCCTCAAGTTAGGCAGTGTCTCCTCTCCAACATTCTATTTATTAGAAGCAAGTCAAAGCGAGTCTCTAAAGCCATCTCACATTCAAGGAAAGGAGAAATAGACTCCACTTCCTTATAGGAGGAGTATTTATAAGAACTTGCCAACGTATTTTAAAGCCCCTGCATACACCAAACCTTCTTTTGAGCTGAAAAGCAATTAAGCTTCTTTCTTTCTTTCTTAGCTGGTGTTGTATCCTGCCCAAGAGATCCTCTTTCCATGCACATTCCAGAAAACTTACAAGGAAAATGACAAGAATCAACACTTAGTTGGGCTTCCCAGGTGGCTCACTGGTAAAGAATCTGCCTGCCAGTGAAGGAGATGTGGCTTCAATACTTGGGTGGATAAGATCCCCTGGAGGAGGAGATGGTAACCCACTCCAGTACTTTTACCTGGAAAATCCCATACAGAGGAGCCTGGTGGGCTACAGTCCATAGGATCGCCAAGAGTTGGACATGACTGAAGTAACGTAAAACACAGCACATACATAATTTGGTATTATTCCTTTAATGTAACATGATTTAACTAAATGTCTTCTATTTCCTGCATCATAGTTATATCTTCAGTGTATCACTAGAGTATATATTTATTTTGATATACCACAAATAGTTTCTATATTTCAGCACTGTTGGGGTCTTCACTTCTTTTGGTATTTAATATCATAAAACAAACATTGTATATGTCTACTTTTTTTTAAATTAAGCATTATTTCCTCAGGATAAATTCCATTACTTAGTGGGATGGGGGCTGGAACCTATTTATGATTCTTTCAATAAAGTGCCATTTTACCCTTCAGAAAGACTGGCTTTCTTTACATTGCTGTCATAAATGCATGATATCTGCCTTCCTCAAGCCTTGCAGGCTTTGAGTTTTATCGCTTTTCAGAAGTTTTTCATGTTCAATTTTTAGGTACAAAATGAAACTTCACAGTAGGTGCATTTTACAGCTATTTTACCAACAAAGTTGGCTGCGTAGTTTTAAAATCATGATTTAAGATCATGTTTCTCCTTATATGATTGAATTTTATTTTTTTTTTTTATTTTTTTTTTTTAGTTTTTTATTTTTAAATTTTACAATCTTTAATTCTTACATGCATTCCCAAACATGAACCCCCCCTCCCACCTCCCTCCCCATAACATCTTTCTGGGTCATCCCCATGCACCAGCCCCAAGCATGCTGCATCCTGCGTCAGACATAGACTGGCGATTCAATTCGCATGATAGTATACATGTTAGAATGTCATTCTCCCAAATCATCCCACCCTCTCCCTCTCCCTCTGAGTCCAAAAGTCCGTTATACACATCTGTGTCTCTTTCCCTGTCTTGCATACAGGGTCGTCATTGCCATCTTCCTAAATTCCATATATATGTGTTAGTATACTGTATTGGTGTTTTTCTTTCTGGCTTACTTCACTCTGTATAATCGGCTCCAGTTTCATCCATCTCATCAGAACTGATTCAAATGAATTCTTTTTAACGGCTGAGTAATACTCCATTGTGTATATGTACCACAGCTTTCTTATCCATTCATCTGCTGATGGACATCTAGGTTGTTTCCATGTCCTGGCTATTATAAACAGTGCTGCGATGAACATTGGGGTACATGTGTCTCTTTCAATTCTGGTTTCCTCGGTGTGTATGCCCAGAAGTGGGATTGCTGGGTCATCAGGTAGTTCTATTTGCAATTTTTTAAGGAATCTCCACACTGTTCTCCATAGTGGCTGTACTAGTTTGCATTCCCACCAACAGTGTAGGAGGGTTCCCTTTTCTCCACACCCTCTCCAGCATTTATTGCTTGCAGATTTTTGGATCGCAGCCATTCTGACTGGTGTGAAGTGGTACCTCATTGTGGTTTTGATTTGCATTTCTCTAATAATGAGTGATGTTGAGCATCTTTTCATGTGTTTGTTAGCCATCCGTATGTCTTCTTTGGAGAAATGTCTATTTAGTTCTTTGGCCCATTTTTTGATTGGGTCGTTTATTTTTCTGGAGTTGAGCTGCAGAAGTTGCTTGTATATTTTTGAGATTAGTTGTTTGTCAGTTGCTTCATTTGCTATTATTTTCTCCCATTCAGATGGCTGTCTTTTCACCTTGCTTATATTTTCCTTTGTTGTGCAGAAGCTTTTAATTTTAATTAGATCCCATTGGTTTATTTTTGCTTTTATTTCCAGCATTCTGGGAGGTGGATCATAGAGGATCCTGCTGTGATTTATGTCTGAGAGTGTTTTGCCTATGTTCTCCTCTAGGAGTTTTATAGTTTCTGGTCTTACATTTAGATCTTTAATCCATTTTGAGTTTATTTTTGTGTGCGGTGTTAGAAAGTGATCTAGTTTCATTCTTTTACAAGTGGTTGACCAGTTTTCCCAGCACCACTTGTTAAAGAGATTGTCTTTACTCCATTGTATATTCTTGCCTCCTTTGTCAAAGATAAGGTGTCCATATGTGTGTGGATTTATCTCTGGGCTTTCTATTTTGTTCCATTGATCTATATGTCTGTCTTTGTGCCAGTACCATACTGTCTTGATGACTGTGGCTTTGTAGTAGAGCCTGAAGTCAGGCAAGTTGATTCCTCCAGTTCCATTCTTCTTTCTCAAGATTGCTTTGGCTATTCGAGGTTTTTTGTATTTCCATACAAATCTTGAAATTATTTGTTCTAGTTCTGTGAAAATGTGGCTGGTAGCTTGATAGGGATTGCATTGAATTTGTAAATTGCTTTGGGTAGTATACTCATTTTCACTATATTGATTCTTCCAATCCATGAACATGGTATATTTCTCCATCTATTAGTGTCCTCTTTGATTTCTTTCATCAGTGTTTTATAGTTTTCTATATATAGGTCTTTAGTTTCTTTAGGTAGATATATTCCTAAGTATTTTATTCTTTTCGTTGCAATGGTGAATGGAATTGTTTCCTTAATTTCTTTTCTACTTTCTCATTATTCGTGTATAGGAATGCAAGGGATTTCTGTGTGTTGATTTTATATCCTGCAACTTTACTATATTCATTGATGATCTCTAGTAATTTTCTGGTGGAGTCTTTAGGGTTTTCCATGTAGAGGATCATGTCATCTGCAAACAGTGAGAGTTTTACTTCTTCTTTTCCAATTTGGATTCCTTTTATTTCTTTTTCTGCTCTGATTGCTGTGGCCAAAACTTCCAGAACTATGTTGAATAGTAGCGGTGAAAGTGGACACCCTTGTCTTGTTCCTGACTTTAGGGAAATGCTTTCAATTTTTCACCATTGAGGATAATGTTTGCTGTGGGTTTGTCATAGATAGCTTTTATTATGTTGAGGTATGTTCCTTCTATTCCTGCTTTCTGGAGAGTTTTTATCATAAATGGATGTTGAATTTTGTCAAAGGCCTTCTCTGCATCTATTGAGATAATCATATGGTTTTATTTTCAATTTGTTAATGTGGTGAATTACATTGATTGATTTGCGGATATTGAAGAATCCTTGCATCCCTGGGATAAAGCCCACTTGGTCATGGTGTATGATCTTTTTAATGTGTTGTTGGATTCTGATTGCTAGAATTTTGTTGAGGATTTTGCATCTATGTTCATCAGAGATATTGGCCTGTAGTTTTCTTTTTTGTGACATCTTTGTCAGGTTTTGGTATTAGGGTGATGGTGGCCTCATAGAATGAGTTTGGAAGTTTACCTTCCTCTGCAATTTTCTGGAAGAGTTTGAGTAGGATAGGTGTTAGCTCTTCTCGAAATTTTGGTAGAATTCAGCTGTGAAGCCATCTGGACCTGGGCTTTTGTTTGCTGGAAGATTTCTGATTACAGTATCAATTTCCGTGCTTGTGATGGGTCTGTTAAGATTTTCGATTTCTTCCTGGTTCAGTTTTGGAAGATTGTACTTTTCTAAGAATTTGTCCATTTCTTCCACGTTGTCCATTTTATTGGCATACAACTGCTGATAGTAGTCTCTTATGATCCTTTGTATTTCTGTGTTGTCCGTTGTGATCTCTCCATTTTCATTTCTAATTTTATTGATTTGATTTTTCTCTCTTTGCTTCTTGATGAGTCTGGCTAATGGTTTGTCAATTTTATTTATCCTTTCAAAGAACCAGCTTTTGGCTTTGTTGATTTTTGCTATGGTCTCTTTTGTTTCTTTTGCATTTATTTCTGCCCTAATTTTTAAGATTTCTTTCCTTCTACTCACTCTGGGGTTCTCCAACTCTTCCTTTTCTAGTTGCTTTAGTTGTAGAGTTAGGTTATTTATTTGACTTTTTTCTTGTTTCTTGAGGTATGCCTGTATTGCTATGAACTTTCCTCTTAGCACTGCTTTTATAGTGTCCCACAGGTTTTGGGTTGTTGTGAATTTTAATCATTTGTTTGATGGGCAGTTAGTATTTTTGCCCACTTATATGCGCTCTTTATACTTTTCAGTTATTGAACTTCTGTGTTTATGTGCAAACATTTTTTTCCATTTCTCTGGATTTTTAAGATCTTAGCTTTATTGATGTTCATTCCATCAAAGCTAAAACTATCTAAGTAATGAACCTGTCCATCTTTTTTTCATTTCTATTCCATCAAAAGTCAAAAAGTGATTTCCCCTAGTGCTAGTCTGTTTACATTCATGAGAGTGTATTTGTTTTGGCTTTTAAGTATTTAACTTTCATTCCACCTGGAATTTTCTGGAGAGTATTGGGGAAAGTGTGAGTCTTTTTAATATTCTCATTATTGATATTTTCTTATACCTGGAGTGTCAAATTGGTTGCTGATAGATTTCAATGTCTGCTAGGACAAATTCTTCTCATAAGTCCTTTTGAATCTAGAATACTCTTTGATATTCTTTTCCATTTATATTTCAACATAAAGCCAAAATTACATTAATTCTATGAAGCATTTTGTTTCTAATCTGTGGCTGGTCACCCGAATCCAATAATGTCCTATGCTGAGTTGAGATTGCGTTACGCTCTGGTAGGGCTCAGTCTACCTCAGTTTTGCTCCTGTCTTTTCAGGATTTTCAGCAGAAATCTCCCTGGTGAGTCCAGAATTCTAATCCTTGTCTCACAAGATTTTGGAAGACTCTGTTCTGCTTCAGAGGCTTTCTGCTTCTGTTTTTAGAGCTCTTGACTCGTGCATCCCCAGAATTTAACAGATGCCCTAAAGGAACCTCCCAGATCTCCCATAGCTCTGCTGGTCTGTTTCCCAGCAGTGGTCTTCCCTGGATGTGAGACATGGAATTATCAGCCTCGGGCCCATGCCCAGAATCAGCAACTAACACCTGGGTGAAGTGGCTGCAAAATTCAGCCCTCCCTCTTCAAAATTCTCCCTTTCTGGAGTCTCAGCCTCTCCAGTTCTTCTTGACTTAGCAGCTCTCTTTTACCTTAAAACAAACGATATCTCTATTGTGTTTCAATTTTCTGTTTGTTTTAGGTATGAGTGCTGGCTGTCACTGGCTAATCCATCTCACTTGAAAAAAAGTTCATTTCACCTTAAATATTTTCATTGTTTTTTCTTATATTTTATTTATTTATTTTTGGCTGTGCCATGCAGCATGTGGGGTCTTAGTTACCCAATCAAACCCATATTGATTACCCAATCAAATTTGCCTTAAAAACACAGATTCTTAACCACTGGATTGCCAGGGAAGTCCCCCTCTTCTTATATTTTAAAACCAAAAAATAAATTTTTTTAATTGAGATATAATCGACCAGCAACATTGTATAAGTTTAAGGTATATAGTGTTTTATTTGCTTGGCTTGATACATTTATATACCATGTATTTATATTGTACACATATACACACACACTTATATATGTCTATTATATACATTTGTATATATACTGTAGGAGCTTTGGGCTTCCCTAGTGGCTCACGTGGTAAAGAATCTACCTACAATGCAGGAGACCTGAGTTTGATCCCGAGGTCAGGAAGATCCCCTGGAGAAGGGAATGGCAACCCACTCCAGTATTCTTGCCTGGAGAATCCTATGGACTGAGGAGCCTGGCAGGCTATAGTCCATGGGGTTGCAGAGTCGGACATGACTGAGCAACTAAACTTACAAGTACGCACAGGAGCTTTAGCTAACACCTTTAAAATTTACTTATTTGACATATTTCTATTAGAGGAGGAAAAATCTCTTCCTCTACCCATCTGAGGTTCTCTGCCTGGAGCCTTGTAAATAGGACTGATGAAATATAGATTAACAAGAGAAAAGCAAACAGAAGTTTATTAACATGTGCATCACACACGTAACACATGGGAGTACCCAGAGATGAGAATTTCAAAGATTTGGTTAGAACTTGAGCTTATACAGCATCTTAGCAAAAGAACAATAAATTTTTAGAGGAGTGATAAGTCAAAGGAAAAGGACCTTGAGTCTCTATGGGCAGCAAATCATGGGAGGGCAAATGCATGGGAAAACTCGTGGTAGACAAAGACCAGTTAGTAGAATTTGTTATGAGATTTTTCCAGTGCCATCTCTAGGCTGCTATGGGTCTAAAGTTGTTTCCAGTGATTAAGCTTTGTTCTTCCTGGTAGACAGGGGAGGAGAGATACCATTTTAAATTTATGTCTTGAAAACCATGCTTCTCCTGAGCAAGTCTCAGTGTTACCTGAGGGGTTGTATTCTGGGCTATATTCCACAGTTTGGCTCAAATAAAACTCTTTTCTATTCCTATTATAGATTGTTTATTGATTATTTTGTGGATAGAGGTATGTATCAGATTCTTATGTGTATCCCTTGAGGAGGAATCAGGACCCTGACCATCACTGCACAACTGCTTCTTGACCTCTTTTCCTTTGTTTCTGCATGCCCTCACTCTAATTAGCAGCTGTTTGACCCTTCCCTTTGGAACACAGGGAAGATCTGGGAGGCTGGAATGTTCTTGTTTGTTCTACAAACAAGAAATGGGGGACCCGAAAATGCTTTTGTACCCAAGAGGACCCTATGTTGTTCTGCTCAGTTTTGTGGGGCACCTAGCGAGGGCATGGAAGTTCCATGACCTTTCCCCATATGCATCTCTTCCATCACTGACACCATGGACATAAGTCTGAACAAACTCTAAGAGATGGTGAAGGACAGAGGAGCCTGGAGTGCTGCAGTCTTTGGGGTCGCAAAGAATTGGACATGACTAAGCGACTTCACTTTCACTTTTCACGTTCATGCATTGGAGAAGGAAATGGCAACCCACTCCAGTGTTCTTGCCTGGAGAATCCCAGGGACAGGGGAGCCTTATGGGCTGCCATCTATGGGGTCGCACAGAGTTGGACACGACTGAAGTGACAGCAGCAGCAGCAGCAGCAAGCGACTGAACAACAAAATCTCTTCCATCTGGCTGTTTCTGAGTTATATCATTCTATAGTAAACAGTAATCTAGTGAGTAACCTGGATTCCTGACTTCAGTGAGCTGCTCTAGCAAATTAACTGAGCCCAAGGAGGGGGTCGTGGGAACCTCTGATTTTATAGCCATTTAGTCAGAAGCACAGGAACAATCTAGACTTATAATTGGCTCCTGAAATGGAGGGCAGTTTGGTGAGACTGGGCCCTTACCTGTGGAATCTGATGCTATCTCCAGATAGTGTCAGATTTGAGTTGAATTGAAGGACACTCAGCTGGTGTTGGAGTGCTTAGGGGAAAATCCCACACACTGAAATTTTGCAGGAACTGTCTTTAGGGAAACATCAAATATCTCAATATTACTCATAATTCTGTTTTCTTTGGAGACAAAGGTGTCTTAATTTGCCAGTGCCTGGTGAGCCATCTCGGAGAAGGCAATGGCACCCCACTCCAGTACTTTTACCTAGAAAATCCCATGGACGGAGGAGCCTGGTAGGCTGCTGTCCATGGGGTCACGAGAGTCGGACACGACTGAGCGACTTCACTTTCACATTTCACTTTCATGCATTGGAGAAGGAAATGGCAACCCACTCCAGTGTTTTTGCCTGGAGAATCCCAGGGACGGGGGAGCCTGGTGGGCTGCCGTCTATGGGGTCGCACAGAGTCGGACACGACTGAAGCAACTTAGCAGCAGCAGCAGTGGGCCATCTGGGTAATGCAGTTTTAATGCTGGAAAGGTGAAACGAAAACTGTTGGAGCAAGGAGGGACAAGTGTACTCTGATAGGTTACTACATATGCTTTCTTAGGAGAGAAGACGTGAAACCTGCAGCCGACTTTTACTTTTGTAGTAATCTATGTGTTAAGGAGGAAAAATAATAAGAAATGTGAATTTTACAGCTGAACATGGCTGTGGAGTTAAGAGTAGTTAAGTCTATTGTGATACTACTTAGCAACAGCTACACGCAAAACTGGGCTTCTCAGGTGGCTCAGTGGGTAAAGAGACTGCCTGCAATGCAGGAGACACAGGAGATAGGGGCTCAAGTCCTGGGTCGCGAAGATCGCCTGGAGGAAGGCATGGCAAGCCACTCCAGCATTGTCTGGAGAATCCCATGGACAGAGGAGCCAGGCGGGCTACAATCCACAGGTCACAAAGAGTTGAACGTGACTGAAGCAACTGAGCACACACACACAAAACCAGGCAAAGGCATGCTGCACACTGACTATATTGCAGGAAACACCCAGAATCTCAACCTTAGGAAAAAGAAAACGGAAATGGAAAAGAACACAGGCAATATGCTCTTAAAATGGAAATAACTTTATTTGTAGCAAATGTTGATAATAATACCTTCCACAGAGCAAAAGCAGTGATCCAAAGGCTCGACAACCACTCACACTATGAAACTTGCACACACGTTGCAATCAAGGATCCAGATCTTAGCAGGAACCAGACTTTTCTTTTTTGAAGCAAATTTAGCTACAATATCCACAGACACAAAACAACTAATTATAACTCTAAGACTTTAATGAATCACCAAAAACTAAACGTCTAATCTGATTTGAAAAAATATATATATATACCATTTACCTTAAATTTCCTCAACTCTCTAAACAAAGAAAAAAATTCTGGGGTTTAAAATTTTTCAAATAGGACTTCCTCAGAGGAAATCTACTTTGAGTACTGTGCAGGAATCCATTTCTGAGAGAAGCTCAGAATAATAGGAACTCCTCAGCCTTCTCCATGGAGGAGAAGACCCCTGTCGGAGACAGTACAACTCTGGGCACAAAAGCCTTGGAGTCACCCTAACTTCTTCCAATTATAGCACCGCTACTTATTATGGGACCTTTGTCAAGGTACTTACCCTCTCTGCACATCAGCTTTCTCAGTTATAAAATGGGGATACTAATAGTATCAATAGTCCAGATACAAAGTTCTTATAAAGGGGGCAAAATAAATACATATCAACTATTACTGTCTGACCAACAAAATTGTATGCATGTGTTTTTTAAGAAAACAGCATCTCATTCATCATTTTTGGAAAAAGACTGGAACATGGATAACGAGATAGTTTGCTATTAAAACTTCTGACTTGGAAAACCATTTAGAAGTACATTTTGGCA
This sequence comes from Ovis aries, assembly GCF_016772045.2. NCBI lineage: Eukaryota > Metazoa > Chordata > Mammalia > Artiodactyla > Bovidae > Ovis > Ovis aries. The sequence goes on along the minus strand of NC_056054.1, from coordinate 187,830,749 downwards.
TGCTGACATTCCTTACAGTAGGCACAACTTGAGCCTTTTCTCTGTCCAGTCATTCTGAGGGAGAAATAATTTAAAGGAGAAAGCATGACAGGTGGGACTTAGCAAAAGGAAGAAGAAAGTGCTGTGGGGGCTACAGTTACTGAGAAAATGATAGTCTATGGACATTTTTGCGATTTATATTTTTGTGATTTTGAAACTCAAAATGGAGTATGCATAAAAGTACAATAATATCCAGAGAGAAAAAATGCCCAGAGATGTGTAGCATTACTATGGCAGGGGAAGCGCACACCATTTGGCAGATTAGAAGGATCAGCAGGGAGCAAGGACAAAGTTTGGCCATTCAGAGTTCAGAGGCCATGAGTTCTGGAGTAACAAACTCATTTTCCCCAATAAGTGGTGAGGACTCCAGAAATGGCTTACAAAGCCAATGGCTTCCAAGAGCTCTGCCAAAGATTTAGGGAATATATATTTCTCTGCTGGATTATTAGCAATTTGAGTCAGGCAGCAAAAATTCAGTAAGCATCAACTATACTCCAGGTTCTGTGTCCCAAACACTGGTGGCTCAGATGGTAAATCTGCCTGCAGTGCAGGAGATCCAGTTTTGATCCCTGGGTCCAGAAGATCCCCTGGAGAAGGAAATAGCAACCCACTCTAATATTCTTGCCTGGAAAATCCCATGAGCAGAGGAGCCTGGAGGGCTATAGTCCATGGGGTTGCAAAGAGGTGGACATGACTGAGCAACTTTAAGAGAGAGATTCCATTTATTACCAAAAGTTGCTCAATTTCTGTCCTGGACACCTTTCTGGCCATGGGATAGGGAGAGGAATGTGGTTCTCTAATTTTTCACAACCAAAGCCTTCCTCCCCTCCCCTGCCTCCATTCAGATTAGGATTTTACTCTTAGGATAGAGTTTAAAGGGCAAACAAACCAAACTAAAGGACTATCGCAGAGATAGCAATAAAAGGAGGATCAATTGGCATCGAGTACTTCAGCTGAACAACACAGAAGGTGATTTCAAACTCAGCACTTCACCTCTGTAACCCCAACAATGATGACATGTGAATGAGGTGCAATACCTCTGCAGCAAAATTACAAAGATCTCTGGGACTTTTTTCATCCATAAAATGTAACACTCCAGAAATGACAACCTTGCATATACAAACCACTTCTTGAGATGAAAAAATGTTTAAGGTGTTTTTACACAAGGATTTAGATTAGAATTTACTCTACTTCTTCAACTGCGCCTTTTGGAAGCTTGGCTTGAGACATCCTTTTAATACAGTCTTTTTACTCAATTCCTTTATCCTTCAGCTCTTGTTTGACACGTTTCAGATAGTGAGGATCAGGGTAACCATACCTGCAGAAAAAAGATGCCCTTAGTTTCACCACAGATGTTTTTTTAAAAAATCTGTACAGTAGGTCCTTGACATTAACATTCAGAGGTGCAGATATTTACAAACCATCCTGAAGGCTGATGACTGATAATCATTTGTAAGTGTGCTGAGGTGAATCATTTAGCTGGTGAATACATCTAGCTACCTGCCCAGGATCTGCCTTCTAACAAGACTTTAATTTTAGCTCATGGTTAAGCAATGATTCTCATAAAGTTATAATACACTGTATTTCTATGGAGGGTAATCATTTTGCTATAGGAAGATTTTCAAATTTGGGAAATTAAGTCAGGATATACTCCCTTTTGAATACTAAGGGTCTGAAGTATTCTATCTGAATTTCATAAAGAGCAATTGGATTGCCCATGACACAACTTCCATCACCGTTAACTAAGACTTCTCTAGAGTTCTATTGGTCAAGTGAATTTAGGATCTCTACTGGACTCATGGGAGAGGAGGGTAGAAGAAAGGGTGATCTTAAAAGAAGGCAAGTGACATTCCTAGGATCTACCCTTCAAATAGATGTGGAGTATTAAAATTATACCAAATTAAATCACCTTAGATACCATTTATCTTGCATTCTGAAGATCCACTGCGCTTTGATGCAAAATTTATGAACTGTATGATACCTTGTGGTTGGAAGGTAGAAGGCCATGGGAACCAGTCTTTCTGTCTTTGAGATTATCATCCCTGATTAGCATCTGTCAAAATACTGCATCCAGTCTCAGTGATATAAACTGTCTCCTTACAGTCACATCTTCAAATTGCCATGTTTTATGACCTCTAAATTCTATTTAGCAGCCATTCTGTTTCAAAAGGTTCTCACCTTTGTGGTCCCCCAGTCCTGGACGTTTTGTGGTGGATATCATTCCATGTAATGACACCTGAGACTCCTAATGTTCGAGACTCCCCCACTGTGAAAATCAGTTTTTGGTCAAAGGCCCTATGAAGCAGAGCCAAAACCTCGTTTCCTTCCTTGTTATCAGGCAAGTATGCAGTTCGCTGTATTCCAGAAAATCTCGCCCCTGGGTTTGGGTGCTCTTTCTGTATGAAGGCAAGAAAATGTCACATGAAAACATCTGTGTCTAAATTTCACTACATGTGTAGATGTGTTCATATGCAGATAGAGCAAACAAAAAACAAGAGCACTGAAGGGAAGCTCAGATTCCCCTTATAATTCATATTTCTCCTCTTTCCCCAAATTCATTCTGGGAATACAATCCTCCTTCCAACGCACAATCACCACCCACCCCTTCTTTGCCTTAATAGACAAGAAAGATACCTGTTATCAGTAAACAAAGTACTTTTTACTACTTACAAAGTTCACTTTATAAGCATTTAAAATCCTTTCATATGACCATGGAGATAACTGGGAAATCTACTGCCAATTGGTAATAGAACAGTCCCTGTGGCTCTGATAATCTCAGTTTACTGGAAAGAAATCCATGGAACTCAGAAACACTTACTGTTTGTATGCCTCCTTCAATATTATAAGTAATTACAATGGTGCCACAGTGTTCATAACCTGGAAGTGACTCTCTTACAACAACGACGCTCATTCTTCCATCTGGCTGATTCCCTTTCTGGACACCATAGGAAGTCTGGCACACAGGACAGACTGGCTTATATGAGAAGGCTTCCTGGATACAAGGCCTGCAGAATTTATGCTTGCACTTTGAGAGCACGTGTTTGTTGCTAACAGTGCTCAAACAGATGACACACGTGTCCTGTTCCTCATTCACTTCTGACACCTCAGAACTGGCGGGGTGCTGCAACGTTGGTGAAGCTGCTTTAGAATTATGACCATCAGTGTCCATGAGTGTTTCATTCCATTTCTCTGTAGCTGATGGAGACACTCCACATCTGTTTAAGACATACTGTTTTGCCTTTGTAAGATGATTTGGCAACCCAATCAAAGTCATTGACTCTTGATTTAGCACAAAGTGTATATCTGGATGCCTTTTCCTAAAATCATCAGAGAACTTTGCCCCATGTAAGTGTTTTCTCTCCTTGCCCAAAAGTTTCAGGGAAAGAACTTCTCTCGTAATCTGACAAGAGACATGTTGATAGGTGTCGATGAAACTTGAATAAGCATGTATGGATAGATCCAATCCCTTGGTTTTGGGTTCAAATTGAATGCAGGTTTTCTGATTTATCCCCAAAATGTTACTTTGAGTGTCGTACTTTTTTTCTATCTTTGATATCTCCTGGGATAATTCTGCTTCTAAAAGCTTATAGTGAGTGGTATCAACCTCAATTCCCTTAATCATGTCCTTAGGAGTCAATATTTTCACAGGTGGCTTGACAAAACTTTCAAAATTCTTTGAGGCAAGAAAATGTTTGGCAGCTGAAATGTCATCTGCAGTCCCAAGGAGAGTTAATTCTTCTCCTTTCTCCTTTATGAGGAGCTTTGCAAACTGGTGATTTAACTCCTCTTTGATTTTGGTTGCCTGCTTACTGTCTGCTAGGGAAACACATTCCTGCTTCAGAGTCTCTACACACTTCTGAAATTCTCCGACAAAATTCTTGCGAGCTGCTTCGAGGTCACCTGATTGACTGGAGGTGAAGTCTAAATAGACCATATTCGGAGAACTTGCCTGACTTATTATTTTTGTACCAAATCTTTTCTCTATGAAGGCTATTTTATCAGGCCAGGAGTGTGTGAAGTATTCAAAGAAAGCCAAGGGAACTTCAAAACAGTTGCTTTTGTCTTCTGACCTGCTTTCTGGTTCGAAGGGAGAAACACAGCTGTTCCTGTCCTGCTGACTGAGTGGCTCCCTCTCTGATGTCAAAGGGGAAGATTCATGTTTCTGCTCCCTTTTCAGGAGCTGGTCACTTAAGAAGCCATGTACTTTTTCAATATCTCTGAAGTTACCACGGATTTTCTCAGTTCCATCATGGTCCTTCACTCGTGCGACGTTGGGGCAGTGAACAACGATGAGATCCCTTTGCTCTTTAGAGAACAGTTGACAGTTCAGTTCCGCCGTGACAGTAAGAAAGATCTGAAATTTTAAAAGGGAACAAATGAAATATATTAAACATCCAGGTCTATGTCCTCCTCTCAGTAGAATGTCTAGAGATGAGAGAAATAACCACGATGACTTCTTTCAGTTCCTTTCTGCAGAGCGGGCACTGTACTGCAGCCCAGAGGCACTCTTGCCCTGATGAAACAGCCAACTCTGTTTGCACACTGGAATCGCCCAGGGAGAAGAAAAAGCTGAGGCCCAGGCCCATCTTCAGAGATTGTGATGTAAATGTTGAATCTGGTCATTAACATTTTTAAACATTCCAAGGACAAAAAGTCTGGATTCTAGAGCTGCCACTGTTGGTTTGACCTTGGCAAGTCGGGTGAAGGGTAGGCACTTCATTTTCTTGGTAAATTGCTATGTTTCTGACTAAAGGGTGTGAGCCTGGGAGGGGGCCATACATGTGAGGATGAAATTTTTTCCTATTATTGTTTTTTCTCTCCTATGAAAATCCCATGGACAGAGGAGCCTGGTAGGCTGCAGTCCATGGGGTCGCTAAGAGTTGGACATGACTGAGCAACTTCTTTCACTTTTCACTTTCATGCATTGGAGAAGGAAATGGCAACCCACTCCAGGGTTCTTGCCTGGAGAATCCCAGGGACGGGGGAGCCTGGTGGGCTGATGTCTATGGGGTCGCATAGAGTCGGACACGATTGAAGTGACTTAGCAGCAGCAGCAGCATGCTCCTTCTTTAAAAACAAAACAAAACAAAAAAACTAATCCCCTAACTGCATGCAATGTTGCTAATCCCTCTAAACCGTGGCCTTTAGAAACTCAAATATGAGAGAAACCCCAGATTAGGCAAAAAAAAAAAAAAAAAAGGACAGTGGCAAATTGAACATAATATAAACATAATATAAAAGCAGGATTTCTAATGTTTTGTTCTCCCTCAAAATCTTTGCATAAGCTGTTCCCTCCGCATGTAACACTTTTCTTCTATCGTCCTTCAAAATGTTTCCTGAATCCAGCTACTTCTCACACCTCCATCAGGATCACCCAGACTCCAAGCCAATGTCATCTGGCACCTGGCTCACTACAGCCCCTCCTACTTGGATTCTGACCTTCCACTTCTGCATTTTCCTAGACCCAGTCCTAGACACAGCAGCCAGAGGGATCCTCGAGAAATGTGAATCAGCTCACTCTACTCCCCTGCTCAAAACTACCTAAGGATTCTCTTAATATCTAAGTTGAAATCCAAAGTCCTGACCCTCATCCCTCAAAGACCAGACTTCTGCTACCTCTTCAAGGTCCTCTCTCACTCTCTTGCTCTCTGCCCTCCAGCCACAGTGGCCTCCCTCCTTGAAGCTTCTGGGCTCGGGATGTAAGCTCCAGTCTGGGTGTGTTGGGGGTGGGGGTGGCTGTGTCAGCTTTACACTTGTTACTTTCCCTCTGCCTAAAATCTTTTTCCCCTAGAAATCCACTTAGCTAGCTCCCTTACTTTATTCGTGTCTCTACTCAGAAGTCACCTCATTTGAGAGGTTTTTTTTCCCGATATCCTATTTAAAACAGTAGTCCTTTACTATCATTTATCCTGCTTTATGGGCTTCCCTGGAGGCTCAGTGGTAAAGAATCCACCTGCCAATGCAGGAGACGCAGGTTCAATCCCTGGGTCTGGAAGATCCCCTGGAGGAGGGCATGGCAACCCACTCCAGTATTCTTGCTGGGAAAATCCCATGGACAGAGGAGCCTGGAGGGGTACAGACCATGGGGTTGCAAAGAGTCGGACATGACTGAATGACTAAACAACGACAAATTCTGCTTTGTTCTTCTTCCTAGCAGATATTTATCACTGGCAGATATTTTATTCCCTATCTATATGATTACTATTATTATCTGGTTCCCTAGAAGGTAAGGTCCCTGAGGGCAGGGTCTGCTTGTTCCTGGCTGTACCTTTGGCTCCTGTGACAGTGCCTGGCACATAGCAGGCAGCTGATTCTGATTTGTCAAATGTCTCTGCATGGCTGGTCCCTTCTCATCATTCAATTCTCAAGCCAAATATCACCTCCTTAGTGACTTCCGATCAGAAATAACACAAACTCCTTCTCTTTCCTTGCCCCAGCCCTGTCACTCTCTAAGGCAAAACCCCATTATATTTTCTTCTTAGCACATATCACTCTCTGAAATGACTTTAGTTATTTTGTTTACTTGCTTATTGTCAATGTACTTCTCCATCCCCAGCAGGGACCTGTCTGTTGTGTTTATCTCTGTGTACCTCTCAGCTTCCCTGGTGGCTCAGATGGTACAGAATCTACCTGCAATGTGGGAGACCTGGATTCGATCCCTGGGTTGGGAAGATCCCCTGGAGGAGGGCATGGCCACCCACTACAGTATTCTTGCCTGGAGAATCCCCACAGAGGAGCCTGGCAGGGTACAATCCATACGGTCACAAACAGTCGGATACGACTAAGCAACTAAGCACAGCTGTCTTCCAATGTCTACAACAGTGCCAGGCTCATAATAAATCCTCAGCAAATGGTCCTTGGACTGGAGAGGAAGTTGCAGGGACATACATAGCTCCCTTCAATACCCACCTTCTGGAGACAGGAATCCACGTCATTATGAATGTCCTTTACATTTGGAGGCTTCTCATCGTGGCTTGCCCCTTTTTGTGACTGTGTCGAAGAAGACATTTTGGTCTTCTTCTCTTCTGCATTTTCATTGGGTTCCAGGAAAATAGTCACAAGTTGGTTGTCGACCACAATTTGGTGCTCTCCTTTTTTCAACACACCATCCTTACCTTCAGTAGAGATATTAAATATACACATAGAAATGAGAGCAATTTCAAATAACCCTCTTACTCATGCATCTGTACCTTGCCCCAGCACCCTCACAGTAAGGGCTGCTCCCTGCATCCTGGAATGGTGGGTTAACCAGAGGGTGAGGGGCCTATACAAAACTCTAAAAAAAAGAAAGTTACTCAGTCGTGTCCTACTCTTTGCCATCCCATGGACCATACAGTTCATGGAATTCTCCAGGCCAGAATACTGGAATGGGTAGCCTTTCCCTTCTCCAGGGGAATCTTCCTGACCCAGGAATCAAACTGGGATCTCCTGCATTGCAGGTGGATTCTTTACCAGCTGAGTCACCAGGGAAGTCCCAAAACTCTAAAGAAGGCAGCTTAAGTTATATTGTAGAAAGGAAAGCTTAATGATGATGGAATATCATCCACTCTTTAAAAGTCACGTTCCTGAAACTGTCATGAGTTTCCCATTTCAATGTCATGGAATAATGCTCATCACAAATCAAGTGAGAGGAGCAGGAATCAAAGAGTAGATTCAGGTTTATAACTACATATATGTTTGCTGACACTCAGAGGAAAAGGCCAGGAGGAAATACACCAAAATATTCACATTCACATTGTTTTTCTCTGGGTGTTTTCTTCTTTATTATTTTCTCCCCTTTCCTTAGTATCTATAACTCTTGCAATTCTAAAAAACGAATCAATGGAATAATAATGGAAAACATCAAAGTGAAATACCTAAGTGACAGGGGCGTCTGGGGGCGGTACGGGTGCTCTGACAACACGGGGACACTGGCAAGTATCAACCAGACCAGAGACTGGGCACTTCTGGGCTGTGTCCTCTGCGTTGGGGTTGCGTCTGTCAGCAGGAGCCCCCACTTCCTGGCTCCCAACGGACGGTACCAGACTTTCTCCCACCCTCTCTCCTAGATAAGCTTGAACTGGGTCTGCATGGAACGCCCGGGGGGCCCCTCCAGGGACGGCGGCTGCCCCCCCCCCCCCACTCACCAAGCCCCGGCCCTCAGCTCACCCGCCCTTTGCTTGAACTGCACCCGGAAGGTGTTCGAGGTGGGGTCGCTGCGGTCCAGGGCCACGACGGTGCACTCCCCGCCGCCCGATTTCCGGCTCTGGAAGTACTTTTCCAGCTTCCATTCCAGGCGCGTGCCGGGATGGGACACCCGCACGAGCAGCGGGGACGGCGGGCCGAGGCTCGAAGCCATGGCTGTCCGCTCGGGGATGGCGCCGCGAGTGGCGGCGACGCAGCTGGGCCGGGCCGGGGCCGGGGTGCCTCCGCCCCGCCGCTCTGGGGCGCAAAGTTTCAGTTTCGCTTCTCCGGAGATCCTTCTCGGTTCCTGGCAGGGCCGCACCCTCTCCTCTCTTCGCCGCCCTCCTGGCCGCGGACTGCCAGGTGAGTAGGTCCCTTTCTCTGTTCCGCGGGGGGTGGGCGCAGGGGCTTCCCGGGGGTCGTCTCCTGTGGGCTCGCGCCGGGGGCGGGGAGAGGCGCGCGAGGCACGGGCGAGTCCTGGGCTTCCCTGGGGAGAGTGGAGACGGGGCAGATGCTCAAATCAGATAAAGTTTCTCCTGAGTTTGTGATTCCTTTTAACTCTTATTGTTACTGTTATTTGCAGGGAAAATGTAATTCACATTCTAAGTTCAGGTTAAACTTAACCTACATTCCTAAAAATTTGAATTTGTTCACCTGAATTATGCCATATCACCTGTTACCTCTATCTCACTCAGTGCTTTAGACTGGCTCTTGGGGCTTTTCCGCCCTCCTTTCTCTATTTAGCCAACAATGCTGGACTTCACGGGGGCTTCCCTGGTGGCTCAGGGTTAAAGAATCTGCCTGCCAATACAGGGGACCCAGTGACACGAGTTCCATCCCTGAGTGGGGAAGATCCCCTGGAGTAGCAAATGGCAACCCACTCCAGTATTCTTGCCTGGAAAATTCCATGAACAGAGGATCCTGGTGGGCTACAGTCCACGGGGTCGCAAAGAGTCAGACAGGACCGAGCACGTGTGCACTGAACTGCACGGCTGCCCTGTGTACTATGGAATAAAGGTGAGAGCCGAGGTACCACACCTCACCTGCTAGTAACTGGAGTCAGACTTGGGACTCAAGAAGCAAAATCTCTCAAAGCCCTCAAGAGGACTTTGAAGTAAAGCAGAATCTTAAGAGAGAAGGAGAGGGAGGGATGGGGTGCATCAAAGGCACAGGGACTGCCCTATTTGAAGCACAGAGGTAGCACGGAGGCTTTGGAAAGGATGTGATGGATAAGGGAGATGACAGAGGAAGGGTCTAGTGGAATAGAATGTGTCTAATAGAAATATTGGGCTTCCCTGGTGGCTCAGATGGTAAAGAATCTGCCTGCAATGCAGGAGACCTGAGTTTGATCCCTGGGTTGGGAAGATTCCCCTGGAGAAGGAAATGGCTACCGACTCTAGTACTCCAGTATTCTTGCCTGGAGAGCTCCAAGGACAGAGGAGCAAATATAATGTGAGCTACATAGTAATTTAAAATTTTTCAATAGCTAGAATTTTTAAAGTACACACAGGTGAAAATAATTTAGGTTCTTTTGCTCACAGTATCCTAAATTAATCATTTCAGCATGTAATCAATGTTAAAAACTTATTGATGAGATATTTTACACTCTTTTTTGTCATCGTAGGTCATTGCAATCCAGTGTTATCTCACATTTGCATCATCTTTCAGTTGTGTTTGGCCACATTGCCACATTTCAAGTGCTCCAGAGCTGCACGTGGCTAACGGCCCGCACTGGACAGCACAGTTCTAGATGTGGAGAGGTCTTGAAGATCGATAGGGAGATATGGAAGACAGATAAGTAGGGCAAACGAGAGAGTGATTTGTCAGATGTGCATTTTAGAAAGGTGGTGTTGGCAGTGATGTGAAGGATACATTTCCATGCAAGGGTGAATGGAGGTGAAGAGGCCAGAGATAAAGTTTTTGCACATGTCTGGTAAGACTGGAAATGGGTGAGTCTTTATACAGAGCAGTTTGGCTGTACTATCAGAATTATGACTGCATATTCATTCTTATTTTGCAGGTGCACTTGTAGGAATTTGTCCTGTTGATTGATTAGCACCTGTGTGAAGTGACCTATGTACTAAGTTGTTCTTTACAGACTTTTTTATAATCGCAAAAGATTAGGAACCACTTAAGTGTTCATAGGGCTTCCCTGATGGTTCAGATGGTAAAGAATCTGCCTGCAGTGTGGGAGACCTGGGTTCGATCCCTGGGTTGGGAAGATCCCCTGGAGGAGGTCATGGCAACCCACTCCAGTATTCTTGCCTGGAGAATCCCCACAGACAGAAGAGCCTGGTGGGCTACAGTTCATGAGGTTGCAGAGAGTTGGACACAACTGAGCGACTAAGCACAGAACATAGCAAGTGTCCATAAAAGGGGTTACTAGTAGTTGAATAGCTTACAATGCATCTATACGATGGACTATAGGCTAACATGGAAAGATCTCTAGGATACCTTAAATGGAAAAGGCAAGATGCAGAATAGTGCATATTAGATGCTACCTTTTGAGGATGGGCCCAGGCTCTGAGGAGCACTCTGACCAAAGCTGGTGTCCCAGAGCTTCCTCCCCAAGAGGGCGAATGCCCAGAGGTGAAGGAGAGTTTGGAGAGCATCAAGTAGTGCCATTCCATAGAACTGAAGTTCTGCGGGAGCATTAGGTATGTAAAGGGGAGGCTGGGAAACTGAAATTTCAAAGAGACCCTTGGACGTCAGGCTGAAGAGCTTGAGCTTTACCATAGGCAATGGAGTCTGTTGAAGGTTTTGAGCAGACAGTGCTTCTCAATAAATGTCTACTTTATGAGAGTGAAAAAAAAAATGCTACCTTTTGTGTAAAAATGCCCCTGGAAGGATATTGGCAAAGCTAATAGCATTGATTGCCTCTGGGACGGGGATTTAGTGAGGGGAGTAGGAGGGAGCCTTTTATACGTTCTGAATTTGAACCAGTAAATGTAACCTGTTAACTGTTCAAACAATAAAGCATAAAATAATGTACATTTAAATCTTTAAAGAGAATGTTTTGCCATAGCTCAGTCAAGGAGCCCTGAAAGCTGTGAAGTGGTATCCGTGGGCAAGGAGGGTAGGGCCATATCTAAAAGTGATTTAGGTGGACAGGACCCTGTGATGAACTGAATATGAAACAGAAGAGAAGATTCTAGATTTCTGACTTGAGTAGATAAATGGTGTATTGTTTACCAAGCTGTGGAATCTAGGAGATAAAGCATGGATTTTGGAGGGATTGAGTGAGGGTAGGTAGCAATGTGGGGAGTGGAGATGAGATTATGGATCCAGATTTTCAGAGGCTATGTTTGAGGGAACTATGGGACGTTCAGGTAGACTTGAAAAATTCGGCTTAGGAGAGCCATAGCCTAGAGTTACAGGTATGGGAGTCATATTTGCAGCTGGTGAGTTGAAGTCATGAGAGTAGATGAGATCACATTTGGAGACTATTTAGAAAGAGTTGAGACATGCCTCTCATAAAATCCCGCGACAGCTGATGAAGGTTGAATCCAGTTGAAAGGTCTGTAGAGGCAAAGTGAGAGGTAACAAGAACCAGGGGAAGATGGCATTGGAGAAGCCTAAAAGCTGAGGTTCAGGAATCAGATCATGAAATGAATGAAGCTATAGAGAAGAGCCAAATAAAGAGTAGGAAAGAGGAGAGGAGAGTCCACTGGGGTTAGCCACCTGGAAGACACTGATGAGCAGTTTCAGAGAAGGCTGGGGGTGAACTGGGAGCCAGACTGCTGTGGGCTGAGCAGGCAGATGGACACAGAGTCAACTCCTTCAGCTGCCCATGAAAAGAAAGGAACATAGTAGGACCAGCAATGAAAAGTTGGGAAGGCTTTTGTTGCTGTTGTTGCTGTTAAAATAGAAGAGATTGAGTGTTTGGGGCCGTATGCTCCTTTCCTTGTTTCTAATTACTTTGGGGTTAAAAGAGTGCCGCCCCATACTGACCAGTCTGTCCCAATGCCTTAAAAACTCCCTGATGCCTCAGCGGTAAAGAACCCGCCTGCAATGCAGAAGATGTTAATTCCATCCCTGGGTCAGGAAGATTCCCTGGAGAAGGAGATGGCCACCCACTCCAGTATTCTTGCCTGGGAAATCCCATGGACTGAGGAGCCTAGCGGTCTACAGTCCACGGGGTCACAAAAGAGTCGGACACGACTAAGAGCTAAGCACAGCATATCGAAAGCAAAAACCCACCGGAAGCCCACAGCAGAAGTTGACTCAGTTTTCCTTCTTTTTGTGAAAACTGCAGTGCCCTCTGGAGGCAAAAATGTGTCTTCCCCTTGCATTTTAGGATTGTACTTGGACTTGCTTTTCCTGACATTTAATAATAGTGCTCTGATACTGCAGATAGCTGTACAAAATTTTCCTTTTGCAAAAGCATTAGAAATGATTTCAGAGGCCCTCAGGCGACTATGTGGCAACAGGTGTGAGCAGCTGTGTCTTTAAGCATTTTTATTCTTATTCTCCACAGTCTTTAATTCTTATGTTAGAAAAATCATTAAAACGTGTTTTCCCAGCATTTCTGATTTTTATCCACATAATCCCCTTTATAATTAGATCAGGGATATTTATCACAAATTCAGTAATGTACATCCCCACAGGCACAAATACAGTTTCCTCTTCAGACACTGTCCAGGGGTCTTCACTCATTCATAGGCTGGTTTTCTCTTTTCTTTCTCTTTTGACTTTCCCATGTTTTATTAAAAATCTTTCAGGGTTTAAATTTTTTATTTTGCTGTTGTCTTTTCTCCTGAATGCAATAGTCAAATTGCACAAATTGCAATGTATTCTCAAGTCATTTTTTTAATTAATTAATTTTAGCTGAAGGGTAATTACTTTACAACATTGTGGCGGTTTTTGCCATACATTGGCATGAGTCAGCCATGGGTGCACGTGTGTGCCTCCATCCTGGAGCCCCCTCCCACCTCACCCCCCTGGGTTGTCCTAGAGCACGGGCTTTGAGTGCCCTGCTTCATGCATTGAACCTGCACTGGTTATGGTAATATACATGTTTCAATGGTATTCTCTCAAATCATCCCACCCTCGCATAGGCTGGTTTTTCCTCATTGCTCTCTGAATGCTGTGCTCACGTGTCATCATCTTTCCTCTTCTAAAAATGCAAAAGCCGGCTTCATCCTTCAAGACCTGGGCCTAGCCTCACCTTCCCCATACAGATTTCCCTGCTGTAACCCATACAGCTCTTTGCCTTCTTTGAACTGCCGTTATGGTTTCCACTGGAAGCTCTCAGTAAAAGATAAAAGGTAAACAACAGAAGCAAAAACAGTGTTTGCGTCTTCACCAATGGAATGAAGAATAACTCAAGATCAGAAATCATGTTTAGTCTTCCTGTTGTGTATCCTTACCGAATTCCCTAAGATGCTCATCAGTGCTTCTGCATCCTTCTATTCATTCCTAGAAGGGGGCTGCCGTATTTGGGAAACGCAAAACAGAGCAGACATTAAAAGACCTCAGAGACCTGGAGGATGGACTTTTCCAAGGTAAAAAGCATACATGTGTAAGTAATAAACTTTGATCAGCACATCATAGTTCTTTCTATGATAGCAAAAATTCTGAGATTTTCAGTTTATACCTGGCAATCTTGTTTGGTTTTAATATCCCAAAAGAAAACTTTTATAGTTTTCTCCTTGCCTCATGTGAGAGATGGGGAATCAAGGATGTGCAAATATAATCAACAGAGTCAACATGAGGATGGGTGATTTTTTCAGAATGTTGCCTCAGTATCATTTTTATTTCCTCTGCTTAGCAATTCTACTTTTGTAGCATGAGAGATGGAGAAGGAAATGGCAACACACTCCAGTATTCTTGCCTGGAGAATCCCAGGGACAGAGGAGCCTGGTGGGCTGCTGTCTATGGGGTCGCACAGAGTCAGACATGACTGAAGTGACTCAGCAGCAGCAGCATGAGGGGAGGAGGTGGAGGGGGAGAAATAAAAATAAAGGACTAGGAAAAAGGCACCTCACTGGTTTATCCTGAAAATTCCACATTCAGGTTTATGTCATTGCTAAGTCACTTCAGTCGTGTCTGACTCTGTGTGACCCCATAGACGGCAGCCCACCAGGCTCCCCTGTCCCTGCGGTCCTCCAGGCAAGAACACTGGAGTGGGTTGCCATCTCCTTCTCCATATGTTATTACATAAGCCATTGAAAGTGGGTCCTTTCAGGCTGATGGGGAGGTGAAGCTGATGAGGCGTTTGTCCCCACGTCTTCTATTCTGTCCAGGGGAACCCCACAATGCTTTGGAGATTGGAGTCCTCTCTGAGGGTTTGGGGTCTTTTTGTTCTGTGACCTTTGAGCCTTTTCAGGTGGTAATCTCCAACCCTTCATCTCATCCAGGATTAAAAGTACACTGGCCTCTAGGGAAGAGGGGTAGAGTCAGTGTTGGCTGGAACACTTAGCATTTCAAGCATTCCAGGCACATTGATCAAACAAACGTGTTCCCCTTCCCCTCTCCAACCCAGTGCTCTCAGGAAGATTTCTGTTGCTTTGTGATTGTGAGACTGTATTTGTCATCAGTAATCTGTAAATTATTCCGTCTCAATATTTTTGAAACCCCTCTCGCTTTTCACAGGGTGTTGGAGCAGCAGCTGGCAGTGAGAAACCAGGTAGGATCACCTCACTCTCACTCTTGCCTCAGAAAATCTTTGCTCACATCTTTCCTTAGTGGAGAAAGGGGAATACAGAAGGAGACTATCTCCCCCACCAGTGCTCAGGTGTGTGACTGCAGGGCCTTGTGGGGACCTGGCACGTGTGTTCTCTAGGGCTCCCGTTGATCCTGTCCTTTGCACAGAAGATGGGAGACTCTTCTGGCCACAGCCCTAGAACTGAAACTGGCATGAGAGGTGACCCACTGTTTGTCTTCTTGCTCAGCAAGGCTTGTAAGAGCCAGATGGAACCTGCCTCATCCTAGGGTGACCCCTTTGCGATTTTCAACCATGGCACAAGCCTATAGGCTCTGACAACTCATGTGCTGCTGCTTTGGGGTAACTGAGGCCATTAAAGTTCTTTCTAGATGGCTCAGATTAGAAATGGGAATTGAAGTAAAAAAAAAAATCAATTACTGTTGTTCAGTTGTTAAGTTGTATCTGACTCTTTGGGACCTCATGGACTACAGTAAGCTAGGCTCCTCCGTATTCCACTATCTCCCGGAGTTTCCTCCAATTCATGCCCACTGTATGGGTATGCTATCTAACCATCTCATCCTATGCTGCCGCTTCCCCTTTTGCCTTCAATCTTTCCCAGTCAGTGAAATTACTACATTGTATCTATTTTAGGACACAGATTTTTTTTAGGTGTCTGAAATAAGGCTGCTCCCTATCCACTGATAGGTTTAGTTGGCATCGTTTTTCCTTTCTTGGTGGCTTTGGACCCCATGAACTACAGTGTCACAGGTCAGGTTCTCCAGGAAGCAGAAAATGAGATGGAGTTAGGAATGCTGAAGGCTTATTGTGAAAGGAAAAGAGAAGAAACTGGATTGGGTAGGTGGAGCCATCAGACTGTAATGAAAATCTGGCAAAGCTCTGCCAGCCTAAGATTGCTCATGGGCGAAGTTGGACATCAGTGGCCTTGTCCAGGTATTGATGGAGCCCCCTGAGAATAATGTGACCTGGGCTGGAAAGCTGAGGGGCTAACACCTGGAGGCTGTTGGCTAATCATCCTCCCCGCTTCACTGAAGGAGGATATGAGCAGCTAGCGCATCATCTTGCTGCCGCCTGCAGAAAATACTTTTTAGCTGATCAGTTTTAATTCCACCAAAATCATGCTACAAAACTAGAATATGATGAAGAATTATTTACTGTCCTGTTGTCAGTGCTCCTCCCATCTCCTGGACCGTTCCCCCAGGAGCATCCTCGACCAATGACTGATACAAGCTGGATAACCAGCTCCTTCACCCCTCTGGTGATATAATTCTAAGACACATGGTCTACACTGCCCCTCTGTGGAGTTAAGCTTCATTTTCTTTGTAACATCCCCTTTATTCATTTCTTTCCTTTCTCTGTCTCACTTTCCCACTTGATTCTCCCCATCCCACGCCCCTGGTGTTTCCTGGGATAACCTCCCAAATAAACTTATACTCAACCCCTACCTCAGAATCAGCTTCTAGGAGAACCCAAGCCAAGGTATTGACGAAGGCAAACAAGTTATAAATAAAGCCTCCACATATTTTTGACTCATAATTAAGTCTAATACTTGTGAATGGGTCTTCCCAAACTCGATATTTTTATGTAGGGTTTTAAAATCTATGAACCTTGATAAACAGTTTCATGCCACCGTTATTGCATCATGGTAGCTGCCACTTAGTGGGTATTTACTGTATGGCAGGCACACAACTAAGCGCTTTATGGTGATACCATGGAAAACTCTTAGATATCCTTGGTCTAAGGAATAAGGGAGAAGCAGGAAGAGGCCTAGAAGTCATCTCTCTTTTTGCATAGAGGAAGCTCAGTCTCCTGGTGTGAAGTAGAATTACATCCTTTTCAAAGGACCCCTTGCTCATTTCTTTATTTTTTTATCTTCTCTCCTTTTCCAGAGATTGATACTCTCAGAGGAAACTATATTCAGCAAATTTCCATTAGTCATGACAACTTCAAACTTTTAAAAAATAATGAGAGTCTGCTGTGTGAAGTCCTCCAGAATAAATTTGGCTGTAACTTTACCCTGGTGTCTCCGGCCCCGGAAGGTAACAACGAGTCTCTACGAGTCTTCAGAAAAATGCTGACTCCCAGGGTAGAGTTATCTGTCTGGAAGGACGACCTCACCAGACATGCTGTTGATGTTGTGGTAAATGCAGCCAATGAAGAACTCCTGCATGGAGGGGGCCTGGCCCAGGCCCTTGTGAAAGCTGGTGGCTTTGAAATCCAAGAGGAGAGCAGATCACTGATTTCCAAATGGGGCAGAATTCCAGCTGGTGAGATAGCTATCACAAGAGCAGGGAAGCTTCCCTGCCGACTCATTATCCATGCTGTTGGGCCTCGGTGGGCATCAATGCATAGCCAGGAATGTGTTGATAAACTGAAAAGAGCCATTATGAATATTTTGCGTTATGTCAACAATAAAAATTCTCTGAACATTGAGACAGTAGCAATTCCAGCCCTGAGCTCTGGGATTTTCCAGTTCCCTTTGAATCTGTGTACAGAGATCATTGTGCAAACTATCAAATTGTATTTCCAAAGCGTGCCAATTGCCAATAATTTTAAAGAAATTCACCTGGTAAGCAATGAGGACCCTACTGTTGCTGCTTTTAAAACTGCTTCAGAAATCATCCTAGGGAGGAATGAGCTGGAATCCCAGCTAAGTCAAGGAGCCACCCAGCCTTTCAATAATTCTATGGTTGTGAACAGCATGACTCTTCAGATTGTCCAAGGCCTCATTGAAAGGCAGGAGGTAAGTCTTTGTTTTATTCTCTTGCACTGCCAAAGGGATTCCCTGAACTGTGCATTACCTAGCAAGTATGTTTTGAGCATATACTATTTCAAACATGGTTTAGAAAGTATCTTGTTTAGGTTAAGAGCATGGATTTCAGAGCCAGACCATCTGGATTTCAATATTAGCTTTGCCATTTACTAACTGGATGACCTGAATTGAGTTACTTTACCTTTTGGTCCTCAGTTTCTTCATCTGTAAAATGAGGATAATAATAGCACTTATATCTCAGAATTGGAATCAGAACACATAAACTGCTTAGGATAGAACTTGGCATGTGATAAGTATTTATAATTATTGTTACATTATTCTCAAGCACCATGAGAAAATAGAACAATCTTTGATTCTAAAGAAGTAAAAATCTACTATATTCTTTTCATATAAAAAGATTCTCTAGTTGAAAAGTCTCACTGGGGAGACAACCCATCTGAATATTTCTAAAGCAACCTATCAGTAATAATAAACAAAATCAATACAAAGTGAATTCATAATATTTCAGAGTATGTACATTCTGTCACAAGAGTGGAGTATAGTAGATCAAGAAGGATTATTTCAGAAGATACGAGTTTGAATTTGATCTCAAGTTATGATGGTTATGAATTGGCAGGAGAAGAGGCCTGGGTAGTTAGAATGACTTACCAGAGAGATACAGAGAAATTGACAGATCAAAAGTTATAGGCTGGACCAGTCAGGAGTACTAGGTGGAGCTGAAAATTGTATGTGAGTATATGGCTCTGTGCCAGGGGCTGTGGAGGATACAAATCGTAACGTAGCATTTAGCCAGGGATAGTAGGGCACAAAGGTGAGGGCATTGACAGGGAGGGGATAGAGTCAAGGTAACAGTGAATTAGGTGTTTCTGGATTAGTGCAGCTTCTCTACCAGCCAGAGAGCACCTTGATGGTGGGGATTGCCCCTTGTTCATCTCTGTAGCCCTGGAGCTGGTCTCTGGGCATGCATGTTGGTGTTCAACAAGTTACTGACAAATAACTGAAAGAAGGCAGCAGAGAGCAGGGGCTGCAACAGAGGAAGAGGAAGAATATAAGGCTATATTCTCTATTACCCCCATGGATCCGTGACTCTCCCGTGGCCATAGTCAAGCAGGATTAATCACAAGTGAAAAAAGTCCATTTATTGCTTACAAGACAATTAGAAAGAAGACTGAGGGGACCCCATGAGATGAAATATTTATTTGATAAGTCATTAATATGCCAGTTTAAAATTAAAGTGGAAACATCCTGGTTGAACAGCTTATTCCTTTAACTAAAATTTTATTATATTTAATTATTACCAACATTAAGAATTTTAAAATTTGTAAAGGGTGCCAGTGCCTCCAACTTGCAAATTCTGGTTGCATTTTCAAAGTGACACATTCATTAATACCCATGAGAAGTACATAAGTTACCCCCAAAAGGAACCAAAGCCATCAGGATGAATTAGGGGGATCTGGGGACCCCCACCAAGAGGGAGACCTACTTCCTACTGTAGACTTTTTAATCTCATTTGCGCTTTCTTTAACCATGTGCCACTTACTTTAAAAAACATGAACTTTAGGGGGTAGAAATTTCCTTATAAATGTTATTCCCACTCTGTGTAAGACAACATGAACATTCACATAGAAACAGCGAAAAGTGAAGACAGTGGATTATAGAATGAAACCGCTTATTGATGAAGCTTAAAACAAATCATAGAGAAGGTTCTGAATCTGGGAATATTGGGAGTATAAGCCAGCAAGGGGCTGACAGATGTTTGCAATAAAAATTGTATCATCTACATGTTTTATGTAATTTCTGATTAGCACGAACAGACTCTTGGTAATCAAATGATCACTCTTTGGAAATTTTATATCTGTTATTAAGTGATAGTTTTGTGGATTTAGGATCTTTGAAAGTATTTTTCAAAGCTCTTCAGGAAAATAAATATTTAAATTAGTCATTTAAGAAAAAATAATATAACACTGAACCCTGTTCATTTTTTTTCCCTTTCAGACAGATGTAATTGTTAATTCTGTGTACCCCTGTAATAGTCTTAGAGATGGGTCTGTGTCAAAAGCAATTCTAAAAGCAGCCGGAGATGAAATAGAGAGGGAATTACAGCAAAAAATAACTAAGACTCTACTAGATTGCCAGTTGGTACTGGTCACAAGAGGATTTAAATTGTCTTGCAAATACATATACCATGTGTTATGGACTTCACAATATTCTGAACAAAAACTGGTAAGGTCAAAATAAATTTATCTTTCTGTGTCTCCAAAGTCTATGTAATAGTCTGTTGAATTTCCATCATGTCATGACATTCATGATATGTTATTGTCAAGTAGAATATTCCCCATTCTCTACTACTGTGAATACCTGAAATAGTAAACAGATGTTGTGGTCACAAATTGTCTTAAGAAGTTTAATTTAAATTATCACTTAGTCCATGTCTGAATTTTAAGTGGGCATACCACAGACACAGAAACATCAGGGCTCCCTATCTGCACTTGTTCACCTCTGCACCCAGTGGCCCTACAGGCCTCTTCTTACATACAGGCCAGACATTCAGCCTCTCCATATCTCCTGCCGTCTGTTAAATCCCAGGATGATCTTCCAGTACCATTCCAGTCAAATCTGTTACCTGTGACGTCTTCCCTGTGGTGAAGTACCTGTGGTAAAGCTTAGCTTTCTGGCTGACTCTACAACTGAAGGGCATAAATTGCATACATTAAGGACTAGGGGGAACCCACTGAAATGTAGAGAGGGAAACTTAATCTCCTTTTCTGTCTTTGTCCATATTTATTTTATCACCATTTCTGATCTTCTCTTGTCTAGAGAGCCCTCAAATCCCAAATTGGCCATCCAGTCACTCTGCTTTTTCCAGTCACTCAGTTTTCCAAGGTCCTTGCACATCAGTATAATCTTCTTAAATTAGTATAACTAATGTACTAGTATATTAGTATAATATAAGAAAGTTATCCAATAACCTTCCTACTACAGTGTTCAGTTTGAATGTTGAAATATTGATGGAAGTTTAAATCTGCCAAAAATAAATTACATGACCGATCTTAATGACTTTAAATAAATGTTGATCACTTACTTTAACCTCTCCCTCCTTTATTAAAGCTCTTTATGTTGTTCCAGAAGTGGCAGGTAAGTGGGGATAAACTGAAGATTGGCTCTCTAATCTAGGGAGAAGGCTACGTAAATTGAGGGCAATCCCAATGCCCAAATGTCCTAAATGGCACAAAATGTACAGTCAGTCACTTCAGTTTCTCAACCCTTTCATGTCTCATCATCTAACCTTACAGCTGTAATGGGTCCCTTACCGAGTGGTACCTTTCCTGTTCTCTGAGGAGGCATGGGCATGGCCCTGAGGAATAGTGGAGGTTGGCGTTATAAAATATGGGCAGGATTAAAGGGTAAGTGGGTAAGTGAAGTCTTATTTTTGACTCAAAAGACTAATCTTAAATTTGTGTTTTTCCTATAGACATTGAAAGCTGCGATGAAGAAATGCTTGGAAAAATGCCTCGAACTAAATATAACTTCCATTTCCTTTCCTGCCTTTTGGACTGGAATCACTGGTATGAAGAAGAGTGAAACAGCAGAGATTATGTTTAATGAAGTTTTAACATTTGCCACACAAAATTTGCAACAATTAGCTGTAAAGTTTGTGATCCTCCCTGAAGAATTGGAGACACATAAGGTAAGTTAATATCTTAGAAATGTCCTGCGGTTTGTTCACATTCATTTACTCAACAGCATCTATTTAGTATCTCCAAAGTAAGATACAGGGTTTGTTAAGTGCTGTGGAGCATGATGATGGTCTAACTTGGTGAAATTTAATTTTTATAAATCATTCACCTCTGACCTAGTAAGCAATGTCATTGTAGAAGCCGTGTCTACCCCACTACCTAGCTTTTCTCTTGTCCTTTGTTGGCATTTATTCTTCCCTCTGCTCCTTAAAGGTATGCAACCTCCTAGTTTTGTGGGGTCCTTTGCTCCCCTTCTCTTTCCCACTTTCCAGCCTGTCTCCATTGTGGGTAGTTGCCATTTTCTCTCTCTCTACAAGAACACAAGCTTAGACTTGTTCTAGCTTGTGCTTTCCTGGAATAAGTGTAAATGTTCTTATTCCTCTTGCTGCCTTGCTAGACAGGGGGAGGTTTGTACTGTTTGCTGATTTCCATTGCTGACCTCAAGCTACCTATGTTACATCACTAAAGGAGGAACTGTAAAGAGACATTCACCGTAGAGTCTCATGAGTCAGTTTAAGCCAGCCCTAGTACACCACTGTCTCATCCACAGCTGACCTGCAAAACTGGTGAATTACCCAGTGATGTAGCTTATCATCTTGACAAAATTAAACATCCTGTCATTCAAATGAAGTTCACCAATTCCACCCACCACCCACTGCAGAGGACTATAACTAGGCCCAGATGGGTGCTCAGAATACATCCCTGGACTGTCCATAAAGCACCATATCCCTATAAGAGGAATTAGCCACAACTAGAAAGGAAAGTGGGGCTTCCCTCATCAATAAAGACTCAGTAACGCTTGGTCAGTAAAGAATCCTCCTGCAATGTAGGAGACCTGGGTTTGATTCCTAGATTGGGAAGATCCCCTGAAAAAGGAAATGGCAACCCACTTCAGTATTCTTGCCTGGAGAGTCCCATGGACAGAGGAGCCTGGCAGGCTACAGTCCATGGCGTCACAAGAGGTGGACACGACTTAGCAACTAAACCACCACCAGAAAAGAAAGTGCTCGTGCTCGTCAACATACAAGCAAAAATGTACATGGCAGTTCAACAATACAGAAAAGATCAACCATAGTCTGAGAGCTCCCATGGGGGCTAATAACAAAAGTGGTTGCCATGAGTTGCATCAGCCAGGTCCTGTGCCAAGAAGAAGCTAGCCATTATTGTCATCTCCATCTTACAAGTGGGACCAGAGATTAATATGTACATACCTAGTCCAGTGGCTGAACTAAGAGTCCAACCTCTTGTCTGTTGGTCTGACCCTAAAGCCTGTGTTCTGAAACACTAAACAAAAATACAGGGAAAAAAATATCTTGAAAGATGAAACAGCTTTCAGTTTTGTGACTCAAAGGAGAAGATTATCTTAAAAAGTAACTTATATTGACCATTCCTTCAGGCTTTTTTCAGTGTTAACACTACATTTTAGGGCTTCCCTAGTGGCTCACATGATAAAGAATCTGCCTGCAGTGCAGGAGACTCGTGTTCAATCCCTGGGGTTGGGAAGATCCCCTGGAGAAGGGAATGGCAACCACTCTAGTATTCTTGCCTGGGAAATCCCAGGACAGAGGAGCCTGGTGGGCTATATTGTCCATGCAGTCACAAAGAGTTGGACATGACTGAGTGACTAACACTTACTTACTACATAATATCCATGTGGAAGTATGACATGTCCATACACATATGTATACTCCTCTAGTCTTTTTCTAAGCACATCTTTTCCTCTTAAATAGGTCTTTCAACAAGGACTTTACATTCAGAAAGAATAGAGGTAGTTTGCACACTTCTTCACGGGGCTGGGGTGGGGGGGCATTACCTTGGCAATGTCCCTACAATCCAGAGAATGGATTTGTCAGACCTGGCTCAGGAAGACCAGCATATACTGAACTCACAATAAAGTGATACTTATGTTCACACACTGATGAATTTCCAATTCATGAATAACAATGAGCAAATAACTCCTCAGCTGACCTATATACTGTGTTCAGTAGTATTTCATGATGATAAGGCTCCTGGGTGGTGCTGAGTATGTACAAAAGGCAATGGATACTCATTCATTTGGTTATTTAACAAATATGTGTTGCATATCTACCTTGTGCCAGACACTACATCTCAGAATAAGAAACTCCTTACTAGGAACACTCCTCACATTCTTCACACGAGTTGTTGGTCTTTTGTGGACAGAACTGGGAAAACTGCCAAGTTCTTGCCATTTGGATCTGTATTTCCAAACTGCTTGTTATCCACACCTTCTAAATTTTTGGTCCTGATTAAGTTACAGTTTTCTTTCATTTTCAATTCAAAAGGCAAGGCTTGCCTCATTGATTTCTAAGCCAGGAATGCATACTGACTTTAAGTGAATTTGGGAAAGAGCTGATTTTTATCCATTTTGTGTTTGACAGCTATTGTTAGTCCATTTATCAGCAGATAATATTATCTTGTTTATTTTGGAGGGCAAGGAAGCTCCTCCCTGTTATGACTACTCCAGGTACTAAGTAAATATGAGGGCTTTTTTGCTCTGGAAATAGCAGTTGCAAATATAAGTTTTGAAGAAAAACTACTACAGGTTCAGTTCAGTCGCTCAGTCATGTCCGACTCTTCGCGACCCCATGAATCGCAGCACGCCAGGCCTCCCTGTCCATCACCAACTCCCGGAGTTCACTCAGACTCACGTTCATTGAGTCCGTGATGCCGTCCAGCCATCTCATCCTCTGTCGTCCCCTTCTCCTCCTGCCCCCAATCCTTCCCAGCAGCAGAGTCTTTTCCAATGAGTCAACTCTTCACATCAGGTGGCCAAAGTACTGGAGTTTCAGCTTTAGCACCATTCCTTCCAAAGAAATCCCAGGGCTGATCTCCTTCAGAATGGACTGGTTGGATCTCCTTGCAGTCCAAGGGACTCTCAAGAGTCTTCTCCAACACCACAGTTCGAAAGCATCAATTCTTCGGCACTCAGCCTTCTTCACACTCCAACTCTCACATCCATACATGACCACAGGAAAAACCATAGCCTTGACTAGACGGACCTTAGTCGGCAAAGTAATGTCTCTGCTTTTGAATATGCTATCTAGGTTGGTCATAACTTTTCTTCCAAGGAGTAAGTGTCTTTTAATTTCATGGCTGCAGTTACCATCTGCAGTGATTTTGGAGCCCCAAAAAATAAAGTCTGACACTGTTTCCCCATCTATTTCCCATGAAGTGATGGGACCGGATGCCATGATCTTTGTTTTCTGAATGTTGAGCTTTAAGCCAACTTTTTTGCTTTCCTCTTTCACTTTCATCAAGAGGCTCTTTAGTTCTTCTTCACTTTCTGCCATAAGGGTGGTATCATCTGCATATCTGAGGTTATTGATATTTCTCCCAGCAATCTTGATTCCAGCTTGTGTTTCTTCCAGTCCAGTGTTTCTCATGATGTACTCTGCATATATGTTAAATAAAAAGGGTGACAGTATATAGCCTTGACGTACTCCTTTTCCTATTTGGAACCAGTCTGTTGTTCCATGTCCAGTTCTAACTGTTGCCTCCTGACCTGCCTACAGATTTCTCAAGAGGCAGGTCAGGTGGTCTGGTATTCCCATCTCTTTCAGAATTTTCCACAGTTTCTTGTGATCCACACAGTCAAAGGCTTTGGCATAGTGAATAAAGCAGAAATAGATGTTTTTCTGGAACTCTTGCGTTTTCCATGATCCAGCAAATGCTGGCAGTTTGATCTCTGGTTCCTCTGCCTTTTCTAAAACCAGCTTGAACATCAGGGAGTTCACGGTTCATGTATTGCTGAAGGCTGGCTTGGAGAATTTTGAGCATTACTTTACTAGCATGTGACATGAGTGCAATTGTGTGGTAGTTTGAGCATTCTTTGGCATTGCCTTTCTTTGGGATTGGAATGAAAACTGACCTTTTCCAGTTCTGTGGCCACTGATGAGTTTTCCAAATTTGCTGGCAAATTGAGTGCAGCACTTTCACAGCATCATCTTTCAGGATTTGAAACAGCTCAAGAAACTTCATTATTAAAGTTCAGATGAAATGAAGATTCTAGACTTTACCTCATTATCTACCATCTTTTTCAATGAAGAATTACTGCCAATTGCCCAACTTTAAACAAAGAAGACCCTGTGTATGGTGGTTCCAAACCCCAGGAAAGATGAGTTTTTTTAAACGGATACTATGATAAAGGATCTACATGGCAATATATATAAATCTCTGTGTGCATACTGTCATATAATTAAAACAATAGCTAACAGCTTGAATATTTACAATAGCCTGGGTACAATTTTAAGCACTTTACAAGAATTGATCATTCAGTCTACAGTGTGGTGTGCATATAACTTTTTTTTTTTAGTTTTTATTTTTTAAATTTTAATATCTTTAATTCTTACATGCTTTCCCAAACATGAACCCCCCTCCCACCTCCCTCCGCATAACATCTCTCTGGGTCATCCCCATGCACCAGCCCCAAGCATGCTGCATCTTTTTAAAATGAATTTGTTTTATTGATTACAAGAACATCTGTCACTATTTGTCTTCTTCAATGATATACCCACACCTTTAGTTCAGTGCCTAATATATAATTTGTCATTGTTGTGGGGTGTGTGTGTGCTGTCATGTCTGACTCTTTGCAACTCCATGGTAGCAGGGCATTAATATCTATGAATGATTATATTTTGCTTTGGGATGCACATTCTCCTGTTTTATGCCAGATAAGAGTTTTCCCTTTCCATTTTTCCTATACTTGTTTCCCCTATATGTTCTAATAGATTGTAGTGCTGCATTGGCTGTTCCCGAGGACTTTCTTAAAGATTGCTTTAGATTTGTGACAGTGGGAATAGGGATGACAGAGTGGGTGAGGTCAGGTATGGTGAGTGCAAGTAAAGAGAGGGATTTTGATGACAGTAGCTAAAAGCCCCACTTAGGACTCTCCGCTCTGTTTTGCTTCCTGCAGGCTTTCATTGCTGAAATGGAAAAGAATAAGTTCAAGCTGCAGGGTCCCAACAATTACCCTGGTGGTGAGTAAGAAACTCATGGGTCTAGAAATATAGTCTCCCACTGTAGGCTCATTCTATTCTTGATCATCTGAACTAATGGAGGGGAGAAGATGAATACATAACCCACATATGTTTCATTGTGCTCCTGCCTGGATACCTGTGTGCTCTATACCTGGCCATGATTCTATTTTTGCTCATCCTAGTTTCATGATATGAGCAGAGAGAGGCTAAGTTACAGTCATAGTAGGTAATCCATAATGTGGGTAGTTCATTCACAAAAAGCTGGCTATATTTTTTCATTAGCTTACTAAACCAGTTAGTCTTTCTGTTTTGAATGGAGTGATGTCTAAATGGGGTTATTCATTAGTAATCATAGAAAATACATCTCAGTAATACCAGATAATAATAAGTAGATTAACCCAATGCTAGTCACCCTGAGGAATCAGTGGGATCATGATGGAAACTTTAAAAAACAAATAAAAATATGTATGGCCCAACTCTATAGATTCTAATTCAGGAACTCAGGGTCTGGGCCAAGCATGTATATTTTTCAGTGCTTCCTGGTCAGTTTGGCTGCTGAACCAGATTTGGGAATCACTGGATTAAACTAGTCCTGTTGTTGTTGGAGAAGAATTAACTTTGTCTTAGAACTTCATTCCTTTAGAGGAGTTTGAGTAGACTGAGATGGAATTGTGTCATGACAATTTAGATATGTAGTTCTGAAATAGTCTTTTTTTAAAAAGTAGATTTATTTATATATTTTTATTTTTTTGGCTGTGCTGGGCAACATGTGGGATCTTATTTCCCTGACCAGGGATCGAACCTGTACCCCCTGCAGTGGAAGCATGGAATCTTCATAACTGGACTTCCAAGGAAGTCCCCTGAAATAAATTTGTAATCCACAACATTCTATAGATGTTAAGAACCCCAGACATTCAACAAGCAATAGAAACTTTTAGGACATTTTCCATTCGGATCAAGATGATTTGCTTATTCACTTTAACATAGGAGTTAATTTATGGACTTTCAGTGTCCAGCAGTGTTGAAAATGAAGAAAAGGGAACTTTAAGAGCTCTGGCCTATGACTGCACCTCTTATGAGCCCATTTATCTATCTGAATAATGATGATAATGACAGTGTGGTGAGAATAACTGGAGATTATATATGTAAAAATGTTCTGTAAATTATGCAGCATTAAACAAAGGCCAGGGGGTAAATAATGAATGAGAGGATGGACAAACTCCTCAGGTGACCTAGAAGAGGGAGGGATGCCTGGTAGCTGGAAGGGTGCAAGAATGAATTCATGGACAAGACGATTCTAAGTTGTGCTTTGAGGATGACAAAATTTTTCTTTTTTCTTACAGAATTTTTTTATTGTTATTATACTTTATTTTATTGGAGGATAATTGCTTTACAGTGTTGTGGTGGTTTCTGCTATATGTCAATGTGAATCAGTCATAATTTTATACACACACACACATATCCCCTCCCTTTTTAACCTCCCTTCCCAACCCTGGCAATATTTTTCAATGGCCAGAGTTGGGTTGGTGGGGTTAGGGCACCCAATGTGAAGAAAACTCACAGAAGCAAACAAATGTTGTGCATGTTTGGGAAACCACAGTGAATGTAGGGAACCTAGATAGGAGGAGTTTTAGGAGACAACAATATGGAAGAGGAACATACAAATGTCCCTATATCATGAATCTGAAAAATGGGGTCAGACATTGCCATTTCAGTAATTCTTGAGGATATCTGTAAAGGAATTACAGCACAGGTTAATAACTGACATTAATGATGATGATAATCTCAGATAATTAAGGAAAAGTTGGACTGTTTAGGAAGGCAAAGAAGTATGCTTCCATTATAAATATTTAACTAACCAATAAAATGAAATATGTTTTGGTGCTAAAAGAGACTCCAATAATGTTTTGAACAATTTAGTTACCTGGAAGAACAACTCTTCTCTCCTGATAATGATGGATAAATGAAATATCACCATGTATTTTTAAAATTTTCTCCTAAAAAGTAATATAAGCTCCCAAATAGAACAAGGGTTTTTTTTTTTTTTTTAAGTATGTCATCAATTTACGAATCTCTTGTCATTTCTTACAGTTGTATAAAACTTTGGCTTTTATTGTTACCAGAGGGAGGCCATTCTCCCCCTTCTACTTCTAGGTATGTTCTGGTACTTTTTCATAGCTCCTGATACCATCCAGTTACTATGTGAATGGAAAAGATGCTAATGACCACTAATGAGATCCTGAGATCACTCACTGGGAAGCAAGATTTTGAGCAATGTGGTCGGGTTGCCCACATCTACAAGCTTCCTGGACACCACTTAGTCTTATAACTATGGGCATGTTACTTAATATTTCTGAATCAATTTCCTCATTTGTAATATGGAAACTACTAATAGTACCTACTCATCTCATAGGACTGTGAGAATTGGAAACAGAATACATATAAAGTACTTAGAATAATGCCTAGAAATAGTAAGTGTTCACCTTACTTTTTCCCCCTCAAAATATGTCTCCGAGATTCATCCATGTAGCTAAAAATTCCTTTTCATTGCTATGATATTCCATTGTTGAAGGACATCTGGGTAGTTTCTAGTTTCTTGTGAACTCCTCGTGTACATCTTCTGATAAACAAGTGCAAAAGTTTCTTTAAATAATACAATTATAGGAGTGGTTGTCCCACTTTTACATCTGTCATGAATATATAGGAATGCCAGTTGCTCTATATGTTCTCCTAAACTCTTGGTATTGTCAGAATTTTTGCCAATCTGGTTATTTTTCATTTCCCTGATTATCAAAGAAGATGGGCATATTTTCACACATATATGGGCCATTTATATTTCCTTTTCTATGAAATCTTTCGCCCAACTGGCTACTGGTTTGCTTGTTTTTCTTAATAATTTGAGGGAATTCTTTATTTATTCTAGATACTGCCTCATCTAGCAATTCCCTCTTAGCTAGTCCATTGGCCTCCCTCCTTTCTTTCAATTTGGATTCAGTCACTCTAATCTATCAGAGATTCTTCTTTGTATAAGTCTTTTCTCCTTGTGGAGGCAGATTGTGGAGAGAGGTACAGTGGGTGCATCGGAAACAAGTTCCATTTCCTTTTCTGCTGCAATATATACTGTGTTCAGTATCAATAGCTATAAAGTTCCAAATGCTGGTTATGGAGTTGCAAAATGTCCTGTCATAAAACAGATAAGATATAAAAAGGAATCTCAGGTTATGAAATTATGGGTATTTCCTTCTTTCATTATACTCTGATAATTTCTAATTTTTCCATAGTAAACATGTATATTTTTTTACAATCAGAAATACATGTCATTTTTTAAAAAACAATTTTCATTCTAAGTTCTATGGTTTTCAGAGATGTCTGATTTTAAACCTGGTGGTAATAAGAGTTTATGGAAAATCCTATCCAGTAAGAAATAATTGTTGGTTAACATCCAGGATGAGATTACAAGGTGAACTCATCTGTAAATTGACCAAAGCAACACAGCAGGGGCAAGACATAATAAACTCTGTGTTTCCAAGGAGACTCTAAGCTATGCTTTTAGATTTTCATTGTACCCAACACAGCTCTCAGAGATAGGTACTTAATTGAAGCTGCTACTGTTAAGGATGCTAAGGGCAAACACTGGCTATGGTGGTTTAAAACTCACCTGCCTTCTGTGGTTTCTTACGATAGTGTTTTCAGTCCCCCAGGAGACCAAAGAGAAGAAAGAAAACAGATTTCCTGTCATCAGTCTGATGGGATCCTACTGGGAAAAGGTAGATGAGGCCCAAGCGTGGATCCAGAGGATACTGAGCTCCAAGGATTGCTACATCATTGAGGACAAGCACATCCTCTACCTCGGAAAAAAGGAACACAATGATTTGTCTCTGCTTCAGGAAAACTTATGCGTCTCTATCTCAGAGATCGTCACCCTGGGAAGGGCACATTTAGAGATTAGAGGAGCTCAGGCTAACCTCATTGAGGCAGTTATGAACATTGAACAGATGCTATGTGAAGTTCAAGAGAAAATGGCAAGAACAAAGGAGCAAGTCCTTTGGAGCTTGTCAGGTGAGTAACTTTCTATTAAATTAGAAAGTCAGCTCTTCCAGCTTTTGAGTGTGAGCATTCCTATGTGTAAGTGGGTGAGAGAAAGAATGGAAGAGGAGAGAGAGCAAACTATGCTGGGTCTGTTTTAGGCCATAAACTTTTTTTTTTTTGGCTTGGTAACCATAAAAGGGCATAAACGTTTATAACCGTTTTTTGACTCTACCAGAAAGGTTAATTATTAGTAAATGAACACACACACACACACACACGCACACATACACAATTGGATTTACTGATGATGACATGGATTGCCTAAGAGGCAACTACATGCAAAACCCAGGGTATTCCAAGCCCAGGCTCTAGGGAAAAAAAGTACATCCCTAATTCTGCAGATGGAACATTCAGATACAAACACATTCCACTTATTTAATTCATTTCTTTGAGTTTTATTGGGGTTATTTATTGCTAGCAGAGTTAAGAGCCCTAAAATTACTTACTTTGAGCCTTCTCACCAGAGTAAATTGTTCATTGGAATTGTGAGATCCAGTCAAACATCACTCATTCAATGGGGCAAAATCCCTCAGGATAACTGTGAGAATTTGGGTCTTGAGAGATCCTTTAACTTAGTCCTAGAGCTCACTAGGAAATTACACCATTAAAAATACTGCCTTGGGAGACTGAGGCTAATTTTTTCATTTATTTGACTAATGTAAGCAGGTTAGTTATGAAACAGGAAGGTGAAAGTGCTGTGGACACAACTAGGTGAGGCACCTAACCCAGACTTGGGACATAAGGGAGAGGTGTTGCAAACGGAGAAGTGAAGACTAGGTAGGAGTTAGTAAACAAAGAAAGAACTTTCAAGAAATCAGACCATCGCTAGGCCTAGGTTATGCAAGACTTTATAAATCACATGAAAATATTCAAGGTTTTTCTTGAAATACATGGAGAACCTTGAATGATTTTAAGCAAAGACAAGGTCGCACTTGTATTTTAGAAAGATCATTGGTTGTAGTGTGGAGAATGAATTTAGTACAAAAATTCAGATGCATAATTTCAAAGAATACCTTATTTTCCCCATGTGTTCTTAAAAATAGTTCAGGCAGATATAGTCGAAGTGAGTGGGAGTTCACAATAAATGTTGAGTCTATACTCCACAGAAAACTCAGTGTCAAAAAACACGGACAAAAGTAATATTCAAGAATGAGACCCAATATTATTACTGAGCTTTTGAAATGTAGTGAATGTGGGTCTCTAAACTGACATTGATACTTCTTAAGAGAACAAGGTTGAAAATAATACTGATCTCCTCTAAAGCTTGTGACATTAAGTTCATTCATAAAGTCGGCCTACTTTCCCAGCCACTGGCAATTTAGTCATGTAAGTCCCCTGCTGTGCTGCAAGGTGGCATTTTTTGGCAGTTGGTGACTAAGCATAGTATTCCATAGCAGTGTTTCAGAGGTTCATAAACCCTCAGCCCCTTCTAATCAGGTTAAGATCTTCATTAACAAAATGGACAATTTTGAACATCAGCTGTCTACGTGAACAGTATGTTTTAAATAATAGAAGTTAGGCATCTCCTCTTTTATGGTACTCTTTTGATCTTTCCTGGTGAGTGTTCCTGATAGCAGCAGTTTGTGGATCTTTGAGTTTCCAGTGCTCAGCCCAGTGCCTGGCATGTAATAGGAACTCAGTAAATGTTTGCTGAACTCTGAGATGGTTGGATGGCATCACTGACTCAATGAACATAAGTTTGAGCAAACTCGTGGAAATAGTGAAGAACTGGGAAGCCTGGTGTGCTGCAGTCCATGGGGTGGCAAAGAGTCGGACACTAATTAGTGGCTAAACAACAGCAACAATATTATACTTTATAAATGTGAGTCATTACTCTCCAGATTTTTTTTTGTCATTTGCCACTTAGTTTATTTCATTTTGGAAGTTACCTCAATTTTTAAATAATTTTGTTAATACGTAATTTATATACCATGAAATTCATTCATGTAAAGTATACAATTCAGTGGATTTTAGTATATATATAGAGTTGTACAATGATTGCTATGATCTTATCTTTTTCATTTTTCACTGGAGAATAATTGCTTTACAGTGTTGTATTGGTTTCTGCTATACAACTCTCCACATTTAACTTACAGACTCTTCCTTTGAAATGTCCTGGCATGGGAGTTATCTGCTATGGAGTTATGTCCCTCCTGCTCTGTTGCTTTCCAGAGTTACAACTTGGCTCTGGCCCTCTCTATGAGTTTCTCTGAATTAATCACATGTTTTTTTGTGGTTAAATTGAGCCTACTCAGTTACATAATGTGCTGGGGAATAGGTCATTTTAGTATATTCAGTCTTAAGTCAAAAAGAAAGTAAACTGAAAGAAAAGAAGCCTTTTGGCGGGTTTTCATTTGTTCACCCATGTGTAGATATTTAGTCCAATAAGGAGCTCCTCTGGGCAATAAACGGATATCCCCTAAATGTAAAATTGGAATGAAGGAAAGAAATTAAGGAAGGAAAGAAGGAAAAAAAAGAGGGGAAAGGAAGGAAGATAGGAAAGACATTACACCATAAACTCAATCTCCAAATTTTGTTGTCCTTGGCTGGGTGGCATATGAATAACATATGTACTAAATATTCTGCCTTGCCTCTTACAGAAAGCACTGGGGAAAGCCAGGTTTATAACCTTAGATCTGTACTTACTAGCTTTGTGTTATTGAGCAAGTCACTTAACTAGTCTGAGTTTCTATTTTCCTGTTTGTAAAATTGTGTTAATTATTTCAGTGGTGGTGTTGTAATACTCAAATGACATAGAAATATGAAGCTGTTCTGAAAACTTTGAAGTGTTACATAAATGTCTGTTTTTCATCACTCCTTAATATTTTCTTATGTTTTTCTCTTTTTGTTGATTGGCATCCTGGCTAGAAATATAAACATTTCCTATTAACAAAACAACTATACATCATCATTATGGCATTGATAGGGAAAATATATATTAATGCTCTTTTTCCTCTTATCCCCTCAACTTCATAATCTAAATCAATCTGAGGACAAATTTATTACCCACCCCCCATTTTATCCTATGATTTCTCATGGGATTATAGCTGTCATTGCATGCCATAAATACATGAGGCATACAAATTAAACTGCTAATCTTCTCCAAAATTTTATAATTTATTTCATTTAATTTCTGCTTATTTATTTATTTGGCTGGGCTGTGCTGCTTTTGGGATCTTAGTTTCTCAACCAGAAATTGAACCCGGGCCCTGGCCATGGATACACTGAGCCCTAACCACTGAACCACCAGGAAATTCCCTCATTTAATCTCTTTACAAACCTTTTCCTCTCATAGATCACTGAGACAAAGTTTTATGTTACCTATTTTTAGGGCAGCACACTGATCAGCAACCAGAAAACCAGAATCAAGTGAAGGAAAAGACATTTCTGAAATGGCTAACGCTTTCAGCTCCAGAAATTCAGGATAAAAAAAAACAGTTTGAAGACTGTGGTTTGCGAGTTATAAAGGTATACTTAATTAAGGGAAGAATTTGACTCATCTTGCTATCATTCGGTTCCACAGCCAGAAGAAAAACTTGCCCACTGATGACTAAGCTGGTTGCTCATTGTCCTGTAATCCTAGGAGTTCGTCTGAAAGGAGGGCAGGGATGGGTAGGGATGAGGGGTATTGTTGGAATAAAGTGGTAGAAATGATGTTAGGATGTATAGAAGCGTAGTTTAAGACTCAGAGAAAAGCTATCTGCCTATCTTGAAACAAAATGTTTTATTACATAAAATATATATGTGTGTATATATCCCATAAAATATATATGATAAAAGAAGCATTTATCACACTGTATTGTAATTGTTTACCTATTTTTATCTCTCACTAAGCTATAAGCTTTAGGAGAGCAAAGACTGTGTCTGCACTTGTCCATTTCATTACTAGTTCCTGGCACATAGCAACGGCTCAGTGAATTCTTATTAAAGAAGGGACAGGGAATTTTGAAGAGATAGAAGTCAAAATAGGAGAAAGTTGGAGTCAGGAGAGACTCTTCTGCAACTTTATATGAAAAGCAAATCACATGCGAAGTAATAAACACATAAGTGCTTTTCTTTTTGAAGCAGAGTATCAGGCAATTTAAGTAGCATTTCTCCAGCATCTTTTTCAGTTTTTCATTTCCTTGGGCTGTAGGTAGAGAAGATAGACAATGTGCTTCTCATGGCTGCCTTCCAAGAAAGGAAGAAAATGATGGAAAGGAGAACCCTTGGAAAACCTGTGAGCTACAGGTTGTTTCAGCAAGTCCCACATCAGTTCTGCAAAACGGTATGCAGAGTCGGCTTTCACCGAGTGTACTCCGTGCCCTGTGGTAGGTGTCAGCCCCTCATAGTTGGGTTACTGTATGTGGGAGTTGGTGAGCAGACATCAGCAGGTGACTTACCACTAAGAGCATTTGTTGTTTCAGTGAGGGCATCATTTACACCTGGGATTTAGTGGTAAAGTCATTTGGAAAGGGTAATATTTAAAATTTATCTTTTATGTATTTTGTCACTGGTGGGTTTTATTTTGATGAAAGTGTTGGCAGTAAGAACTACATTTCACTGTTTTCCCCCTTTCTGTGTTTGTGGCCTCTCTACAGAGAACACCCTGGAGCTTTTTTTTTCCTTCTCTTATCTTGACAAAAAATTATCAACACTACCAAACCATCTTCCTCCTTAATTAAAAGAGCATTTTCCTGAATTTAATAAAGTTAGTCTTTTCTCTTCCATCCTTTTCATTTCCTGTAGCTGCTAGAGAATGAATTAGGCATCATCTGGCAGGTGAAATGAATATTTTAAGTTCCTTCCCAGTTATGGGAGTCCTATGTATAGTAGCTTCTGTGTCTCAGTTATACAAAAATATTGCATATTTTACCTCTGTATTTTCCACTTTAAATCTCTCCAGTTGAAGGTAAGTTTTTGTAGCCATCACAGAGGATACCTGGCAATGCAGCTTGATTTTGCCTGGTCCATTAAAGAGGTAGCTCTTGATCTTTACTTTCAAATACGTAGCATGACCCTTGTTGTAGAGCCTACTCCAAGTCTTGATTTCCGGAAAGCAAAGGGTCTGGGAATCATCTTCTCTTTGCCCCAGAGAAAACATAAGCAATACCTAGGGTAAAAATTGAACATGAACAGTTTTTCACCGGGGAATACAAACTGATAAATGAATCCTCACCAAGAAGTTTTTGAGTATAACCAGGAAAGTGATAATCAGTATGGTCCTTTCATTGGCAAAGTCTTAAGAATTCATGACTCCCATTTGCTCCTAAACCCATTGTAACTGGCTTTTCTGCACTCCACCACTGCCCCTTCTATTTTAACTTAAATTACTCCAAAAACATCAAGATCCTCCTATTTTCCAAATCCAGCAAGTGCCTTCTTTTCAGTTCTGTGACAGGTACTGCTAATTGCCTACCTGTCTGTATATATTTCTTCTCCAAACAGCTAAGACACACACCATTCTCCCAAGGAAGACAGTCCCAGACACTCATCTTATTTCATCAGTCTCAAGTTCAGGCAGTCTTCTCTTAAAGCTTAGAGGCAAAGCTATTGTCCTAATACACTCATTGTATAATGATGTGAGAGCGAGCAGGAAAATTGCAATAAAAACTCCCCATTTCGAAAGGGGAGAAGGAAAACACACAAGTCACTGGTCTGTACCACTAACTACATGCTGCTGAACTGGAATAGTAAGAACTCTATTCGGGGAGTGAAGTAAGACCCTTGTTTGCACTCTGGGGAAATCTTCATTTTGTATTGCTGCCTTTGGTCACTTCTAGGTGCACTGCTTACCAGGGGTCTAGAATGCTCCCAGGCTACTGATAGCTGGACTTGTAGGTGTTTTTTTCAGCCATACAGCTCCTTTAAAAACTAAGCAGCATGAGGCCTGTTTGTTTCTGGCCAAGTTTGTGTCTTTTTAACCCAGCCAAAGATCTTGTCTCCATCTAGTCTTTAAGCCTCAAGATTCCAGTCTTTTACCTACTGGCCTCTGTGCTCTGCTCATCTCCCTAGCCTTTAGCTTAACAGCCACTACCTTGAGGCAAATCAGACAGTAGATTCAGTGGGGAGATACTACTCATAAAGTGACTTGTGCCTATGTGTCTGGTGAGAATGCTTAACTGCAGGTGCCTGAAAGAAGTGTCCTCTGCTAGATAAACCACTCTTGTTGTTGTTCAGTCACTCAGTCATGTCCGACTCTTTGCAACCCCGTGGACTGCAGCATGCCAGGCTTCCCTGTCCTCCACTGTCTCCAGGGTTTGCTCAAATTCATGTCCACTGAGTCAGTGATGCTATCTAACCATCTCATCCTCTCCCGCCCCTTTCTCCTTTTGCCTTTAATCTTTCCCAGCATCAGGGTCTTTTCCAATGAGTCGGCTCTTTGCACCCGAAAGCCAAAGTATTGGAGCTTCAGCTTCAGCACCAGTTCATTCAGTAACTGCCTCAGGGCTTGGTCTGAAGTCAAGCTGTGGGGTTGGGATGTGATGGGGTCGGGCTCTGACTGTGTCTGAGGCCCAGTAAACCTGACACCTTTTCTTTCTCTAATATTCAGCCATCTTCTCTAACAGACAGGCAGGGTTTTAGCCCCTGGCATCGTATCCAAGCTCTAGGACACTTACTCATACATAGTAAAGTGACTGCAAGCTGCAGATCTGGAGATGTTTCTGTTCCTCACTGTGGGTATGTCTCAAGGGCCAGAACTAATGGGCAGGTGAACGATTACATGGCATGATTTCAGGGATACCAGAAAAGCTGCCCTGGGTCTTTGTTGCTGCACAGGCTTTTCTCTAGTTGCAGCAAGCAGGGGTTACTCTCTAGTTGCAGTGCACAGGCTTCTCATCGCTGTGGCTTCTCAGGAGTACGGGCCCTAGGGCATGTGGGCTTCAGTA
This sequence comes from Ovis aries, assembly GCF_016772045.2. Taxonomy (NCBI): domain Eukaryota; kingdom Metazoa; phylum Chordata; class Mammalia; order Artiodactyla; family Bovidae; genus Ovis; species Ovis aries. Next base: position 187,793,418 of record NC_056054.1, on the reverse strand, counting down.
TTTGCAGCTCCCAGCTCCAGAGCATAGGCTCAGTAGTTGTGACACACAGGCTTAGTTTCTCTGTGGCATGTAGAGATCTTCCCTGACCAGGGATCAAACCCATGTCTCCTGCATTGGCAGGATTCTTTACCAATGAGCCAGTAGGGAAGCCCTATTAGTGACAATTTGCCACCACTGAACAACTTTGGGTGTCTTTGCTTCAGATACAGGGACTTGAGATCAGGAACTGGTGAGTATTTGGAGGACTAGGGAGTGAATACATATTAGTACCCAAATAGGCAATACAGTTTGTCAGATCATAATAATCTTTAAATATTTTTTATCTTTTTAGACCAAAAATATGGAGCTGGAATATACTTCACCAAGAACCTCAAAAACATAGCACACAGGATCAAGAAAACATCTGCCACAGAAAAGCTGATCTGTGTGTTTGAAGCTGAAGTACTCACAGGCTTCTTCTGCCAGGGTAATGAGTTAAATATTGTTCCCCCACCATTGCAGCCTGGAACCATAGATGGCTGTGACAGTGTGGTTGACAATGTTTCCAGCCCTGAAACCTTTGTCATTTTTAGTAACACACAGGCTGTGCCCCAGTATTTGTGGACTTGCATCCAGGATCATGTACAGGGTTACTCAGGACAAATGATGCTCACTCCACAGCAGTCTTACAGTATGTTCTCAAGTGGCAGCTCTGTTGATTAACCTCTACATTATTTTAACAACAAACATGACCTTGCTTTGGAGGAACTAATCAAATAATAACTATCAGTGACTCAAAGAATGGTTTGAATATGTCAAATGGGTTGTCTTTATGGACTGACTGGGTGATTGAAGGATCAGCTACAAACCAGCATCTTAGTGCCTTCATCTTTGTCTCTGTCTCTTGGGGTTGGGGTGGATAGATACCAACTAAAACACTTTCAGGACTATTCCCTCTCCTTCAAGTTGTCTTTTCATCTTCTTTACCATAGGTAACAGCAAATATGCTTTATATGTAACAAAGAAATTTTCCAGTATATAATCCAGATCCTTTTATTTGTAAAATGATAATAGTGTAACATATTAAGACAGCAAGATGATTTCATATTTTGCAGAAAATCTTACAAAGTGCTTTGGATATCAAAATAAACACCTTTATCAAAGTAACTGACTCTGAAAATTATGTGTAAAATGAAATTATTTGGAGTGGAAGGATGCCAGAAGGCTGATATTCTACTGATCCCCTTTTTGGATCAGTAGAGCTTTTTCAACCAAAGCCACTCAAGCACCATGAGGCAAAATTATTAATTCATCCAATATATCTTGGCCACTAGATGTGTTTCAGTCACTTTCCAGGTACTGGGAATATGATGCTGGACAAGACAAATGTCTTCTTAAAGCTTCCAACCTAAATAATCACAAAGGCAGCTATGGACAGCTTACCAAGTGTGACTTGGTATAACAAAGAGGAATTACAAATTCTTTGGAAAAATTTGGGGAGGAGAGGGATACATGAATCTGGGGTTGGGAGGAAGTCCTTTAAAAAGAAAATGAAACTCAAGTTGAGACCTGAAGAATTTTTAAATTAGGTAAATTAAGGATAGAGCACACTGGGAGCAGAGTTGGAAGAGTTCTTAAAAAGCCTGAATCTACTTACTGACTGCGCTCATACTTGACTTCAGATTTCTGCTATGTAGTAGCCAGCTAATCTCAGCAGGTGTCTCTTTCTTATTCTGAGATCAATATTTCTCTACACTTCCAGACTTTTCTGACCCTCCTATCCTCAACCTCTTATCTAGAATACTTCTTCCTCATCTTACATTAACCAGCATTCTTTATCTTGAAAGAAGCATATCTACCATCTCATATGGTACTGCCCTTGAATTTGGGGCAAGAGGCATCCCACCATGGACTTCCAGTTTGAGAGGATTTCACTCTGACCTTCATCTGGCCATGCCTGTCTCCACAAGGTGAGGAATACATGGGGTCAAGAGAATGTATCCATTTGGGACCTGCACATCTCACTTCTAAGCCACCTACTAGGTACCTGGAAATTCTAATTTCCTGGCTAAATGTTTACAAGTCTGTTTCCAGGACCTAATTGGGCCTCTTCTCAGGTATTTCCTTCCAACGGTGGACTGTTCCACAGCCTACATCAAGAATGGTCATGGGGTGACTGTTTTCAGGAATGGAGCTTAGACATGAGGGCTGATATGTTCACAGGTCTGTGCATGAGGCTGTGATACAGAGCCAAGGGTGAGAGCACTGATCTGAAAGATCTAGCTTATGTTTAACAGAGATTTCAAAACATGATGGAGAACAGGCAGTGTTCACAAGGATAAGGAAAAAAACCAAATTCATACCAAGAATATTGAAACTGTAGGCCACCAAAGAGGTGAACTTAAAAGCAGGCAGAGAGGACAGTCATTCAAGTCACCTACAAACGAACGACAATTAGACTGACAACATATTCCTTGTTGTAGTTAGTATAATGTCCTCCCTCTGCCCTTGCAAACATGTCCACACCTTAACCTCCTGAATCTGTGAATTTATTACCTTACATGGCAGAAGGCATTTTGCAGATGGGATTAAAGTTACCCTTCAGATGGGAAGTTACCAGGATTATCCAGGTGGGCCTAATCTAATCACCTAAGAGATGGCAGCACGAGAAGAGTTTGATGCCCTGTGCTTCTTCTGAGATGTAGGGGATTATGTGCAGGGACCAGTGAGAAGCTTCTAGGAGCTAAGGGTGGCCTTTAACTGACAACCAGCAAGGAAACTGAGATCTTAATCCTTTAACTGCATGGAACTGAATTCTGTCAATACCTGGAGTGAACAAGGAAATGGACTCAAAAGCTTCCAGAAAGGAGTGAAGCCTTCTAACATTTGATTTTAGTCCAGTGAGTCCTACACATAACTTCTGACCTACAGAACTATGAAGCAGTATAGTTGTGCTCTTTTAAATCCCTAAAGTTGTGCTAATTTGTTATGGCAGTAATAGAAAACTAATCTGAAGCCTGAAGACATTAGTGTAATATTTTCAAAGGGCTGAGAAAAATGAACTATTAACCTAGAATTCCATAATTAGCCAAACTTCTATTTTGCCATAATTTTTGAATAAAGACACTCTCAGATCACCAAGAATGGAATTTACCAACAATAGATAAACTGTCATTAAGGAATTTAATATTTAAAGGATATAATTCAGGGAGGAGGTAGAAAACACAAAAATCTAGGCTGCAAGAAGGCAGGATAAACAAAAAATGATAAATATGTAAATGGTAAACAATTATTGTCTATAAACCAATAATTTGGAGATTAAATAAGACAAATAAAACACTGACTAAAAAGAACGATATAAAAAAGTAAAATGGTGAAGAAATGAATACAGTTAAGTAGTTAAAAGGGATTTAAAGTCCTTGTGTTATTCAAGAGATTAGTATTATTAAGTTTATTATGTAGATTAAAATTTAAGGACAGCCACTGAAGGAAGTAAAGTACCTAACTTCTAAATAGTAGACAAAAAATAAAGTAGTTAAAAATTCCAAAAAACGGAAAATTGGAAAAGAGGCAAAAAAAAAAAATCAGAGTTAGTTTAACCATGATACCAAAAAATAGACAACAGTACAAGATAGGAAAAGTACAGATATGCATTTACATAAATAGATTCACAAATTCTAATCAAAATATTAAGAAATGTAATTCAGTTCTGTATAAATAAATTATGGTCGAGTTGGGTTTATTTCAGAAATGCAAATATAGGTTAACTTTAGAATATCTACTGATGTAACTCACTATATAACTATATTAAAGGGTATGTTCATTGGAATATATAGAGAGAAATCATCTGATAAAGAATTTATAAAAGGATATCTACCAAAAACCTAGAGCAAGCATCATATTTCATGGTAAAACATTAGAGTGATTCCCTACAAAATCGGGAATGAGACAATGCTGCTTCCTATCACCATTTATCTTCAGCAGTGTATTAGAGCTTCTGTTAAGCACAGTAAAGAACAAACCAAAAGACTAAAAATGGAGAAACAAAAATGTCATTAAATCACTGTAAATATGATTGTTTATAGAAAGTCCAAGAAAATCTGGAGACAAATTACTAGAATTAATAAAATCATCCTGCAAAATTCTAAATAGGAATTTATATAAATCAATTTCATTTCTACGCATAAGAAACAGTAAATGTAAAGGCTTTTTTTAAACTAGTATAATAGCAACAGAAAAAATAATATAACTAGAATTAAATTTACAAAAGATATATAAACATTTCATGAAAAAAATGACAAAACATCATTGAAAGGAATCAAAGATGACCTAAATAATGGAGAGATATACTATATCTCATTAAGAGGAAGCCTCAATGTAATAGAGATGTCTATTCTCCAAAAACTTAATCTCATCAATTCAATATAATTTCAATCAAAATCTTAAGAGGTTTTCTTCATAGGAGCTGATGGAGTAATTATAAAAAATATTAAACAAAAAGGTCCAAGAAGATCCAAGGCAATTTTAACAAAAACAAAGTGCAGGTGACTTGACCTGTAATGTACTATGACTTATTATACTACTACAGTTATTAAGACGTGTTATTGGTGTAGGGATAGACAAAGAGACCAACTGAGCAGGATAGAAAGCTCCAAAACAGACCTGTGCCAATATGGAAACTTAAGAATATGTGTATTTTGAATACATATATCAAATGTATATGTATTGCTGCTGCTGCTAAGTCACTTCAGTCGTGTCAGACTCTGTGCGACCCCATAGATGGCAGCCCACCAAGCTCCCCCATCCCTGGGATTCTCCAGGCAAGAACAATGGAGTGTGTATATGTATTTACTACCCGCCAAATATGTAAATTTATATGATAAAGACAGAAGAATTACAGTGAAACAAATTAACAGGCCGGTTCTCCAAAACTGTCTAATAATCCTTGAAGAGGCCCAAAGGAGTCCAGAAAAGAATGAACCAACTGAACCTGAATTATTCAATATTATATGCATGTTGTGACAAAACTTCAAAAAGTAAAAAATTCCAGTTTGTTGGAAATAAGACTGTTTCAGACTTAAAAAACCCACTCCAGCACAGAGTCCGTCATGACTGAAAGCGACTTAGCAGCAGCAGCAGCAGACTTTAAAAAAAAAAAAAAAGGTCCTTAGGAAAAAGCAGGGCTTCCAGGTAGCTCAGTGGTAAAGAATCCGCCTGCCAATGCAGAAGACACTGATTTAATCCCTGATTCGGGAAGATCCCACGTGCTGTGCAGCAACTGAGCCCATGTGCCACAACTACTGAGCCTGGGCTCTAGAGCCCTGTGAGACAACTACTCAAGCTCATGTGTCACAGAGCCCATGCTCTGCAACAAGAAGTCACTGCAATGAGAAGCCGTGCACCATAACTAGAGAGTAGCCTGCGTCCTGCCACAACTAGAGAAAATCCTGAAGACCTACCTGAGCCAAAAATAAATTTTTTTAAAAACAGAAAACATCAACCAAATTAAACAGAATTTTCTGAATTTCTTCACTAAAACTGTAAATTCATTTGGAATCTTACTTCAGCTTCACAATTTCAAATTACTTCTATGCTTTAAAACCATTTTCCCTGGGGAAGAGAGATCTAACTTTTGATGACATAGAATGTGCTTCAGAGTGTTTTAAAAACAATGGGCATTTTAGATATGGAGATGGTTAATTTACATGTATGGATGTGAGAGTTGGACTATAAAGAAAGCTGAGCACCAAAGAATTGATGCTTTTGAACTGTGGTGTTGGAGAACCTTGGACTGCAAGGAGATCCAATCAGTCCATCCCAAAGGAAATCAGTCCTGAATATTCACTGGAAGGACTGATGCTGAAGCTGAAACTCCAGTACTTTGGCCACCTGATGTGAAGAACCGACTCACTGGAAAAGACCCTAATGCTGGGAAAGATTGAAGGAAGGAGGAGAAGGGGATGACAGCGAATGAGATGGTTGGATGGCATCACCGACTCTGTGGACATGAGCTTGAGTAAGCTCTGGGAGTTGGTGATGAACAGGGAAGCCTGGTGTGCTGCAGTCCATGGATTTGCAGAGTCGGACACAACTGAGCAACTGAACTGAACTGAATTTACAGATGCAAAGGACCTGACTGACAAACAGTTGATTTACCAAAGTAAGTCTGTATATACAAAATTGGTGGACATTTGGGAGAACTGGAAATAAATTCCTACAATTTTAAAAACCTGCTGCACTAATAATTAAAATCCTAACTCTTCTTTTCTTAAACACTCATTTGTACCAACAATAGCAAGACTTAGTACTATGCAGGCAGAGGAACAGAGCTGCCAAGTCAAAAGTAATTTTGTTTGGCTATATTCAGTTTTACCATTATGTAAAAGAATAGATACCATAAAGCTTCAGGCAGCTCAGCGAAATATTGATGAAAAAGGAAACAAGAAAGTATAAAAATATCCCATTGTATCACGGGACAAAAACATATCATTTTTTTTTAATGAGATAGAATTTTTTTTAATTTATTTATTTTAGTTGGAGGCTAATTACTTTACAATATTGTAGTGGTTTTTGCCATACATTGATATGAATCAGCCATGGGTTTACATGTGCTCCCCATCCTGAACCTCCCTCCCACCTCCCTCTCCATCCCATCCCTCTGGGTCATCCCAGTGTACCAGCCCTGAGCACCCTGTCTATGCATCAAACCTGGACTGGCAATCTGTTTCATATATGATAATATACCTGTTTCAATGCTGTTCTCTCAGATCATCCCACCCTCGCCTTCTCTCACAGAATTCAAAAGACTGTTCTATATATCTGTCTCTTTTGCTGTCTTGCATATAAGGTTATCGTTACCATCTTTCTAGATTACATATATATGCGTTAGTATACTGTATTGGTGTTTTTCTTTCTGGCTTACTTCACTCTATATAACAGGCTCCAGTTTCATCCACCTCATTAAAACAGATTCAAATGTATTCTTTTTAATGGCTGAGTAATATTCCATTGTGTATATGTACCACAGCTTTCTTATCCACTCATCTGCTGATGGACATCTAGGTTGCTTCCATGTCCTGGCTATTATAAACAGTGCACGATGAACACTGGGGTACATGTGTCTCTTTCTATTCTGGTTTCCTTGGTGTGTATGCCCAGCAGTGGGATTGCTGGGTCATATGGCAGTTCTATTTCCAGTTTTTTAAGGAATCTCCACATTGTTCTCCATAGTGGCTGTACTAGTTTGCATTCCCACCAACAGTGTAAGAGGGTTCCCTTTTCTCTACACCCTCTCCAGCATTTATTGCTTGTAGATTTTTGGATAGCAGCCATTCTGACCAGAGTGAGAGTACCTGATTGTGGTTCTGATTTGCATTTCTCTGATAATGAGTGATGTTGAGCATCTTTTCATGTGTTTGTTAGCTATCTGTATGTCTTCTTTGGAGAAATGTCTGTTTAGTTCTTTGACCCATTTTTTGATTGGGTCGTTTATTTTTCTAGAATTGAGCTGCAGGAGCTGCTTGTATATTTTTGAGATTAATTCTTTGTCAGTTGCTTCATTTGCTATTATTTTCTCCCATTCTGAAGGCTGTCTTTTCACTTTGTTTATAGTTTCTTTCATTTTGTAAAAGCTTTTAATTTTAATTAGGTCCCATTTGTTTATTTTTGCTTTTATTTCCATTACTCTGGGAGGTGGGTCATAGAGGATCCTGCTGTGATTTATGTCAGAGAGTGTTTTGCCTATGTTTTCCTCTAGGAGTTTTATAGTTCCTGGTCTTCCATTTAGATGTTTAATCCATTTTGAGTTTATTTTTGTGTATGGTGTTAGAAACTGTTCTAGTTTCATTCTCTTACAAGTGGTTGACCAGTTTTCCCAGCACCACTTGTTAAGGAGATTGTCTTTTCTCCATTTATATTCTTGCCTCCTTTGTCAGAAATAAGGTGTCCATAGGTGCGTGGATTTATCTCTGGGCTTTCTATTTTGCCATTGATCTGTATTTCTGTCTTTGTGCCAGTTCCATACTTTCTTGGTGACTGTAGCTTTGTAGTATAGCCTGAAGTCAGGCACGTTGTTTCCTCTTGTTCTATTCTTCTTTCTCAAGATTGCTTTGGCTATTCGAGGTTTTCTGTATTTCCATACAAATTGTGAAATGATTTGTTCTAGTTCTGTGAATAATATCATTGGTAGCTTGATAGGGATTTCATTGAATCTATAGATTGTTTTGGTAGTATACTCATTTTCACTGTATTGATTCTTCCAATCCATGAACATGGTATATTTCTCCATCTACTTGTGTCCTCTTTGATTTTTTTCACCAGTGTTTTATAGTTTTCTATATAAAGGTCTTTTGTTTCTTTAGGTAGATATATTCCTAAGTATTTTATTCTTTTTGTTGCAATGGTGAATGGAATTGTTTCCTTAATTTTTCTTTCTGTTTTCTCATTGTTAGTGTATATGCTAGGGATTTCTGTGTGTTATTTTTATATCCTGCAACTTTACTATATTCATTGATTAGCTCTAGTAATTTTCTGTTAGAGTCTTTAGGGTTTTCTATGTAGAGGATCATATCATCTGCAAACAGTGAGAGTTTTACTTCTTCTTTTCCAATTTGGATTCCTTTTATTTCTTTTTCTTCTCTGATTGCTGTGGCTAAAACTTCCACAACTATGTTGAATAGTAGTGGTGAGAGTGGGCACCCTTGCCTTGTTCCTGACTTTAGGGGAAATGCTTTCAGTTTTTCACCATTGAGGATAATGTTTGCTGTGAGTTTGTCATAAATAGCTTTCATTATGTTGAGGTATGTTCCTTCTATTCCTGCTTTCTGGAGAGTTTTTACCATAAATGGATGTTGAATTTTGTCAAAGGCTTTCTCTGCATCTATTGAGATAATCATATGGTTTTTATCTTTCAATTTGTTGATGTGGTATATGATGTTGATTGATTTGTGGATATTAAAGAATCCTCGCATTCCTGGGATAAAGCTCACTTGGTCATGATGTATGATCTTTTTAATATGTTGTTGGGTTCTGTTTGCTAGAATTTTGTTAAGGATTTTTGCATCTATGTTCATCAGTGATATTGGCCTGTAGTTTTCTTTTTTTGTGGCATCTTTGTCTGGTTTTGGTATTAGGGTGATGGTGGCCTCATAGAATGAGTTTGGAAGTTTACTTTCTTCTGCAATTTTCTGGAATAGTTTGAGTAAGATAGGTGTTAGCTCTTCTCTAAATTTTTGGTAGAATTCAGCTGTGAAGCTGTCTGGTCGTGGGCTTTTGTTTGCTGGAAGATTTCTGATTACAGTTTCAATTTCCGTGCTTGTGATGGGTCTGTTAAGATCTATTTCTTCCTGGTTCAGTTTTGGAAAGTTATACTTTTCTAAGAATTTGTCCATTTCTTCCAAGCTGTCCATTTTATTGGCATATAGTTGCTGATAGTAGTCTCTTATGATCCTTTGTATTTCTGTGTTGTCTGTTGTGACTTCTCCAATTTCATTTTTAATTTTGTTGATTTGATTCTTATCCCTTTGTTTCTTGATGAGTCTAGCTAACGGTTTGTCAATTTTACTTATCTTCTCAAAGAACCAGCTTTTAGCTTTGTTGATTTTTGCTATGGTGCCTTTTGTTTCTTTTGCATTTATTTCTGCCCTGATTTTTAAGGTTTCTTTTCTTCTACTAACCCTGGGGTTCCTCATTTCTTCCTTTACTAGTTGCTTTAGGTGTAGAGTTAGGTTATTTTTTTTGACTTTTTTCTTGTTTCTGGAGGTAAGCCTGTATTGCTATGAACCTTCCCCTTAGCACTGCTTTTACAGTGTCCCATAGGTTTTGCATTGCGTTTTCATTTTCATTCATTACTATGCATAGTTTGATTTCTTTTTTGATTTCTTCTATGATTTGTTGGTTATTCAGAAGTGTGTTGTTTAGCCTCCATATGTTGGAATTTTTAATAGTTTTTTTTTTCCTGTAATTGAGATCTAATCTTACTAAATTGTGGTCAGAAAAGATGATTGGAATGATTTCAATTTTTTTAAATTTACCAAGGCTAAATTTATGGCCCAGGATGTGATCTATCCTGGAGAAGGTTCCGTGTGCACTTGAGAAAAAGGTGAAATTGTTTTGGGGTGAAATGTCCTATAGATATCAATTAGGTCTAGCTGGTTCATTGTGTCATTTACAGTTTGTGTTTCCTTGTTAATTTTCTGTTTGGTTAATCTATCCATAGGTGTGAGTGGGGTATTAAAGTCTCCCACTATTATTGTATTATTGTTAATCTCCCCTTTCATACTTGTTAGCATTTGCCTTACATATTGTGGTGCTCCTATGTTGGGTGCATATATATTTATAATTGTTATGTCTTCTTCTTGGATTGATCCTTTGATCATTATGTAGTGTCCTTGTCTCTTTTCACAGCCTTTATTTCAAAGTATATTTTATCTGATATGAGTATTGCTACTCCTGCTTTATTTTGGTCTCCATTTATGTGAAATATCTTTTTCCAGCCCTTCACTTTCAGTCTGTATGTGTCCCTTGTTTTGAGGTGGGTCTCTTGTAGACAGCATATATAGGGGTCTTGTTTTTGTATCTATTCGGCCAGTCTTTGTCTTTTGGTTGGGGCATTCAATCCATTTACATTTAAGGTAATTATTGATAAGTATGGTCCCATTGCCATTTACTTTGTTGTTTTGGGTTCGTGTTTATACCCCCTTTCTGTGTTTCCTGTCTAGAGAAGATCCTTTAGCATTTGTTGAAGAACTGGTTTGGTGGTGCTGAATTCTCTCAGCTTTTGCTTGTCTGTAAAGCTTTTGATTTTCTCCTTCATATTTGAATGAGAGCCTCACTGGGTACAGTAATCTGGGCTGTAGGTTATTTTCTTTCATCACTTTAAGTATGTTCTGCCATTTCCTCCTGGCCTGAAGAGTTTCTACTGAAAGATCAGCTGTTATCCTTATGGGAATCCCCTTGTGTGTTATTTGTTGTTTTTCCCTTGCTGCTTTTAATATTTGTTCTTTGTGTTTGATCTTTGTTAATTTGATTAATATGTGTCTTGGGGTGTTTTGCCTTGAGTTGATCCTGTTTGGGACTGTCTGGGTTTCTTGGACTTGTGTCACTATTTCCTTCCCCATTTTAGGGAAGTTTTCAACTGTTATCTCCTCGAGTATTTTCTCATGGCATTTCTTTTTGTCTTCTTCTTCTGGGACTCCTATGATTCGAATATTGGGGCGTTTCACATTGTCCTAGAGGTCCCTGAGGTTGCCTTCATTTCTTTTAATTCTTTTTTCTTTTTTCCTCTCTGCTTCATTTATTTCTACCATTCTGAGATAGAATATCTTTTTAAATAGTTCCATTGTATTTATATTCTCCTTTACAAAATTCCTTCATTTCTGTAATATTTAGTTTAGTTCAGTCTCTCAGTCATGTCTGACTCTTTGTAACTCCATGAACTGCAGCACACCAGGCCTCCCTGTCCATCACCCAGCTCCTGGAGTACACCCAAACCCATGTCCATTGAGTCGGTGATGCCATCCAACTATCTCATCCTCTGTCGTCCCCTTCTCCTGCCCTCAATCTTTCCCAGCATCAGGGTCTTTTCCAATGAGTCAGTTCTTCGCATCAGGTGGCCAAAGTATTGGAGTTTCAGCTTCAACATCATTCCTTCCAATGAATACCCAGGACTGATCTCCTTTAGGATGGACTGGCTGGATCTCCTTGTAATCCAAGGGACTCTCAAGAGTCTTCTCCAACACCACAGTTCAAAAGCATCAATTCTTCGGCACTCAGCTTTCTTTATAGTCCAACTCTCACATCCATACACGACCACTGGAAAAACCATAGCCTTGACTAGATGGACCTTTGTTGGCAAAGTAATGTCTCTGCTTTTGAATATGCTGTCTAGGTTGGTCATAACTTTCCTTCCAAGGAGTAAGCATCTTTTAATTTCATGGCTGTAATCACCATCTGCAATGATTTTGGAGCTATAACGTAGCTTACAAAATTTGAATATGCCAGAGTTTCTAAAAAAAGTTAGAATAAGTTGCCAAACCAGACAGAAACAAAAATATTGTTATGAAAAATTGTATTCTTCTCACAAATTATTTTCTTAATTAGTCGTGTTCACAAAAGAGAATTTTACTCCACACTGCTTGTGGAGTAGAAGTAGGCATAACCACTTGTGAAGTAATTGGACAATATCTAGTATATTAGTTTTCCATTGCTGTGGAACAATTACCAGAAACGCAGTGTCTTAAAACACATTTATTATCCAACAGTTTCTGTGAGCTAGGGTTACAGGCACACTTGAACTGTTTCCTCTATTCAAGGTTTCACAAAGTTGCAATCAAGGTGTTCGGTTGTCTTCTCTGGAGGCTTGATTGGGAAAGAATCCACTTCTAAGCTCTCTAAGATTGTTGGCAGAATTCATTATCTTGTGGTTGTAGTGTTGAGGCTTCTGACTGGTTGCACCCAGGTTCTAGAAACCATCTACACTTCCCTGCCACCAGGCCCTCTCCATAGGCAGTTCTCAACATGAAAGCTTGCTGCTTCAAAGGCCAGTAGCAGTGGGTCTAGCTCCTGTCAGGTAAGATAGAGACATATAGTGCAATGTAATCATTTTTACCATATTCTATCGGCCAGAAGTAAGTCATAGGTCCTGCCCACATTCGAAGGGCAGGGCAAAAGCAAGGGGCAAAGACCATGGGGGCCATCTTAGAATTCTGCCTACCACATCTAGTAAAGTTTACGATGCAGTGTCTTAGGATCTAGCATTTTCTCTGTACCCATGAAGATACATACAAGAACATTCATAACAGCATTGTTTGTAATAGCAAAACCATTGTTCTATAAGGTAAACTTAAAAAAAATTTAAATACAAAAAGATTTAGTCAGAGAGACATTAGCTAACAAAACACTATGTATGGTACAAGAACATTTTTGTAAAAGTAACATATTTATAGGAATTCTGCTTCAGCAATGGACTACTATCATCTTGAACAAGTTTTCCCACCACTGATTACAGCTGGGCAAAATATAATAAACATTAAAGCACTGAGGAGCTTACCACAGCAGTGAGAACTTGTGGGTCCAAGATCTGGAAGAAAGGAAAGGGAACCGATCAGAAGTGAGCATGATGTTTGCCATTATCTTTCCACCTGAAGTTATTGCTAATTCTGAAAGCAGTGGCTGAAAACTTGTGTAGAGTTTTTGGCTGTCTCATGGGGTTGAAGAGCCTGAATCAAAAGGAAGAGTGAAGTGAAAGTCACGTTTGACTCTGTGACCCTGCAATTCTCCTGGCCGGAATACTGGAGTGGGTAGCCTTTCTGTTCTCCAGGGGATCTTCCCAACCCAGGGATTGAACTAAGGTCTCCCACATTGCATACACATTCTTTACCAGCAGAGCCACCAGGGAAGCCCAGGAATACTGGAGTGGGTAGCCTATCCCTTCTCCAGCAGATCTTCCTGCCCCAGGAATCAAACAGGGGTCTCCTGCATTGCAGGAGGATTCTTTACCAACTGAGCTATCAGAGAAGCCCTGAAAAGGAAGAGTGGCCCTAGTAAATACTTCAGATTGGTCAGGACCCACATGGGATACCCCAACTAGAAGAAAGGGTGAACTGGAAAGAAACTAGTTTTCACAGACCCTAAAGTCCAGCTCTGAATAATATTAATATTAGCTCCTGATTGGAATAAAGTGATCTGTCCTTAGCTCAGTGGTGGTGAGCTAAGTCATGTCTGACTCTTTTGCAACCCCGTGGCCAAGTCTCCCCCTTAGAACACATTCCCTTTCACCAGGGCCCTTGATCGAACTCAACACATCCTAGAAAACACACTTTAGTGGGAAACACTGATGTGGCAGAAAGACATCCAGGACAAATGAACACTGCATCGTATGGTCCTCTCTCCCGCTCTAATGTTACAGAGTTATCCCATTTCTTCCACCCTGCTTCTCCGTGTGTGTTTTAGGTTGATTTGATAAACCGTTATATGTGAGACTTTATATTCTGTGACCTCTGCTTGGCTGCCTTCAGTCTTTCTTTAGAAGCCACTGCTCAAAAAGAATCCCCCAAAGAGAATTCCGTCAAATTTAACAGTAAATTATTTGCCCCAAATTTTCGTTGGAGAACATTTGTTGAGAGTAAAGCCAGCGTTCATGTTTCGTTTAATTCCTTAATGAATTCTGATACTGCTCAGTGCATTACCAGGCAAAGCGGGACGGGACAGAACCAAATATGATATAGCCCGAAGTTTTCTCAAACGTGCTGCACGTGAACGCCTGAGCCATGAGGCGCTGACTTATAACTCTTGTAAAAATCCCTCAGCCTTCATTCATTCCATCAACGTGTTCTAGTTAACAACCGTGTCAGTGGCTAGCTATAGACAGGTGAGCGAAGATCGACCTGCCGCCCTGGAAGAACTTCGAAGACAAAACATAACTTTGCAATTCAGCCTAAGAACTACCGTTTCATTGTCACTCCAGCATGACTCTCCAACCCTTGTCATTAACTGCCCACCTTCTCAATCGGACCTTCTCCCGGACTCCAGACTCTCTCCACTGGTTCCCAGCTAACCGCCAGAGCCTCCAGAGAACAAGCTGAAAGACTACATCTCCCGGCAGCCTCTGCAGCAGAGTGGTGGAGAGGAACGCGCAAGTGCGCGGCCCGGCCCCCGCGCGCAGGCGCACTGCGAACGCCGGCTGAGCTAGGTCTCGCTGTGCTGGGTGCGCGGCGGCGGAGGCGACGAGCGAGGCCTGGTGAGCACCGCGCGGCGAGAGCCGACTCTTTCGAGGTTGTGTGTAGAAGACGGACGGCAGGCGAGCGAGCGAGGCAGAGGCTCACCCCAGAAGTGGCACCGGGATCGGTTGCCTTGAACCTGGTGAGTGCGGGGCTGTGGCGGCCCCCGACCCCTCCCCCTCCCGCCGGCCGATCCGGCAGTCCTCGGCGGGACCCAGGAGAGGCCCCGCGGCGAGGGCCGGCCGCCGCCTGTGCTCGAGCTCGGGTTCCTGGGCCTGGGCACTCGCGGCGCGTCCGTGCGTCACGGGCCCGGTTGTCCTAACGGCCGCGCGGCAGGCGGAGGGGACGGTGGGGGTGGGGAGCGCTGGTGTGTTCGCCATCGGGAACGCCGGTGGAGGCGAGGCGGGGCGGGGCGGGGCGGGGTGGCGCGGCAGCCGGGCTGTAAGCGGCGCCGGGGACTGCGGGGCGCAGAGGCTGCGGGGCGGCGAGGAGGCAGCGCGGAGCCGAGCAGGCAGCGCGGAGCCAGCGCCGCGGCCCCACGCAGACGGGCGTGGGGGCGGGGGTGGGCTGCGCAGAGTGTGCGTGACTGAGCCAGGTGAGAATAGGGGATGGGGGTGTGTGTAAAAACCCTAACTGAGGCAGTAGGGAACGGTCTGGTCTCGGAAATTGTCAAGTTTCAGCCAGAGCCGGAGGTTCGGGGGAAGGGGCAGGGGAGTGGAGACGGCCGACTGCAGTTTACAGATGTCATAACAACATGGGCCTGAAGCGGCTGACAGGGGTGTGGTAATTATAGGAATGACAGAACTTAGTCTGCACACAGCGTGTGTCAGTGGTGATGCGAGAGAAGCTC
Source organism: Ovis aries (assembly GCF_016772045.2). Lineage (NCBI taxonomy): Eukaryota > Metazoa > Chordata > Mammalia > Artiodactyla > Bovidae > Ovis > Ovis aries. The sequence goes on along the minus strand of NC_056054.1, from coordinate 187,777,872 downwards.
AAAATGGGAGGAGAGGACTGAAGGATGACTGGAGTCCGGGAAGCCGTCATGAAGGAATGTTTTCGGTTTGAATGGAAGTATTTAATGTTCGGCTTCTAAGCAAACGATGTCAAGATAATTGATTTTTAAGGTTTAAATTCTGAATAAACAGTTTGGAAGTAATTTTTCTAAGCATACTATTAAATAACATTTCTAACTTTTCAGTCCTCTTTTCCTTTAATAAACACTTCCTTAAAAACCTGTTTCTTAACAGTAGATGAGTAAGTGATGTTTCCCTTCATGTTACTTCAAGGCTCATTATTTTTTTTTTTTTATTTTTTTTTTTTTCAAGGCTCATTATTGACATTTTCCCCTTGTTCTTGCGTTTGTAATATTTTGAAAGTAATTCACAAGCTATTCCCCTTCCATTTTAAAGATTGAAGAGATGAAATTTTAACTTCAAAGGAAAGGAAGGATGAACTCTGTTGTACTTTTACTGAAATAGTTTATTCTTTGATGGCACTGTTGTGTTTAACACGGGGTTTTCAGTTGGAGAACTTGAGAGAAGTTAAAGGGGTAACGTTTAATGAACTTTTTTCCAGATACTGTGCTAAATACTTTCTGTAGAGTAAAAGGTTTAATGCTTACAGTAACTTTGAAGTGTGTTATTTTTTTCCTTTTCTACAGATTAAAGCTTTGAGGGTTAGAGAAGTTAAGTAACTTACCTAGGTGTTGCAGCTCTTGTTAGAACAGAATCACTGACATTTTAGGAATTATTTCTCCTCTCCTTTCATACTTCTTGGTTGTGTTTTCTTTTTTTGGTCCATTCATATGCTCAGAGACTGGGGATGTGGACATGATCAAGACATTGTTCCTGTCCTCATGGAATTTGTAGTGTTGCAGAGAAGACTAATAGATAAAGACTATAAATATTGACTGCGTAAAATTTTATCGGTCATTATAATTGAGCGGGAGCTGTACTAAAAAGCAAAGGAAGTTCAAATGGAATCAAACAACGCAAGCCTTGAGTGTTTACAGTCTGGTAGAGAAGCAAAACATGCATTTATGAAAACCTAGACTAAGCTAAATGATAGAAATTAACACATCACCAGTGTACTTGCATTATGTTACTTTAGATCCTTATAGAAATTCCTTCACAGAACTGTGAATTAATATTTTGTACTTTAACTTTTATCTAGGATTGGGACATGAGAAAGGGAACATGAAAAAACTCTTCCTTGCTACCCAAGACACTGTTTATAATTTATTTACTGATCCTTATAAAGTATAAACCTTAAAGACGGGTTCTTTTAAGCCCTCAGTGACAGGCCTTTTTGATTTTTTTCTTTGCTTTACAAAAAAATTTAAACAAATGACTCTTTTTATTAGATCATTTCTATTCGTAAGCCATCCTGTTTGTCTTTATACTTTGGCTATTAGGAGGCTCAGAGCTGTGATCAGCTTTGGTAATTTTCATAATTTTCCTTTGCTTTAACTGTGTTATAAACTATACCAGATAGTCTGGAATTGCTGCTCTCAGTTGTTTCCTGGACTACTTGTTCTCTGTTGCTCTCAATTTTATTTTTACCTTTTCCCTCTCATTTGAGAGTAGGGTTTATTTATTTTATCTGCAGTATGTTAGCATAATGTTTGTTGAATTAATGATAAAGTCTTGATGGTTTATGAATTTGTTTTTAAGTCTGTCATTGTTTATAGAAGTATGTGTGCTTTGTATAAAATCAGTTAAGACTTTTGGCCATGCAAGTAAAGGTGACTGACATAAAGATAATTCCCTGTTAGATAAAGATAATTCCCTGTTACTCTCTTTAAGGTTTCTGTATTTTGCAGGGTATTCTGAATTCAGCCATAATAATGGAAGAAAACATTGAAAATGGTAAACAATTCAATTAGCTGATTGGAGCTGATTTCACTCTATTCTTGCTGCAGTAAGCAGGAGGTGGCCCCAAGCCAGCTGGGAGCCAGATAGGACCTTCATTAGAAAATTTTTAAGTCTTTGCAGTGACAGAGCAGGAATGAAGACTGATGGAACATTCAGTTTTTTGTTTGTTTGTTTTTGAAGTTGATAATGCTCCTACACAACAGACCTTAGCGATAAAATGGTTCTGATCGAATGTATTAGACTAATTGGAACAGTGTTTGAAAGCAGGCAATAATCCAAAATGTGGATAATGAGGATAATCTCCTTCACATAATAAGAATAATGCTGCACTTCATATACAAAGATAAGTCTGCTTACTCATCATGATTGATTTTTCAGTGTGAGGAGGGATATGTGCTGAGTTGTCCATGAGTCTTTGTATTCTGTGACCAGCAAGGCAGCTTGGGGTCAAAATGGGGGTTTTTAGCTAGGGAGCAGAAAGACAAGCAAAAGTTGCTCTAACATCTGTTGATGGGTCAAGTACTACATCAGGTGTTTTCACCTGATTATCCTGCAAAACCACATTGAGAAGGTGGTTACATGTATAGGATGGTTAAGTAACTTGTCCTACTTTACAGAGTTAAGTGGTGGAGTTGGGATTTAATCACAGGGCTATTTGTACTATGTTCTCATCAATCGTTAAAGCTTGATTTTGTCTTGGTTTGCGGTTCAGTCTTCTGCTCCTCAAACTAGATATAGTTTGTTTAACACCAAGAAATAATATTGTGAAGATCTAATTTACTAAAAGCTGAAAGGCCATTGGAATTCCTTGCTTTACTGACAATAAAAAATACAATTTTTAAATTAGAATAGTATCTGTAAAACAACCGTTCCCTTTCCCACCCTTCACACTTGAGAGGCTACTTATTTATTTCTTTTAGCTGTTTCCTCTTTCATATTTATAAATAACTTGTTCCTATAGCTGTTTCTTGATACAGCAATTTTAGGCATTATCTATTGACTTTCCACGTTTACACATATCCTTTAAATATATTTATTTAGATGTTTATTAAGTCGGCGTTTAGTTATAACTATGTAAATAATTATAGCAGGACCATGCAGTATATTATGATAGCATTTATTCTTTTAACCAGTTTTTGTTTTTCCAGGAGTAATACCTGTTTTCCCTTTTCCATTTTGAGACAGCTGTCCTAGAACCTTCTATCCTTTTAAAGCAATCTGGACTGATTACTTTCTAGGCTTATTGCACAGCTGTCACCCTGAAACTTCTCTTTATGTCACCTTAAAATTTTCTGTGCCCTGCTCCGATATTGGATCTCCTATTTTCCATGTTTTTTTTTCACTTCCAGAGAAAGGGTACCTGGGAAGCAAAAACTTTGTTTTTAAGATCTTGCATGGCTGAAAAAAAATCTTTATTTTACCTGTGCATTTCATCAATCATTTGTCTTGAGTATAAAAATCCAAGTTTAAAAAGTTTGGAAGTCATAGTTCCGTTGTTTTCTGCATTCTAATGTTGCCATTGAAATCCATAGCCATTCTTATTCCTCATTTATATGTGACCTTCCCTGCCTTTTTCCCAATCTCCAGAAGCTTTTAGAGTTTTTGTTTTAAACCCCTGAAATTCCATAATGTGTCTAGATTTTTTTTTTTCTTTTTTAAGGGCACTCAGTGGGTCCCTACAAGCTGGGGATTTGTGTCCTTTAGTTTTGGCAAATTTATTATTATTAGGGCTTTAGGCTTCCCTGGTGGCTCAGAGGTTAAAGCGTCTGCCTCCAATGTGGGAAACCTGGGTTCAATCCCTGGGTGGGGAAGATCCCCTGGAGAAGAAAGTGGCAACCAACTCCAGTATTCTTGCCTGGAGAATCCCATGGACAGAGGAGCTTGGTAGGCTACAGTCCACGGGGTCACAAAGAGTCAGACATGACTGAGTGACTTCACTTTCACTTTAGGTTAAAAAAAGTTACACTTAACTATGCTTCCCATTTTTGGACACTATCATCAGACTATACAATCCTCTTTCATTTCTGAACCCTACTTCCATTACTTTTTCTAGTAGGTACCCACTGCATTATGGCTGATACATTCCTTGATTATATATGAATCATGAAATATGTAGTGTGTTGTGTGTATGTATATTTAGTTTTTGTATTGTGTTATATACCTTGTTTGGCTTCTTACTATTTTTACTCAGCATTGTTTTGGAGACCTTTCTGTTTTGTGTGTACATATAATTGTGTATAATGTAGAATTCCATAATATGCACATACCACATTTTACTTCTTATTCCCTAATCACTGACACCTGAGTTGCCTTCCTGGCATCACAAGTACACTGTGGTAAATATACTCTTATTTGTACATCCTTATGGACCTGTGTGAGAAGTTCTCTGGGATACATGGCCAGGAGTGGGATTCTTGGGTTATAGAATAGGAGGACTAGCTTATGTGCCTTCTAGCAGTGAGGAGGCTTCTTGTCTGCCCACATCTTTGCCAGTATTTGATTTTATCCAACTTCTTTATTTTTGCAAATCAGGTATAAAATGATGTCTTGTTTTAATTTACATTCTCTGATAATTAATGAATTTGAGCATCTCGTATCCATTCAGGTTTTCCCTTTTGTTGCTTGTGTGTTTTGTCCTTTGTCTGTCTTTCTTTTGGGTTTTCTTTTTTGGGGGGGAGGGTTTCTTTTATTTTTTTTGGCTGCACCCTTCTATGCAGCTTGCGGAATCTTAGTTCTCCAAACAAGGATTAAACCCAGGCCAGGGAATTGAAAGCCTAGAATCCTAACCATTAGGCCACCAGGGAACTCCCCTTCCTGTCTTTCTTTTTGGTTTGCAGGAGTTTTTTGTGGAGATTTATTGATTATAGGATTGAAAAATACCTTCTCTTGTCCTGCCATCTTTCTGTTGGTTTTGTCCGTGGTATCTTTTATTGAATGAATATTCTAAATTTGATTCATTGTTTCTTTGATAATCTCTTGCTTATTTGATTTTTTTGTCTCTCTTGGGATTTGTTTAATTTGGGTATTAGAATTTTTTGGTCATTTAAAATTTTTTTCTTTTCCTTCCTCTTTTCCATCACTTAGTCTTTTTGTTCTGTTTCTTGAGAGATTTTTAAAAAATGTTATCTTCCAACCCTTCTATTGAATTTTAAATTCCTGTTCATATTTTAATTTCTTAGAGCTCATTGTTATGATATCTTTCTATTTTTTGGTAGACACTATGGGGCTTTCAAGGTGGCTGAGTGGTAGAGAATTCACCTGCCAGTGCAGGAGATACAGGTTCAATTTCTGGGTTGGGGAGATTCCCTGGAGTAGGAAATGGCAACCCACTCCAGTATTCGTGCCTGGAAAATTTCATGGACACAGGTGTCTGACTAGCTGCAGCCCATGGGAGCGCAAAGAATTGAGCATGACTAGTGACTGAGCACAGCACCTCATTCTACCTTTAGAAATGCCTGGGGGGCCTCCTGTCTCTGAAACCTCCTGCTTGTGAGCTGTATGAATCAGCTTCTTACAGGTGCTTCAGTTCAGTTCAGTAGCTCAGTCGTGTCCAACTCTTTGTGACCCCATGGACTGCAGCACACCAGGCTTCCCTGTCCATCACCCAACTCCCAGAGCTTGCTCAAACTCTTCCATTGAGTCGGTGATGCCATCCAACCAACTCATCCTCTGTTGTCTCCTTCTCCTCCTGCCTTCAATCTTTCCCAGCATCAGGGTCTTCTCAAAAGAGTCAGTTCTTCACATCAGGTGGCCAAAGTTTCAGAGTTTCAGTTCAATATCAGTCCTTCCAGTGAATATTCAGGACTGATTTCCTTTAGGATGGACTGGTTGGATCTCCTTGCAGTCCAAGGGACTCTCGCGTCTTCTTCAACACCGCAGTTCAAAAGTGTCAATTCATCTGCGTTCAGCTTTCTTTATGGTCCAACTCTCACATCCATATGTGACTACTAGAAAAACCATAGCTTTGACTAGACAGACCTTTGTTGGCAAAGTAATGTCTCTGCTTTTTAGTATGCTGTCTAAGTTGGTCATAGCTTTTCTTCCAAGGAGCAAGCGTCTTTTAGTTTCATGGCTGCAGTCATCATCTGCGGTGATTTTGGAGTCCAAGAAAATCTGTCACTATTTCCATTGTTTCCCCATCTATTTGCCATGAAGTGATGGGACTGGATGCCATGATGTTAGTTTTTTGAATGTTGAGTGTTAAGCCAGGTTTTTCACTCTCCTCTTTCACCTTCATCAAGAGGCTCTTTAGTTTCTCTTTGCTTTCTGCTATTAGGGTAGTGTCATCTTCATATCTGAGGTTATTGATACTTCTCCTGGCAGTCTTTTTGATTCCAGGTTGTGCTTCATCCAGCATGGCATTTCGCATGGTGTACTCTGCATATAAGTTAAATAAGCAGAGTGACAGTATACAGGCTTGACATACTCCTTTCCCAATCTGGAACCAGTCCATTGTTCCATGTCTGATTCTAACTGTTGCTTCTTGACCTGCATACAGATTTCTCAGGCGGCAGGTAAGGTGGTCTGGTATTCCCATATCCAAGAACTTTTTTACAGTTTTCTCAGTAAAAGGCTTTAGCGTAGTCAATAAAGCAGAAGTGGATGTTTTTCTGGAACTCTCTTGCTTTTTCTGTGATCCAGTGGACGTTGGCAATTTGATCTCTGGTTCCACTGCCTTTTCTGAATCCACCTTGAACATCTGGAAGTTCTTGGTTCATGTGCTGTTGAAGCCTGTCTTGGACTGCAAAAGATCAGTTTTTATCCCCAAGAAAGGCAATGCCAAAGAACGTTCCAACTACTGCACAGTTGCACTCATCTCACACGCTAGCAAATACAGGTGCTTAGGCTTCAGAATTTGCCACTTAACTAGTAAAATATCATTAGATCATCTGTTTTAAGGATTCTAAAAAAGTTTTTGACATCTCATCTGTGACCTTTGATACTCTCTTTTTGTGTTCTATCTTTGTAGTTCATCGTTTTTTAAAAAAAAGTTATAATTTTGGTATGGATTAGTCTACCAAATCCATCATTGTATTTCTTAAACTGTTTATCTTCTGGTCTGTTCAGTCTCTCCATGGTATTTGAGTGTTGTATAATCAGTACTTTAGTGTTGAATAAAATTAAATTTCTGAGCATTAAGATGTTAATATGATTTGGGAGAAAAGCACATACATCCTAAAATGATAAATCTTAATTTAAATTTATGAGAACGCTTATAAGTGTATAAGTGAAGTTGCTCAGTCATGTCCGACTCTTTGCGACCCCATGGACTGTAGCCTACCAGGCTCCTCTGTCCATGGGATTTTCCAGGCAATAGTACTGGAGTGGATTGCCATTTCCTTCTCCATTTAAGTGTATACATAATAGATATATTAAATTCAGTAATGAATATGAATTGGATAAACACAAGTCCCCCCACTCCCATGAAGAAGTCCTTTATGCCTTTTTGGGGGAAAGGTTTCTGTTAAAAAAAATCTAACTTATAAGGGAGGAGAAAGTTTTCACTGTTGATAAAGACCTGAAGTATTCAATCAGAGGGCTTCCCTAGTGTCTCAGATGGTAAAGAATTCGATGAAATAACATGTTGAGTTGATAAAATTCTAAAAGTAAAAGTAAAGAAGTTTACTTTTTAAAAAAGTAAAGAAATTTAATGTTTTAGTTAGGCCGGGAAGCCTCATTGTAGTAAATTATATGCTTCCACCTTTACTTTTTGAAATTTTTCTTATTGTATAGTTAGTATATTATCTACTATAGGAAAATTGGAAGATAAAAGAGAATATTAATTTACATTTCAGGTTTTTATAAGTTATGAAATATTTTTAAAAATACAGAGGATGGTATAGATTGGGGTTTTGTTCCCACCATCCAGATTTTTCACGTGTTAATGTTCTGTTTTTCTTATTTCCCATTGTATTATGTGTCATAGCCAAGCCCTCATTTTGGAATTTTTAGGTTTACAAGTTTTCAAGTATCAGTCATTCTGCTGTCATCATTCTTATATATAATATTGATTTTATTTTCTTTGGGTACATTCCAAAAGTGGAATTACTGAGTCTTGGGGTGTAAATTCCCAAAATCTTTGGTAAATATCTTCCTTTAAATGTTTGAATATTGAGAATGTCTTCGTAGAGCCTTGCGCAATGGAAATCCATAGATACTGGAAGGTCGAAGGTTATAATAAATGTCTCAGTTAAAGAAGGTCTGAAGCTGAGACATGAAAGAAAGGATGGATTTCTGTTAGATTAATAGAGTTGAAGCTGTAAGATGTAATCAAAGATGAACACCTTAGAATCATATTTGTAGCATTGACTTCTCCCAGATGAGGCTTATTGCAGGGTTTTTCAAAACTTGCCCGCATTGAGCACAAGAATGTTGTCACTAAAATAAGATACTCTACTGATTTTACAGGGAAGATATGGGTAGGATATTTTAAATTCCATTTTTCTTTCCTAATTTTTATTAAAATATTTTTAAGGGACCTGTTACTACTTGACTCCAGAAGTGAAAATCACTCAGTTGTGTCCGACTCTTTGCGACTCCATGGACTATACAGTCCATGAAATTCTCCAGGCCAGAATACTGGAGTGAGTAGCCTTTCCTTTCTCCAGGGGGTCTTCCCAACCCAGGGATTGAACCCAGGTCTCCAGCATTGCAGGCGGATTCTTTACCAGCTGAGCCACAAGGGAAACCCACTTGACTAGAGGTTGACAACAAATGAATAATAAATATTTACAAATGGGAGAGCATATACTCTGGAATGCAAACTCGCACCTCTCCATTCTCTAATGAAAAAATAGATTCCAAAAATATTCACCAATGAACTGAAAATTTTCTATACTTAAGATTCATTTATGGTTAAATTTATAAATCTGTAACTTGCTTATTTTGCAGTCATACTTTCTTATAGTTTTGGTTTTTTAATGTCATGTTTAATGTACATGTCATGTTTTCTTATAAAATTATGCTTTATTTATACAATGGATTAAATATACTAACATTTTATAGTGTTGCACAAAGAATACTGTGAATGTTAAATATTTACAGTGGTTAGCATGTATTTGGGATTTATTGACTGCTTGGATTGACTCAGCGTACTGAATATAGTGTATACCAATATAATAAAAATGTCTCTGCACTCATTGTATTTTGGGTATAGATTGGTGATGAAGAGTGGAAAGAGTATTGAATTAATCAAGGCCAAAGGAACTTGTAGGGCAGAGAAGTTCAGATTTGATCTAAGAAGTGCTAAAAACTCATTCTAGGTCCTTTAGTTCAATTGACTTCAGTCGCTCAGTTGTGTCCGACTCTTTGCGACCCCATGAATCACAGCACGCCAGGCCTCACTGTCCATCACCAACTCCCAGAGTTCACTCAGACTCATGTCCATCGAGTCGGTGATGCCATCCAGCCATCTCATCCTCTGTCGTCCCCTTCTCCTCCTGCTCCCAATCCCTCCAAGCATCAGGGTCTTTTCCAATGAGTCAGCTCTTCCCAGGAGGTGGCCAAAGTACTGGAGTTTCAGCTTTAGCATCATTCTTTCCAAAGAACACCCAGGGCTGATCTCCTTCAGAATGGACTGGTTGGATCTCCTTGCGGTCCAAGGGACTCTTAAGAGTCTTCAACACTACAGTTCAAAAGCATCAATTCTTTGGCGCTCAGCTTTCTTCACAGTCCAACTCTCACATCCATACATGACCACTGGTTCTTAGACATTGAAATTATGCAGTGACAAAGTGTTAAGATTAATTTGAGAGCTGTGTGAAGGATGAATTAAAAACCAAAGAGTCTGAGGTTAAGGAAGGGTGGTTAGAGCTGTTGCAGTTATCTAGCTGTAAAGAATTGGACATGACTTAGCAACTGAACAACTACAAGTTATCTGTCTGTATGATAGGCACCTAGATCAGACGGGTGACCGTGAGAATAGATAGGAATAGATAAAATCAAACACTTTGGATGGAATAATAGGCAAATTTTGATTATTTTAACTAAATAGACATAAGGGGAAATTGGGAGATTTCATTTTGGAAGAGTACATTTCTGTTTTACCACGAGTTTTGCATCTTGGTTTTAACTTTATTGCTTTTGGGGCTTTATTTTCCTAGAAAACGAGAAAAATCGGGCATAATGTCTTTAATTTTAAAGGTTTCTGGTTCCTGAGAGAGTGCAAAGTTATTGACAGTAACTTAAGTTTTTAAATTAATCACTTAGGTGATAATATCCTAAAGATGTTTGCTTAGTATAAAGATAATTTTCTCATTCTATTACATGTCCATTTGATTATAAATCTCTGTAGAAATGATTTCATTTCTTTGTTACCTGAGCTCTCTTCAATCCAACTGCAGCCTACATTTCAGTTGTGTTTTGCATTGAAATGAAAAGAGTGTTAGTCCCTAAGTTGTGTCTGATTCTTTGAGAACCCATGGACTGTAGCTCTCCAGGTTCCTCTGTCCCTGGGATTTTCCAGGACAGAGGGTTGCCCTTCCCTTCTCCAGGAGATCTTCCTGACCCAGGGATTGAACCCTGATCTCCTACATTGCAGGCAAATTCTTTACCCCCTGAGCCACAAGGGAAACAAAATTATTTTGTATCCGTTTCCAGTAAAACTTTTGCTTCCACTGTGGAGATTTTCAGTTGCATGTAGATGCGTGTCAGAATACACTTGGTAATGTTTGAAAGAAGAAACAACACTGGAGACCTGGTATGTGTCAGACCTATTACTTCAAATTTTTGAAAGGACAGTTGTGTCTATTTTTCAAAAAACCTCCCACGCAGCAAATATAATCTCCTCATTCCCATGCACAGAGAGAACTCAGTCTCATTTATTTCATTTGCGAAGAAATCCTTGATTTTTTTAAAAATGTTGACTATTAGAGCAATTTTAGGTTCCCAGCAGAATTGAAACGACTGAGTTCCCATCTACGGCCTACCTCATATACACACAGTGTCCCTCACCACTTAGATTTTCACCAGAGTGGTACATTGGTTATAATCCAGTGAACATTGATGCATCATTATCACCCAAAGCCAGTAGGCTACATTTAGGTTCATTCTTGGAGTTGTACACTCTGTGGGTTTTGACAAAAGTAAAATGACATATATCAGCTGTTACAGTATCCAACAGAATAGGTTCACTGCCTCCAAAATCGTCTTGCACTTTGCTGTTCATCCCTTAAACCCCTGGCAACTGCTGATCTTTTAAATAGTTTTTGCCTCTTCAGAATGTCATAAAACTGGAATCATGTGGTGAATACAATACCACCCAAAGAGGGAGGAGGGTATTTTATTAAATAATCAATCTCATGTATGGATACTGAGTTAAACATTTTTAAGAAAACTAATAATTATAAAGAATAATACACTGTGACCAAATATGTTTATTCCAGGAGTCAACAATCATTGTTAAGAAATGTATTAATATCTCACATATTTTATGTGTCAGAGGAGATAAACAATAACCATTTTAATAACTGCCAAAAAGACATTTGATCTAATTCAACATACATTTGGTTTTTAACTTTAGTGACATAGATACGGATGGGTGGTACTTACATGTGATTTTTTAAACTATCTCTGCTATGACACACCTGGAGCTATCTAAATTGCTGGTAGAGATGCATGATATTATGGCCCCTGTAGAAAGCAGTTTGACAATTTCTTGTAAAGTTAAACATACACCTACCATGGTGGTGGTTTAGTTGCTAAGTCGTGTCTGACTATTGCAACCCCATGGAGTGTAGCCTGCCAGGCTCCTGTCCATGGGATTTTCCAGGCAAGAATACTGGTGTGGGTTGCCATTTCCTTCTCCAGTGGATTTGTATGACCCAGCAGTCTCACTCTTCGTTTATCTAAACAGAAGCTATATATGAATGTTTATAGTAGTTTACTCATCATGACCCCAAACTGCAATCTAGATGTCCATCACTGGTGAATAGATAAGCATATTGTGAAATACAATGGAATATAATTCAGCAATAAAATAAATCGGTTACTAATAGAGACAACAATATGAAGGTAGCTCAAATTAGTTAATACTGAGTGAAAGAAGCCACATGCAAAATGCTACGTTTTGTATGGCTCCATTTATTTGACATTCTGGAAAATGAAGATTATAGGGACAGTTTGCTTGGGATTGGGGCAAGTGGATTTATTACTGAGGGACCTGACTGAAGTTTTTGTAGGTGCGAAAAATGCTCTCATCTTCATAGTCATGATGTTTACTTAAATGGCAAGTTTTACTGTATGTAAATTTTGTTGCTGTTGTTCAGCTGCTCAGTTGTGGCTGACTCTGTGACTCCATGGACTGCAGCATGCCAAGCTTCCCTGTCCTTCACTACCTCCAGGAGTTTGCTCAAACTCAGCGTCCATTGAAACTCAAAGAGTCTTCTCCAATACCACAGTTTGAAAACATCAGTTCTTCTATGCTCAGCCTTTATAGTCCAACTCTCATATCCATACATGACTACTGGAAAAACCATAGCTTTGACTATATGGACCTTTGTGGGCAAAGTAATGTCTCTGTTTTAATATACTGTCTAGGTTTGTCATAGCTTTCCTTCCAAGGAGAAAGTGTGTTTTAATTTCATGGCTGCAGTCACCATCTGCAGTGATTTTGGAGCCCAAGAAAATAAACTCTTTCACTGTTTCCATTGTTTTCCCCATCTATGTGCCATGAAGTGAGGGGACCAGATGCCATGATCTTAGTTTTTTGAATGTCAAGTTTTAAGCCAGCTTTTTCACTCTCCTCTTTCACCTTCATCAAGAGGCTCTTTAGTCCTCTTCGCTTCCTACCATTAGGGTGGTGTCATCTGCATATCTGAGGTTACTGATGTTGCTCCAGGCAATCTTGATTTCAGCTTGTGTTTGATCCAGCCCAGCATTTTGCATGATGTTCCCTGCATATAAGTTAAATAAATAAAAAATACATCCTTGATGTAGTCCTTTCCCAGTCCTTCGTTCCATGTCCTGTTCTAACTGCTGCTTCTTGACCTGCATACAGGTTTCTCAGGAGGCAGGTAAGGTGGTTTGGTATTCCTATCTCTTTAAGAATTTTCCACAGTTTGAATGTAAATTATACCCCAATAAACATAAGCTTTAAAAAAAACCCAAAAAACGTGTCAAGAATGTCAGCTGAAAGTATCAGAAACAGAATTCAGTAGCTGATTTAATTCAGTGGCTGGCTTTAAAAAATTACCATATAATAGTAATTTTCCTATAAACAATGACCAGTTATAATATAATGGAAGGACACATTACATTTATCATTGTAACAGAAGAGATAAGTGGAAATACATAATTTCTGACCAAACAGATATACTGTTGTAAATATGTTTCCTTAATCTATGAATTGAATGCTGTCTGAACATCAAAGGATTGTTTTCCTTCTCTTAAGACAGAGAAGATTATCTGAACTGAAGATTCTCAATATTTTGGTGTCAGATTTACACGGACTAAGGATCCTGAAAAACTTTCATATTATTGTGTATCTGTTAATATTTATTGTTTTGGAAATAAAGATTACATTTTAAAACATAAGATATACAACAAACATTCCTTTAGGCACAAGACTGCTGATATCATCTCATTAGCATACCTCTGAAAAACTTATGAGTGAAAATGAAAAAAGCATATAACTGAGAGTATTATGGAAATAGTGTTCATGAGAAACATTTTTTGTTCACATGTCATACTGTCAGATATGGAAAATTTTGAATGAGCCTTTGGTTAGTGATGATGGTGGTGGGGAACTGTTGCACTCACTCACTGGTACATTGGTGCAGTAGTTTAGAGGGAACTTTGACAGTATTAAAATTTTAAATGAACGTATTTTTGACCTTGAGATTCCATTGTTTTATTTCATTTATGGATATAATTACAAATACATGAGAGAGAATATTGGTTACAGCATTGTTTGTAATAGAAAATTGAAGTGAAGTGAAAGTTGCTCACAGTTGTGTCCTACTTTTTGCAACCTTATGGACTATACAGTCTATGGAATTCTCTAGGCCGGAATATTGGAGTGGGTAGCTGTTCCCTTCTCCAGGGGATCTTCCCAACCCAGAGATTGAACCCAGATCTCCCATATTGCAGGTGGATTCTTTTCCAGCTGTGCCACAAGGGAAGCCCAAGAATACTGGAGTGGGTAGCCTATCCCTTCTCCAGTAGATCTTCCTGACCCAGAAATCTAACTGGAGTCTCCTACATTGCAGGAGGATTCTTTACCAACTGAGCTATCAGGGAAGCCCCAATAGAAATCCAGGAATAGGAATCTAACTGTTATTCCTATTTCTAGGAATAGGAATCCAACATAGGAATCCAACTGTTCTCTGTGTCCTTTCTCAGCACCATTAGTTGTGATTCCTTCAGAATTATTTGCAGATTCTCATCTGTATTGCACCAGTCTTTCAGTCTGTCTAACAAAATACCACTGGGTATATGTATTAGTCTGCTTGGGCTGCCATTAAAAAGAAAGTTGAAGTCAGGCTTAATTGTCAGTGATGTGTCTGGTCTAGTTATTATGCTATAAAAATTACTATGTTGTTAAAAATGATAAAGCTCTCTAGGAAAGTTGAAAGTTGACGCAGAGTGCAAAACTGGGTATAGAATTGCTCTGTCAATATACAGTAATAACTGAAAGGATATGTATGTGTTTGTATAACCATTTCTTGAAAAGATATATGGAAAACTTGATAGTGGCTACCTTTAGAAACAGTGAGGGAGATACACTTTCATTTTCTTTTTATACCCTTCCATACAGGGAGGCCTGGCGTGCTGCGATTCATGGGGTCGCAAAGAGTCGGACACGACTGAGCAACTGAACTGAACTGATAGTGTCTGTCTGTCTTCTTTTTTAATGTTTTGAAATTCAAAGACACAGGTGCACTGTATGAATGGTAGAAATTATTAGAATGTTGGAGTCATTTGTGAGTTCTTTGATACCAAAATTTAACCAAAGAAGTAATTAAAAAAACCAAGAGGCCTTTGCATTTCTCATGTGTACTTACTTCTTTTAAAGAAGAGTTGCTCTAATCAAACATGACTTACTACTGTTCTTGTCAGTTCTTTCTTTTTCTTTTTTTAGAGGGAACACATAAACTGTATATATAAAAATGTAATGTACAGTGAGGTGAATTCAAGCACATGACAGGTGATCAAATGAACCTGCAAAAATGGGTTGACTTCGTTTCATTTCTCTACGAGATCCTGTCTCCCTCTTTCTTCAGTCTCCAGTATATACTGCTCTACTTGACTGTGTTCTATCATGCTAAGTCGCTTCAGTCGTGTCCGACTCTACGACCCCACAGACGGCAGCCCACCAGGCTCCCCCGTCACTGGGATTCTCGAGGCAAGAACACTGGAGTGGACTGCCATTTCCTTCTCCATTGTCAGTTCTTTCTAAGGTTGTTCTTTCTAAGGTCTCCGCCTTTGTGGGTCTTTCTCTTTTAGCCCCTATAGTCCTATCTATGCCTCACAACCTTGCTGAAACACCATCTTCTCTATGAAGCCACCCCTGATCAGTTTAGTCAGATGAGATCTTTTTTTGAACATTTAGAGCTATTTATAGCCACTTCTTCATTACACAAATATCAGGTGTGATCTATATATGGGCCAAACAGTGGAAGTATGCTTTCATATGTTACTTCTCTTCACCTTATGAAGTATGATCTCCATAGTGCTAATAAGGAAACCCAGATTCACAGAATTTTAGTATCTTCCCTACGTCTTGGTGCTTAGAAGTAAATTTGTAAATAGGGCTTCAGTGCCAGACCTCTTCTCTGGACTTGCTTCTTATGTCACTTTAATAAAAAGCAAATGAATAATTAAGTTTTGTGTGACCATTTCTTTCCTCTTTAGAATTTTTCTAGCTTAAAATTTTTTTGAAATATTTAAATCTTATAGACGAAATCTACAAAGCCTACCTGTTTACCTTTCATCCGCCTTCCCCAGTTGTTCAGTTTACCTTCTGCTCCATTTATGTTATCATTTTTTCTCTCTCTGTATGTGTATGCTGTGTTCCCACTTTGCCTTTCCTTAATTGCTTGCCCTTCCAGCTCCGTGTTGAATCTAGGCTTCTAGTTATTTAAATCTAATCGATTTTGGTTGTAAACTTTATCTGGATCTTGCCCTGTTTCTATACTACTGTATCTTTAACCTGAAACTTCTGATTCTTCAATTTGGATATCATTGCAGCACTGTTGATATTATGCTGTCCTGTGATATTTCAGAACCAAAATGCTACTTGCCTTAGGAATCCAACTGTTCTCTGTGTGCTTTCTCAGCATCACAAGTTATGATTCCTTCAGAATTATTTGCAAATTCTCATCTGCATTGCACCAGTCTTTCAGTCTATCTAACAAACTACCAGTGGGTATATGTATTAGTCTGCCTGGGCTGCCATTAAAAAAGTACCACAGATTGGGTGATTTATTAAACAACAGAAATTCATTTTCTCACAGTTCTGGAGGCTACATGTTTAAGATCAAGGTTCCAGCAGGGTTGGCTTCTGGTAAGGCCTCTCTTCCTGACTTGCAGATGGTCACCTTCTGTCTTTTCTCACATAACTTCTCGTCTGAGCACAGGGCAGGGAGTGTAGGTAGAGGTCTCCGGTGTCTCTTGCTCTGGTAAGAACACCCACTCTATTGGATTAAGGCCCCATCCTTATGACCTTATTTGACCTTAATTATCTGTGAGCCTCCTGAATCCTTCCCTATAAAGGATGAAAATAATAATTCTTGCCCTGTACGCTTTTTTGTTTTTTAAAGAGATTCAAGTAAAATAGGTGATGTGACATAGGACATTATCAATCAGTGAACCAGGCTTGCGTCAAAATCATCTTAAAAATAACTGTTTCTTTGACTGTTAAGTCTGATAGCATAAGAACTCTGCAGACCTGGTCACTAGTACAACAGAGGAAAACTATTAAAAAGCAACTTCTTAGAGATTTGGAAATAGTCCTAGGGCATACAGTAAATGCGCAACTTCTGCCGAAAGGAATGTTTTCTTCCTAGGAGAAGCAGGACATCAGGATTTCTCATCCTACCCCCAAATGCCTGCTGTTGAGGCTAAGTTCTGGGCCAATGTGTTGCAAAAGTAGGGGGCTACCTTCTGTCCAGCCCCTACTTGTGGAATAAAGGGTTACCTTGGTAACAGAGCTGCTAGGGAATAGATCACCTTTTCTGTAGGTTGTAAGGTGGTAGCTCTGTGTCAGGAGAGAAAATCTCTGTTTGCTATCTGTCCACCACCAAATACTCAGTTCCTAAATGGATGTCACTCAAAAAAATGAGCTGTTGTCCACATCCTCATCTTGAGAGCCTCGATTCAGAGGTTTTGCTTGGGGGTAAGTTGGAGGAGAAGGGGACCACAGACGATGAGATGGTTGAATGGCATTAATAACTCAGTGGACATGAGTTTGAGTAAACTCCGGGAGTTGGTGATGGACAGGGAGGCCTGATGTGCTGCAGTCTGTGGGTTGCAAGACTGAACTGAACTGAGAGGAGAGAAGCAGGTCATAAAACATAGCTCTTAATCTCTGCCTCAAGGAACTGACTTCATTTGCAGTAGAGCTGGAGAAGTTCAAACCTAAGAGTACTTTCACAAACAGTGGCGATTGATTGTGAAAACTACCTCCCAAAGGCAGTTGGAACATTTGTAGATTCAAGAAGATACAAACTAAACTGCAGGCCATTGAGTTTGCCAACAAGAACCTGGGATAAGAGACAGCTGGAAGGAGCCTTTCTGGGGACAGTGAATGTCAAACTATGACTTGAAACTACTCCTTCAAAGGAGCCTGAATCTGATTGGATTTCTCTGTAGCACAATTTGTGCCTGAAGCTGTTGTTTAAAACAGTAGAGTGATCAGCTGGCAATTAGTGGAGGTTAACATCTGGGAGTAGTCACAGAAA
The DNA here is from genome assembly GCF_016772045.2 of Ovis aries. Lineage (NCBI taxonomy): Eukaryota > Metazoa > Chordata > Mammalia > Artiodactyla > Bovidae > Ovis > Ovis aries. The sequence goes on along the minus strand of NC_056054.1, from coordinate 187,760,094 downwards.
GAGTCCTGACAAATTACTGTTAGGGCAAGATGACTTTGGGCATATCTAGGCTATTTCCCCCATGAGGATCAACGTCAGATGTTTAACAGTCCAAGTGGCTGGGTGTGTGTGGTAGGACAGTGGACTTTAAAATAAAACAGCAGATTGCTAAACAAGTAAGCAAACAAAAATATAAAACCTCAAAGATGGAGGAGTGTACTCAGAGTTGCCACATAGTACTATAAAAGATGGTGAGTTCCCAGTAAAAAGGTAAAAGATGTGCAAATAAAAACAAAACCCAGGAAAATATGGCTGATACACTGGGAAGAACAGACAGTAAAAACTGCCTGTGAGAAAAGATGTTGGAGTTAATAGAGACAGGCTTTGAAGTAATCATTATAATTGTATTCAAAGAATCAAAGGAAACCTTCATCAAAGAAGTCAAATATGATGACAACCCATGTGAAATAGATGCTAACAATCAAGGGACAGAAATTCAGAAGAAGAACCAAGTGGAAATTCTGGAGTTGAAAAGTACTATAACTATGAAATGGAGAAGGCAATGGCACCCCACTCCAGTACTCCTGCCTGGCAAATCCCATGGGCAGAGGGGCCTGGTAGGCTGCAGTCCATGGGGTCGCTAGGAGTCGGACACGACTGAGCAACTTCACTTTCACTTTTCACTTTCATGCATTGGAGAGGGAAATGGCACCCCACTCCAGTGTTCTTGCCTGGAGAATCCCAGGGGTGGGGGAGCCTGGTGGTGGGCTGCCATCTCTGGGGTCGCACAGAGTCAGACACGACTGAAGCGACTTAGCAGGAGCAGCATAACTATGAAAAATTAGGGGGCTCAATAGTAAGATTTGAACTGGTGGAAAGAAAGAATTAGTGAACTGGAAATAGATCTGTAGAAATCCAAGGAAAGGAGAGGGAAAAAATGAACAAAATTGAAAAGTGTCTCAGAGGAATGTGGGGCACCATTAACTGCACCACAGTGTACATAATGAGAGTACCAGAAGAAAAAAGGAGAAAAAACAGTGGAAAAGTATTCATGGAGATAAAACTGATTTTAAAAGCAGGTGTGTAAAATAATGTGTGTACAGTAAATCCCCTACATACAAATGAGTTCTGTTCTGAGAGCACATTCATAAGTCCAGTTTGTTCGTAAGTCCAACAAAGTTAGTCTAGGTACCTAATTAACACAACCATCTTTATACCAACAGTACTATACTATAATAAGTTTACAATACTTTTCATAAAAATAATACATGAAAACAATGAACATTTTTAATCTTCAGTACAGTACCTTGAAAAGTACAATAATAAAGTACAACAGCTGGTATACAGGGGCTGGCATTGAGGGAACAGGCAAGAAGAGCTGCTGACTAGAGTAGGGAGAGGAGATGGGAAATGGTAGAGCTGAAGGATCGTCAGCAATAGGAGACGGAAAGCATGCTGCAATTTTACTCATGCCTGACACATTGATGGCACAAGTTCTGGTTCCTTGCTGGATTCCGTTCAATCTACCTTCTTGAAAAAATGATCCAGTCATGTCTGGGTAGTAGCTCTGTTCTTGTCGTAGGTGACACGGTATCACTGGATTGCATTCTGAACAGCTGTTGCAACCTTCATTTACTATTCTACATTTGGGTCCTTGCCTCAAAAACTTAACAGAGCTTTCTCAAGTAAAGAAAATCCCCTTGCAGTTCCCTGCATTGTGAATCTCTTCAGTTCTTAAGATACTTCCTCTTCTTACTCTGCTCTCTCAGTTATTTTCACTTTTGTTTCTATCATTATTGCTTGGCACTTAGTATTTTAGCAGTACCAGCTTATGTCACTGCTGCTTTTACATTTGTTTCTGTACATCCTGGGCTTGAAATAAAGATACTAAGAAGAATGAGTGCCAAAGAATTGATGTTTTCGAATTGTGGTGCTAGAGAAGACTCTTGAGAATCTCTGGGACAACAGGGAGATCAGACTAGTAAATCCTTAAGGAAATCAGCCCTTAATGTTCATTGGAAAGACTGACGCTGAAGCTCTAATACTTTGGCCACCTGATGCAAAGAGCCAGCTCTTTGGAAGATAGAATCTTGAGTCTGGTGCCTTAGACCACTCGGCAATCCTGACATGACACTGAGCCAGCTCTTTGGAAAAGACCATCATACTGGGAAAGATTGAGGGCAGGAGGAGAAGGGAATGACAGAGGACGAGATGTTTGGATGGCATCACTGAGTCAATGGATGTGAGTTTGAGCAAATTCCAGGAGGTAGCAAAGGAAAGGGAAGCTTGGCACGCTGCAGTCGATGAGGTTGCATAGAGTCGGAGATGACTTAGTGACTGAACAACAGCAACATTCAGTACAGTACAGTGAAGTGCATACACAGAAACACAGCCACTTACGATGGATGCATGCCTGTGACAGTGTACACCAGAACGTGAACTACCTTACATGATTGGACATGTGAATGCATGTTCGCAGCGTGAAACTTCATGTGTAGGGGCCTTAGTGTAATATGTTCTTGGGCCTGTAGAAATGTAGTATATTTGAAATGTATCTGCTAATAACAGCTCAGAGTAGGTGAGTGGGAACAAACCTATGTTAAGCTAAGGAAATAACATAGATGATAAAGTAATAATAACTGTTGTTGGGTTTGTAACATTATATAACAGCAGTATGATAAAATGAGAAAAGGGATGGAATTATATAACAATGTTTCTATATGTCCTTGGAATTTAGGGAGTGTTAAGTCTGAAGCTGATTCTGAGAAATGAAAGTGTGTGGAAAGCCCTTGAGCAACTCATAGGGGGAAAAAACAAAAAAATACAGTGAAAAATCACTGTAGAAAATTTTAACTGCTTCATTAAAAAATACTTATTACAAAAGAAAGCAGTAATAGAGGAATAAAAGACATGAGACAGAAAATAAAAAATGAAAAAGCAGTCATCATGCCAACTGTATCAGTAATAACACTAAATATGAATTAAGTAAACAGTCTAATTAGAAATGCAGAAATTGTCAGACTGTATCCAACTATATACTCTCTATAAGAGACATACGTTATTTACCTTATTTTATTTTTTGGCTGGATCGTGGCACATGGGATCTTAGTTCCTTGACTGGAGATTGAACCCATGCTCCCTGCAATGGAAGTGTGGAGTCCTAACCACTGAACTGCTAGGGAAATCACTGAGACATATTTTAAGTTCAAACATACAGATATATCAAACGTATAAGTATGGAAAAAGATGAATAAGTAGCAACTAGGAAGAAGCTGGAGTGGCTATACCAGTAACAGAATAGATTTTAAAACAAAGAATGAACACGTGTACACCCGTGGCGGATTCATGTTGATGTATGGCAAAACCAATACAATACTGTAAAGTAATTAGCCTCCAATTAAAATAAATTTATATTAAAAAAACCAAAGAATGTTACTAGAGATATAGAGAGACACTTTATGGTGATAAAAGGGTCGATCCACTAGATAGGTCTAAATTATTATACGTACCTAATAATAGCATCAAAATACATGAAGCAAAAACTGACAGGAAAGAAAAGGAAATAATAGTTCAGCAATAATGGTTGGGAGACTTCAATTACTGTACTTTTAATAATGGACAGAACCACTTAGCATAAGGTCAGCAAAGAAACACCACTATATATGGACATGCGGAGAGGGTGAGATGTATGGAAAAAGTAACACGGAAACTTACATGACCATATGTACAATAGATGGTCAATGGGAATTTGCTTTATGGCTCAGGAAACTCAAACGGGCTCTGAATCAACCTAGAAGGGTGGGATGGGGAGAGAATATATGTATACCTATGGCTGATTCATGTTGAAGTTTGACAGAAAACAACGAAATTCTGTAAAGCAATTATCCTTCAATAAAAAAAAAACAAACTATAAACCAACTAGACTCAGTAGATATGTATAGAACACATCACCATTTAGCAACAGCAGAACGTGTATATTATTCTCAAATGCATGTGGGACATATTTTAGGACATACCGCGTGCTGGGCCACAAGACAAACCCAACACATTTAAGAGGATTAAAATAGTACAAAGGATGTTCTCTGACCACCATGAAGAGAAATTAGAAATGAAAGCAGAAAGGAATTTGGGGAACTCATAAACATGTGGAAGTTAAGGAACATATTCCGAAATAGTCCGTGGGTCAAAGAAGAAAAAGAAAGGGAAATCAGGGAATACTTTTAAGATAAGTGAAAATGAAGTTAGCATCTAAGAAAACTTAGGGACTACAACTAAAGCAGTGCTTAGAGGGAAATTTCTAGCAATAAATGCCTCAATTAAGAAAGAGGAAAGATCTCAAATCGATAACCTAACCTTCTTTAGTAAGTCACTGGAAAAAGAAGAGCAAAATAGAAGGATGGAAGTAGTAAAAATAAGATAAAAATTAATGAACTAGAAAATAGAAAAACAGTAGAGAAAATTAAGGAAGCCAAAAACTGGTTCTTTGAGGAGACCAACAAAATTGAGAAACCTTAGCTAGGTTGAGAAAGAAGACTCAAATTACTAGAGTCAGAGATGGAGAAACCTTAGCTAGGTTGAGAAAGAAAACTCAAATTGCTAGAGTCAGAGATGGAAGAAGGAACATAACTAAAAATAAGAGAATGATAAAGGAATCTTATGACCAGCTGTGTACCAATGTTACATGCATTCGTGCATGCTTAGTGCTGTTTGACTCTTTGTGACCCCATGAACTGTACCCCATCAGGCTCCTGTGTCCATGGAATTTTCCAGCAAGAATACTGAAGTGGGTTGCCATTTCCTACCCCAGTAAGTTTCATAGCTTAGGTAAAATGGACACATACTTTTGGAAAGGCTAAAACTGGCTGAAACAGGTAATCTGAATAGACCTGCAACAAGTGAAGAGATTGGATTAATCATAAAAACTCCTGCAAAGAAAAGCCCTAGCCTGCTGAATTCTGCCAGACGTTTAAAGAATTGACTAATTCTTCACCAACTCTTGCAAAAAACTGAAAGGAGGAATACTTCCCAACATATTTTATAAAGCTAATATTACCCTGATGCTGAGGACATCATAAGGGGAGTACAGACCAATATCTCTTACAAATATGAACACAAAAATTTTCAATAAAATACTAGCAAACTAAAGTCAGCAACACATAAAAAGATTTATACAGCATGACCAAGTGGCATTTATCCCATAAATGTAAGGTTCACAAACCAATTATGTAATAATATATCAGTAAATAAAAAACAAAAGTTTTTGCAACAGATGGAAACATTTTTTTTGACAAAATTCTAATACCCTTTACTGATCGAAAGAAAAAGCATGAAAACTATGCGTTAAGAAAGAACTTCCTACACATGATTAAAAAGAACATTTATGAAAATTTGGAAGGTGACATCACAGTTGGTGTTGAAATGATACATTCTTGTAAAATCGGAAATGTAAGACAAGATTGTCAACTCTCCACTTCTGTATGACATTGTATTGGAAGTTCTGATTGTGGCAGTTATGCAAGAAGAAGAAAAGGAATTGGAATGAAAGTAGCAAACCTATCTCTGGCAGGTGACATGATCTTGTACGCAAAAAATCCTAAAGAATCCACTAATATATTAACAAGTTCAGTTCTGCAAGGTTGTGGGATACAAAAATCAACATATAAAAATTGATTGTATTTATATAGATTTGTTATGAACAATTCAAAGGTGAAATTAAGAAAATAGTTCCATCTACAGTAGCATAAAAATACTTAGTAAATTTGACAAATGTACTCTGAAAACTACAAGACTTTGTTGAAAGACATTAAATATCTAAGTAAAAAAAAATTGTCTTCATGGGTTGGAAGATTAACATTAAGGTGGCAGTACTCCCCAAATTGATTTACTGATTCCATGCAGTTCATATTGGAATGCCACCTGACTTGTAGAACTTGACAGACTGATTCTAAAAGTCATATGGAATTCTAATAGTCACATGGAATACACTCATAGTGTATCCATCCATCTAGGCAAGTCAAAACAGTCTTAAAAAAAATGATAAAATACTATTCATACTTTGTGATGTTAAGACTTACTTTAAAAAAATTGGTAATCGAGGCTTTGTGAAATTGGCACAAGGATACACATACAGATCAAGGGAATAGAATTGAAAGGTGAGAAGTAAAACTATCTGTAATCGACTGATTTTCAACAAGAGCATCAAGACTATACAAAAGAGAAAGAATGGTTTTTCGTTTTTCAGTAGTGCTGGAACTACTGGTAGCCATATGCGAAATAATGTAGTTGGATCCTTAACGTCAAACCCTACCTAACTCAAAATGGATGACAAGTCTAAATTTAAGGGATAAGATGCTAAAACTCTTAGAATGAAGCTGAGGGTTAAGAATTGCTAAGTACGACACTAAGAATATTAAAAACTTTGTGCTTCAGAGTATAACATTGGGACTTCCCTGGTGGTCCAGTGGTTAAGAACCCACCTTCCATTGCAGGAGACACAGGTTCAATCCCTCATTAGGGAACTGAGATATCCCACATGCTGCAGGCAACTAAGTCTGTACTGCCAGTAGAGAGAAGCCTGTGTGCTGCAACTAAGACCTGATGCGGCTAAAAATAAAACATTAAAAATTACAAAGTGTACTATCAAGAAAGTGAAAATTTGACAACCTATAAAATAGAAGAAAATATTAACAAGTCGTATATCTGACAGGGACTTCTATGTAGAATAAAGAACCCTTACAGCTCAGTGGTAAAAATGACAACCCAATTTAAAAATGGGCAAAGAATCTGAGTAGAAATTTTTATGGAGGATGTATATTGGCAAACAAATAGGTTTAGAGACATCTGTCCCACTAGAATGGCTGGAATCAAAAGGTTGTGATACTTTGCTATACACCCGAAACTAACAAAGTTTTGTAAATCAGCTATCCTTCAGTTTAAAAAAAGTTGTGATAACAGGTGTTGGTGAGGATGTGGAGAAATTGGCAGCCCTTGTACACTGCTTTTGTAAATGTAAAATGGTGCAGCCACTTTTGAAAAATAGTCTGGCACTTCTTGAAATGATTAAATGGAGTATATAGATATATACCCACGAGAAATGACAACAGATCTGCATAAAAACTTGTCCATAAATGTTTATGGAAGCACATTTCAGAGTAGCTAAAAAAATGGAAAGAACCCGAATGTCCATCATTTGATGAGTAGATAAATATAATGGAGTATATCTATACAATGGGATATTATTCAGTCAAAAAGGAATAAAGTACTAATATATGCTGCAACTTGGATGAGCTTTTTTTTTTTTTGGATGAGCTTTGAAAATACTATGCTAAGTGGAAGAAATCAGGCACAGAAGATTACATATATTCAATTCATATAAAATATCCAGACTAGAAGCAATAGCTTTTTGAGGTGGTGAAAATGTTTAAAAATTGACTGGTGTTGATTGCATATAGTTGTGAATATGCTAAAAGACACTGAATTGCAGACTTTAATACAGCTGTTCAGCCTTTAGACATTCCTATGGGATAGGTCTAGGCGTTTATATATTTTAAAAAGTGAACTGTTAAAGTAACAGAGCTCTTCCTAGTAAGCGAAGCTCCTCTGTTTCCTCTCTTATTTTTGTAGAAATCATGACTGCCCCAGGAAAAGAGAACTTTCGCCTGAAAAGTTACAAAAATAAGTCCCTGAATCCTGATGAGATGCGCAGAAGGAGGGAGGAAGAAGGACTACAGTTACGTAAGCAGAAAAGAGAAGAGCAGGTAAGTCCTTTACCCATACTAATTATTCTTAAAGAACTTAATGTTCTATTTCAATCCTGGCTGCACCTTCCTGTATCTTAATTTTAATAATGTTTTATATATATATATATATATATCCCCCTCCCAACAATAAAATCAACTTATTTTAGGGGTATGGGAGTGGAGGTGATGTAGAATATAGGAATGAGGTTCTCATGTTCCCAATTACTATTTAATTACTACTTAATATTTTGGCCTGTTTGTTTTATTTTTCTAAAGTTACAACTTCTTTTAAGATTCTGTGTGTATATTAATGAATTCTCAAGTGACCAGTTTGAGAATTGGTCCCTTGCTTTTCCTTCTAAAGTTTAATTTGAAAATTTATCAACATGTACAGAAATAAAGAATAGATATTGAATCTTATAAACCCATCCTTTGAGTTCATTGTTTGTCAACAGTTTGCTGTACTTGCTTTGTGTCTATCTTTATATTTCTTTAGTACCTAGTATTTTAAACAAAATTTCAAGAAGTCAATCTTTTTACCCCTAAATTCTGTATTATTCATAATGACATTTAGGACAAGGATTTTTATCATTTTAACCTTAGAACATCTGCAGGAGAATCTGACACTCAACATCATTTTACCTTTCTCTAAAAATCCTTAGGACAAATGGTCCATCACTTTTGGCCAGGAAATTTTTTAGGTTTTTTTTTTTTTTTTTCGCTAAGACTTCAGTTTGGAAGGACCATTTGACCCCTACACTATAAAAAGCTCCATAAAAGGAAGGTGAATAGTCAGTACCCTTCATACCTGAGAAATAGGTAATCTGTTATAAATATTTTACAGTTACAGTGAGTTATTCAACATACACTATTCTTTTGCATAACACTGCACTGGATAATCCAATTATTTGAAGTCCAGGTATAGCAAATTAAGTTCTTAACAGTCTGTTTTACCATCTTTTGAAAGCAACCACTTATTCATAAAAGGATGAGTTTCTCTTGGTTTCTTGTTGCATCTTTATTCATCTCTGTGTCTTCGTGAAATGGAACATTTTCTTTGGATGAGCTCTTATTTAGCTTCTGTTTTGTGGGTAAATTGCACTATTTGGGGCTAACAGCACTGTTACATATTTATATTCACATGTAAATATGAATTACATGTATGTATGCACACAAGAACAAGTATAGATCTGAATATAACCAGTAGACTATGCGTTATATTTAGCATAAAGCCATTTGAAGATGATGTAATGGCAGTCTGCCAATAACAGTATTTATTTTATACTGTTTTCTTCTTGGTGATAGGAACTTCATGTTATTGGACTTCGTTGTAAAATTTATATGAACGAAATAAGTTTTTCATATTCAATTGTCTGAAGGGAGATGCTCTGTCCGTGGCAAGTATGGTCCCATTTTCCTGCCTGAAAACCTTTGTAGTTGACCTTCTGTCATCTTCATTGTATGACAGCTGGAACTGTGATAGGGCCTTAATACATTTGTATGATAGGGTTCTGGAATATTGTTCTATTTAAAATTTTAGTTTTGTTGTGTCATATATGCCATCTTATGTAGGGAGAACTGGTAAAGCAAATTAGGCTTCTTACTATCACAGCAGTACTTGTTTCATGTCTAGTTTGTAAAATAGTAAACATCAGTAAAAAGCAGATTGATTGAAGGACTGTTTCTCTTTTCACAGTTGCTCAGTCATCTATCTGGAAAAGGCACAGGCTTTGGCCAGCTGTGCAGCTAGATTTGAGGGTAGGACAGGAATTGATGCTGCCAAGTACACAGAAGATAACAGCAGAGCTGTTAGAGCTTTCCTTTCAGCAGACTAGTACTTAGTATCTGTTATTTAGGCGGCACTATATAAATGACCTTTGTTTATTTGACGCCAGTAGAACAAAATTTTAAATTTATTAGTTGATGTCATTCTGATTGAGCAGTTTTATATTTTTTATGTATAAAAAGATGAAATTTATAGTTATTAAAATAGTAACTATTTTGAAATAAGCAGAATCTTGCTAACTCAATGTGAGTAGGTAACATAATGCTACTAAAAAGTTTGTTTAAACTGTAATGATAAAGCATGAAGGTTTGCTTGATGTTTTTAGTTACAAGAAATATCTTGTGAAGTAAGCAAATTGATAAAACTTGTAGACAGCCAACTTTTCCCATTGAATAACTTGTTGACAGTTTCATGGTATATAATTTTATATGGTATATACAGTTTATATTGTATATAAATCATGATTGTTTTGGTAGTCACTGTCTTTTTTAAAACTCATTTTTTGAGACAGTAAGGATGGAATTTGAAGGCATTGTGTGGAGTGAGATAAGCCAGAGAAAGACACGTATTTATATGTGGAATCTAAAAACAAAAAACCTGAACTCCTAGAAAAAGAGATCAGACTTGTAGTTACCAGAGGTGGATGATTAGGGGAGGGAGAATTGGAGGAAGGTGGTCCAAAGGTACAAACTTCCAGGTACAAGATACGTAAATGCTGGGGATACAGTGTACATCATGACCATAGCTAACATTGGTATATGATATATGTAGGAAAGATAATTTTTTTTCCATCTGTGAGTCTGTTTCTCCTTTGACATTTGTTTTTTGTGTTAAATTCTACATATAAGTGGTAACATAGAGCATCTATTGTCTTTCTTTCTGACTTATTTCACTAAGCATAATCCTCTCTGGGTTCATCCACTTTGTTGCAAATAGCAAAATTTCATTCTTTTTTCATTTTTTGAGGAACTTCTGTAGTGGCTATACCAGAGTCTCTTTTGATACTTTAAATGTGTTTGATCCACACTCAGCGGCTTCCATTGTTTCCAGCAGCAAGTCTTCTGTCGATCTTACCTTTGTTTCCCTGCATGTGAAATGTCTTTTACCTTTGGCTACTTTGTTTTTTATCTTTTTATTCCTGAATGTAAACAGTTTGATACAATGTTCTATCATATTTTCTTCATATTTCTTCCTGGAGTTCTTAGAGATTTTGGATTTGTGGGTTTGTATTTTTCACAGATTTGGAAAAGTTTTGGCCACTGATTTTCCAAATTTATTTCCCTACCCCCACCTTGAGGCTCCAGTTGCATGTACAATAAGTACTTGATGTCACATTTTGTACATATTTTCTCAGCCTTTTTTTCCATCTCGTTTATTTTGTGATGTCCTTAATTCCCTAATCTTTTCTTCTACAGTATCTGCTCTTAATCACACCCAACATACTTTTCATAAAGTTGTATTTTTTATATCTAGGTGTTTGATTTGCTTTTTTAAAATATTTTTTTAAAAATCTCTCACCATGTTTATACTTTTGAACACATGGAATATATTTATAACTATTTTAACTCCTTGTCCAGTTCTGCCATTTTTTTCATTTCTAGATGATTTTGATTGATATGATTGCCTTTTCTTTTCCTCATAGGTAGTCTTTTCTTAGCTCTTGTGTGTGCTTGTAGTTATTGATTGAATACAGAGCATTGTAATTTTTACCTCCTGTTGTTTGAGTTTTTGTATTCTTTTAATATGTATAATTCTCTGAATTTGTCATTGCTTGTAGTTAAGTTACTTGAAACCAGTTTGCATGTATAATCTAGGACTAATTTACCTTATTGCTGAGGAGGTACCCTTCTGAGTATTCTACTCAGTGCCCCATCTATTAGGTCTTCCCAACCCAGGGATGGAACTTCGATCTCCAGCATTGCAAGTGAGCTCTTTACCATCTGAGCCACCAGGGAACTGTACACTTTTCTATTCCAGCCAGGTGAAACATGAATGATTTCTTAACCTGTGTGACTTCTAAAATTATTCTGCATGCTCCTTGAAGGCAATTTCTTTTCCAGCTTTTGACTGTTTCCTCACACCACCTGTTTTTTCAGTACAAAGCTAATTAAGGGGAATCTTTTGCAGGTTTTGGAGTTTGTTCTTTTTGTTGATTTCTTTTTTTTTTTTTTTTTGTATTTTAATCTCATGTTTGTTTGTTTGTTTTTTTTTTTTTTAATTTTTTAAATTTTAAAATCTTTAATTCTTACATGCATTCCCAAACATGAACCCCCTCCCACCTCCCTCCCCATAACATCTTTGTCTTAAATATCCTGCCTTTAGATTCTAGATGTCTTGGCCTCCTTGGTTCTGAATGCCATCTCAGTTGAGGGGGCTGCCTGACCCTGTTCGGTTCACTCTAACTGTGCTGTAGCCTAGAAACTCCATCCAGGCAATCTGAGGCAATAGGACTAATCTTGTTTCTCTTCTTCTGAAGGATCACTGTGTCTGTTGCCTGCAATCTGGTGTCTGATAACTATTATTTTAGGGATTTTGTCTGCTTTTTTTAGTCATATGGGGCGAGAGGATAAGTTGTTGTTACTCTACCATGGCTTAATGAATAAGTGTACTTCCTAGTATGTAATGGAAGGCACTGTAGTGGGTTTCCTTTAATCAGAACTATTCTCCTTTGCCTCCACAAATTAATAGGTGCTTTAAAAGTAGCATTCAAGCAGTCATCATTTGTCATCATTGGTTGCTGGACAGATTGGGAAGGTCAGGAAATCTTTATCCACCATCCATTAGGATCAGTAGGGAGGTATTAAGTTATCCTAGCATTTTTATCCTATTTTTCCTGATGTATTGGTATGTCTATCCTGTCAACTACTTCAGGAGTGAAATGACCAAGCATGCCCTGCTTCTTTTTCAACTTTACTTTTTTTTATGTGTCACGTAGTGTCCAGGCCTCTATTGGTAAGTTTTACCTCATCAAGTGTTGGTGATAATGTCTTTTAGTAGTTAATTGCATTAGATTATAAGACTGGAGAATTCTGAAATAGTTTCTCATCAGAAAGGTTGAAGGAGGCACAAATGTTAGAATTTTTTAAATGATTTTCAAAAAGCTCCATCTTTATTGCCTTTTAAAAGTGGGATGCCTAGTGTTTGAATGTTGAACTACCTTTGTTAGTTTAGTAACAATCTTTTATTTTTTAGTTATTCAAGAGAAGAAATGTTGCTACAGCAGAAGAAGAAACAGAAGAAGAAGTTATGTCAGATGGAGGCTTCCATGAGGCTCAGATTAATAACATGGAGATGGCACCAGTAAGTAGGATAATGAAATAAATGCTTTTTCCTTTTTTCTGACGAAGATACGAGGTTTAGATCTTTTTCAGAGTTAAAAAAAAAAGGTAGGGGAGTTCCCTGGTGGCCTAGTGATTAGGATTCTGGGCTTTCGTGGCTGTGGCCTACATTCAGTCCATGGTTGGGAAACTGAGGTCCTGGAGGCCATGAGGTGTAGCCAAGAAAAGAATAAAAAAAATAGGTTAGATGGCTCCAAAAAGTACCTGGTGTTTCATTTTTTAAAGGAAACTATGTCTGTAAACTCATGGTTCATTAAGTGTTTATTATATTTTGAACTACATACAGTTTAACAGAATTAACTAAATTATGAAAATTAATTCAGCTGTTGAAACTTTAAAAGATAGTTATAAAATTATTCCTTAGAAGTTGATAATAAGGGCTTTGCTGTTCGCCTGAAACTGTCATGATATTGTTTGTTAATCAGCCATACCGCAGTACAAAATAAAAAGTAAAAGAAGTGCTTGCTTTGGCAGCACATACACTAAAATTGGAACGATACAGAGAAGATTAGCATGTCCCTTGTGCAAGAAGGACATGCAGGTTCATGAAGCAGTCCATATTTTTTGCATTTGAATCAGTTCTAATGAGGTGGATGAAACTGGAGCCTATTATACAGAGTGAAGTAAGTCAGAAAGAAAAGCACCCAATACAGTATATTAACGCACGTATATGGAATTTAGAAAGATGGTAACAATGAACCTATATGCGAAACAGCAAGACTCACAGATGTAAAGAACAGACTTTTAGACTCTGTGGGAGAAGGCGAGGGTGGAATGATTTGAGAGAATAGCATTGAAACATGTATATTATCATATGTGAAATAGATCACCAGTCCAGGTTCGATGCATGAGACACGATGCTGGTGCACTGAGATGACCCTGAGGGATGGGATGGGGAGGGAGGGGGGAGGGGGTTCAGGATGGGGGACACATGTACACCCATGGCTGATTCATGTGAATGTATGGCAAAAACCACTACAGTATTGTAAAGTAATTAGCCTCCAATTAAAACAAATAAGTTTAAAAAAAAGTTAAAGAAAAAAAATGTTGATAACAAGGCATGCTTTAAAGGAATTTCCAATTTGTTACTCAGTCCAAGTACAAAATTGGGCATATTCATAGGTTTTAAAACATTGGTTCTACATCACAACTGTTGAAATTTTCTATTATAACCCATTTTGTAACTTTCTTGAGGGTTACATAAACAGATAAAAATTATGCTTTATTTATATGGATATAACACTTGTCTAGATTTTCAGTTTATTTTGATCAGTTGTGTGTAATGTTTTAAAAAATCATATGTATACATGATTTTCAAAAAAAGAAAAATCTTTCTCTTCTACCTTACCCAGTTTCTTTTCCCACTGGCAGCCACCGTTACTAAATTCTCAACTTACTCCTTTTGAGAAAAATCCCCCTTTTTGACAAATTGTAGTATATTATGCACAGTATTTTACAGATTTTTTTTCTCTTTCAGTTTTTATGGACCAGCTTTCTTTTGGGATTAGAGCAGTTTAAATTGCTTTGAAATCTATGTAAACGTGTTGCCAACACTATTATTTTGTGGTGAATTCTTACAGACTCTTCAGGAAGTTGAGCTGTCTTTTTTTTTCAAGTAGATGTTAAATGATTATGACGTATTTTGTGAACTGTATTAGGGTTCTACAAAGTTAATAGAACAAATTTGGGGATTGGGAGAGAGGAAGAGAGAGATTGGTTGATCTATTGATTATTTGAGTTTTCAGTAATTGGCTCATGCAATTGGAGCTGGTAAGTCTGAAATTTGTAGGTAAGCTAGTAGGCTGGAAATTCAGGTAAAAGTTTGAGACTGATTTCCTTCTTTTAAGAAACCTCAATCTTTGCCCTTCAACTGATTGAATAAGGTCCACACACATTTTGGAGGTTAACGTGTATTGATTGAAATGTTAATCACATCTAAAAAATAACCTTCACGGCAACATTTAGACTGGTGTTTGTCCAAACGGCTGGGTACCACAACCTAACCAAGTTAATGCATAAAATTAACTATCCCAATCTACTTCTTATTGTTGTGGCATCCATATGCAGCGCTTTAAACTGAGTCTCAGGTAAAGACAATGACAAGATCATACATCCTCATAACATGATATAGCTGTCCTTCATGCAGCTGAAGATCTACTAACCTTTTCCTCAGAAGGGGAAAAATCCTTGAGTTATTTCACTCTTTGATATCCTTTAACTTGCTATGATACAAAGTTAACTGTATTTAAATACTGTGAATGTAAAGTCAATATATCTTACATGATAAAGAGATAAGAGAGGGAAGAAAAGATATTTGTGAAAGCATAGTCTTAACTGGATCATGTAAGTACTTTTGTTTATTCAGGAATCAGACCTAAAAGTTTCAAAGTTACTTTGAAAAGTTACTTTTCTGACTCTTAAGAGCAGAATGCTTCATTCTGCCATGGGTTATTCTTGTTCAGTCACCCAATTGTGTCTGACTCTGCAACCCCATGGACTGCAGCATGCCAGGCCTCCCTGTCCCTCACCATCTCCCAGAGTTTGCCTGAGTTCATGTTCATTGCATCAGTGATGCTGACCAGCCATCTCATCCTCTCATGTTCTTCTTCTGCCCTCAATCTTTGACAGCATCAGGGACTTTTCCAATTAGTCGTCTGTTCGCATCAGATGACCAAAATACTGGAGCTTCAGCTTTAGTGTCAGTCCTTCCAGTGAATATTCAGGATTGATCTCCCTTAAAATTGACTGGTTTGATCTCCTTGCTGTCCAAGGGACTTTCCGAAGACTTCTCCAGCACCACAGTTCGATGGCATTGATTCTTTGGTATTCTGCCTTTTTTATGGTCTAGCTCTCACAGTCGTACATGACCACTGGGAAGACCATAGCCTTGAATATACGGATCTTTTGTCAACAGAGTAATGTCTCTGCTTTTCAACACACTGTCTAGGCTTGTCATCAGTTTCCTGCCAAAAAGCAGTCATTTTCTGATATGGCTGTAGTCACCACCTGCAGTGATTTTGGAATCAAGAAGAGGAAATCAGTCACTATTTCCACCTTTTCCCCTTCTGTTTACTGTGCAGTAATGGGCCGGATGCCATGATACTTGTTTTTTAAATTTTTGGTCTTAAGCCGACTCTTTCACTCCTTCACCCTCAACAAGAGGCTCTTTAGTTCCTCTTCACTTTCTGCCATTAGAGTGGTGTCATCTGCATATCTGAGGTTGTTGATGTTTCTCCCACCCATCTTGATTCCAGCTTGTAACTCATCCAGCCTGGCATTTCTCATGAGCATATAGGTTAAACAAATAGGGTGACAGCAGATAGTCCTGTTGTACTCCTTTCTCAATCTTGAACCAATCAGTTTTTCCATGTAGGGTTCTAACTATTGCTTCTTGGACGTATACAGGTTTTTTAGGAGACAAGTAAGATGGTCTGGTATTCCCATCTCTCCTAAGAGCTTTCCACAGTTTGTCATGATCTACATAGTCCAAGGCTTTAGCATGGTTGATGAAATATAGATAGATGTTTTTCTGAAGTTCCCTTGCCTTCTCTGTAACCCAGCAAGTGTTGGCAATTTGATCTCTAGTTCCTCTTCCTTTTCTGAACCCAGCTTGGACATCTGGAAGTTCTTGGTTTGCATAATGCTGATGCCTAGCATGTAAGATTTTAAGCATGACCTTACTGGCATGGGAGATGAGTGCAGTGGTTAGTACTCATCTGATTGTTAGCACATTCTTTGGTACTGCCCTTCTTGGGAATTGGAATGAGGCTTGACCTTTTCCAGTCCTGTGGCCGCTTCAGGGTCTTCCAGATTTGCTGACATAATGAATGCAAAACCTTGATGGCATCATCCTTGAGGGATTTGAATAGTTCTGCTGGAATTTCATTGCATCCACTAACTTTATTAACAGCAGTGCTTCTTAAGGCCCACTTGACTTTGCACTTTAGAATGTCTGGCTCTGGGTGACTAACCACACCATTGTAGTAATCTGTTTCATTAAGATCTTTTTTATACAGTTCTTCCGTGTATTCTTTCCATCTCTTCTTGATCTCTTCAACATCTGTTATGTCTCTACCATTTTTATCCTTTATTTGTTATTCTTAAGTGTTAGATATTGCTTACCAACCATCTAGCATTTACAACTTAGTGCAGTTTTCCTCTATTTATCTTATTATTACCTTTCATGAAATGATAAGAACTTTATTTCATTGTGACAAGTGATCCTGAGAAGTAAGTTTACTAATGCTGGGGATGGGTTTTGGGAAAGCACTAAGAAAGCAAGAGACTAGTGGAAAACTGAAAGGTTTTTATAAAGCAAGAAAATAGAAACTTTAGGAGTCAGCTGTTGAATTTGGTAGTGGCTAGAATCTGTGATTTATATAAGACTACTCTGTATTCATTAAGTAAATATTTGTTGAACATCTACAGTATGCCAGCCATCAGGGATAAAGTGGTAAGATAGGGTGTTTGGCTTTCATGAAGCTTATAGGGGACCTAAGCAATAAACAGGTAACTGAGAAGAATGATAGTGAAAAGGGCTGGGCATAGGATTAAAGTAGAATGATGTGGTAGAGAGCGAGGAGCTGCTTTAGATTTGGAGGTCAGGAAAAGCCTTGTTTTAGAACTTAACATTTAATCTGAATGCAAGGAACAGCCAGCCATGTGATGAGCAGGAGAGGAAGAAGAATAAATGCCTTATCTTAGTGTTTACTATTAAGGTTACTTTCTCAACAGTTGTGAGTTTTTTAATGATAGACAAAGATTTTTGGCTTCATCGCATTATTTATCATCTCATGCTTTTATACATGCAAAGATTATGCTACCTTTGTGTAACTCAGTAACTTGGCCACTTATCTTTGTTTTCCTTTGAATTTAAGTTAAAATTTTATTATATATGCTTTTTGTTTGTGATTCCAGGGTGGTGTTATTACTTCTGACATGATTGAAATGATATTTTCCAATAGCCCAGAGCAACAGCTTTCAGCAACACAGAAATTCAGAAAACTGCTTTCAAAAGGTGAGTTCTGAATATGTTTTTTTCATTTATGTACAGAATATTACTTTCCCATAATCTATTTTTTCAACATAGATAACTTGCTTTGGAGTATGTCTATCAACAGAATAAAAGGATGCTTGTAGACATGTATATTGGGAGCCATGGCTAGTTTTTTTCTTTCTTTTTTTTATTTGTGTGATCTTACCAGTACCAGAAGGTGGCATTATTTTCATATCTGAGGCATTTTATAAAAGAGCTTAAAGTGATAAGAGTAGCAACATTCCATGTTAATTTAAAATGAGAAACTCCACTCTTTTTTAAGAAAAACTTAAAGTATCACTTGGAAGAGTAGTGATTATTGATTTTAATGTTAGCAGTTTATTGCTGATATAAGTATGGATTTATTAGTGGAAAGGATAACTGCCTTTTTTTTTTTTGTATAATTAGAGTAGGATGAGATGTGATACTTCTTGTCTTCTGAGCACGTAAGAACTCTGGAACTCTAAGCCACATAGAAATATTGATAGTAAATATTTAAAATAGTTGGCCTTCCTCCCTGCCCCTCAATAGTAGGTTATGGTTATTTGGAATCATTAGTGATAGATTAATATATCTCTTGAGGAAAACTAGAATGAAAACATACCACCATAGAAAAAGATAATTGTTTTGTGCACAGCAACCTGTTAAAAATACCTCCCTACCCACCCCCCCCACTCCCTTCTAAAAATGTCTTACCTCTTTACAGCATGCTGAAATGATTTTCTCAGACAGTGTGGTTTTCTAAGGCCTTTTGCCACTTTGCTACTTCCCTGCCTGTATTCTGGTTTGCCAGCCATTCTTAAAATGTGATAATTAGAATATGATATTTATTACATTCTTATTACTCTGAAGTGTGTGGGAGATTGTCTTCCTTGTTTTGAAACTATGTATTCCAATAATGTACTTCAGGCCAGCATCATTTATTTTGGTGGCCATGGCATAGTAATGTTTCATTGTCTTTTCAACGGTCTGTACTCCCTAGAGGAGAAGGCAATGGCAACCCACTCCAGTACTCTTGCCTGGAAAATCCCATGGACGGAGGAGCCTGGTGGGCTGCAGCCCATGGGGTCGCTAAGAGTCGGACATGACTGAGCGACTTCACTTTCACTTTTCACTTTCATGCATTGGTGAAGGAAATGGCAACCCACTCCAGTGTTCTTGCCTGGAGAATCCCAGGGATGGGTAAGCCTAGTGGGCTGCCGTCTGTGGAGTCGCACAGAGTCAGACATGACTGAAGTGACTTAGCAGCAGCAGCAGCATACTCCCTAGTACTTCCCTTTATGAACTGTTTTAAGGTTTTGTCTATGTAGCCATGTGAATTTTTAAAATTGCTTTAAAAACTGAATGTTGCTCTACCCCTGTTATTTTATTGCCAGCTTGTTGCTGACTTATTGTTCTTTCTATATATTGTTTCTGTAATCTAGCATATTCATTTTTATTATAATCATCAAATTTATTCGTTGCGTTTATATGAATGGTTGATAAAAATGTTGAACCAGGCAGAGGATATGTCATTAGAGCTTGCTCCAAATTAACATTGAACCATTAGTCATCTCTTTACAGTGAGTCCATTGACTTGGTTGAGAGTCCCTAGTAGTGCTGTCATCCAGCTGCCATTTTTCTTCCAGAGCCACATGAATGTCATCAAAAACTTGGTCAGATCTCTTGCTGAAATTACAGTGCTAATTGTTTAGGACATTTCTTATCTATTTACCCAACAAATTTCTATTGACTGACTTTATTTTTAAGATACTCTGTTGTCATAAATGAAAATGAGATTAATTTGGCAAGTCATTCTTATTTTTGCTGGCCCTTACTTATCACTACAGCTGTAAAATTAGATCCTGTAAAATCAGAATCTCCTAATCCAGTTTCTTAAGACAATTTATATTAAAAAAAAAAAAGACTTAACAGTGGTTGTCTTCTGATGTTTCCCCCCTACTTTCTAAGTTTTCTAAAATAATAGAGGCAGTAATTTTTAATTTTTAGGAATTCTGCCCATCATTTCATGTTAAGGCATCCCTTATTTTGAAATCTTTTAAGCTACCCTAGTTTCAAAGTGACCGAACTCAATTTTACATTTTTTTTTTTCTTTTTTAGATTTCCAACATGAAAGAGATGCTTAAATTGAGGGAGGGATATTATGAAGTTAGTTTGAGCTTTATAAAGTCCTTGACTTGAAATTAAAGGATTGTTTTTCTTCTTTTATTTTATGGGGAGACAGAACCTAATCCTCCTATTGATGAAGTCATCAGCACACCAGGAGTAGTGGCCAGGTTTGTGGAGTTCCTCAAACGAAAAGAGAATTGTACACTGCAGGTGCGGACCATTTTCATTTCTTGCCTCATATTTTAATTTCCATTGCAAAGTTATATTTTGTATACAGATTTGTTACTTATTTTAATCTAGTTGAAGGATTAATTTTTTGATAGTGATGTTCTTGATAACCCATTGCAAGCTGCTTTCATTCCTTGTAAACATCAAGGTCCTTGGTTTTACTGTTTAAAATTCTTGTCATTTTTACTCATGTAAAAGATTATATTTTATAATGACTATGGATCATACTTAGCTGGTAGGGAATTCTTTGCAGTAGAGGATGACCCATTAAGGACCTAATGTGGACTCTGTAAAATTTGGTTTTGAAGGATTTTTAGATTATACTTGTTGGCTTTTTCGGTGCTTT
Organism: Ovis aries; assembly: GCF_016772045.2. Classification (NCBI taxonomy): domain Eukaryota; kingdom Metazoa; phylum Chordata; class Mammalia; order Artiodactyla; family Bovidae; genus Ovis; species Ovis aries. The sequence goes on along the minus strand of NC_056054.1, from coordinate 187,739,534 downwards.
GTAAACATGGGCTAGATCAGAGACTCACCGATTCCCAAACCTGGTTCTAATTAATCCTCTCCCCTCCCCACCCCAAAAGAGTTGACAAGGACGTAGCCTTGTTGGGAATCTGGGTGCTTTCTCCTGTGTTAATTTACTCTGTCAGTACTGTTGTATAGGAATTCCAAGAGAAAATTCTGTAACTTTTTGGTGTTAGATTATTTTTACAGTAAAAGAACCATGAACTAACTCTCATCTTGGAAGTTAGCTAGAAATTTAAAAATACTATATTGTTTCTGAATAGTCCAATCTTAAGTAAACTGGTAATTTTTCAGTAGCTAGGCTTCCTTGTAGTAACCAGCTGAATCAATTTCTGTGTTATTCTTTAACAAATTTATGTGATTCCTAAACTCTCACTTTTAGGATCTTTTCTGAGGGACTCAAGCCTTTTAGAAAGATTCTGCAACTCTAAAGATCAGTTAGGTCCCATGCAGATTACAAAATGGCTGATTTTTCCAAGTAGATACTTGCTAATAACAAGTTAATCATAAAGATAACTTTCATCCTCTTGTTTAATTACCTTTGCCTTACTCTAAGGCTGCAATAAGGACTGGGGTATTTTTTTTAATAAGTAATAGCTCATCTCCCCAGGTTCCTTACTGTCCAGAGCACTATTGATAATTCATAAGCTTGATGCTTTGTCTTGATATTTTCTCTCCTTTCTTCCCATCCCATCTTTGTCTTTCTTTTACCCTTTGTTGCGGTGATGAGTTCCTTCCAGAGGAAAAACAAGAAATCCAGAAAAGGTAGAGTACTTCAGTGTCCCGTCAGTTTTCTTCTCCAGTTTGACACTTACTAATTCCCAAGTTCATTTGAATTAAGATTCTGTTTTGCTAGCTGCCTCCTGGATTGTAATTCTGATCCCCATCTAAGGCCAGGATCACCATACACCTGGAAAATAATCAGGTTCACCTAGAGAGCAAAGAAAGAGGACTTTTCTCAGAAAAAAAAGGAAATCCAGACTACCAACACTGCAGAGATCAGAGCCTGAGCCCCTAAGCAACCTGTCAAGAGAACCAGAGGGACCAAATGAAGAGCCTTACTGCAGTTTATCATTTGAAAAGCTTTATAGGAAGAGGGAGGTAGGGAAAATTATCATTTTGTTTATGTGAAAATATGTTTCTGTCCTGTCTCTGACAGCAGGAGTAATTTGGAGATCCTAAATTTACTCTTGGACTTGGTTTTTAGTAGATGGTTGAAGAGGTCCAGTTCCTTAATGGATTCATTAAAGGAAGATGGTATATCTAGTCCTAAGATGAAAAATGTCAGAGAATTGGATCTTTGCCCATTCCTACCCTCTCCAGTCTTCCCTAAAGAGCACAGTATATTCTCTCAGACAGTTCCATCTCCTAGCTAACACTTGTAAATTCTACATCATTTTGATTCTGTAATCCTGGAGTTTGTATCTTAACATATCTGAAGATAAAAGCCTTCAGAAATCTTTAATTTGCTTGTATCAAAATTCTCAGATTCCTCCCTTGTACAGACTGTTAATTAAGCTGAAAGATGAAGAAGTGATTCCTCTGGAAGTGACCACCTCATGATTTTCATCTTAGCAGTCCAAAGACTGAGAGAGAAAACAAACCTGTCATCATCCTCAGATTTTCTTCTGTGTACATTTAACATAGTATTCTTTCTCCAGTGTGACTAATGGGTAATCTTGACTACCCCAAAAGCAGGAGGAATAAATATATTCCAAGAGGCTTCATGGTCAAATAATTAGGCATACTCTGGGAAGCTTGGAGGCTACTCCTTCCTCTGTCTCCTTGGAGAGCACTAGGATGTGAGTTGTCACTGATACTCCTACCTGCATATTAGAAATTTGAATAGTGTGTCTTTTGGAATGAGATGTTTGCCATTTCTCTTCCAGAAAGAGAGTAATAATACATTGTTGTGATAGCTTAACTCACTAATAAATCCTTGGACAAATGTAATCCCCTCATTCCATATACAAAGAACTGTGAATCCTAGTGAAAGGTCTCTTCACTGTCTTTCTGGCTTTCCTCATCCCCAAATCGATGGGGTGTTGCAAACCAAGGTGATAAAAATGCCTGCTTTGGGCAGTGCTACCTAAATACTCACTCGCCCTCAAATGAGATGATCGTGGATGGAACCTAGGACTTTGGAAGGAGACTATGCCATTTAACTAACAGTATTCTCAAGCTTGTTAACATGTAGGCCTCAGAATACTTGAGCCCTTGACATGAGATTGGTCTGCCTTATGGTGTATTCCCTGGACCTACTTTGTTTGCATATTTGAGTCCAGGTCCAACATTTTTGTACTGTCCTGTGCAGTGCTGAGATGTATTCCCAAACCTTCTTAAAGAAACTTACAAAAATAGCTAGAATATAAGTAAATTGCCTCCTAGTTCCAGTCTTTAAACAGATATTCCTCTTAAAGTTGTAAATTTGAGTTAAATTTGTTTAGTTTTCCCATTTCTACCTTTCTTGTTGACACTAAAAGCTTAATGTGATAAACTGCAGTAAGCCTTCATCCTCCTATGTTTTTCGCATCTTCATTGAGCCCTCTACCTATCTTGAAAGGTTGCTCAGATGACTCAGGCACTGTTCTCTCCAGAGTTTGATATCTGGGTTTATTTTTCTGATGTGAGCCTCTCTTTTCACTTGCTCTCCAGGTGAGCCTGGCATTTGCTAGGAACCAGAGTGGAACCGGCAAAGTGGCCAGCAACAGAGTCCTGATCCAAATGGAGAAAGGGAACCAGGCGTACTTCAACCTGGAGTGGGAAACTTGATAGGAGGTCAGAAGTACTTCAGTTTTGGATTCTTATTTTCCTTATTTAAGGAACGGGGCACCAAAAGGTAGAGATTGAGAAGGGAAAGAGAGAACATACCAAATCTTCAGTGTGCCCTTCAGATTTCAGTTGTAGGCTTATTTAGAAATTTCTGGACAGTGAAAAATAAGTGGAATTACAATTTGTAACCAGTCACAGCTGCATGACAGGTTGTTTCCTCGCATAATGCCATTCTTAGAACACTAAGAATATACTAGTTTAGAACAACAAAGAGGAGTAAAGATTATAGTTATCTGGGGTATTACTTCTGATGGTACCATTTCTCGGATTTTTTCGTTTCATCATGTTGCCGAGCTTTTCTTGAGTTGCATGGTTACTTACTTAGATTACCCTTTCTGGCCATTTCTATATAATTTTATGCAGTTGTTTTTGGTATCAACTCTCGTGTTAGAATCTAGTCTGGGACCTGAGGCTGAAACATTCATCCCACTCAAAAAATAATGACTGTAATACCCAGTGAAAGAGAAACATAGTTCAAAGTTCACCCAGTTTTTTAAAAACATACTTACATATTAAATACATGTAAACACAAGAAGAAAGTTGCTTCTTGCAACGCTTTAATAGGAGTTTAACACATGGGGAAGTCTCAGCCTATCCCTCCCTTTCTCTGTCTCTGTTTCTGTCTCTCACATACATACATAGATGCCACACATACACTTGGGATAGAAAATTGCACAAGCAGAGCTTGATAAGTTTTTACAAGGTAAACATCATAGTCATCTTCACCATTTGTGTGTGTGTGTGTGTGTGTGTGTGTGTGTATGTGTGTATTTTAATGCCTCATTAATCCATGAATATGATTTGGTTTTCAGTGGCTCTCTGGTTATAGTTATTAATCTCCTTCTGTCTCCAGTAATGGCAAAATTACTGTCTGATTTCCAGTCTCACCAAGAGAGTCTTTAACTCTTCTTTGGATTCAGGTTATAATCGTTATGCAATTCTTAGTAATAAACATAACTCTGGTACACTCTTTTGTTGAAAAGTCCTAATTTCCAATTTTCTTCCGTTCGTATTCTGGCTATTATTTACTTATTCTCCATTTTACTAATCATTATCACTCTATTTTGTTTTGTTTCTCCATTTTATTGGCATCTAGAATTCTTTCACTGGGAGACCTTTGGTGCTAAACCTCATCAAACAGCAGTTTGAATTCTGGGAGGAGTAGTATATTCTGATTTCTTCTCATTGATAACTCTGTGTGTGTGTTGTGTTCAGTCGCTTCAGTCACGTCTCTTTGTGACCCTATGGACTGTAGCCCACCAGGCTCCTCTGTCCATGAAATTTTCCAGCAAGAATATTGAAGTGGGTTGCCATACCCTTCTTCAGGGGATTTTCTCAAGCCAGGGATTGAACCCTCATTTCCTGCATTGCAGGCAGATTCTTTACCACTGAGCCACCAGGGAAGCCCTGATACTCTTTAATATATTCTTTATCTACTCAGGTTGTTGTTACCATTTCTTTTGCATCAAAATCTCATTGCAAACCTTTTCTCTCTTTGATGTAGATTGCTGTATATGCTGATTTTATTCATTTTTTACAGGTTGCATTTCCTCCAAGTTTTCTTCTTTTTGGCTTGTTCTCAGATGCTGATGACTCTGTTGAACTCGGAGCCTTCCTTCTTGTAGGAGGGTTTGCTTTTGTATTCACTTCAAATGTCTCTCTTAAACTAGTTAATTTTCCTAGTAAGCAAAAGAAACTACCTTGTAGGTGAACTGTGTTCCTTTTAGCTTTTCCTAAATAGTCTGGCATGTCATTAATCAAAATTACTTGCCCTGGATACCAAAACCACAAGCAATTGAAAGGCTCTTGTCATTATTACAGGTGTGTTTCAGAGAGGAAACTGATTTGGTCCATAAGCCTACTAGATTAGGAGACTGTAATCTATTTTAATAGTTTTGACTTACATTACTCAAATCATTAATGATCATTGGATATTTTGCTGATAGTTTCCTCATTCATAAACTAGAAAAGCAAGGCATCTCTGTCTGGGTTGTTGTAAGGAACAGCTAAGAGTATGGGAATAATGCTTTTAAAATATAAAGGCCTGTATAAATGTCAAGTTTTAATTCAGACAGATTGAAAAGGGCTTGAACATTGGTTTGGGTAGTAATTTAATTACAGAGGTGATTTAAGATGAGTTTTTATTTTGTTATATTCAGTGTTTCAAAGTCTCCTGAACTTCTCAGTTCAGTTCAGTCGCTCAGTCATGTCTGACCCTTTGCAACCCCATGAACCGCAGCACGCCAGGCCTCCCTGTCTACCACCAATTCCCGGAGTCCACCCAGACCCATGTCCATTGAGTCAGTAATGCCATCCAACCATCTCATCCTCTGTTGTCCCCTTTTCCTCCTGCCCTCAATCTTTACCAGCATCAGGGTCTTTACCAATGAGTCAGCTCTTTGCTTCAGGTGGCCAGAGTATTGGAGTTTCAGCTTCAACATCAGTCCTACCAATGAATACCCAGGACTGATCTCCTTTAGGATGGACTGGTTGGATCTCCTTGCAGTCCAAGGGACTCGCAAGAGTCTTCTCCAACACCACAGTTCAAAAGCATCAATTCTTCGTGCTCAGCTTTCTTTATAGTCCAACTCTCACATCCATACATGACCACTGGAAAAACCACAGCCTTGACTAGACAGACCTTTGTTGGCAAAGTAATGTCTCTGCTTTTGAATATGCTATCTAGGTTGGTCATAAGTTTCCTTCCAAGGAGTAAGCATCTTTTAATTTCATGGCTACAGTCACCATCTGCAGTGATTTTGGAGCCCCCAAAAATAAAGTCTGACACTGTTTCCACTGTTTCCCCATCTATCTGCCATGAAGTGATGGGCCTGGATGCCATGATCTTCATTTTCTGAATTTTGAGCTTTAAGCCAACTGTTTGACTCTCCTGTTTCACTTTCATCAAGAGGCTTTTTAGTTCTTCTTCACTTTGTGCCATAAGGATAGTGTCATCTGCATATCTGAGGTTATTGGTATTTTCCCGGCAGTCTTGATTCCAGCTTGGGCTCCCTCCAGCCCAGCATTTCTCATGATGTACTCTGCATAGAAGTTAAATAAGCATGGTGACAATATACAGCCTTGACGTACTGCTTTTCCTATTTGGAACCAGTCTGTTGTGCCATGTCCAGTTCTAACTGTTGCTTCCTGACCTGCATATAGGTTTCTCAAGAGGCAGGTCAGGTGGTCTGTATTCCCATCTCTTTCAGAATTTTCCAGTGTATTGTGATCCACACAGTCAAAGGCTTTGGCATAGTCAATAAAGCAGAAATAGATGTTTTTCTGGAACTGTCTTGCGTTTTTGATGATCCAGTGGATGTTGGCAATCTGATCTCTTGTTTTTCTGCCTTTTCTAAAACCAGCTTGAACATCTGGAAGTTCATGGTTCAAGAATTGCTGAAGCCTGGCTTGCAGAATTTTGAGCATTACTTTACTAGCATGTAAGATTATAGTAAGGAGTTATCATGCAAAAAGTCCCTTTAACTGTGGTGCTCCTAGTCTGGCCTCCCTGCTTCTTTAATATCAGTGTCCCAACTGGTTTTCAGACCACTTTATTTCACTTCTGTATTTCACATTTATAGGTTTTTTTGAATATCCCCTTCTTTAAGTGAATTTACTGTCATTCATTCATTTATCTTTGGACTGTGCTAATCAGATTGCCTTCCCGTTTCTTTCATTTTCCCATACCCCAAGTGATTGATTTATTTTTCTGTATGACAGCTACCTTTCAGTAGACCCAAAAGCTTAAGAATCACAGCTCCATTTTTTGATGATTTTTAAATTGAGATTCTCATTGAAGTGGCATATCTCTAAATTTTTTTGCCACCACATATATACTTCATTAAAGAATATTAAATAGGAGACAGAACAGGAGAAGGAAATAAAGCTGAATTTTAATTAAGAACTCTAAATAGGATTTTAAGAGTTTATTTTTGGATTTCATCTTTTTGGGCTAAAGAGTCAAGGTACCATAGAGATGTGTACGATTAATAATGTGCTGTATTTTTTGTTGGCCATAATCCTTCATAATTTCCTTCTCTTTACCAGTTTATTAACCTTTAGGAATGCTCTTTTTAAAAAAGTCTTACCTCTGTGCCTTGGTTTGAAGGCTGCTCATTTATTGGAATCTGTTATACTCTAAAGCTGCCATTTCTGTTAGTTGTATGCCTGTTAACTCCTTTTGGTCTACTTAATCATTTAAATTGTCTTCCACCTTTTTCACTCTGCCTCTGTTTTATACATTTTACACTAATATTCTTTCTCCACTTCACTTTTCCTATTTTATAGAAATTATTTAATTTTTTTATTAGATAATAAACATGGTTTAACGCCAAAAGGTATATAAAGGTTTTACTCTAATAAGTGTTTATCCTTCCTGTACTTATTTCTGATTCACCTAGATCTCTCTATGTAAGTAGAAAATATTTACAGTTTATTATGATTCCTTCAAGAGATATCCTATGCAATAAGTAAATTAATGCATATACTCTTTCTTAACCCTTTTGAAAAATACAGTATGGTACCAAACACTCCCTCATTCTTCTTGTGGTCTCATGTCAGTCAGCTCTACTTGGATCTGAAATTTTAGACACCCAATCAGTATTCTTGATGAAGGTTATTTCTTTGGGAATTCTATTAAATTAGTATAGTATTTACCTGATAGATTATATTCAAATAATGATCTCACATTCTTTCTTCATGCATAGAAAAGTGTTGTTGTTTTTTTTAAGAAAACCTTATTGTTGTAAGTAAACAACCTATTAAATTCTACTAAGATAATGAAATTATTTTTATCTTTATAGTTTGAATCAGCTTGGGTACTGACAAATATTGCTTCAGGAAATTCTCTTCAGACCCGGATTGTGATTCAGGCAGGAGCTGTGCCTATCTTCATAGAGTTGCTCAGCTCAGAGTTTGAAGATGTCCAGGAACAGGTAAAAGATGAAACAAGTAAAGAGAAGCAGGTTAAAGAATACAGTTTTTCCTGAGTCTTATATTCAGGAGTCTTAGTGTTACCACTTGGATATGACAGTCCATGGTTCTCACATGGAGTGTTCCAGAAATCTAAATGTAATCTAAATAGGAAGTTTCATATTGAATATAGGCAGAATTTCTCCTAGAAACATAAAACCGTTTTTCCATTCCAACCCTGAAATTCTTGAAGTCTCATACATATACATCTTAGACCATGTAAGCACTTACTGAGTTTTTTTTGTATGTGTGTAATACTGTTTAGTGTTGATTGAAGTAGCAAGTCTTTGTTACTTTTGTGCAGAAAATCACTTAGAAAAAAATGCATTTTTCATTATTGCAAACTTTGTCAAACTCATAAATACAAATTGTTACTAAATGAGTACGATTTTATTCTACAATTTTATTAAGGTATAATCAAGCTACAGTTAACTGCATATGGTTAAAGTGTATAATTTGTAAGTTCTAACATATGTGTGTACCCATGAAAGATTACAGTCAAGATTGCTAGTATATCCACTTCCCAAAATTGAGTCAAGTTTTCTGCGTTTTTATTGCTCTTAATTTCTTGGCTCACTGTTTTCTTTTGTAAGCAAGCTTAAAATACATTTTAAATCAGCTGAGTAAACCATTTGGATCTCTGATATGTTCCAAGGGCTGCACAGAATGTTACTTAAGGATAAGACCCCCTAAGGTAAAGAATATATAAGAACTGGTACCTCTTTTTAATGACTTCACTACCATAAGTATATTCACATGCATACTGTTAATATTACTGATCTTCTACCAGTCACATAACAGTTTCATTTGACTCCCTGATGAGTGAGCTTAAAGGTATTAGTAGTTAATGTCCATGTACAATATGTTGATTAGCTACTGTGTTATTGGCATCTTTTTTGAAAGAACTATGAGAAAATTAAACTCTACAGCCTGTCATTAATGAATAATTCTTTCACAGGCAGTCTGGGCTCTTGGCAACATTGCTGGAGATAGTACCATGTGCAGGGACTATGTCTTAGACTGCAATATTCTTCCCCCTCTTCTGCAGTAAGTTTCTTTCTGTTTTGTGAGTAATAAAAATATGGGACGTTCCTCAGAAACAAATGCATCTTTGGAAATCATTTTGGATTTCCTAGTGTTGCTTTTCATTACAAATATTTTCTTATTAACTTGTTCAGCTCATTTCCTTGGGCACTGTCTTATTCAGGTGTGTAAAAAGAAGTGCCAAAATTCTGAATTCTTTGTGTTAGAATTAAACTTTATTGTTCTGGAGAAGAGCTATTTGAAGACATCTGTCTATCAGTAGCATTAAGTGGTTAAATATTTATCTTATGCCATCAGAGAATTGATGCCCATTATATCATTTACCAATTGCATCATTATACTTATAGGTTATTTTCAAAGCAGAACCGCCTGACTATGACCCGGAATGCAGTATGGGCTTTGTCTAATCTCTGTAGAGGGAAAAGTCCACCTCCAGAATTTGCAAAGGTAAGGATTATGCTTGTGGGAAATTGGCAGAAAAAGTACAGTTAAAAGAGTGTAGCAACCAATGTTAATGTGAATAGAAAGAGAATGATTTTTGATAAACGAAAATGTTAGAATTTTGTTTCTAGAAAACTAGGTATACCAAGGAATGCTCAAACTACCGCACAGTTGCACTCATCTCACACGCTAGTAAGAGATGAACCGTGAACTTTCTGATGTTCAGCCTGGTTTTAGAAAAGGCAGAGGAACCAGAGATCAAATTGCCAACATCCGCTGGATCATGGAAAAGGCAAGAGAGTTCCAGAAAAACATCTATTTCTGCTTTATTGACTATGCCAAAGCCTTTGACTGTGTGGATCACAATAAACTGTGGAAAATTCTGAAAGAGATGGGAATACCAGACCACCTAACCTGCCTCTTAAGAAATCTGTATGCAGGCCAGGAAGCAGCAGTTAGAACTGGACATGGAACAACAGACTGGTTCCAAATAGGAAAAGGAGTATGTAAAGGCTGGATATTGTCACCCTGCGTATTTAACTCATATGCAGAGTACATCATGAGAAACGCTGGACTGGAAGAAGCACAAGCTGGAATCAAGACTGCTGGGAGAAATATCAATAACCTCAGATATGCAGATGACACCACCCTTATGGCAGAAAATGAAGAGGAATTAAAAAGCCTCTTGATGAAAGTAAAAGAGGAGAGTGAAAAAGTTGGCTTAAAGCTCAACATTCAGAAAACGAAGATCGTGGCATCCGGTTCTGTTACTCTATGGGAAATAGATGGAGAAACAGTGGAAACAGTGTCAGACTTTATTTTGGGGGGCTCCAAAATCACTGCAGATGGTGACTGTAGCCATGAAATTAAAAGATGCTTACTCCTTGGAAGAAAAGTTATGAGCAACCTAGATAGCATATTGAAAAGCAGAGACATTGCTTTGCCAACTAAGGTCCGTGTAGTCAAGGCTATTTTCCAGTAGTCATGTATGGATGTGAGAGTTGGACTGTGAAGAAGGCTGAGTGCGAAGAATTGATGCTTTTGAACTGTGGTGTTGGAGAAGACTCTTGAGAGTCCCTTGGACTGCAAGGAGATCCAACCAGTCCATTCTGAAGAAGATCAACCCTGGGATTTCTTTTGGAAGGAATGATGCTAAAGCTGAAACTCCTGTACTTTGGCCACCTCATGCGAAGAGTTGACTCAGTGGAAAAGACCCTGATGCTGGAAGGGATTGGGGGCTGGAGGAGAAGGGGACGACCGAGGATGAGATGGCTGGATGGCATCACTGACTCGATGGATGCGAGTCTGAGTGAACTCCGGGAGATGGTGATGGACAGGGAGGCCTGGCGTGCTGCAATTCATGGGGTTGCAAAGAGTCAGACATGACTGAGCGACTGAACTGAACTGAACTGAGGTCTTTGTTTTTGTTTGAATTTGGAATAAGTCTTCACTGCCAGTAGAAAGCTCTGAACTAACCTTAAATGTGGCATTTTTTGTTCATAACAAAGTATCTAAAATGTAGAATTTCCTGGCTTTAGCACTTAGGAAAATTGCTTTGTCTGTGAACCACAGAGAGTGTTTTGATAAGGAATCCCACCCTGAGAATTGGTATATATTAAACTTTGCTCTTTGAAATTGTTTTCCTTGGGCTCTGACTACTTCATCAAAGTAAACTACAAGGTGGAAATGTCATTTGGCCACTTATTACTCCATCTCTAGGAGTATGAATCACCCCAGAAGTCACCAGGTGTGTGCCCGGTTGCTTTCTGCCCCGCTCCTCACTTGCTTCCATTTTCTTGACTTTCATAAGCATGCCACCTTTCCTTTACAGGTTTCCCCTTGTCTGAATGTGCTGTCCTGGCTGCTGTTTGTCAGTGACACTGATGTACTGGCTGATGCCTGCTGGGCCCTCTCATATCTATCAGATGGACCCAACGATAAAATTCAAGCAGTCATTGATGCAGGAGTATGTAGGAGACTTGTGGAGCTGTTGATGTAAGATATCTTTAAGGAAGTGTGTTCTCTTGTTTCTCATACTAGTGTTCTAGTTGCTGATACTCAAATATTAATGTATTATACTGATTTGTTGTGCTTTAGGCTACTGTCCTTTGTTACTTTGTTATATTCACATTAAATCTGTTTGTTTTTTTGTTTTGAGGATTATAAAGAGCCTCTCACTCTTTCTCTGTAAGCAGCCCTTCAGCAAAAACATTTGGAAAACTCTGATTTATTTAATTCTAGCTCATATTTAGTATTCTGAGACAAACCACTGGATGGCAAACTTATCTTTTGTCTCATGTGGTCTAGGCTCACTTAGTCTAAGTTCTTTAAAGCTTAACCTAGACTAGTGTCAGACTTTGAATTTCATTTTGCTATATCTCTTTGGATCCCTTTCATTTATGAAGTGGAAGATATGCTGATGGCATAACTAATTTGAGACTGTATTAATCAAATTTTTAGAAAATACTGTTGAAGAAAAAATTAGAGTGATAACGTAATGGGGAAGTAGTATAATTACAAGCCATGTGAAATTTATTGGAGTAAGTACAAAGTAGATGGAAGGAAACATTGTCCTAAAGATGACACATCAAATGGATTAGATGGTATAATATTTAGAGTATAAAACGCTGGGATGATAGCTGGCCCACAGACTGGGTACAGATCCCGTAGCATAGTGCTTTTGTGAATTAAAAGCAGTGTGATGCTGGAGGAGTCAAAAGTACAGCATTCAGAATCTGGGAAGTAATCTTTCGTACTCTTTAATCACTTTTGCTATATATTTTAACCATTTCTTTTTGGTCATCAGATCTTAAATGTGAAGAAACTGGCATAGTTTTGAGAAGAGTGATCAATCTCATTAAATGGGAGAGAAAAGATATCTAAGGAAAGTTAAAGGATATTAACTTATTTAGCCTGAAGTCAAAACTTAATATCTGTCCTCAGATATGTAAAAGATTTTGGAGGGGGTTTTCAGCCCACTAAGTGAGCTGAAGTTTAGTAGAAAGAGTTTAGTATTTGAAGTATGGAGCCTGACTCATTTTCAAGGTAGTTCAACTGTTGACGTGTTTTTATTTCTGTGAAAATGAAATAATTTGTAAAATGTTAAAAAGTGCTGTATAAATGTTACTGTTGCTCTCTATTATCAGCAACCATGGAAACCAAGTAAAGAGGAAATGAAACCTGTTTTAAAGAATGAGAGGGAATACTTGGACTCTAGGTGATAAAATACTTGAGAAAGGTTTTTAGGACAGATTGGTAGCTTTTATCTAAAAATATTAAATAAGGGAAAGACAGTCCTTCTTGGGTACACCAGAAACATTTCCTCATCCTGATAGGGGTCCTTGTACCTTTCTGGTCCAAGATCCTATCACTTATCTCTTGGGTTTTAGCTCTAAGGAAAGGAGATTACAGATGTTACTGTTGGATATAATACATCTTTTCTTTTTATGGTTGCAGGCATAATGATTATAAAGTGGTTTCTCCTGCTTTGCGGGCTGTTGGAAACATTGTCACAGGAGATGATATTCAGACACAGGTATGAATTAATGGTAACTTTTCTTCCTTCCAAAATAGCACATTGAAACCCCCCCCCCCCATGAATATATTTCTATTACAGTATTTAACTCCCTATTATTGGGGAGAATTGATACTTTGTTTCATTAATGTTTGTTAAATGTTAGCTTGGCTGCCACTTTCAATACCTTCACTACTTGTATCTCTGTCTTGACCTACTGCTTGTAGCAATCTTGGGTTCCTGAGGAGCCTGGTGGACTCCTTGGAGTCACAAAGAATCAGATACAACTGAGCAACTGGCCACACACGCAATAGTGCAGCTTATCCTTTTGGTTAGATTTATTTCTCACTACTTCTACTTGAAGGGATTCCTATAAGCATCAGAAGTTTCCAGTAGCATCCTTTCTGTCAGCTTCATCTCCTCTTCCCTAGTAGCTTCCTCCATTCTGTAAATGGTAAGTTTCCCAAGTGAGGAGGATCTTCCCTCCCCGTTCTTAATGTGATCCTCTAGTCCACTCAACTTTTATATGAAGATACGTCACTCACTTCTAGCTATTTTTTATTCTTGATCCCTCAGATGCATTGGCATCATCTTTAAAATTATCTTCCTAGGCTTCTGTGATGTTGAAGTATTTCGGGTCTCCTGCTTCACTGACCATTTGTTTTTCTTGAGCAAGCTCCTTTACCTCTTCTTTTTCTCTTTATGGGATTATCCTCTGTAGGGGATTAGGTTTCTGCTTTAGCTGTTTCTTAACCAGCTCTGACTTTCAGCAAGACATTTAATGTGTTTACTTTTCTATCCTATAAAATTAAAGAGACTTTGTTGTCAATTGTCTTCCAGCTCTTAATATTTACTTTAAAATGATTCTGTCCACAGAGGAACTGTTGTTTTTCCTGGTTTATCTGGCCCTCTGCTTATTTACGTTCCTGTTTTGGTGAATGACCCCAGCGGTCACCCAAGCCAAAAACCTGACATTAGCTTGGTTACTGCCTTTCTTCTACCTTTCTTATCAGTCACTAATGATGGTCGTCTCTGCTCATTCCTTGCAGTGCTTAGTTCACACATTTCTTACTGTACTATTCCCATGTCACCAGAAGGATGCTTGTAACATGCAAATTTGATTGTGTCATTCTCTTAAAGTCTTTTTATAGCCCCTGATTGTTCTTGGATAGTGTTCTAAGATCCTTTAAAGTCTGGCACCTGTATAATGAAATGCTATGCAACAGAATGAAGAACCTATTAAGCGTGTTTTAATACATAGAATGTTTTTCATGTTCTGTTGTTCAAAAAGGAAAACAAGGCACAGAATAGTGTGTAGCAAACATTACTATTTGTGTAAGAGTGGTGGAGAGGAGAGGAGAAAAAAACAATAGATGTGTGTGTTTGTAATTGCATGAAATTTCTCAGGAAGCACACACAGGAAACTAATAACATTGGTTGTCTCTGTGGGTAGCTGGGGTATAGGAATGGAAAGGAAGCTTAAAACTATATAGTCCTTTTTATTTTCTGAATTTTAAAACCATATTAGTGTATTTGCTATTGAAAAAAAGTTTGTCTACCCCTTCGCATGTCATGCTCTATGCTTTTGCCCTGTTTATTCCTATGTGTAATAGCTGGGACACACCTGGGTTCTGAGATTTAACACAGAGCTTGCTTCCCTTGACATGGAATATATGTCTCCATCCCCCATCCCTGCTCTGACCAGTTCCTTACACAAACTCGCACTCTGCCACTAATGTCTTGTCATTCTTCAAGTCTTGCTTTTAATTTTCTCTGAGAAGCTAACTCTTAAATTAGGTGCTCCCTCCTTTGTTTCATCCGTCAAAGCACTTACCACTGTATGATAACTGTCTGCTAGATTATAAGCTTATAGAGGTGGAACTGTGTCAATCTTGTTCACTTTTGTTCTTCTATAATTGTCCCAGGCACAATGTGTAGAGACTCAAAAAATATTTACCTAATAAATGAAGTTCTGAATCTGTATATAGTTCTGATCTCTTTCAAGTTCCAGTAACATGTTTCCAGTACCTGTCTCACTTTATCTTCTCACCCACAAAGTGAGTTCCAAGTTTTGATTTTTCCCACTTCAGTTAATGGTATGATTTATTCCCCCACTCTTGAAACTTTGCAGTCATGTTTGGTGTCTTCATCTCTCATACTTTTTTTGATAGCAAGTCAGCAGGTCTTATGGGTTCTTAGCATTTTTATTGAATTTTGGCTGTGCTGGGTCTTTGTTGCTTGGTGTGGTCTTTCCCTAGTTGCAGCACGCAGGGGCTGCTCTTCATTTTGGTGTGAGGGCTTCTCATTGGAGTGGTTTCTCTTGTTGTGGCGCACGGGCTCTAGGTGTGCAGGCTTCAGTAGTTGTGACATACAGGCTCAGTAGGTTGCGGCTCATGGAGCCTAGAACATGCAGGCTTCAGTGATTGCAGCATGCAGGCTCTAGAGCCTGGGCTCAATAGTTGTGCACAGCCTTTGTGGCATATGGAATCTTCCTAACCAGGAATCAAACTCATATCCCCTGCATTATTGGCAGGCAGAATCTTACCCACTGCGCCACCAGGCAAGTCCCTTCATTGTTTCTAGGTCCACACCTGATTACCTTAGTTTGGGCCCTGTTTTCTCACATACAGTGGTTGTTGCTGTACCTACCGTATTTATCCTCCTGCTCTCCCCGGCATTTACCCCTCTCGGTGTATTCTTTCTGCTTCTGCTGCTGCTAATTCACTTCAGTCGTGTCCGACTCTGTGCGACCCCATAGACGGTAGTCCACCAGGCTCCCCCGTCCCTGGGATTCTCCAGGCAAGAACGCTGGAGTGGGGTGCCATTGCCTTCTCCAGTATTCTTCCTAATAACTGCTTAAACTTTTCTAAAATAACTGTTCACATTTTTTTCCTCCTAGAAACATTGAGCTTTAATGCCTGTGAGATAAAGAACCTTGAAAGACTTAGGAATTTGCACTGCAGTGTTTTAGTTGCATTCTTCTTTCTAGCCTCCTGTTAATTTTTTTGGGTACAGAACCTTTCCTTAAGTTTCACTCATGTTTTCTTAATTCAGTACTTTGTGGTAGCCTGTCAGCATTTTTTTCATTTCTAATCCTTCCATATGCTGTGTCCTGCCTCTTCTTTATAAAATCCTATCTGTGTTTCAGAGTGTTTCCTCCCACCCCCTCCCATGAAGTCTTTTTTTTTTCTTACTACTCCTTCTCAAGGAATTCTTTAACTTCTGACATGCTTATTTTCCACACGACATATTCAGCATTTAACAGATTGCTTTGTGACTTTTTTATACTGTTATTTGGAATGACTGTACTTGTTAAACTACAAGTTTTGTTACTTTTTGAGTTAATAGGCAAAAATTGGCTTCATTTTAATTTTCATTTCTTTGTGAGGTAATTTGCTATTAAAATTGTAGTTTCTCTTATCAGTTTACATGCTAAAGACAGCAACCTTTTCTGTTGCAAATGCTTTTTCACATTGCTGTCCATTTTAATTTTCATGAATTTCTTGACATAAAAAAGTTTTTGTTTGGTAAAATTTTGATTTTTCCCCTGTAATTTCTTCTACTGTTTTTAATGCTTATAAAGTCCTTCACTGGCCTCCAAACCAGCTGTTAACTGGCTAATTTATATTAATATTTTCTTCTGCTTTATGGTTTTTTATATTTACTCTTTAAATAGGTTGCAAATTTATTTTAGTAACTGTTTAGGGTTAAGAATTGATTTAAAAATTTTTTTCAACTAGTTACCCCTTATTTCAGTTGTCCTTGTTGTTCAGTCTGTCACTTGAGTCATGTGCAACTCTTTGCGACCCCATGAATTACATACAGCACACCAGGCTTCTCTGTCCTTTACTATCTCCCTGACTTTGCTCAGACTCACGTCCATTGAGTCAGTGATGCCATCCAACCATCTCATCCTCTTTCATCCTCTTCTCCTCTTGCCCTCAGTCTTTCCCAGCATCAGTGTCTTTTCCAGTGAGTCAGCTCTTCACATCAGGTGGCCAAAGTATTAGAGCTTCACCTTTAGCATCAGACTTTCCAGTGGATATTCAGGACTGATTTCCTTTAGGATTGACTGGTTTCATCTTCTTGCAGTCCAAGGGACTCTCAAGTCTTCTCCAACATCAGTTTCAAAGTGTCAGTTCTTTGGTGCTTAGCCTTCTTTATGGTCCACCTCTCACATCCATACATGACGACTGGAAAAACTGTGGCTTTGACTATATGGACCTTTGTCAGCAAAGTGATATCTCTGGTTTTAAATACGCTGTCTAGGTTTGTCATAGCTATTCATCCAGGGAGCACATGTCTTTTAATTTTGTGGCAGCAGTCACCGTCCGCATTGATTTTGGAACCCAAGTAAATGAAATCTGACAATTTCACATTTTCCCCATCTATTTACCGTGAAGTGATAGGACCAGATGTCATAATCTTAGGTTTTTGAATATTGGGTTTTAAGCCAGTTTTTTCACTCTCTTCTTTGATGTTCATCAAGAGGTTCTTTAGTTCTTCTTCACTAGAACCATCTATTAAATAAGACTACTAGTCAGTTAATCCTTTCTTGAAGAAAAAGGTATATATACTTAATTCTTGATAAATACTTGCATTTGTTTCTAGACTAGATATGCTGTTCTATTCTTTAGAGCCTTCCCTTGTGGCTCAACTGGTAAAGAATCCACCTACAGTGTGGGAGATGTGGGTTCGATCCCTGGGTTGGGAAGATCCCCTAGAGAAGGGAAAGGCTACCTACTTCAGTATTCTGGCCTAGAGAATTCCATGGACTGTATAGTCCGTGGGGTCGCAAAGAGTTGGACAGGACTGAACAACTTTCACTTTCACTTTTCTCTTCTTTAATGATTGATTCTTGAGCCTGTCACATATTATTTTAATCATTATAACTTTATGGTTTTAGTTTCCAGTAGAGTAGATTTCCTTGTTCACTTTTATTTGTTTTACTTTCTTCACCTTTGTAAGCTGTTTAATAGCTGGGGGCATGTATTTTCAATCTTTGTATCCTGTAAAGCACCTGGTATTCTTAACTAAGTATATATTGATTTCTGAGACCACTTACTAATTTCTGGTCACTTACTGGAAAGATATTTTAATATGCTATAGGCATAGTAAAGTGAATAAGGCACATTGTTTAGTGGTTGTGAGTATATATAATGAAATTGCTTTGATAATCTTAGAAATGAATTCTTACTAGCAGTGAATACTTTTTTACATATATAAAGTTAAGTCTAAAATTTCAAGGAGAGATTTTTTTTTTTTGCCTGTATTTTCCTAAAATAAAGTATGTGAGTTAGAGATTTACTTCTGTTTGGATCAATACAATAAGTAACCTTTTCAAACTTTACCTTTAGGTAATTTTGAATTGCTCAGCTCTGCAGAGTTTGTTGCATTTGCTGAGTAGCCCAAAGGAGTCTATCAAAAAGGAGGCATGTTGGACAATATCTAATATCACAGCTGGAAATAGGGCACAGATCCAGGTAATCTCTTATCACCCATCTTTATTCTATATTTTTATTATTTGAGGGTTTTTCAGTCAGCATTTAAAGTGTATGTGTGTGTGTGTGTATATATTTTTTTCCTTATTGCCTTGGACACCACTAATTTCCAGTGCTGTCTTACGTAGTCTACACCTTGGTTTTTTATTGCATTATAGAGGTTAAGTCTTTTGAAACTTACACTCAGGCTTTGGCTTTTTCTCTTTGCCTTAAATATTTGAAAATTTGCCAAGATCTGAGACGTAGTATCTTGTATTTTCAAAATGTTTTGATGGACTTTATGCTAAGTAGACTGGCTTTTTACTCTTGCCAAGTAAAACATTTATTTATTTTTTAATGGACTTGTGTTAGATTGCTTCAGTTTTTCACGACTCTTTGGGGACCTAGTTTTCTCTAAATGGTTATCTGCCCTTGATTTTTGTTCTTGTATTAGTGGGAGAGTGACCCAGCTGAGAGACAGTGGGCCAGATGTTTCAGGATAGACCACGAAAAAGGCTGAAACAACAAGGTAGAACAGATATACCATAGACTTTGAGCTGAGTAGAATTGTAGAGGTCATCTAATCCAACATTCTTGATTAAAGATGAAACTGAGGTTCAGAGAAATAAAATGGTTTGCTCACAGATACCTTCAGTAAATGACAGAACCAAGATGAAGCGTCTTTCCACTAAACTTAATTGATTTCCTTCAGTGGTGTAATAGAGTTCTTGACCAGGAAAACATTGTTAGTCATTCCCCAGAAAGCTGTCAGGGGCTGAGATTTATAGCTATAGCAATTTATAGCATGTTTTCAGCTGTAGTTTGTTGTCTGCTACCATCAAGCTCTCGTGTAGAATTCCTCAGATTTTTGATACAGGAAATGATAACCCATTTTAGGTTCTTGAACTGAGGAGAAACATGAAGAAAGCAATTTGAGGAAGACTACTTTAGTATATGAGAGGGACTAAATAAAAGTACTCTGTCTAACTAAGGGCTATTCTGGTAATCTGGGTGGGAGGTTGTGGCTTGGAGTAAAATAGTGGCAGTGCTAAAGGAAAAGATGAATTGAGGATGTTCTGAATTGAGAATGTAAGGGAGACTTGGTGACTGATTGAATTTAGAATGAATAAATAAATACAGAACAGCCTTTGTGAACTAGAGAGGTTTGAAAAAAGACCTGATAGAGCAGATGATATGTTTAAGGTGGATAGCAGATGTAAACTAAGCTCTCAGCCACCTTGGACTGCGATTCCAGTGAGAAATGGGGACTGGAGCTGCAGAACACACATGTGAGAGTGGATGCTATGAAAGAAAGGAGAATGGCAAAGGAACAGAGAATTGAACCTTTAAAATTTGTTATTGTGAATGGAATAAGAGAGAACAATAAAAGAGAAAAGAACCCATGTAGAATAGAAAAGTAGGAGATTACAGGGTCACAAACTCCAGGGAATATGTTAGTGTAACTAAGTGTAGCCAAAAAGTTTGGGATAATGAGGAGTTAACTCCTTCTGGTAATCTTTAACAGGGGAAGGTCGACATTAGTAAAGCTAGCTGAAAAGTTATAAGTAGCATCATGAACATTTTTGTAACTCTTGTAATTTCCTTGTCTTCAATTTTTTTTCTTTAATTTCAGACTGTGATAGATGCCAACATTTTCCCAGCCCTCATTAGTATACTACAGACTGCTGAGTTTCGGACAAGGAAAGAAGCTGCCTGGGCCATCACAAATGCAACTTCTGGAGGATCAGCTGAACAGATCAAGTAAGTACTAGCCAAGTCGTGTCTTATAAAGAAAATCATTCTGTCTCCCAGTTAAGAATGCCCAACTCTGACCTCTTGGAAGATTGTTATTAGTTTCATAATTAGACTGAAGTGTATATTTGATTTCTTAATATTTTGCCCATTCTTTTTTGCTAAAGATAATTCTGGGATGTGAGAAGAAAGGCATAGTTCCATAGTTGAGGTTTGAGGCCATCGAAATACTTAAAGGGGGTGGCTTGAGCCTACTCTGAAAGCTGCATAATCAAAAACATTGTGGGTAGTCCGATAGGTTACTTGTAGAATTCTTAAGAGTCCAACTTTAATAGCTAACTTGCTATTTTCTTATTTAGATGTCTTAATAATAGAAATGCACAGACTTGAAAGAGAAGTATGAAAGTGCCAAATTTAGTAGAGGCAAGTCTCCTAAAGTACTATTATTCAGTAAAGGGAGAGATCTATATTAGATTGAGACTTAAATGGCCCCTAGAGCAGCAACTTACAACCTTAATGGCTACACAGTGCATAAATATGGATAGGAATCAATTCCTCAAAAGAATAACATATAATCAAATGCTTAATTATGGATATATCTTGCTGTAACATACTTTGGGGAATTCAAATGAGGAGAAGATGGTTACCAATGAGTGTTAAACCATTCACCTTTTCTGTATATGTAACATGGGGGAAACATAGCTACTTCTGATATTGTTTCTTTGTGAATTAAACATAGGTGCTCAGCCAGTGCTGACTTTTAGTGCTGAGTTTGGAATTTCAACATGAGAAGGTAAAGTAGTCCTAAGATTTCAGAAATTGATCAGCTACAGAAAATCAGAAGTATATACCTGAAATAATACAGTTTAAATAGATTAACACATGCAGTAGCCATTTCAGTAAAGTTCATCATGTATAGGAGATACTTCAACTGGTCTTCAGAACGTGTTTGTATGAGATTGGGTCTTTTTTAATCTTCAAAATTCTGGTTTGGAATACTATGATTTTTAAATGTCACCACCAGATGGCGGTAAAATGAAGTAATATAGAAGTTTATTAGAACAGTTGATGGGGTTTCCCGGGTGGCGCTCATGATAAAGAACCTGGCTGCCAGTGCAGGAGACGTAAGAGACACGGGTTCAACGCTGGGTCGGGAAGATCCCCTGAAGGAGGACACAGCAACCCACTCCAGTATTCTTGCCTGGAGAATCCCAGGGACGGAGGAGCCTGGTGGGCTACAGTCATGGGGTCGCACAGAATTGGACATGACTGAAGCAACTTAACATACACACATGCAGAACAGTTGACAGTCAAGTTTTATGTTCAGATTCAGATTTATAATTATTGTC
This sequence comes from Ovis aries, assembly GCF_016772045.2. NCBI lineage: Eukaryota > Metazoa > Chordata > Mammalia > Artiodactyla > Bovidae > Ovis > Ovis aries. The sequence goes on along the minus strand of NC_056054.1, from coordinate 187,718,131 downwards.
ACTATATATTATACCAGTATGTTTTCTTAATTGACATGTATATATTTTAAAGACATTTGAAAAATACTATGGTATCCATCAGGAAGTATTCAGGGTGTTTTGCTCTGTTAGGAATGGAATGGCTCCTATCCCTTTTTAAAATTCAGCATAGCTGTTTGTAATAATGAAGTTAATTATCAATCTCCTAGCCATTTTTTCTTAAAGAGTTATATTGAAAGATTATTATGAAAATATTAGTCTAAATTATAGAAAATAAACTGACTTTATTACTGATAAAAGACATCTATGTGGCTTTTGCTTATTCTTGTTGAGAAGACAAGATTTAGATGCAAGGACCAGTTATGAATAACTTGGGAAGTTTTCATAATTTTAGGTTAAATATAATCAAATGCTAATACATACTACAGTTCTTAAAACTGTAGGATAAATAATGTTGCCTGGAGTTAAAGTTTCATAAAAGAGATGAAACTTGCCATTTGAGTAGAGATTTGGTAGTTTTGGAGGAGAGAATATCATGGAGGAATGTGCACAGTAAATGTTATTGGAAGAGGCAAATCAATCTCTCTATAGGGCATGAGGAATTTAATGATAGATAGACTTTGAAAACTGGATGAAGGCATTAATCTTGGCTATTGGGAAGACTTTGGAGTGTCTTTAATATTAAAAGTGATACGAAGAAGACAGTGTTTTGAGGAGAGGAAAGAAAACAGTTAAGGTGCCATTGTAGTATTAATAGTTTAGTACATAGTGATGGCCAAAATTACGGTAATAGCTGTAAGGACTTGGACTTTCCTCGCAGTCAGTGGTTAAGACTCCACTGCTTCCACTGCAGGGCATATAGGTTTGATCCCTAGTGGAAACTAAAGATCCTGCATGCTGTGTGAGCAAAATATATATATAATAGCTGTAGCAGTGAGGTACGGGTCTAAATATGGGAAAGAAAGCTATAGGATTTGGTAACAGATCAAAAAGGAAATGAAAGAGCCAAAGACTGAAGAAAAAAGTGCCGCTTTTGATAAAAATGAGGACACAGAAGCAAAATCCTGTCTTAAGAGAGATGGTTTAAGACACAGTGAGTTTGTTGCTCATTAGAAATTTTCTTAACGAAAGCCTTTCCTGACACAAAGCCACCTAGCATCAGTGATTGCTTTATCCGAGTGTTTGAAATACACCATTCGTTGGAGCGAGTTCCAGACTTGAACCATGCTTTTCTCAAAGTGGTATGACTTTCCATCTCCTAACAGCCCAGTTCCCCTGGTCCTCTGTTTTGATGAAGGTTATTTCAGAGAAACTTGTATCAATAGTGAAACACCACTATGGTCTCCAAAGATGAGTGATTGCAGCAGAAAATAGCACCTTAAATTCCTCTGATCTTGTAAGGAGGTATAATTTAAATGGCTAGAATTGGGAACCCAGAACTCATTGAATGAACTGTGCCAGAATACAAGAAGTACTAGTACCATGTTTTTGCAGATAAAATCTGCTCACATCTTCAAAACTCTGAATTTACTTATTAGCACATTTTTTGGTAGTTTTAAAATAGTTTTAGTCAGTATTTATTCATTTAATTATATACAAGTTCTAGAAGCTTTTTATAACTTAAAATTTTTTTTAATCCTGAATCAAGTTTTCAGTACACTGCTGCTGCTGCTGCTGCTGCTGCTGCTAAGTTGCTTCAGTCGTGTCCGACTCTGTGCGACCCCATAGATGGCAGCCCACCAGGCTCCCCCGTCCCTGGGATTCTCCAGGCAAGAACACTGGAGTGGGTTGCTGTTTCCTTCTCCAGTGCATGAAAGTGAAAAGTGAAAGTGAAATCGCTCAGTCCTGTCCAACTCTTAGCAACCCCATGGACTGTAGCAGACCAGGCTCCTCTGTCCATGGGGTTTTCCAGGCAAGAGTACTGGAGTGGGGTGCCATTGCCTCCTCCGGTTTTCATAATAAAACATTTTACAACCAGATAGTATTATAAAACTAATGAGGTTTTAAAAGAAAATATAAGGATTAGAGGTCACCGAACCAAGATTTCTAGTGGGGAGAGGAGATCACATAAAACGTAGACCAGGATCAAGCTTGAGGACAATTTGGAGATTCTGAACAAGTCTCTGAGATAGCCAATTGCTGTTGCCTGTATAGGCCAGTGGAGTTTAAGTGCAGATATGTAAGTCATCTGTTTAAGTAACTACTTTTAAAATTTTGCTGGCGTTTATTGACAGACTTAGTGTGGTTCCCAGATTTTTCTACTTGAGGAAACTAAGACACAGATTATATAACTTGTCCAGAGTCATCCTGCTTATATGTAGCACATTTCTGGATACTTCTTATTTTTCTTTATGCTTTTCTATGATTTTCAAATTTGCAGCAACTAATCTAAGGAGGCTTTTTTTTTTTTTTTTTTTTAAAGAGAAACAATGAGAATTATATAGATATGTTGAAGGAATGGTTAACAGGTTTTAGTGACTAAAAACTGTGCTGTAAAGGAAGGGGAGATGGTCAGAAATGGCTTTTGGCCTATGTAGTCTGTATTTGAGTGACCTAGCCTGTCAAAGGACATATCATCTAAATTATCAGTAAATATTTAAATAAAATTATGCATGATACTATTAAAGTCATTGCATAGTAAATAATAAAGCTAAATATGATATAAACTTTAAAAAATTAAGGCTTTTAAAAGAAGAGAAAAATTGAGATGATAGTAAAAGTTCCTGTATACTTTGTAAATTTCTTCTAGTAAAAGCTTGCTTTAGTATGGTTACATTTGTTACAGTAGAACCAGTACTGATACATTATTAGCTTAAATTCGTATTTTATATTGAGGATTGTGTTGTACAATTACAGATTTTGATGAATGTTTCCACCATTGCTGCATCACTCACTGCTCCAGAAGTCCCCTCTTCCTCACTTGTTCATCACTACACCCTTACCCCACCCCTCAAATCCCTGGCAACCAATATTCTTTTTGTTGCCTTTATAAAAGTTTTATATTTTCCAGAATGTCATGTATTTAGAATCATGCAGTATGGAGTCTTTTCAGACTAATTTCTTTCATTTAGCAATATGCATTTAAGGTTCCTTCACATCTTTTCATAGCTTGATAGCTCATTTAATTTTTATCACTGAATCCCTGGTAGCTCAGTGGTAAAAAATCCACCTGCCAATGCAGGAGACATGGGTTTGATCCCTAGGTGGGGAAGATCCCCTGGAGAAGGAAATGGCAACTGACTCCAGTATTCTTGCCTGGGAAATCCCATGGACAGAGGAGCCTGGTGGCCTATAGTCCTTGGAGTTGCAAAAGAGTTGAACACAACTTTGTGATTATATAAGAACAGTATTCCATTGTCTAGATAATTATAGTTTATTCATTTACCTGAGTTAGGAATAAAACTCCTATAGATATTCTTGTACAGATTTTTGTGTGGACATAAATTTTCATTGTAATTGGGTAACTATCTGGGGAGTGTGATTGCTGGGTCATATGGAAAGCTTTCTTTAAAAAAAAACAAACTGCCAAGCTGTTTTTCACTGTGGTTATCTTATTTTCTATTCCCACCAGCAAAAAATGAGATGTTGTCTCAAGCAAAAAAAAAGAAAGAAAAAGGATGTTGTTTCTCCACATTTTTGTCAGCCTTTGATATTATCAGTGTTTTGGATTTTATCCATTTTAACAGATGTGTGGGGTCATCAGTTTTGATTTGCAGCCTCCCAATGACACATGTTGAGTGTCTTTTCATGTTTATTTGCTATCAGTGTCTCTTGGACTCTTTTGGACAAGGTGTAGGTTGTATGGTTGAATGAGTGCCTACTTTTATTTCTTCAGTGAATTTTAGGATTTCCCTCCCACCAAAAGTTTTATGAAATTAAAAGCTTTGTTTGACTAAATTGTTCTATCAATTTAGGTACCTCGTAGAACTGGGCTGTATCAAGCCACTCTGTGATCTCCTCACAGTCATGGACTCTAAGATCGTACAGGTTGCCCTAAATGGCTTGGAAAATATCCTGAGGCTTGGAGAACAAGAAGCCAAAAGGAATGGCACTGGCATTAATCCTTACTGTGCTTTGATTGAAGAAGCTTATGGTAAGCGAGATTAATAGATGTCCTGAAATTATTTTTTTTCCTCCGTGCTTTTCTGGCCTGTTCACACCTGTCATTAGCAAACTCATACAAAAAATTTCTCCTATAAATATTTAGTATGCAGGATGGGAAAACAGATGCATTGTAGATGTGAAGAGAAGCAAGTATCCTAAGTTTAGCCCTTTTTACATTGGACTGTTAGGATCTTCTGTTCCCTGATGCTGCCCCCCATTATGATACTTTTGTATTCTTACTAGTACATCTCAACCTCAAGAGCACCCATATCTACTGTAGACAACGCCCCATTCCACTTCTTTTCTAAGATTTTAGACTTTTGATTTTGCATTGCATTTCCCAGTTCTGTGCTCCTAACTGTAAAGATTTCTAGTTTCATTAGAAACAGTCAAGTCACTATCTGCCTTTTGGTTTCCTCATTCTTCCAATCTCAGTTCTAACTGTACCTTTAATCATTGGTTTACCATTGTACTTGATAACTTTTACATTCCCTAAGTGATTTTCATGTATAGCCACTATTGAAAACCACTACTCTAAGGTGTGTTTATTCCTAAGATTGGAATTAGGGGTCATAGGGGACAGGCATCTTCAGATTTATCAGGTAATGCAGAATTGTTTTCTAAAATGACTTTAGCAGTTTACCACTTTGTAAAAGGCTTGATTATAAAAACTATATTCCTACATAGTGTAAGAAGTTTTGAAATGTATAAAAAGACAAATGTTCCTTTATCCAGATATTTTACTGTAGAAATCTTGTTAATTTTTGCATGTTTGTGTGTGTGTGTATATATATATATGGTTTTTAATATGTATATGTTTTTTTTTTCTGAGCACTGTTAACATTTATTTCCAGTATTGCTGTAGCCATTAGATTGCTTATAAGCTGTAGGTAAAAGAAAGCCTAGCTCAGATGTACTTGAACTTAGTAAAGGGAGTATGTGTTGGCTAGTTGTCCTGGTTGGATTTCTTCCTTAAAGCAATGTAAATTGATTCTGGCTGATTGATTTATGGATGTTACACCTTTGTTGAAATGATACTGGTTAGCTCAGAGCCTGGATAGATAGAACCAGAGCTAAGAATAAACTTAGGCCACAGACACAGTCCAGTAGGAAAACTTCTGCTACTGGCCTTAGGCACAGGATGATGTGACTGTTACAGAAATTGCTGCTTCTGGGGACTGGCTGTTGCTTGCACACACATTTAAGATGTTAGTTTGCAATACTTCTATTCAGTTGTAACTGGAGGAATATTTTCTGTGTTGCAAAATGCTTATGAGAAGTAAGTAGAGAATCTTCCTTTACATCAGAGAAACAAACATGGCAAAATACAGTTTTATTAAAATTTCTAACAGATTTTTAAAAAATTCTTCATTTTAGGCCTGGATAAAATTGAATTCTTACAGAGTCATGAAAACCAAGAGATCTACCAGAAGGCCTTTGATCTTATTGAGCATTACTTTGGGACGGAGGATGAGGACAGCAGCATCGCACCCCAGGTTGACCTCAACCAGCAGCAGTACATCTTCCAGCAGTGTGAGGCACCTATGGAAGGTTTCCAGCTTTGAAGCAATCTCTGCTTTCATGTCCCTGTGTCAGACCAGGCTACCCAGTCAAGTCCTCTTGTGGAGCCCACAGTCCTCATGGAGCTAACTTCTCAAATGTTTTCCATAATACTGTTTGCGCTCATTTGCTTGCCTTGCGCACCTGCTCTCTTACACACATCTGGAAAACCTTTGGCTCTCTGTGGTGAAATACCCTTCTAATAAAAGGGTAATAACCAGAACGGCCCACTCTGTTATGGAAAACCCTAGGCTTTCGAGATCCGCACTTACATATTATAGAGTCATGGGAATATGCACATGTTAATGTGGCTCCCTTTTTTTTTGTGGGGGGAAAAAGAGGACTCCTCATTCCCTTTAATGTGGGAAAAATACTGACATTAAAAGATGAGACTAAATCTTTACCTTGAATTTCACACAACTACTTGCAACAAGGGAGATGTTTAGACCTGTTGTGTGCTTCAGAGTACTTTTCATGAGTTCTTCCACAGTGAACCCTTGGATTAACTGGTGGCTTTTTCTAGCCAAATTTGCATTAATCCTTAGTGAGATTGGATGGTTTTCTTTCCTATTGACGCCATTCTCCACAGATAGTAAACCATCCGCTCCCTCACCTTCAGCCTTCAGTGAATGTGCTTCTAGTTGTCAGGAATGCTGAAGAATTAACACTTTGACTCTTAAATGTGATACTGGTTTGAAGATTCCCTTAGAGCAGAAAGGAGAGGGGCACATATTAATTTGTATGGCTATTGCTTCTCTTTGGTCTTACATGTCTTAGGGTTTGGAAGTGGTACAGTTCTAATACTGGTATGAAGATTTAGAATCCTTAGTGATCAAAACCATATCCTGTAATTCAATAAAAAAGTTAAAAACAGGAAAAAAAAAACCCCTCTGATTTCCCCAAACCTAACCAGTGTGACTAGGGCTGTTTCTGCATTAAAACAAATGTTTCAGGCTTTGTGGTCCTGATCAAGGTCCTCATTAAATTGGAGTTCACCCTAGGTGCTGTTCCCTTCTGTGACTGGCAAATAACATATGCTTCTAAAGGCTACTTAGGGATTTTTTTTTTTTCTTAGTTAGGGTGCAGCTGGATTCTAGTGTATTCCTGCTGCGCATAAGTAGCATCCTTATTTTCAATGACCATCTTTTGGACAGACCTGTTTAACCCAAATAAGGGCAGTGATCTTTTTCTTATGACCTCATTGTTCCCTAATCATTTCATCTCCTACTAGTGCTGCCCAGTCAAGTCCCTTCCATAAAATAAAGTTTCTACCTTCTGGCTCATTTAATGACTACGACCTCTACCTACAAATGGCGCTTCCAGTACTGTCTTCAGTGATCCACATTTGTGCTCGGACTGGAATGAGAAAAATAAGCTTAATTGCCAAGAGAACTGCAACTGAGTTCAATACTATTTCTTGGTGCTAGTTGGCCATCTTGACTCAATGTTGGGACATTATCAGAGAAGATTTTTTGTTGATGTGCTGTTCAAAATGAATTCTGAAGGAAAGTTGCTCAGTTCTTTTTAAGAGAATATCCTTTTAAACCTAGAATTCATTATAACCCCGAAGTGTAACTATTTGAAAGTTCCCCTGACAAGCCGTTATATCTCTGGTAAATCCTGCTGAACATTAGGGATATTCAGAGCTTTCATACCTCATCATGTTGTTTAAACCACCAACTTATGTGATCTGATTTAAACTTTAATAAGAAATCCACTTCATTCAAAATAGAAAGATACAAAGACAAAGAACATTTATCAGCCAAGTGTGTGACGCATTCTTCGCATCTAGTCTGTAGCTGTGTCTGTGCTCTGGAATGGATACCGTCTGCTGATGTCTGTTACTGATGGAGCAGCCACTGCAAAACTAGTCAACTCCTTCTATAACTGTTACTTTTTCTAGTGCTGCTTTGTGCTGAAAGAACATTTTAGTTTACTGCACTTGACCTGTAAAAGACTTTCTTTGTAATTTTAGGGACAAATTAGGTGGTTAATTTAAAGAAAAACTTTCAATGTTGCCTTTACATCACATTAAAATATAACTTCTTTCAGAAGGGTAATAGAAGCACTGAATGATAGTAAAACTCTTGTTTTTAGCTTTGACATTTTTTGTGGCTGAGTTTTTTTTTACTTGTAAATTACTGGTAACATCATTTCTCTAGGATGTTTTAAATCATGTCCCTTCTATTGGCTAATTTTAAAAATTTCAGCTTGTTTTGATAAATCAATTTGAATGGAAAAAATATAAAATGAAGTTTCCCCTAATTAGCAAGCAAAGCATACACTGGGAGTTTTTGTTAGCAACTGCAGGTGTCTCAATGAATGAAGTAAAACAAAATCCATTTAACTAATATAGTCTATTGTCTGTCTGAAAAAAGAGGAATTTATCTTGCTCCTGTCCTAGAAGTTCATGAACCATGAGATAGCTAATTTTTTCTTGCAGTAAGTTTTTAAAATATAAAGGTTGGAATTGATTAAAAGTTAAATCCCATCATAACTGTTGGAACTGATAAAGCAGCCTTTTTAGTAACAGAAGGACATTTTAGAAGGTAGCTGTTAAAAGTCCTGTTTTTAGTTCTCTACCTGGCAGACTGTTAATTTACTTTCACTGAGATGTTAGTCATTACAAAAGCATGCTAATTTCAACACAGGAAAACTCTTCTGTAGTTTTATATACCGCTCTGGGGGAAAGTGGCTTGATTTTCCTTTCTCCTTTATTATTTCCCCTAAACTTTCAAAGTGTATTCTTTGAAATGAGAACTTTAGTTGGGGGGGTGGGGTGGGAAGCATTGATAACATTTGGGATGTAAAGACACTTTGTATCTGAAGGATCAGCAGGTAGATATGTGTTAGACTGAAAGACACCTAGAAAGGTAAAGGTGATAGGTATGAAGAATGTGAGATTTAGGAGACACAGTTCTCCATGGAACACTTTATGTTGTCACTAAGTAATTAGAACCTTTTTACACTTTGTCAGCTGTACTGTTGAAAATTCTGTTGCCCTAGGATTGTACCTTCCATCTGCCAGAAAAAGCTGAATGAACTCTGGGTTGTTTTTCATCATTATTGTCAGAGATATAAACTTTTGACAGTTACCCCATAATAAATCTGAATTATCCCAGATTGTTGCTGATTTTGCATAAGAAAAAATATGTTGTATATTTTATTAAGCAGACTTTGTCAGCTATCCTCTGTTGTACATGGCCACCCACGGGCAACTATGAATTTAATTTTCCAGTGCTAAATAAATATTTCAGTTATTTAACCCCCCCAATTTGAGGTTGCATTATGAAAGTTTTCCTCAGCTTAAAGAATTTTTCATTTTGTGAACATTTTAATATCAAGAGGCAAGTCATTATAGCTGTTGAAGGGCTTGGGACTTTCTGCCTATATTGGAAATTGTGATGTCTAAGAGTGATTTTCAGTAAAGAGGGGATCCACTTTTAGGAAGAAGTATTATTTGCCTTTCATACTTACTACGTTCTACCTCTTACATTCCAAAATTTGCTCAGACAGGTGTACCTATTGTGGAAGTCTCATCTGAATTTTTTGCCATCTGAAGCTGTTAGCTCCAGCTGTTAGCTTCTGTTAGCACCATTTTTCTTCTGTTATGAGGTAAGCAGAGTAAATATATATGTCTATCCAGCTGAGAAATATTTGTGGCTACCTTTTTCTATCATCAGAAGTTAAAAACTTTATATGTGTGTGTGTGTATTTTTAAAGTAATGAAGACCAGATGTGGCACTACTAGTCCAGTGAGTCTGCTCTCATTTGGATAGTATTCTGTAACGTGCTTTATTGTCAGGAAAAGGTAGTAACAGTGGGTACCAGAGCATCATAAAGGTGTGATAAAACAAATACCTCTGTATGCTGACTTTTAAAATAGCAGATTGCTACCAGACATAAAATTCATCTGGAAGTTTGGAGTAAGGAGAAAGGATTAAGGGTAGATGAAGTTCCATTCTGTTTTCAGCTAGGAGTAGACAAAGGAATCCTAGTCTGTTTTCTTACAGGTCAGATAAAGGGAACTAGTCTTTATTTGAACCACTTTAGTCTTCCAGGTGCCTGGTTAAGGACTTTTCACTTTTTCTCATTTAATCCTCTTAACTACCTCTTTAAGGTGGATAACTTGTCATTATGGTGACAAAATCAGGACTTAAGAGAATTTACTTTGCCTCAAAGTCACAACGCTTAGACACTGTCCAAAGGTGGGGGAAAGCCCTGCAGTTTGTGTGTCTTGAAGAAAGCAGCAGTCACAAGTGTTCTGTGCCAAGAATTCCCAGAACAGGATATGGCAGCCACAGCTGGGCCAAGTTACTTGTTTTCTTGGGCCATTCTTATTCTTATCAGCACCTTGAAATGACTAAATCGGGTATGAACTGCTTTTAGGCTACACAAATCCAGAGTGTAGAGACTCAATCCAAACATCTTTCCTCTTCTATGGTGCTAAAATTTTCTATGACTTGACAAGTTAAATAACATGATTCATTGAGTTTAGTAGCATAACGGCTAAAACAAAGTACTGACACAGAGGGAGAAGGCTTTGGAATGAAGAATGTTGGCATAGAAAGCAGTGCCATCCATGGATGTGAATTTAACACAGCTGACTTCCTAAAGAATTATCAACCCAAGGAGTGTCCAAAGTTTAAAAAATGACCTTTTAATGTATGCTGTTATGTTCTGCTTACCTCGTCATTTTGACCACTCTATGTCCTTTTTCAAAGTGTTTTTACACTTTGATGTGGAATGGTTCTAATGATTCTTTGTACTTGAATGTGGTTGGTCAGGCCATGGATGAGTGCCTTGCACACAGTAGACATTCAATAAATATTAAATGACTGAAGGAATGTGCATCTATGTGATATTAGTAAAGGGTACTGGGCTTCCTTGATAGCTCAGTTAGTAAAGAATCTGCCAGCAATGCAGGAGATCCTGGTTCGATTCCCGGGAAGATCCCCTGGAGAAGGGATAGGCTACCCACTCCAGTATTATTGGGCTTCCCTTGTGGCTCAGCTGGTAAAGAGTCTGCCTGCAATGTGGGAGACCTGGGTTTGATCCCTGGGTTGGGAAGATCCCCTGGAGAAGGGAAAGGCTACCCACTCCAGTCTTATGGCCTGGAGAGTTCCGTGGACTGTATAGTCCATGGGGTCGCAAGGAGTCAGACACGACTGAGTGACTTTCACTTGGTTACAAAAGAAAGCTCAAAGGAATTCTTTTATGCTGCTCTTTGAAACCAGGATAAACAACTGTTAAAGCTAGTGTCTCAGCATGTGTTTTATATGTAGTTCCCTTTCTGAGACATAATTTGACCTTAAGTTTACAAAACCAAACACTGTCCTAACACAAGTTTTGTTACATAAAGAAAAACTCAAAAATGCCTCCTGAGAAGAGTTAATGGGTATATTTTATAGGGTAACTAATATTACCAACCCCATGGTTATATATACACCAGAAATAGCTCATCAGTCTCTTGGTATACTCTTAAGAAGACAAAAAATTTTGGCCGATTATATCCAACGAATGTGGACGCTCACGGTTGCCTTAGACTGCTCAATTTTTCATTTTTACACATTGCATATATTGCTGCATGAGAATATTTTCTTTATGCATTCCTCCAATTTAAGTGACAAATCAGTAGAAACAGAAAGATGTATTTATTCATTGTGATTGCTTCTCTACCATTTTTGAGAGATTTCACTGACCAGGTATTTTTCCAAAAACAAAACAGTCTTGGTTCCTGCAGACTACACGATCATCCATAGTACACAACTGTTGGGTTTACAAATTTATTAAAGCTTGCTTAGATGACTGTTGCCCCCATTTCATTCGCCATTTTGGAAAAAAGTATTCTAATTTTAAAATCAGTATGTGGTCATTTCTGTGATCTTCATCTATGCCCACTTAACTGGAGGAAGCCAAAGGAGCCCAGAGGGCGTCAGTATGGACCACTGCCTTATATAGCACACTTGGGCCCAGCATTATTCATGGGTAAACAAACGCAGAAGGTCACAGTGGAGAGGGATCTGGACAGGCTGGAGTGCAGATTAGCATACAGAGTGTAGAATCTTTCAAGATTAACTTCTGATGATGAGAGCCCTCTGGGGAAGTCCACACTGACTGTTCCCGGTTTGCTGAGGGCAGTCCTGGTTTTAAAATCACACCTGTTAATTTAGTGCCCTCTTTTACTTTAAAAAAGTTTAGATAAGTTATATGGCCATCCCATATTTAGCCCAAAGAGATTTTCATATATTTAAATTGGTGGTGGTGTTAAGCAACTGGCTATGTTCAGATTTCAATTATGCTTGATTTTTGAGGTCTGGATTTGGCAATCAGACTTACTATGAAGGAAGTTGGTCAAGTTGTTCTGTAGTATAGGAATCACCCCCAGGCCATGTTAAGGTTTAGCACTCATACCTACCCTCCCAATTTTTTTAATATTAAAAAAATGACCCATTTGTGGTGGTATTTCTTTGTGTCTTTTTAATTTAAAAAATTTTTACAATGTCGTGCTGGGTTTTGCCATACAACACTGTTAACAATAGGCACGACATGGCAACCTAGTTGTCCATCACCTGATGAATGGATAAACGTGGTAAATATATACAATGGAATATTAGTCATTAAAAAAGAATAGATTTAGGTCAGTTCCAGTGAGGTGGATGAACCCAGAGCCTACTATACATAGTGAAGTAAGTCAAAAAGAGAAAAACAAATACTGTATATTAACACATATATGTGGCAATATTTCTACTTAGACTAGCTCCAACTTTACTGGATGGCAAGGAGCATAAACCTTTCAACCACAGATGAGGCTTTCAGTTCTAAAATGTTTATGGGAAATTTAAAGAAACTTTAATGGGAGAGAAACTTACAAAATCACTTATCTGGTGAAGAGTAAACATAGCAAAAAGAAATTAAAAATGGGACCAAGTAAACATTTCTTGGTTGTTAGTCACTCAGTCACGTCCGACTCTGCGACCCTATGGACTGTAGCCCGCCAGGCTTCCCTGTTCATGGGATTCTCCAGGCAAGATATTGGAATGGGTAGCAAGATACTTCTGCAGGGGTATCTTCCTAACCCAAGGATCAAACCCGAGTCTCCTGCATCGCCCAGATTTAATGTCTGAGTCACCAGGGAAGAACTTGAAGAGTCCGAAATACAAATCTCCAGTTATGGCTTCAGTCACTTTGTACTTACATTAGTATTCCCTGTTCCTACACGCTCCACAGTTGCCGACGCTCCCCTCTTCCTAAGGAAGTGAAGCTATGATACTCTTTGTTCTAATTCATAATGAGTACAATATCAGGACTGTATGTGCTGAACATGACTAATGAATAAAGATTTAACTAGTTATATTCATAGCTTTTTCTTTACATGAGTTCTGGATACTATTCATACAACGTTCCAGATACTGAGAAATGAATAATGGAAATTTCTCCACTGAAATTTTAAGAAAATCTGATGAAAAATTATTTCTGGATATTCCTGTCAACACATTCTTAATTGTGTGCCCCCTTATTATCCCTCATGCTTGTGACATTTCTAGTGGGCTAGATATACTCAAGTACCAACACCCATCCTAGCCCTCATACTAGTGTTTACCTTGTTAAATACTCAATGGACATGAATCTAAGCAAATTCCAGGAGATGGTGAAGGAGAGGGAAGCCTGGCATGCTGCAGTTCATGGGGTTGCAAAGACTCAGACACGACTTAGCAACTAAACAATTTCCTTTCTTTACTCTGTGTTGGAAAAATACAGATTTTATATTCTTTGAAACAAAGCCTATGCTTTATTCTGTGAAGCGCTTTTAAATTTTTTAATGAATTTAGAGTGTTTCTAAGCTTCCCAGTAACAATCACATTAATCCTATCAAACAGGAGGAGGAAAGAAGAGGCAGGAGATGTTTAATCAGTTTAAAATAATGTATAAAAACGATGCTCCAAACCATTTTAAAGATGCTCTTCCCATTCCTGGCACTTCATTGTGTTTATACCATTAATTTGCACTAGCTAAGACAACAACTGTGTAAATTCCAAATTAGAGTAGTAGGGTGTTTAAGTAATGAGGTTTTTACTAGTTTACTATAGGTGTAATTATGCTGTTGTGCCTTACAAAAACAAGACCTTCAGTTATCCCCAATAAGTATAGATAGGGGACGCTTTTGTTTCCAAATGCTTTAATTCTTGACTGACAGAAAAGATCATGAGACATATTTGCCTCTTGACTTCAACCGGCTAGCAGGAAAGCCTTTCAAACAGAACACAAACAGCCTCTCTTGGGCACTCTTTATTGAGCAATTAGGATTGGCCCTCCCTATGTGGGTTACACAGCCTCAGATTCAACCAACCACAGATGAAAAATCCTCCCCCCTAATATCGGTAAAGTTCCAAAATGCAAAACTTGCTTCATCTTGGCAACTATTTACATAGCATTTATATTGTATTAAGTACTGTAAGTAATACAGAGATGACTTATAGGGAAGGATATAAGTAGGGTACATAAAAACACCACATCATTTAATACAAAAGAGGAGCATCCAGTGGATTTTGGTATGATGTGTGGAGGGAAGGGAAGGTGGGGGCCCTTGAACCAATTAACCTGCAGATACCAAGGTATAGTCTATAAAGGATTGGAGAAACTAGTCAGGTTATCATTTTGGGTACACTATTCTTGAGTAAAGAATAATTTACACCTGGAAAGCGCTTCCCTGGTGGCTCAATGGTGAAGAATCCACCTGCCAATGCAGGAGACACAGGTTTGATCCGACCCGTCTTCTTGCCTAGAAAACCCCATGGACAGAGGAGCCTGAGGGCTACAGTCTATGGGGTCGCAAGAGTCAGACACGACTTCGCGGCTAAACATCTGAAAGCACGTATCCTTCACATATTTCACAGCCACTAATCACTTCTTAAAACTAGGGAGGGCTGGCTAAAGCCTAATTGCTGCTGCTGCTGCTGCTAAGTCGCTTCAGTCGTGTCCGACTCTGTGCGACCCCATAGACGGCAGCCCACCAGGCTCCCCCGTCCCTGGGATTCTCCAGGCAAGAACACTGGAGTGGGTTGCCATTTCCTTCTCCAATAAAGCCTAATTACGAGTTACTTTATTATTATTTTTTTTTTTTGGACTTCATTGGTGGCTCAGATAGTAAAGCGTCTGCCTACAATGAGGGAGACCTGGGTTCAATCTCTGGGTCGGGAAGATCCTCTGGAGAAGGAAATGGCAATCCACTCCAGTATTCTTGCCTGGAAAATCCCATGGACGGAAAACCTGGCAGGCTACAGTCCCCGGGGTCGCAAAGAGTCGGACACGACTGAGCGACTTCACTTTCACTTTACACGTTTTCTACCCCATTCCACCTTTTCTGTTCCAAGCACCTAGGCGATCTGAACTTTGTCTTTGGAAACTTAAGCCATAAGGAAGTGCTAAAACGTTTGCTCATTTCCCCCGGCACTACCATGCCAGGCTACCTAGGCGCTAGCCTTTAAAGGCCTCTAAAACATATTTTTTATCCTTCCCGAACACTTAGGGAACACATTTAAACCTGGGCATAAATTTGGCTACGTTGCCCTCGCCTACTTGCAGGCTTTCGAACCCGCCACCAGGCTCCACATAACAGCTGGAGAAGAGAACGAAAGCCACCTGTGCAGCAGGAGCTTATACGGAGTAACCGGCGCTGAGTGGGCCCAGGAAGGCTAAAACGCAGTGTGAACGGCTTACATCCAAATCCATGCCCGCAGGCATCTCAAAATTCAGTTCTTTCTAGTCACACTGTTTCCCAAAAGTAATGGTCTCCGTAATACAGCAGCCCTCGCTATCCAGCGAGGTCTGGAAGAAGCCCTTCCTGCAGACGCCGGAAGGAAACCCCAGCGTCCGCTTTTACGCAAGCACTAGCGACTTCTACAAGCCGCCTCGGCTTGGAAGCCGCGGGAGGGGCACCCTCTGCGCATGCGCCCTACGCTCCCTGCGCATGCGCCCAGCTCCCGGCTGTCATGCGCACGCGTTATTCCTTAACGCAGCTGTTTGGCGTGTCGGCCGGAGGTGTGGGCGTTAGGAAATCGTGTGTATCCAGGTTTTTGCTTAGCTTCTCAAATCCTGTTTAAAGCGGCGATTATTCATGCTCCAAGTACACTGTCTAAAGTCAGGCAGGTAGGGGTGCTGAGTACTCAGATATTTCAGAGCTGGGGGGGAGAAGCGGTGAAAAATATTTTCTGTAGCTTTCCCCCCCTACACCCCACCGCTTGCAGCTTTGAAGCGCGTTATATAGTCACAAAACAGCCAGCATTAATACCTTACTTGCCGACAGCGCACGGGACCGTTTTAATAGTATTTCTGAAGTATTTATTTCCAGAAGCATCGAGGAAAAAGTGAAGCGGTCCAAGCTGTGCTGCTGAACCAGTGTATATCGTCGTTTAAAAACGATCCGGAAATTAGTCACTAAAAGACTTTTTTGTTTGTTTTTGTTTGGAGTCCGATGTTTTTTATGTTCATTTTGCTGTATACAAAGCCAAAATACGGGCTGCTTGGTTCAAGACCGGACATCTAGCCAACCTACAGACTTTGAGCTTCAGAGTCATGATTACAGAGCAGTCAGGAAATGCGAAAGCAGAGCCGGCTCTCCCCTCATCTGCCAATCAGAGCAAGGCAGTGTCTGAAAAACCAAACTACGCTCTGAAATTCACTCTGGAGGGACATACGGAAGCAGTATCATCAGTTAAGTTTAGTCCTAATGGAGAATGGCTAGCAAGTTCTTCTGCTGATAAAGTAATTATAATTTGGGGAGCCTATGATGGAAAATATGAGAAAACGCTTAAAGGACACAATCTTGAAATATCAGATGTTGCCTGGTCATCAGATTCCAGTCGTCTTGTTTCTGCCTCAGATGATAAAACTCTAAAACTTTGGGATGTGAGATCTGGAAAATGTTTGAAAACACTTAAAGGACACAGTAATTACGTTTTTTGCTGTAATTTCAACCCACCGTCCAACCTCATCATTTCAGGATCTTTTGATGAAAGCGTGAAAATATGGGAGGTGAAAACAGGCAAGTGCCTTAAGACTTTGTCTGCTCATTCTGACCCAGTTTCTGCTGTTCATTTTAATTGTAGTGGGTCCTTGATAGTATCAGGTAGCTATGATGGTGTCTGTCGAATCTGGGATGCTGCATCAGGTCAGTGTTTAAAAGCACTTGTTGATGATGATAACCCTCCTGTCTCTTTTGTAAAATTTTCTCCAAACGGTAAATATATTCTCATTGCAACTTTGGACAATACTCTTAAACTATGGGATTACAGCAGAGGCAGATGCCTGAAGACATATACTGGTCATAAGAATGAGAAATACTGCGTATTTGCCAGTTTTTCAGTTACTGGTGGAAAATGGATTGTCTCTGGTTCAGAGGATAACCTGGTATACATTTGGAACCTTCAAACTAAAGAGATTGTACAGAAATTACAAGGTCATACAGATGTGGTAATCTCAGCAGCTTGTCATCCTACAGAAAACATCATCGCGTCAGCAGCATTAGGAAATGACAAAACAGTTAAATTGTGGACGAGTACTTACTAAACCCTTTAGAAATCAAGTAGTAGAGTCAGACTGGCCAAAAAAGATTAGGTATTTTAAAAGATGGTGTTCTCTCAATTTTGGCATGTATTTTGTTTTGTTTTTTAACATTGTCTTGCATTATAAGAATTTAAGACCTTTTTCGAGATCCAACCAGTCCATCCTAAAGGAGATCAGTCCTGGGTGTTTTGGAAGGACTGACGCTAAAGCCGAAAGTCCAATACTTTGGCCACCTCATGCGAAGAGTTGACTCATTGGAAAAGACTCTGATGCTGGGAGGGATTGGGGGCAGGAGGAGAAGGGGACGACAGAGAATGAGATGGCTGGACGGCATCACCAACTCGATGGACATGAGTTTGGGTGAACTCTGGGAGTTGGTGGTGGACAGGGAGGCCTGGTGTGCTGCAATTCATGGGGTCGCAAAGAGTCGGATATGACTGAGCGACTGAACTGAACTGAACCAAGCCTCAGTTTGCAAAGTAAGACAGTTGGAAATGCAAGTTTAAATCCCAGGGTTTCTGACTGGAATCTTGATGTCTGATTAATCTCTTGTGTCTGTCCTTGAACAGATTCTCATTTTCCTTTCAGTGACTATTGTAGAGGATCATTGTATTTGATAAAATTTAGAAGTAAAGCTCACAAAACAGGATGACTGATTAAATGAGAGGAACAAGGGAGTTTGGAATAACTCCACAGTATTTGGTGTGGGAGATCAGAAGAGAATAAACCTGGGATGGTGGTGGACTGGAGATTTGTCAGATGCTGCTCCCACAGTTTAAGTGACAGCCTACATGATGGGATGTGAAATGGTCTGTGGAATCAAGTTTGTAATTTGGGAAAAAAGTAATGGCTGTATCTGTTCTGAGTCTTTTTACCAAGATAAAAAGTAAAACCAAATCAAAATTAATAAAGGCATTTTACTGTGAGAGGTACCTCTCACTACCATGTCAGACAGCCCTCTCCTGATTCTCAGGGCAAACTCAACGCCTGAGTAGTAAAGCCTCTTATTATGCCTGAACTGCCCGCTCTGCCCATGCTACAAACTCAGTTCAGAAATCACCACTTTGTGGAACCATCACTGCCTGCCTGTGCTGTAGTGGTTTCACAGGCCATGTGTCCAGTAAATTATGAGCTCTGTAGACTCTGTATGTTTTATTCATCTTTGTATTCTCAGTTTTTGTACATAAAAGGGACTCAAGTAATGTTTGATTAATGACAATGAATTATACCACCATCACAACTTCACTTGTTGCCTGATTTCAATAAATTTTGGAGTCAATTCCCCATACCATTATTTTTATTAAAAGTACCTAGCCATAGTCTCACATGTTAATTCAAACAGGGTTTATAGGAAATATAAATTAGAAAACATTTTCTGTCCGTTTTACCTGTAGAAACATGATAAACATGAAAAAATAATTCCGAAATTAAGCAAAAAATAGTAATAATCACTTAATTGAAAGTGGATACTATAGAATACAAAAGACAGTTTTGTCCTTGTTGCTTATAATAGTGCTCATGAAGTCTGATTTGCTTGAGAAGTTGTAAGCAATATAAGATACTATAATTACTAGTAGGGTGTGTGACAGCTCAAGTTAATACGTGAGGCTACTGGGAGAAGTGGGATCAGATGGGGGAAGGTCTTAAATTCTGGTCATAAAATTTATATTCAACCCCAAAAGAGGCAGTCACTATTATAAGTTACTAAAGAGGACAGCTGACACAAAATGATGATATAAATTCTTGCCGAATGGTAGGGTTTTTGAGCTTTGACTTAAACATTTTACAACAATAAATCTTTAAGAATACAACACTTTAAAAAAATTTTAAATGCTTCTTTGTAAGTTAAAATGGTATTGTTTTATGAAGAAAAATGACTTACTTAAAAAAAAAATTAGATTTACCCATATTTAAAATCTACATTTAGACAATATGTAAGTATTCCAAAATATTAATCAAGGAAGACTAATCTGCTAAAATGTATATAAAGTAATGCTTTTTGATGATAAATTTTCAAGTGATAAAAATCAAAGAGCTTGGTATCTAAAAGCTAAAGTCAAAGTACTCTAGATAGATAGATACAGTTATCAGATGGATTATGAAGCTGTAGAGTAGTACATTAGGTTTTACTGAGTATTTTATTAAACTAAGTTCCCAAACAGCTGCATATATTATTTATTCTGATATAACCCTCTGAATGTTTATAAGGACTTGCCATCCTTTAAAACTTATGAAGCATGTGAGAATAAATGAAATACTTAAATAGAAACCAGCATCCATAGCTAAATATGAGACAACTTGGCATCCCTGTCAGATTAAAGATATATATGAGGTACAAATGCTTATTTTTCAACAATAATAAAATGCATTTGATAGCTTTTGATAATTGAGAAATTTAGTGTAAAAGCAGAAGGAAAGGACCAGTTAGGAATTCTAAGCTACAGCACAGAAGAGGCAACGGTGCTGGCCCCAAGTAACTCCATGGTGCTGGGATTTCAAAATCCTCAGAAACTTGTGGCCAGAATGTCATCATCACCTTGCCAGGACTTTTTCAAAGACTGTTCTAAAAACCTCTGTTTACCAGCACACCTGACAAAGGCAGAGTGTGGTCTGGCTGCTTCCCAGAGCTCTTGAGACGCACCAGGGCATTCGGGGAGGTTAGCTCTTCGACGTGCCCCCGGGGCAGTGTGCTCAACTGCCCCTCCTTACCTCTCCAGAAATGAAGACACACAAACCATTTGGCTTCTGGGGAGATGTCACTTTGGTAATGGGAATTAAAGAAGGAAATGGGACCTGACTATAAAGAAGAGTTAATAATAAAGTTCAAATAAGTCATCTCATTTTTCATTCTTTCGTTTTGAAAAAAACAGGCTACATTTAATCTAGATCAAACTGTAGTGTTGGAGAAGACTCTTGCGAGTCCCTTGGACTGCAAGGAGATCCAACCAGTCCATCCTAAACGAAATCAGTCCTGGGTGTTCATTGGAAGGACTGATGTTGAAGCTGAAACTCCAGTATTCTGGCCACCTGATGCGAAGAGCTGACTCATTTGAAAGGACCCTGATGTTGGGAAAGATTGAAGGCAGGAGGAGAAGGGGATGACAGAGGATGAGATGGTTAGATGGCATAACTGACTCAATGGACATGAGTTTGGGTGAACTCCGGGAGTTGGTGATGGACAGGGAGGCCTGGCATGGTTCGGTTCATGGGGTCGCAAAGAGTCGGACACGACTGAGAGACTGAACTGAACTGAAAGTTGTAAAATATAGACAAGTCATTTGTTTAAGAAAATTTATTTTTAGCTCTAGAGTGGAAATAGGGCAGCTCATATACCACATTCTTTTTAGTAAGGCCTATTGCTGCAGCATTATTTCTAGATCTTCAAAATCCAACCAACACCGACATATCTGCTACTCTGTTTTGGCCTTCATAGCAGCTTCTTCTCTCAGACGAGCTTTCTTTTCTAGGTTCAAGCTTGTTAAAGTCTCATTTCGTCTGGCAGCCTAAAGTGAAACGGATGTGAACAGTGATTATTTATGCCGGCTCGGGGACGGTGTCATTCCCTGACGTGGCAAGTACAGGCATGGAGGAACAGCTCGCTGCTGGTGCGCCAGGCACAGCAGCCCTCTCCATGTGCCTTCTGCCTCCTCTAATGCTCTCAGTGTGGCAGTCCATCCATTCACGCACAAGAGAAAGGCCACACCTCTGCCTCCTCCTTTCTGGCCTCTCTCTGTAAATCTTCTAGCCTCTCTTCTCCCTTTATATTTCCTTGTCTTTCTCTTTTCCTCTCTTTAGTATTAAATACCTTTTTGTTTCCATTTCTACCCCCCTTTTCCCTCCTCTCACTTTTCTTTGTTGCTACCATTTCTCCATCCCCAACTCATTTGTATACTTTCACACCCTTCTAGTTCCTTATTCCTCTTTTATCAAAAAACATTCCGCTTTGGGGATCCCAGATTTCACCAAGTACTACCCTTGATGACTCCCAGCAGTGACTACCTTGCCACTCCATCCTCTGAGAGTGAAGAGCAGTGGAGGAGATGCAACCATCTTCTTCCCTTACTTCCCTCCCTCTGACTTGTTTCATCTCTGTGAAGCTTACATACACAGTCCAGTTTCAAATTTTCATACCAAATGAGTGAAACCAGCACCCTATAAGGTGTTTTTCTTCAGAATTAAGTATGGAGAGGAGCAGAGAATCAGAATGGTTAGATGATGAAGAGGACAAAACACAATGGCTAATTTCTCTCTTCTAAATCACAGTATGTTCAGAAGTTAGTCGTTCCTGTAGCATTTACCAACTTTTCAGAAACGGACAGTTCCATAAAAGAGAAATAATATTTATGGTATAGGACAAGAGAGGAGCTCTTTATACAGTGCATACCCTTTCACGAGGCTGGGGGGATCCCAGGGAGTGATCTGTTTCTGGAGTATTTAAACTCAGCTAGCATCATCAAGTAGACAAAAGCAATGCAGATTTCTCAGAATTCTTAAAATCCCTACATCCTGTTTTATATGCTTCTTTCTGTAGGTTCAGTCTGAGAGTTAAGCATAAAAAGTTAAAGAGGGAGGCAGGAAAAATACTGAAGTGGGGTAGGAACACAGTTGTCAAGAGAACTTCACCCAGGCCTCCACACTTGCCCTTCATGCTGTCATAACATCAGCCTAAATGGTTGGTATTTTCTATTCTAAGACTCTCAAGAGAGTCAGAAGTTCACTTTTACTCTGGACTCACTGCACATAAGGAAGTCAGTTATCACTGGGTTTGCAGAAGAACCCTTGTAAATTCTTGACAAAATATGTAAGACATTTCTTTCCATATGGAAGCTGTGATATATAGAATTAGACATGGGATTTAAATAATGGCTTGGCCAGTACTGCAGCACAGAAAAATATCTGTATTTTAATCACAAGATAGTAGTCGGCAAACTTGGCTCTACCTTTTTGTCTTGCCACTTACTAGCTATGTGACATTGGGAAAAGTAACATCTCTAGGTTTTGGTTCTTCTTTTACAAAACATGGATAAGAGAACTGACCTCTTAGGTTCTCACAATTATTGTGGTGATTAAGTACGTTGAACAATGTGCTGTGCTGTGCTCAGTTGCTTCAGTTGTGTCGGACTCTGTGCAACCCTATGGACTACAGCCTGCCAGGCTCCTCTGTCCATGGGATTCTCCAGGCAAGAATCCTGGAGCGGGTTGCCATTTCCAACTCCAGGGGATCAGCCCAAGCCAGGGATCGAACCTGGGTCTCCTTCATTGGCAGGGGCATTCTTAACCACTAAGCCCAAGGTTAACAATACCTGTTATAAAATGAGCACTCAGTAAGTGGGAATACTTTCCCTGTCACCTCAATTAGGTCTAGATTCAAACTGCGGCTCTGCTATTAGGGAGATGTGTGTGAACTTGGGTAAGTCACTAAGCTTTCTATGCTATGTTTCCTCATTTATAAATGAGGTCCTAATAACAGTATCTACCTTGCAGCGTTGTTGTCAGATTTAACTGAGATAACAACAAGGTACCTGGAAGACGGTAAGACAGTTATTAACAATGACTGGATCTGTGGACCTGAATGCCTGTGTACTGCTTAGGCGCTTAGACAGATGGCCCAGTTGGAACATCCAAGTAGAGAACAGTGATAAGAACACTCACCAAAACTAAGGCAGAGTGAGGATCAATAAGTCCATGTACTGTGAGTGCTTTATAGACATACAAGGAGGTATCAGTACATATCAGTGTCACACATCTTGTTTCACATTCCTTATCACACCTGGGACACCTAAAAACTTTTCTTACTTAACCAAAACTATTTTAGTTCTTCAGCATGCCAAAGTTAGGATTTGCTGTTTACCTCCAGGCATGATAATCTCAGGTTTGGCCCTACCATATTTTATTTTGTTTCTTATCATTTCTTGTATAGGAAGTGACTTCTTCATCACAGAGAATAAAGAGTTAACCCCTGATTTCCTCTAGGTCTTTTGTGGAAAATACATAAAGATAGAGGGGATGTCCACTCTTACCTTCTTGCCCTCAATAATCATCAATACGCATCCTGCCACTGTCAAGGCAATCATTACATAGCTGATCTTCACCCGGACCTTGTTCTTTGCAGCATCGAGCATCTCAAACCTAGCAATACAGTGAGATCACGAGAGGAAGTTAAAGTTTCTGAGTTGCCAGAGGATATAAATCTCTGTGTCCCACAAATCAGGAGTGGAGTGGTGCCCATAAATATAAAAAAAGGAGGTGAGACCCAAAGATCTCGTAGGACTTTGGGGAAGATGGAGCATTTTCACAATTCACTTTATATTTTTATATAAATCATGATAAAGGGGTGGAGATGAAGATAGTGGGACTGAGGACTTCCAGCTACACACTATGCCAATGATGGGAAAGAATTTAGAGGATAAATTTATCCAAAAGTATGTGAAGATCTTCACACTTTAATAAATCTTGCTTGAACATCAGGAACCAGCTGCACTAGCTTTAGCATTGCAGCTAAATATCAGTTGAATCCTACTGCTTCAATTTATGCAAAAGTCAACAACTATAGTTTAATTGGAATAGGCTACACTCAGACTCTGAGGCCCGGTATGAAGCCTCCACTGTCTGCTCTGGTAGATGGGAAGAGTATAATGCTGGAGGTCAGAAACCTGGGCTTGCTCTGGAGCTGGAGGATGAAAGAAACCTCCAGGAATGGGTATCGGAAGATCTGACTTTAATATATTTGCAGTGTGACCAACAGGAGCCCCATATACCCAAGGTGATCAAAACAAAGGATGATCTAAAAGCTGTATTTTAAATATTTAGATAGTTACTTATTAGTCGGTTTCTAGTTGAAAGGGTTATCTGTCTAGTTACCAGTGCTGCAGCTGTGCAGTCACCTATACACTGCTGTGCTGCGCTAAGTCTCTTCAGTCATGTCCAACTCTTTGTGACCCTATGGACTACAGCCTGCCAGGCTCCTCTGTCTGTGGGATTCTCCAGGGAAGAATATGGAGTAGGTTGCATGCCCTCTTTCAAAGGATCCTTCCAACCCAGGGATTGAACCCATGTCTCTTGCATCTCTCGCACTGGCATATGGATTCTTTACCACCAGCACCACCTGGGAAGCCTACACATTACTTGAATGTATTTAACTGTTAAAGGTGCTATCTGCCAATAATAAAACACACTTTTATGAAAACTGGAAAAAAAAAAAAAAAACAAGAAAAATCTCAGTCTAACCAACCACCTAAAAGAACTAGAAAAAGAAGAACAAACAAAACCATAGCAGAAAAAAGTAAAGCTCAGCAAGGAAATAGAGTTTAAGAAAAAACACTGAAAAAAATCATTAAAACCAAGAGCTTGTTTTTTAAAAGGATAAACAAAATTAAAAAAAACTTCTGGCTAGGCTAAACAAGAAAAGAGAGAGGATCCAAATAAGAAAAATAAGAAACAAAAGGATAAATAATAACCAATGCCACAGAAATGCAAAAAAAACCCAAAAACCCAACCATTAAGAGTATACTTTGAACAATATATGCCAACAAACTAGACAATCTAGAAGAAATAGACAAGTTCCTAGAAACATACAGCCCAAAAATGAATCAAGCAGAAATAACTAATCTGAACATACTGATCACTGGAATTGAAATCAAGTATGTAGTACTAATAAAACAAAACTCTTTCCAAACAAAAGTCCAGGACCAGATGGCTTCACTGGAGAATTCTACCAAACACAGAACTTACAATGATATCTCTCAAAGTGCTCCAAAACATTAAAGAGGGGGAAACACTCCCAAAGCCATTCCATGAAGCCACCATCACCCTCATACCAAAATCATATAAAGACACTATAAAAAGAAAACTACAGGCCAATATCTTTGATAACTATAGGTGTAAAAACACTCAACAAAATACTAGGAAACTGAATCCAACAACACACAGAAAGGATCATACACCATGATCAAGCTGGGTTCATCCAGGGTCGCAAGGATGGTTCAACATATGCAGATCAATCAGTGTGATACACCACATTAGCAAAAGAAAGACAAAGACCATGTGATCATTTCAACAGAGATAGAAAAAGCATCTGATAAAGTTCAGTATTCATTCATGCTAAAAACTCTCACCAAAGTAGGTACAGAGGAAATTTTTAAAAATAATAAAAATGCTTAATAAAAGCATTTATAACAAATCCATAGTCAACCAAATACTCAACAGTGAATAGCTAAAAGTCTTCCCACTAAGTTCTAGAACATGTCAAGGACATTTGACTCACCACTTCTATTCATCATAGTGCAGTCTTAGATTGGAAGAATTAATACTGTTAAAACGGTCATCCTACCCAAAGCAGTCTACAGATTTAATGTGATTCCTATCAAACTATGCATGATATTTTTCACAGAACTAGAACAAATAATCCTAAAATTTATATAGAGCCACAAAGGACCCAGAATTGCCAAAGCAATCCTGAAGAGAAAGAACAAAGCTAGTGGCATAACACACCCAGACTTCAGACAATACTACAAAGCTACAGTAATCAAAACAGCATGGTATTGGCACAAAAACAGACATGCAAATCTGTGGAACAGAACATACAAACCCACACACCTATAATCAATTAATCTTGGACAAAGAAGGCAAGAATACACAACGGAGAAAAGTCTATTCAGTAAGTGGTTTGGGAAAGCTGGACAGCCTTATGTACATCAGTGAAGTCAAAACATGCCCTAATACCATACACAAAAATAAATGAACTCAAAATGGCTTAAAGACCTAAATATAAGACATGACACCATAAAACCCCTAGAAGAGAACAAGACAAAACATTCTTTGACATAAATCTTACCAATATCTTCTTAGGTCAGTCTCCCAAGGCAAAAGAAAGAAAAGCAAAAATAAATTGGACTGAATTAAATTTATAAGCTTTTGCACAGTAAAGGAAACCACACACAAAACGAAAAAAAAAAAAAAAAACCTTACAGAATGGGGAAAATATTCACAACTGATATGATCAACAAAGGCTTAATTTCCCAAATATACAAATAGCACATACAGCTCAATATCTAAAAAACTACCCAATCAAATATGGGCAGAAGACCTAAGTAGACACTTCTAAAAAGAAACCATCAGGCACATAAAAAGACATCAAGAATCATCAAGAAAACCACAATGATGTATCACTTCAAGCCTGTCAGCATGGCTGACATAAAAAAGACCACAAGTAACAAATGTTGGCAAGGATGCAGAGAAAAAGGAAGCCCTCATGCACCGTTGGTGGGAATGAAAACTGATACAGCCACTATGGAGAACCATATAGAGGGTCCTTTAAAAACCAAAAATAAAGTTATTATATGATCTGGCAATCTCACTCCTAAGCATATATCCAGAAAAGACAAAAACTCTAAAAGATACATGCACCCCAGTGTTCAGAGCAGCATTTACAACAGCCAAGACACAGATGACACAGTCACACACACACACCTATACACATAGACACACAGGCACACACAGAAAATGGAATATTACACAGCTGAAAAAGATAATGGAAACTGCCATTTGGAACAACTTGAATGGACCTAGAGATTATCATACTAAGTGAAGTCAGACAGGAAGACAAGTATCATATGATATCACTTAGATGTGGAATATAAAATATGAAATGAACTTATTTACAAAACAGAAATAGATTCACAGACATAGGAAATAGTCTTATTTTCTATGAGAATGGAAGAGGGGAGGGATAACGGAGGGAAGAGAATGGAGGGGGAGGGATAAATTCAGTTTGGGATTAACAGATACACACATATATTAGATAAACAACAAGGATCTACTATGTAACACAGGGAACTATATTCAATCTCTTGTAACATAATAGAAAAGAATCTGAAAAAGTATGTATTGTGTATAACTGAATCACTTTGCTGTAAACTAAAACACCACACTTAAATCAACTATATCTGATCTTAAAAAAAAAAAACAAAAAACAGAGTAAGATTGTACAAATGTAAAGTAGGAAAAATAAGGGAAAAAAAAAGTATGAAGATGAAAAATGGAGCCTGGAACAAGGCAAAATAAAGAAAAAAAGCCAAAAAAGGGCAAGACATGGTAATCTACACTTGCCATGGTGGGCCCAGTTTTGGCTCTGTAGCAGCCAGTGCTAAAATGAACCAGTATCTATTTCTCCTTGAGGTTCTTAAGAAAATAGTATATGATATAATGACATTCTGAATAACATCCTGACAATGTGCTGTGCTGTGCTTAGTCACTCAGTCATGTCTGACTCTCTAAGACCCCATGGACTGTAGCCCACCAGGCTCCTCTGTCCATGGGGATTCTCCAGGCAAGAATACTGGAGTGGGCTGCCATGCCCTCCTCCAGGGGATCTTCCCAACCCAGGGATCAAACCCAGGTCTCCTGCACTGCAGGTGGATTTTTTTACCATCTGAGCCACACTGCAATGAGCTTCATAAGGTTCAACACAAAGCACAATTCAGAAAGAAAACAAACATGGGAGAGTTAAACAATGTGCTCTTTATATCCAGCTTTTGCTCTCTGCCTTGAACCAGGAAGAGATTTCAGGATACCTGGTACAGCAGAAAGATCCTTTAGGCAATGCTCCCTTAACGTTTATCTTTTAACTAATGTTTTGGTAAAACTGAGTGACAATGAACTTGAGATTGTGCTCTTTGTCAAGTGCCTCCTATAACTGGTCTGCTGAATACAGACCTATGCACCTTGATAGAAAGTTTTGGGTTGGATTACCATTCTTACGTGAAAGCTAAATGGCCTATCAGGGAAGAGTCTAAACAGAAGGCGGCTTCATCTTGCTGATTCTGCAGGTAGGCAGTTGGTCCCAGTTCTACTACCTGAGTGTTTGGTGAGCATCAGGGCAGGGTATGTGGAATCCTAATGGGCTCAGGATAGAGAACTAGCCTACTCAGTAGTATATAGGAAGTGATTATATCTAGGAGAATGAATTTGAGCGCGAACTTTTTTTCCCTCCTTATATTACTTTTCAAACTGGGGGGAGGAAAGTACTTTAAAAATGCATGGAAGGAGGCACAGGGTCCAGGATGTTGCAGACAGTAGGAGAAGAACCCTGAAAGCATATATACACTGATATAAGAGCTTGGATCCAGTGAGGGAGCAATGCGGATGGAGTCCTCTAGGCATTGAAGGTGGGAGGAACCAGGGACAACTGCTCAGAACATTGAATTGCTCTATTAAGAGCACCTGAGATCCCACCAACCACAACTACCCATGTTGACAAATGTTTTATGTGAACTGGTATTTCTAACCGAAGTGCTGTAATCCTCAGGAAAAGTGATGTATTTTCCATTTGAGGGAACATAAAAAAGTAAAATGCATTTAAATAAGGCCACAAGGTTGCCCTCCATTCTACAGGGAGCAATAAGAACGGGTATGTTAAGCAGTGCTTGTTCAGAACTACCAGCACAAGGATAAACGGTGGCCAGGCCCAGAGAAGAGGCTGCTAGGGTGACTTGTGAAATCGTGCTTTGGGCTTGATGGTGTCTTGGGACCACCTACAAGTCAGACTATGGCAGGTTTTCCTTAGTAAAGCGTATAAAGCACCTATTAGGGCCATGGGTACATACCAGCCTGATTTCTGCTGGCATATTCACAAAGAAATTACAGTACAGGTAAGAATTTGAAGTCATACTTATTTCCAGCATGCTCTCCCAGAAGAATACAACTGTCACTTGAGCTAAGAAGGACGAAGGCTCTCCTGCTGAAATAATTCTAGGGAATATAATGTGTTATTTAATTTGACAGGCAGAAAGAGAAGGGTGCTGTTGAAGCTGTTGTAAACAGAAAGTAAAACCTACTTATCTTCCTAGAAAAAGATACCCTGAATGAACCCAGAACTTCTTCAATCATGACTTGATTCAGAAGCCAGAAGGCTCCAGAACAATTGTTTACTGGAAGAGGATGAATGTCCAGGAGCTATGTTCCAAGTCCCTGTCTCTGAAGAGGATGATGTCCCATGGGGAGACTGCATCTATTTCTTAGAATCTCTTTTGGCCAAGATGCAAACCACGAGGCAAGAGCAGTGGTTCTCAACTTGGAATGAGTCCCAGGTCTGAAATGAACTCTGGGGCTCCTGGGTTGTGCAGCCAGACTCCAGGAATCAGCCCTGCCTACCAGTAGTCTGGTACCAATCCCAGGATCTGCTTCACCTGCCACTGGGAGGGCAGCAGGCTCAGGCTCATCAGGACCCTGTCTGTGGCCAGCAGTGGCCAGCACTAGTGCCAGGGCTCCCCAGGGACCTGCAATCACGTACATAAGAATACAACTGGCGACTCAGATAAAAAGAGGCAGCAGAGGAATATGATCTAGGAGAAGGAATAAGATGAAACCCTAGAAGACAACCTGAGTAAAGTGGAGATAGCCTACCTACATGAGAAAGACCTCAGAGTAATGATCATAAAGATGAGCAAAGAACTTGGAAGAAGAATGGGTGCACAGAATGAGCAGTTAGAAGTTTTTTAAAGAGAAAACACAAAGAATAACCAGATGCGAAAAATACAGTAACTGAAATGCAAACTACAGTAGAAGGAATCAACAGTAGACTAAATGATACAGAAAAATGGATCGCTGAGCTGCAAGACAGAATAGTGAAAACCACTGCCACTGAGCAGAAAAAAATGAAAAGAAACAAGGCCAGTCTGAGACCTCTGGGACAACATCAAGCCCATTAATACTCATATTACAGGGGTCCCAGAAGGAGAAGAGCAAGACAGTGCTTCAGAAATAATTGAAGCGATAATAGCTGAAAACTTGCCTATCCTGAGAAATGAAAGTCATCCAAGTCCAGGAAGCACAGAATCTCATACAGGATTAACCCAAAGAGGAACACACCAAGAATACTGTAATCAAAAATCAAAATGACAAAAATTAAAGATAAACAGAGAATACTAAGAGCAGCAAGAGAAAAGTAACAAATTACATAGAATGACATTCCCACAAGGCTATCAGCTGATTTTCCAGCAGACTCTGCAGGTCAGATGGAAGTGACATGATATGTTTAAAGGAATGAAGGAGAAAAGCCTACAACCAGGAATCATCTACCCAGCAAGGTTCTTATTCAGACTTGAAATCAAAAACTTTACAGACAAGCAAAATCTAAGAGAATTCAGCACCACCAAAGTGGCCTTAACAACAAATGTTAAACAAACTTCTCTAGGCAAAAAAGAGAAGGCCACAGTTACAAAAAAGAAAATTATGGAATGAAAGAGCTCACTGGCAAAGGTAAAGTTAGGAAATCATTCACATACCAAGTTAGTAAAGGTAGGAAATCATCCATACACAAAGATAGTAGGGAGATTAAGAGAGACAAGTATAGTTAAGATCATCTGTATCTACACTAAGCAGTTAAGAGATACACAAAACAATTAGATGTAAAATATGGGCTTCCCAGGTGGCACAATGTAAAGAATCTACCTGCCAACGCAGGAAACGCAGGAGACATGGGTTCGATTCCTGGGTCAGGAAGATCTCCTGGAGAAGGAAATGGCAACCCACTCCAGTATTCTTGCCTGGAGAATTCCAAGGACAGAGAAGCCTGTTAGGTTATAGTCCATGAGGTTGCAGAGTCAGACATGACTGAGCTACTACTGAGCATGCAACATACACACACATGATAGCAAAAACAGTAGTCATGAGGGGAAATGTGCAAACTCAGGTGTTTTTTTAAATGCATTTGAAACTAAGAGATGAGCTCCTAAAACAATCACCTGTATACCCAGGCTGCTACATAAAAACCTCATGGTAACTGCAAACCAAAGCTCTATAATAAACATACACACAACAAAGAAAAAGGAATACAACATACACTAAAGATAGTCTTATCAGATGAGAATAGAACAAAAGAAGAAAGAAAAAAAGACCTACAAAACAAATCCATACAACACATTAAAAACAAACAACCAAGGCCTATTGTAGAGCACCAGTTCAGTTCAGTTCAGTTGCTCAGTTGTGTCCGACTCTTTGCGACCCCATGAATTGCA